>NC_047085.1:511799647-512399647 GCF_902459505.1 Geotrypetes seraphini | reverse complement strand
AAGAAAATAAGAAAGACACAGGGGCAGGTGCACAGGGAACTGGTGTGGGGGGAGGGGGATGGAATGCTGCTTTGGACAGACAGACAGAGGGAGGAAGGGAGACAGAAAGGAAAGAAGAAAGACACAGGGTCAGGGAGATACACAGAAAGACAGACAGGCAAAGGGGGCCAGGGACAGAGACAGACAGAAAGGACAGCGGGAGCCGCGTCAGGAGGGGTGCGGGATGCGGCAGTGGGAACTTTTCCAATGGGTGCAACTGGGCAGCTGTCGGGAACCTCTGATCAGGGGCAGAGCAAGGTAAGAGTATCATAGGGATAAGAAGGAGGAGGGAGGATAAAAAAGGAAGGGATGCCTACTGCTGGACAGGGGGAGAAGGAAAGAGATGCTGATGGACAGGGGAGGTGAAGAAAAAAGAACGGAGGACTAATGTTGGACAGGGGGAGAAGGAAAGAGGTGCTGCTGGACAGGGGGGAGGTAAAACAAAGGGAGAAGGGCTGCTGCTGCATAAGGAGAGCAGTGAAGGGGTGGTGGTGGACACAGTGGAGGTAAAAGGAAGGGAAAATGGACAGGGGGAGCAGGCAAGGGGTGGTGATGGACAGCCAAGGAAAAAGAAAGGCAGAAAGAAAGAAAGCGGCTAAGGAGAGAGAGAGAAAAAAAGACAGACACGCACACATATGTTCTAGCACCCGTTAATCTAACGGGCTTAAAGACTAGTATTCTATTATTTTTACGTATCCTAGGCATTTTAATACTGAGAAGATGACGAAGCCTAATGGGAAACATGAGCTGCCATCCAACCATAACCAATCTGGTAGCTTATCCATGAGTTCTGGGAGGACCCAATACATACCCTGGCGCATAATATAGGATTGATGGTACCTATAGAAGTTTGGAAAATTTACCCCACCCTCCTCAATTGGTTTTTGTAAAGACACTAAGGCAATTCTTGCAATTTTATTTTACCCAGCCAAATAAATTTAGTAAGAATACTATTCAACTTTTTATAAATAGACCCCTGAAAAAAAACTGGTATCATCCCCATTTGGTAACAAACAACAGGCAAAATCATCATCTTAATAGTTTAGACTCTTCCCCACCAAGAACTCTGTTACTTTTTGCAATAAAAGTCTTTCATTCAATTTCATTGTCTCATCAAGTGTATTTTTTAACCAAATTCCTAAATATTTTATTCCTTCTTCTTTCCATATAAAAGGGAATGAATCAAACAAGGAATGGTTGTTTCAGGATTCCTTAAATGAAGCAGCAGTATATCATTCGCATAAGCAGATACCTTATATTCCTTACCAGACCTCAGAATACCCTATATCCCCTTTGCCTGTTGAATAGCCAATAACAAGGGTTCAAGTACTATATCAAAAAGAGGGACAACAGTCAAAGGAGACAATTTAAAGCAGTCTGAGAAATTATTGTTAATTTATAATCTAGCAACAGGAGAGCTATACAAGGTTTGAATCATTTGTATAAATCCTGAACCAATACCAAACCACTCCATGGCCTGATACATAAAGGTCCACTCTACCTGATCAAAAGCCTTCTCCGCATCCAAGGATACAGAGAAAGCCGGATCTCTTATGTCTTTTGTTAGATATAACATCTGAAAGGCTAATCTAGTATTATCAGAAGAGTGCCGCTGAGCAACAAACCCTGTTTGGTGCATACTAACTATATAAGGAAGAGCCTTAGCCAAACGCATAGCCAAAAGTTTAGCTAATAATTTACCATCTACATTGATCAAAGAAATAGGCCTGTAATTTGAAACCAACATGGGATCTTTATTTGGCTTTGGCAAAACAACAGTTAACGATTCTGCCATAGTGCCTGAAATACAACCTTTATTTAGTTGATTCTGATACAAAATTAATAAATAAGGTAATAGAGTAATTTGGAATGATTTAAAAAAACTCCACTGTAAAACCATCACCACTTGGAGCGGTCCCTACTCTAAGAGACTTCAATGCTGTTTGTAATTCTTTTAGTGATATCGGCTCTTCCAGACTTCTTTTTATATGATCAGGAACTTTTGGACCCTCAATTAGATTTAAAAATTCTAAACCATCTTTTTCCCTATCTAAATAAGGCTCAGAAGAAAAAAGATCTTTATAAAATTTTAAGAATTTTTTTAAAAATAGGTCCAATTTGAGAATGAATATCTCCTTTTTCATCCTTAATTGCACCTATTTTTGTCTTCCTCTTTTTTGCTTTAAGATAATTTGCCAATAAACTTCCCGCCTTATTTGAACTACCATAATAGAAAGCTTGCTGAGAAAGAATATCTTTTCTTACTAATTTAGAAGATCATTGCTAGAGGTAAGTAACCTTAAAAGAGACCTGGGTGTGTTTGTGGATACAACAATGAAAGCATCGGCACAATGTGCGACAGCCTCAAAGAAAGCAAACAGAATGTTGGGTATCATCAAAAAGGGTATCACGACCAGGACGAAGGAAGTCATCATGCCGCTGTATCGTGCAATGGTGCGCCCGCATCTGGAGTACTGCGTCCAGTACTGGTCGCCATACCTCAAAAAGGATATGGCGATACTTGAGGGAGTCCAGAGAAGGGCGACTAAAATGGTAATAGGTATGGAAAACTTTTCATACGCTGACAGGTTGGAAAAGCTGGGGCTATTCTCCCTGGAAAAGCGGAGACTTAGAGGAGACATGATAGAAACCTTCAAAACCCTGAAAGGTATAGAGAAGGTAGACAGGGACAGATTCTTCAGACTTTGGGGAACCACAAGTACAAGGGGGCACTCGGAAAATTGAAAGGGGACAGGTTTAGAACAAATGCTAGGAAGTTCTTCTTTACTCAGAGGGTGGTGGACACATGGAACGCGCTCCCGGAGGTTGTGATAGGGCAGATCATGCTACGGGGGTTCAAGGAAGGTTTAGAGAAATTCCTGAAGGATAAGGCGATTGAGGGGTACAGATAGAAGTAGAAATGGGTTATAGGAAAAGTCAGGGACCACCTAACAGGTCATGGATCTGATGGGCCGCCATGTGTGCAGACTGCTGGGCACGATGGACCTCTGGTCTGACCCAGTGGAGGCAACTTCTTATGTTCTTAATTATGATACGCCTGTCTCTTACCACAAGTAAATCTACTGTTTAGGAAAAGATAGTAGCTTATTTTGTTCTATTTGGGAACAGCTAATAATGAAGATAAACACACTCAAGTTAGCCTGTGGTAGTCTTGGAAACATCCATATTAGACCCATATGTCATTCTGGGTAGGATGATTATACAATAAGGAAGTCCTCTTCTTCTTGGTTTGCATATTTTTCTTTGAACAAAAGGGAAGAATAACTGAGTTTTTATGTTTATTCCTGGAAACAGGTTCTGTAAGGATAAGTCCTGATCTGTTATCGTGGATTAAACAAGATGGAGAGACACATATCCAGGATCCCCAGGAGTCAGGAGAGAGAGATGTTAGACATTCAGACACGGGTGAGTAACAGATACTCTACAGAATGATATGGGCTATAGTAATAACTACAATACAGAGTAAGAGGAGGTATTTCAGTGTACTGGTGAACAATAACTACTCAACAGTATAAGGAGGTCTTAGAGAGTAAAACAAATGACTTATCTGTACGGAGAGCAGTATATATGTCCTCCCAAGTGGATGATGTCAACTGATGGAGCCCAGCATTGGAAAGAGTTTACAAAGCCACAGAAGTTTCTAGAGCTTTCGTGAGCTGCAGACCTTGAATCTCTAATTCTTCCCATTCTGTGTCTTCACGGTTGAGCACCTCAGTCCTGTCTCCTGCTTAACAGAGAAGCAGCTCCCAAGGAAGGTGAATTGGGTTTGTGAGAAATTATATCCTGCTGAACAGGCAGAATACATGTTCCAGTGCGAGCTATTCTAGACATGTGGGTTGTATCCCAATGGCTGTGCTCCACCTCTAAGAACATAACTTAGCGCAGAATTCTCCAGGGACGCATAATTACCTGAAGTTGGCATAGAATTTAGTATCGGGTTGCACTCCCTCTCTGAATCACTCCCTCTCTGAATCACTTCGAGCAGCCTGTTTGCAGGCTTCCCTCTACCGCAGTCCCATCTTCAATAATGTCACTTCCTCTTTCTTTGCCAGAACCATAGTAGAGGAAAACCTGCAGAGCTGGTGGGAGGCTGCTATTGAGTGGAATCTGCGTGGCTGTGGTAGTGGACAATGGGGAGAAAGTGAGAGATGTTGGCTGGTGGGGGTGGATGAGAGATGCTGGCTGGGGAGAGAGATAGCATGAGATGCTGGCTGCGGGTGTTCAGGGATAGAGAGAGAGATTTTGGCTTGAGAGGGGATAGGGGAGAGAGGCTGGCTGAGGGGTGGAAGATCCTGCTAAATGAGAGGCACAGAAACATAGAGAAGAGATCCTAGATGGGGACTGAGCATAGAGACAGGGACACTGAAGCAATGCTGGGCAGAAAGAGGGACAGACATGGAGAAGAATGCTTGAAGGGGAGCGACAGGGGCATGAAAGGACTGCTAGACACAGGGACATTGATTCTGACAGAGGGATGATGGATGCAGGGGAATGGAGAGGGACACAGAGGGCAGAAGCTCAGGATAGAAACAGGAGGGACAGATGCTGGACAGGACACATAGAGACAAAATGTAAAATGGACAGACGATCCTAGGAAGAAGAAAAGCAGAAAAGGGACTCTGGGACCTAAGAGAATGGAGAAATAAGCTGCTCAGACAACAAAAGATAGAAAAAAGGTTTTTTAAATTCTGTATCTATTGAAATATTTCAGCTTTCAGATATGTTTTTCGACAATATAAAGGCAATGTGAAGGACTATGAAAACAAATCAACCAAACTTCACTAAGTTGGGCTTTTACAAAGTTGTGCTTCTAGAAGAAAGTCACTAAGTGAGAAAAACTTGAAGAACCCTTGTTTTCGCTAGTGGAATTTAATAAAATAACGGAAATGTACTGAAATTCTGGATAATTAAGTACAAATATGGTTAAATGTTGTCAAACTTGCAGAATTTTGAAATGTTTTGTGCAAAATTCCACCAGGAATAATCAGTAGTTCAGAGGTATTTTGGGGAATTATGGCCCTTGACAAGTCTTCGTTATACAAGTTGGTTCATGGTCTTGTCTTGAGTTGACTTGATTATTGAAGCTCCTTCTTTGTTGAGCTATCCAAATATACTATTAACTGCCTCCAAAACATTCAAGATACAGCTATTAAGACTTTTATGGGAGACTTTACCATGTTTCTCCATCCCTGAAGGGAGTCCATTGGTTACCATATTTTTATCAAGCCACATTTAAGATGTTGGTTCTGACACACAGAGCCTTTTACCGAGGTTTCTTGGGTAATTTATTGATAATCCCTTACCATCCCACTTTAGGATCTTTGAACCAGAACTTATCCTTTCTGTGTCTTGAGCAAAATCGGATCCTACTAGAGAATCCGCTTTCCTTTATAGGGCACCAGCCATGTGGAATTCTCTGCCCCAACATTTACAGTTAGAATCCCATCTAGATTGATCTCACTTTTATTCTTTAGCATTTTTGGGGCTCCGATATTACGGTAGACTTTTATACATAGCTATGGGATCAACCCTACTGATTCCTGTATCGTTGTTTTGTCTTTTGTGTTATTGATTATATTGGGGTAAATTATTATTGTAAACTTTGCTGTTTAGTCCCTAATAGAAGGGCAATATATCAAGTATAATTACCATATTTTTCACTGTATAAGACGCACCTGACCATAAGACGCACCCAAGATTTAGAGGAGGAAAACAAGAAAAAAACATTCTGAACCAAATTCTTCCTGCCAGGCTCTGCACCCAACCCCACACTCCTTGTCAGGCTCTGTACCCTTCCCCCCCTCTGGTGGTCTAATGGTAGGCTGGGACAGGGGACAGGGCAGGACAGGCAAGCCTAGTGGCAGGGCAGGCAGGCACCCCTTACCTTAATCTCTCCGGGTGTCTGGCGGTCCAGCGCTATAGGGCAGGAGCTTACAGCCTCCTGCCTTTCCATCTGACTTTCTACCCAGCGGCAAGCAGAGTCGGAGCGGCAAGAGGGCAGGCGCAAGATTTTTGCTTCCTGCCATGCCACTCCTTGAATGGCGGTCCAGCCTTACAGCTTCCTGTCCTTCTCTTCTTTCTCCCTCCGAACGGCAGTGGGAAGCAGGCAGGTGTGAGGTTTTTGCTTCCTGCCTTGTCCCGCGCCGCTCTGTGAATGGCTGTCCCAGTTCTCACAAAAGATAGAGTGAGAAATACGGTAATAAATAAATATTAACATGGTAAGATAGTAGATGAAGGCAGATAAAGACCCAAATGGTCCATCCAGTCTGTCCAACCTTACCATCTCTTTAAATTACTGATTTAATTTAAATATTTCTTCTTCTTAGCTATTTCTGGGCCAGAACCCAAAGTTCTGCCCGGTACTGTGCTTAGGTTCCATCTACTGAAGTCTCCGTCAAAATGATTAAAAACCCCAGACTGGCAATAACATGCTTAGGTTTAAATCTTTTATTGCTTTCTTTGGGAGCATCTTCTTTCTGGAATTCTTTTGTAACTATTGGACTTGCTTATAAAACAAAAGGTTTATGTATTTTTGGATCCTAGGCAGCTCTAGAATTTTCCGTGAGAGAGGGAACATGCGATCAGAGGTAGTTGAAGGCGGGAACAAGATTTTGAATGTAGTTGTGGGTGGGGGAGTTCCTGTTTTGATGTGGGCTATATTTCCTGCTGTTAATTCGTTAATTAAATTGTTTAATTTCCCTATAGCTTTATTGCTGTTTGAAAAATTAGTTCCATAACCTAATTTAAAAAAAGAGAGAGGTTTGAAGACTTATGAGCTAAATTGTGGAATTTTCTTAATCTCAGAAATCCTATATAGTCGTATGAGCCCAGAAAACTTTGTTTCTTGACATTAATAGCGTTCCATAGTTCCTAATGCACGATTACCGTCTTTTGTTTCTATCCAGCAGATACTGAGGCAATGCAGGAGACGAAGAGGGAGGAGAATCAAGAAAAATGGCTTTTAGAAATTGAACCCATCCCAAGACAACCAGGAAATGTTGGTGAGAATATTTCCCAGAGAAATGAGAGTCAAAACACAAGGAATTATAAACAGGAATCAGAGAAGAAGCCGAGAGACCCTGCAAGAGACTCCCTGGATGCAGTCGCTGAGGGTGAGAAAAGTGACGGGGAACTCACAAACATCCCTGAGCTCCAGAGATACCCGAGAGAAGAGAGACCCTTACGAAATAAAAACAGCGACCAAATGGCTTTTCAGCTCCATCGGGGAAAGAGGAAAGGGAAGAAATCCATTCTGCAAGACACCGTTGGAAAAAGCCTTGGTAAGATATATAATTTCTTATTGCCCAAGAGAATCCACCCCAGGGTGAGACCTTTTTTGTGTTGTCAGTGTAGAAAAGGCTCCAAACGAAAGATGAAGCTGAAATACAGCAGAGAACGCTTGCAGAAGGGAAACCTTTTACGTGGAGTGGAATGTATGAAAGCATTAATTCCTAGGGATGGACAGCCCAAACATTTTGTTTAGTTTCATTTCTTCTTTTATTTTAGTTCCTCTTCATTTTTGTTTCAAGGGAAATATCACCAAAGTGTGAACTATTTGGAAATGTGGCACCCTGGTGAAAAAAAGGGGAACTATTTCCGGTGTTCCAGTGGGTCACGTGTGCAGTATTTGCAAAGAGGACACGCTATTAATGGCAAAACAAAAGACACCAAGGGGCAAATTCGATAAATGGTGTCCCGATTGTAGACTGCAGCAGGCGTCCTACCACTGTCTAACCAGCCAATCGGGATGCATGTTTTTAAAAAAACACCCAGTGACGGGCAGCCTACATTGTGGGTGTTTTTGTAAGCCTAGGAAGGTGCGAAGGGCCAGTAAGCTCACTCAAGGCTATGAATGGTGTCCCAATTGTAGGCTGCGGTAGGCGTCCTACCACTGTCTAACCAGCCAATCAAATAGACTCAGCCATTAAACTGATCGTGACAAGGGAATCTCCCTGCCGCGGTCAGTTTAGCAAAGTTGACTGGAAGGAGGGATGCCCACTCCCTCCTGCTGAAGCCCCTCCCCCCCCATTTCCACAGCTTGAGGAATGCCCAATTCATCCTTCTGCGGCTCCTAAGATATCCCCTGGCAGGAGGGATGACGAAACCCTCATGCTGCTGGCCCCATCATTCCCCAAATCCCCTCAAATACTCACCGATTCCACCCTGACACTCCCCAAGATCCCCCTGCTGCCCCTGAACATCCCTCATACCTTTTTCTGATGGCTGGCAAGAGGAATGCTAACTCCCTCCTGCCGGCAGGCCCACCACTGCAAAATGACAGGCGTTCCCCTTCTTGGTGCATTCTGGGATGCATAGGGAGTGGCCTGACTCCGATTGGCCAGATCCCTAAATCCCCTCCCATGGGATCTAGTCAGTTGGAGTTTTAGGAAGCCTTAGGCCATTCCCCAATGCATCCCAAAATGCACCAGGATGGGGAAGGCAGTGGCGGCCTGCCGGCAGGAGGGAGTAGGCATTCCTTTTCCAGCCATCAGCCAAAGGTAGAAACATAGAAAAATGAAGACATATAAAGGCCATAGCCCATCAAGTCTGCCCACTCCACAGACCCACCCCCTAAGTCTGCTCTAGAGACCCCGCTCCAAATGACCCATTCTTAACTCCACCCTCTCAGGGATCCCACATGGGCATCCCATTTACCCTTAAAATCTGGCACGCTGTTGGCCTCGATCACCTGTATCGGAAGCTTGTTCCAATGATCAACCACTCTTTCGGTGAAGAAATACTTTCTGGTGTCGCCATGAAATTTTCCTCCCCTGAGTTTAAGCGGATGCCCTCTTGTGGCTGAGGGTCCTTGGAGAAGGAAAATATCTTCTTCCACCTCGATACGTCTGGTGATATACTTGAACGTCTCAATCATGTCTCCCCTCTCCCTACGTTCCTCGAGAGAGTAGAACCGCAATTTGTTCAGCCTCTCTTCGTATGAGAGATCCTTGAGCTCCGAGACCATCTTGGTGGCCATCCGCTGAACCGACTCTGCTCTTAGCACATCTTTATGGTAATGTGACATCCAGAATTGCACGCAGTGTTCCAGATGTGGTCTCACCATGGTTCTGTACAACAGCATGATGACCTCAGGCTTCTGGCTGACGAAACTTCTGCAGATGCAACCTAACATTTGTCTTGCCTTAGATGAAGCCTTCTTCACTTGATTGGCAGCTTTCATATCTGCACTGATAGTCACTCCCAAATCCCGTTCTGTTTCGGTCCTAGCTAAGGTCTCATCATTTAAGGTGTAAGTTCTGCACGGATTTCTACTGCCGAGGTGCATGACCTTACATTTCTTGGCATTGAAGCCCAGCTGCCAGGTCGATGACCAACGTTCTAACAAAAACAGGTCCTGCGTCATACTATCGTGTAAATTGGAGCCGTTCACTATGTTGCATAGTTTAGCGTCGTCGGCGAATAGTGTTATTTTGCCTTGAAGGCCCTGAAACAGGTCCCCTATGAATAAGTTGAAAAGTAGCGGGCCCAAGACTGAGCCCTGCGGTACTCCACTCGTCACTTCTGACATTTTAGAGAGTGTACCATTAACCACCACCCTCTGAAGTCTACCACTTAGCCAATCTTTGACCCATGCGTTTCTCCCAACCCCATCGATTTCATCTTGCTCAGCATCCTACGATGAGGGACGCTATCGAAAGCTTTACTGAAGTCTAGGTACACTACGTCTAGGGATTCTCCCAAGTCTAACTGTTTTGTTACCCAGTCAAAGAAGCTGATGAGATTGGATTGGCAGGACCTACCCTTGGTGAATCCATGTTGACTGGGATCCCGTAGATTCTACTCATCTAAGATCGTGTCTATTTTTCGTTTGATTAGTGTTTCCATGAGTTTACACACTATTGATGTTAGACTCACCGGTCTGTAATTCGCAGCCTCCTCTCTGCAACCTTTTATCCCAGGACAAGCAGGCATGATATTCTCACATGTGGGTGACGTCATCTACGGAGCCCCGATGCGGACAGCATTTCAAGAAAACTTGATTGAAGATTCAAGCTTGCTGTGCTGCACCACGCATGCGTGCCTCCTGCTCCACTAGAGGGCGCATCCCCTCCTCGTGGTCTCCAGTTCGTTTTTTTCTGCGGAGCCAATAAGTCCTGTATTTTTTTGGCTCTGCCCCATGTGCCTTCTTGCACCGCAATTTCTTATTTTAAATTCGTTGGAAGTTGCTGTGCGCCTGTTTATTATTTTACATTTTGTTCCTGCTACTGAATCGCGAAGTCGCGGTTCGTTTTTGGCCGCCTGGGGGCTCCCGGGTTGTCGCGGCCGCGTGGCCTCCCTGGCCGCGGCCTAATTTTTATCTTATGTCCCGACCCGCATTGTTGGTGCATCCGGTGTTTGGGTGCTGATCATCCCACCGAGTCCTGTCCCCGGTGTGCCACTTTCCAAAACCGGGCGCTCCGTCGGCGTAAGGCCAGGATGGCGGACCTTTTTGCGGTCGACCAACCCTCGACCTCAGCCTCGAGGTCGGCCCTGGCTTCGGCACCGGCCTTGACCTCGGCCTCGGCTCCCTCGGCCCCGCCTCGAGACTCGACCCCGAAGACCTCGGGTTCCCTGAAGTCCTCGGCTCCGGGTAAGTCTCCTCTTCCTTCCTCAGGTTCCGCTCCAGCGAAGAAACCATCCTCTGGGACGCCGGCCGGACATGGTGGGACCTCCGTGCCTTCGGTCCCAGCGAAGTCCTCCAAATCTTCTGGCCGTGCCTCCACCACACGGGAATACTCTGATACGAGGTCGCCCCTGGTGGAGTGCACTACGGCCTCGGACATGCCTTCGATGCTGTCCGTGCCGGTCTTTCAAGACATGCTCCGGGCGATGATATCGTTGGAGCTGTTTGTGGCCCTCGCTCACCTTAATCTGGCCTCGACCTCGCGTGCGCCGGACCAGCCTGAGCCTCGCGTCGAAGTACCTCGGGGCAAGCTGCGCCGCTCTCGACGCCTCTCGGATTCCTCGCCGAGGTCTTCGAGCCGTTCTTCCCCCACGGGGTTCCGCGGGGCGAAATGTCGCTCGAAGCATGTCGAGACCTCGGGCCGTCGGAGTTCGAAGAAACCCCGGAGCTCACCTCCACTGCGGGGTCGCTCCCCGACTTCTCGCTCCGGAGGGCGGCTGAAGGTGGCGGAGTTATCGCTCACCAACCCTCGGCTCTTGTTGACTCCCTCTCGATCCGGGGATCCGGTCCGAGGCTCCAGGCTTTCGCTGAGGGAGTTCGGGGTGAGGTCTCCAGCCCGCCGTCGGTCGGTACCTCTTACCCCGGCGGTGTCCCCGAGGGGTTCCTCGAGGCGGCGCAGGTCCTCGACATTGGAGCGCTTTCACAGCGTTTCCCTGGTCTCGGATAGAGGGTCTGAGCGTGAGGGTCCTTCCTTTTCGGCAAGACGCAGGTCTCGTTCCCCGTCCCCACAAGGGGCTACGGGAACGTCCCGCCCTTCTTTTACGAGGTTCGTCCAGGACATGGGACGCGCCCTTGACTTGGATCTACTGTCGGACTCGAGGTATTCCAAGGAATACCTAGCGGAGCTGGATATGCCCTCTCCGCCTCGAGAGTCCCTCAGGCTGCCGTTGAACCCTGTGCTCCGGCAAACCTTCATTAAGAACCTCGAGACTCCTTACATGGTGACGGCTGTCCCATCTAAAATGGAGTCAAAGTACCGTATGGTACCCTGCCCGGGGTTTGAGCAGCCACAGCTCTCTCACCAATCGCTGTTGGTGGAATCTTCATTGAAAAAGGCTCACCCCTCCCGGGTCTCCGCTGCGGTCCCTCCGGGTCGCGAGGGCAGGACCCTGGACAAATTTGGCCGCCGTCTATATCAGAACTCTATGATGGCCTCTAGAGTGCTGCACTACACTTTCACTTTTTCATCTTATCTTAAACATCTGCTTGGGCTGTTGAGCGCCTTCACGACGGATTTGCCAGCCTCTCGCCAAGGGGCTTTTGGCCTCCTAGAGGATTTTTCTAACCTCCGTCTCCACCTGTTTCATGCAGCTTACGACGGTTTTGAGCTTTCCTCGAGGGTCGCCGCCTTTGCTGTGGCCATGCGCCGGCTGGCGTGGCTGCGCCTGGTCGACATGGACCCCAACCTCCAGGACCGGTTGGCTAACCTTCCTTGTGTCGGTAAGGAACTCTTTGACGACACTATTGAAGCGGCTACGAAACGCTTGTCGGAGCATCAGAGGTCGTTTGCCTCCCTCGTGCGCCTGAAGCCCAAGCCGGCCGCTTCTCGTCCCCTACGGGGCACGCCTCGCCGTTACCCACAAAAGTCTACCCCGGCTTTCTCTAGGCCTCCACCTCGGTGTCAGCAAGCTCATTCGAGGGCATTGTCGAAATCTCAGCCGACAGCCCCTGCCAAGCCATCTCCGTCCTTTTGCTGGGATGCGCAGATGGGGGCTGGCCTTCTTCCCATCAGGGGACGCCTGCGAGCCTTTTACCTTCGTTGGGAGTCCATCACGTCGGACGCTTGGGTCCTTGGCGTGATCTCATCCGGGTACTTTCTCAACTTTCGGAAGATCCCTCCCGACATCTGAAAACCTGGCTTTTTTCTAAAATCTAACTCTCCCTCCTCTCTGACATCCTAGCTCTCTAACTTTCTTCTTCCCTCCGATCTTCATCTAACTCTTTCCCTGGAGTTCCTTTCTCATTACAATCCCTGTAAACTGTGCCGAGCTCCACGACCGTGGAGATGGCGCGGTATAAAAACCTAAAGTTTAGTTTAGTTTAGCCCTCCGAGCGCTTGTCCCCCCAATTGGGCGCAGTTGCCCCTCCTTCTCTCAGAGGCTCGAGACCTTCTTCGCCTGCGGGCGGTGGAAGTGGTCCCCCCCTGCCAGCGGGGGCAAGGGTTTTACTCCCGTTACTTCCTGGTACCGAAGAAGACGGGAGACCTGCGCCCGATTCTGGACCTGAGACGCCTCAACAAGTTTCTGGTAAGGGAAAAGTTTTGAATGCTTTCCCTTCCGATTCTTTACCATCTGCTCGACGAGGGCGATTGGCTCTGCTCCCTCGATCTGAAGGAGGCCTACACACATGTCCCGGTGCATCCCGCTTATTGCAGATTCCTGCGATTTCAGGTGGGAGACCTACATCTACAATATCGGGTCCTCCCCTTTGGACTGGCCTCGTCTCCTCGGGTATTCACAAAGTGTCTCGTGGTGGTTGCAGCAGCCTTGCGCTCCCAGGGTCTTCAAGTATTCCCCTACCTGGACGACTGGCTGATCAAGACTCTGTCCAGGGAAGGGGTTATCTCAGCGACCCGACAGACTATTATTTACCTTCAAGGTCTGGGGTTCGAGGTAAACTTCCTGAAATCACAGCTGTGCCCCTCTCAGTCCTTACAGTTCATCGGGGCCGTGCTGGACACGGTTCGCCTCCGTTCCTTCCTCCCCCCTCCGCATCTAGAGGCGTTAGTAAGTCTGAGTCGAAGGATTTCGCTGCTGACCTCGGTATCAGCACGGCAGATGATGACTCTTCTAGGCCACATGGCCTCTACCGTCCACGTCATACCCTTCGCCCGTTTCCACCTGAGGATTCCTCAATGGACCCTGGCCTCTCAATGGCGTCAGGACTGGGACCCGATCGATCGTCCCGTGACAGTGACTCCTTCCTTGCAAAGATCGCTCCGTTGGTGGACCGACTCTTCGAATCTTTCCAGCGGTTTACTATTTATTGCCCCTCCACACCACAAGGTCCTCACCACGGACTTGTCGGAGTACGCTTGGGGGGCTCATTTGGATGGTCTAAGCACTCAGGGAATGTGATCAGCAGAGGATCGTCGCTGTCACATCAACGTGCTGGAGCTTCGGGCCATCTATCTCGCCGCGGTGGTTTTTCAACATCTGCTTCACGACCAGGTGGTTCTCGTCCGTACGGACAGCCAGGTGGCGATGTATTATGTCAACAAACAAGGTGGGACAGGGTCCTGGTCCCTCTGTCAGGAAGCTCTCCGTCTCTGGGAGTGGGCGGTGTCCCACAACATCTTCCTTCGAGCGGTTTACATACAAGGGGAGCGAAATTGTCTGGCGGACAGGCTCATTCGCCTCCTCCAGCCGCACAGATGGTCCCTGCATTCTCAGGTCTTGCGACAAGTGTTCGACAGGTGGGGGACGCCGCAGATAGATCTGTTCGCCTCCCCCCTCAATCACAAACTGCCTCTCTTTTGTTCCTGGATGTACTCCCCGGACCGTCTCGAGGCCGACGCCTTCCTCCTGGATTGGGAAGGGTGGTTCCTGTACGCGTTTCCGCCTTTCCCTCTGATTCTGCGGACGCTGGTCCATCTCAAATCGGTGCGGGCCACTCTGATCTTGATTGCTCCTCGGTGGCCTCGCCAGCCTTGGTTTTCCCTACTACTTCAACTCAGTGTCAGGGAACCTCTGCTATCTCAGAGTCGGGGTTCACTGTTACATCCCAGTCTTCAGTCTCTTCATCTGACTGCTTGGTTTCTCTCCCCCTGACCTCTCTCCCTGTATCTCAGTCGGTCAGGGAGGTATTGGAGGCTTCTCGGAAAGTCTCGACTAGACTCTGCTATTCTCAGAAGTGGACTAGATTTTCGTCCTGGTGCTCCTCTCACCGCCAGGACCCGGTGTCGGTCCCTGTGTCTTTGGTTCTGGAGTATCTGCTTCATTTATCTCATTCTGGCCTGAAGACAAATTCCATTCGTGTACATCTTAGTGCGATTGCTGCCTTCCATCATCACCTGGATGGGAAGGCTCTTTCACTCCATCCCTTGGTCTCTCGCTTCATGAGGGGTCTTTTGAATGTTCATCCTCCTCTCAAACCTCCCCCGGTGGTTTGGGATCTTAATGTGGTCCTGGCTCAACTTATGAAACCTCCGTTTGAGCCTCTGGATAAATGTCATCTTAAGTTTCTCACTTGGAAGGTGATTTTCCTGCTTGCCCTCACTTCCGCTCGGCGGGTTAGTGAGCTGCAGGCGCTGGTGGCGGACCCGCCTTTCACGGTATTCCATCATGACAAGGTGGTTGTCCGCACTCATCCTAAGTTTTTGCCTAAGGTGGTGTCTGTTTTCCATCTCAATCAGTCCATTGTTTTGCCGGTGTTCTTTCCCAAGCCCCACTCTCACCCTGGAGAGGTGGCGCTCCACACTCTTGACTGTAAGAGAGCGTTGGCCTTTTACCTTCAACGCACTCAGTCTCATCGGACAGTTCCACAATTGTTTTTGTCCTTCGACCCTAATCGGTTGGGTCGCCCAGTTTCCAAATGCACCTTGTCCAACTGGTTGGCTGCTTGTATTTCTTTTTGCTACGCTCAGGCTGGTCTCGCGCTGCATGATCGAGTAACGGGACATAAGGTCCGAGCGATGGCAGCTTCTGTAGCTTTCCTCCGGTCCACGCCTATTGAGGAAATTTGCAAGGCTGCCACGTGGTCTTCGGTTCATACTTTCACCTCTCACTACTGTCTGGATACATTGTCCAGGAGCGATGGCCGTTTTGGCCAATCGGTATTACGTAATCTGTTTTCTTAAATTGCCAACTTCCCTCCATCCCTTTGCAGTTAGCTTGGAGGTCACCTACATGTGAGAATATCCTGCTTGTCCTGGGATAAAGCACAGTTACTTACCGTAACAGGTGTTATCCAGGGACAGCAGGCATATATTCTCACAACCCGCCCGCCTCTCCGAGGTTGGCTTCTTTGCTGGTTATGTGAACTGGAGACCACGAGGAGGGGATGCGCCCTCTAGTGGAGCAGGAGGCACACATGCGTGGTGCAGCACAGCAAGCTTGAATCTTCAATCAAGTTTGCTTGAAATGCTGTCCGCATCGGGGCTCCGTAGATGACATCACCCACATGTGAGAATATATGCCTTCTGTCCCTGGATAACACCTGTTACGGTAAGTAACTGTGCTTTTTATGCAGTGGAACGACGTTAGCCGTTTTCCAGTTCATGGGTACTCTCCCCGAAATGAGGGAGAGATTGAAGAGTACGGATAGCGGTTCCGCCAGGACATCACACAACTCCCTGAGTACTCTGGGGTGTAGATTGTCCGGTCCCAGGCTTTATTCACCTTGAATGTTGTCAGCTCGCAGTAGACGTCTCCGGGTGTGAACTCGAAATTCCAAAACGAGTCTTTCACTCTTTGCTTTGTCTGTAAGTGTGGACCGTGACCCGGTGCTTCGCTGGTGAAGACCGAGCAGAAGTACTCATTCAGAAGTTCCGCTTTTTCGGAATCTGATTCCACGTACTTCCCGTCTGTTTTTTTTAGGCATACTATCCCATCTGTGTTCCTTTTCCTGTCGCTAATGTACCTGAAGAAGGATTTGTCTCCCTTTTTGAGGTTCTTCGCTAAATTTTCTTCCACTCGAAAGGCATTCGGGGACTGTCGGGATCTTGTGGTGCCGAGGAGTGTCAGTGGTGAAGTAGGGGAATGTTTGTGGGGCTTCGGGGCATGATGAGGCCAGCAGAAGGAGGGAGTGGGCATCCGTCCTGCTGAGGGATGTCGCAAGGGGTGGAGGCAGGAGGTATTGGGCATGCCTCCTGCCGCAGACATCCAGAGATTGAGGAGCTTCAGGGGTTCCGGCAGAAAGGAGTGGGCATCCCTTCTGCCAGGCAACTTTGCAGGGGAGATGGGTTCCCTGCCGCGGCTGCTAAATTGATTGCCTCAGGGAGATTCCCATGTTACGATCAGCTCAGCGGCAAGAAGATTCGCTAACCAGCACCTGTGACATTGATGCTGGTTAGAGAATTGGGATGGTTAGGTGGAGTTAGGCGTCTGTCCATCAATGGGATGTCCATGTGTGATTCTGAAAAACCGCTTAGTCAGCTGCTGAGACGAGGCGTCCTATACAGAATCCGGCCCCAAATGTCTTTTTTTCTGCTTGCTTTAGTTTAATGACATGGGACATGTCCTGGGCTTTTCCCATGTCATTGCCATCCCTTTTAATTCCGCACCAGGAAAACTACCAGTATTTGACTATCTGGGACTAATCTAGTTATCAGCTTATGCTTAGTGCCCCTGGCTGAATATTTACCCATAACTAATTAATACAAATGAATAAAAGTAATTACTTAAAAACGATTTGATATCATATCTAAGAAAGCACAAAATAATCCAAATGAGAGAGAAACATTCTACAGCTGTATATTGTGATAACAATTTTTATCATCAAACAGGTTTAAAATGTCTTCAGAGGATCCATGAGAGTGAGAGGCCATTTACATGTTCAGAATGTGGGAAAAGATATAGTGGTCCTTCAGCTTTAAAAACACACAAGAGGATTCATACTGGAGAGAAACCGTATAGCTGTTCAGAATGTGGTAAAAGCTTTAGTCTGCAATCAACTTTAAAAACGCACAAGAGGATTCATACTGGAGAAAAACCATTTACATGTTCAGAATGTGGTAAAAGCTTTACTCAGCAGTCACATTTAAAAAATCACAATAGGATTCATACCGGAGAGAAACGATTTACATGTTCAGAATGTGGGAAAAGCTTTAGTCGGCAGTCACATTTAAAAAATCACAATAGGATTCATACCGGAGAGAAACCATTTACATGTTCAGAATGTGGTAAAAGATATGGTGATCCATCAGCTTTAAAAAGGCACATTATGATGCATAGTGGAGAGAAACTATATACCTGTTCAGAATGTGACAAAAGCTTTAGTCGGCAATCAACTTTAAAAAGGCACAAGTGGACTCATACTGGAGAGAATCCATTTACATGTTCAGAATGTGGGAAAAGATATAGTAGTCCCTTAGCTTTAAAAATACATAAGAACATCCATACTGGAGAGAAACCATTTACATGTTCAGAATGTGGCAAAAGATATAGTGATCCCTCAGCTTTAAAAATACATAAGAGCATCCATACTGGAGAGAAACCATTTACATGTTCAGAATGTGAGAAAAGCTTTAGTCAGCAATCATCTTTAAAAAGGCACAAGAGGACTCATACTGGAAAGAAACAATTTACATGTTCAGAAGGTGAGAAAAGCTTTAGTCAGCAATCTTTAAAATATCACAATAGGATTCATATTGGGGAGAAACTATTTACATGTTCAGAATGTGGTAAAAGGTTTAGTCAGCAGTGTCATTTAAAAAATCACAATAGGATTCATACTGGAGAGAAACCATTTACATGTTCAGAATGTGGTAAAAGGTTTAGTCAGCAGTCACATTTAAAAAATCACAATAGGATTCATACTGGAGAGAAACCATTTACATGTTCAGAATGTGGTAAAAGACATAGTGATCCATCATCTTTAAAGAAGCACAAGAGGATTCATACTGGAGAGAAACCATATACCTGTTCAGAATGTGGTAAAAGCTTTAGTTGGCAGTCAGCATTAAAAAGACATGAGAGGATTCATACTGGAGAGAAACCATATCATGTCCAGAATGTGGCAAAAGTTATAGAGATCCCTCAGCTTTAAAACTACACAAGAGGGTTCATACTGGAGAGAAACCATTTACATGTTCAGAATGTGATTTAAACTTTAGTCGACAATCATGCTGTGCAGAATGTTGTAAAAGCTTAAATGGGTATCACATTTAAAAAGATAGAGAAAGAGTCATACAGGAGATATAGAAAGAAAGTGTATATGAACGTTTAACAGTGGCAGAAGGAACAACTATCAAGCAGAAATTCCTGATAGAAAATATTGTACAAAGCTAAAACTAATATTAAAGAGTGTACTAACATTACACCATTTCTGCATTCTTCTATAGTTTTGGTATTCTTGACTCTCATCTATAACTTTAAGTGTAGACTGTACATTTTTAGACTTGAAGAAGGGATGAGCCTCATAGAAATAGATTATAGACAATGCTCACTGTCTCCGGCTGAATATTGACCTATAACAACTCAACAATGAATAGAAATTGGAATACAACTAATTATGTATAAAAACTGTGATTATCCATATGGGAGAGAAAGATTCTCCATCGCTTGAGTACCTGAATAAATTCATGTTTACCGTTCTGAGCTCCCTTGGGAGAATAGTATAGAAAATTAAATGAATGAATGAATAAATAAATATATATCTTATGATTAAACTTTGTATCATCAATCAGGTTTAAAATTACTTCAGGGGTCCTTGAGAGTGAGAGGCCATTTACATGTCTAGAATGTGGTTAAAGCTTTAATGACTAATGAAATTTAAAACAGCACAAGAGGATTCATATGGGGAGTAATTACCCTTAAAGGAAACAATTTTCTTGTTCAGAATGTGGTAAAAATTTTTAGGTGGAATTGGCTTTAAAGGGGCAGAAGAGAATACATACAGGAGAGAAACCATATACATGCTCAGAATGTGGTAAAACCTTTAGTTACAAATCACACTTAAAACTGCACATGAGGATTCATACTGGAGTAAAACCATGTGGAGAGGCATAATCGAAAGTGTGCCTAAGTCTGAGGTTGGATGTTTTGTGCAAGATGTCCACAAACCCAGTAGGGAAATTGTCCATTTTCAAAGCTGCCAAACATCTATCTTTTATTTTTGAAAATGAGCTAGGTATAAGTTTTGGTCCTTAGAACATCTACTTTATTCCCCATTTTCAAAAATAAAAATGCCCAAGTGAGAAATGTACAAAAGCAAGTTTTGTAGATGTAGCCACCAACTACTTTGATCTCGGCAGAAGGAATCCCTATCAGCTGAGCCAGTTTTGGGGATTCCCAGTGGCTCAGCTGATAAGGATTGCCCCTGCCAGGATCAGCTGAGCCGTTGAACCCTACACCCATCCCCCTGACATCCCTAGACCTTTCTGACATTCCTCCTACATCCCTGGGCCCCCTCCCACATTCCTGGACTACCTATACCATCATATGAGAAAACAGAAGGAGGGAAGCCCATCCCCTCCTGCCTTCAGTGCCCCACGCTACAAATGACAGGGCTTTCTCCCTCCCAATGCCACAATGGTAAATCGTAATTGTTTTTACCCAGTTCCTCTGCACTTTTCTTGTATCCCTACTGCCGGTCTTAGGTTGATTTATTCCAATCCAGATGGAGTTCGGATTATCCTAACTCCATCTGGATCGGAACAGAAACCCACTCTCTCCTGCCGGTCCAGATGGAGTTATGAGGATATCGGACTGAGTAGCATTGCTCGGTGCTTCCACTGCTGCTGGAAAGACAGCCAAGAGTGTAATATTTAAGAAATAAAACCTTGTTTGTTATGTGTTAATTTGTACACTGCAAGAAAGCATTTTCATTAGGCCTGATTTTAAGAGTGTCTGAAAAATAAAACAAATATAAATGATAATTAACATTTTTTCTTCATACAGTATACTTTGTGTTTCTTTTCAATTTGTGGTTTCCATAATTAATTAATATGATTAATTAATATTATTTGAGGCTAGTAGGGATACTGCGGGGGATGGTGGGGACGATAGTTGCAGAGATGAGGCGGTAACAGGGATGGTGGTCGCGGGGATGGGACGGGGATAAATTTTTTTCCCCGTATCATTCTCTAACTCTTAGTCCAGTGAGTTTCCAGTTTTTTTCATCCTATTGGTAAAATAGATTTTGACAAACCCTGCAAAATACTCATTGATGGCGTCAATGACATCCTTGTTTTGAAATTTACCAAAAACTTTTCAAATGCACCACTGTTACCAAAAGATTGACATAGGGGACGTGATCAATTCCAGAACGCTGCACTCATCTCTCATCTGGTGGCACCATTAAGAAGTACGTGTTGCGCACTTTCAAATGTATATATTAGATTTCCAGTGTTGGCGCATTTTCAAGAGAAAAACAATAGTTGCCCTGACTTATGAATCAATCCACGTGCAGTAGGCTTTTATCTGACATCGCTTTCAGCGCTACGGCTGTGGTGTTTTTCACTTCATTTTCTGAAGAGAACTCTTTCCACGCAGTTGTTTTTTTCAGGGTTGAGAACATTTCAAGAGTTTTATAACTGCTCTTTCCAAGTTTAGCACAAAATTCAGTCACACACCTCTGGCGTATGAAGTCAACCCAACAATGATGTACATGAAAAAGTTACTATGAGTTTTTGCCTCTTTGGCTAGGAGGAGGCTTTGGTGCATAGGAAGAGGAATGGACAGTAAGAAAAAGGAGGTATTGATGCCCCTATGTAAGACCTTGTTTGGTTGGAAAAACTATGTGGATAGGCTACATCCATTCCCCCAATTCTTCCATATATTCCTCAGTTCTTAATTCTATCTCAGGGGAGATCAAATAAAGAAATATTTCACAAAAGTGTGGTTAAAATAGTCAAAGCTTTGAGGAGTATTTGACTGCTTACGGAAGTTGGTAAGTTCACAGTCAATAGTCTCATCATATTACCTGTGGCTGATCATTTTATTGGAAATTGACATAATTCATTAATTCATTATTAAACAGACGTAGGTGGTACGTCCTCCAATTACAAATTGCATACTTCAACAATATTCTAATGGGTCTATCCAAGTCATATGATTTCCCATTAATTTTACTTGCTTAGCAACAATGACTTAACCCATCACATGTTATTGGCGTCATCTCTTGTCAGCAATAGAAGGAAGTGGACAACATGCTGACCTTGCACACGTGTTCTATTCTATTGGAAATAACTTGAGCTCATCAATACATGAAGAAGGACACGGTACTACTCGAGAGGGTCCAGAGAAGAGCGACTACAATGGTTAAGGGACTGGAGGAGTTGATGTACAGTGAGAGATTAGAGAAACTGGGCCTCTTCTCCCTTGAAAAGAGGATACTCAGAGGGGACATGATCGAAACATTCAAGATAATGAAGGGAATAGACTTAGTAGATAAAGACAGGTTGTTCACCCTCTCCAAGGTAGAGAGAATGAGACGGCACTCTAAAGTTAAAAGGGGATAGATTCCGTACAAACATAAGGAAGTTCTTCTTCACCCAGAGAGTGATAGAAAACTGGTACGCTCTTCTGGAGGCTGTTATAGGGGAAACACCCTCCAGGGATTCAAGACAAAGCTAGACAAGTTCCTGCTGAACCAGAACGTACGCAGGTAAGGCTAGACTCAGGCAACTGGTCTTTGACCTAAGGGCCGCCGCGTGAGCGGACTGCTGGGCACGATGAACCACTGGTCTGACCCAGCAATAGCAATTATTATGTTCTTAATATTTGCCCTAACTAGGTAAACAGGAAAAATATGTTTCTATAAACAAATATGTTAGTGTGACTTTTAGCTCATTTTCAGGGACCTATTGTCATGGCTCCAACATCTTGTTCTAGACATTAACCCCAAATATTTTGTTCTATTAAGGAAACATATGTTCTTTAGCACTCTCCGGACCGGTACAGTTTAATCTTTATGAGTGGGTTATATATCTCATCATGACCAGCAGGTAGAGACTAAAACCAAAACTGTAGAATAGTACATAAGAGGTACCTTCCCCTAGTCCTGTCAGTCTTCTTTCAGTCTTCAGCAGGTGTGAGTGAGCTGTACCCATCTCCCTTGGTAGGGCTGTTGGAATTTGTTTAGGGATCCTAGTCTCCGTTTTTGTGCCAGATTGATCTTGGGTGGGCCGTGTTTGGGGGTCCGTCCGACCTCGGAGATGTCAAACCTGGCGGATCTCGTGCTGGGTCCCTCCCCCCATTTCCTCCACCTCCCCAACATTTTTTTAGAGGTGCCTCAGCAGTAAGCCTTGCTCCCTAAGTGAAGCAAGGCATGCTGCTTTGAGAGCCAGTGGAGTCTGTTCTATAAAAAATCCTAAGGTAGTGCCGGTCTGAAGGGTTGTTTTCCCTTTAAACATGCTGTAATTCCTCTTTGAGGTATTGAATTATATGGGTATATCTGGTTGGTACGCCGCAGCATTACGTGCCTTATATTCGACACCTACAGCAAGACTACTCGTCAATGACATTATTACTGACCCAATCCCTATTGAAAGAGGTACCCGACAGGGCTGTCCCCTGTCTCCCCTCTTATTTTTGTTGTACTTAGAACCCTTTCTTCGTACTGTAGCTCTCGACCCTGACATTGTGGGTGTGGACATCGGGAACCATTCCCTCAAAGTGTTAGCCTTTGCGGATGATCTCCTATTTTTGCTAACTGACCCCCCGCACTCTATTACATATCTATTGCAAGCACTTGACAAATTTAAAATCTATTGGGGCTTTACGTTGGGTCGGGTAGCCCTTTTTAATATGGTGCTCTTTCCCAAATGGTTATATCGTTTTCAAGTCCTGGCTCTGCTATTATGTTTTACCCATAATACACGGTTAACGAGATTTACAACACTTTCTTTGCGGAGGTAAGCGACCCCCGTATGCAATTTCTTCAGATGTGCTTACCTAGGGATAAGGGGAGCTATGGTATATTGAATGTACGTTGGTATGCCATGGCTTGTCAGATGAGACATATTAATGATTGGTTCAGAGGGACTTCTGATTTTACTGCTACACCATTGGAGCTATCTTTGTTGGATCCGTATCATGTGAGCTAATTCTTGCATGTGGCAGATCCACGGATACTTCCTTTGATATCCCACTATCCGATCTTTGCGCCAGCTCGGCGAACCTGGAAGTGGGTGTGTAAATCTGCACAACTGTCTTCTGGGGTGTCCGTATATTTACCAATACAGGGCGATGGAGCGTTTCAGCCGGGATTGCAAACTGCCGCCTTTTCTAGAGGGAAGGCACAGGGACTTCAGTATCTTTTTCACCTGTTTTCAGAAGAGGGGAGCCTGGCAACATTTGTGGAACTACAACAAACTTTTGACTTACAGTCTAATGACCTATTTGCTTATTACCAGATTCGCCATTATGTGCAGTCCCTACCTGTGACTTTTCTTACTAAGGACAGCAGGGAGGCTCTTTCGGAACTCTTTAGCCTTTCAGCCCAACAGAGGATTCCTTTACGGTTTCATATTGTGGGGATCCGGGACTGTCAATCGGGGCCCCAATCTGGACATTTTAGCAGCAGCATGGGCTGAGGACTTACACTGTCAGTTAACGGCTCAGCAGCTCCAGCCGGTCCTGAAGAACATTCAAAAGGTGTCTCCTAACATCACCCACTGGGAAATGCAATTGAAAATTGTTCTGAGACTTTGCATTCCACCGGAACGAGCAGCCCGGATGGGGATTACTGCATCTCATTCTTGTCCGAAATGTAATCAGGCTCTTCTTTAAGTCATATGTTTTGGGCCTGCCCCAAAAATTCAACAGTTTTGGAGACATCTTGGACATTATACTACAATGCTTTGGGGGATCGTATCTGCAATGGTTTGGGAGACCTTATCCCATTCAGATGCACACGGGGGAGAGGGGGGGGGGCAATAAACTAATAATAGGTGGCTGAGGGAAAAGAAAATTCCGGTAGTAAAGCTTCCGAATGAGGAAGAGAGTCAACAAATACTGCAGCTCCTTTGCCTGAGTCTTGCCAGTCCCCATCCTCTTCTAGACTGGCGATTTTGATCAAAGACCCTAAACTCTGAGGGGCAGCATTGTAGTAACAGCACCTCCTCTCCCAGACGCAGCTACGTCTCCGTGAGGCATAAGACAATCTAAATGTTGGAGCTCTTATTAGATCTTTAATAAGGTCCACTTAGGAGATAGAAGTCACGGCCTGAGATTGTGTGTTGTAGAGGAGCACAAGGAAAACAGCAGCCAGCAAACAACCCTGAGCAGGCAAAGTCCCAATCCCTCCCGAGAGTTCGCCCCAAGGAGCACGACCTGATTCCGTTTTAGAATCACTCTTTGGCGAGTAGAGATGACATCTAATCTAATCTTTGGTTTATATACTCGGTTCACATATAATTAAGACGAGAGTACATAGCAGAAAACAAAGAAGGAAGTACTAATTAAAAACTAAAGTACGTAAGAAAAGCATAAGAAAAATAACTATAATATCATTTTGTTGGTTCATAAGTCCCTCGCTCTGGAAAGTCCGTTCAGCAGCATTCAGGACTGAAAGAGAGGAGCAGAGCAGCAATCACTAGGAAATGGTCCATCATACAAGCAACAGTAGCAGCGCTGACCATCCCAGCACGATCCAGGCAGTGATGGAGTCAGGTCAGACCTCGAAATGATGCGGATGTACAGTGGAGACATTCAATGCTGTTAACCGCATAGCTAACTGAGCAAGTAAGAACAGTCCTGTGTTCTGTTAGCTATTTGGGAACTACACTGTATATACCGGCAATATCCACATAGCTTCCAGCCAGCACCAATGAACCAGATTTTTAATGCCGGTGCCCAGGTATGGCCCAGTATGTGACTATCTGGGACTAATCTAGTTATCAGCTTATGCTTAGTGCCCCTGGCTGAATATTCACCCATAACAATTCAACAATTACCATATTTTTCACTCCATAAGACACGAGAACTGACGGCAACCAATCAGAAAGCAGCACATTGTCAGGCAGGAGCGCGGAAAGCTCGCGCCTGACCTCCATTGCTCCTGTCTGGGAAATAGAAGGTGGCTAGCAGGGAGGAATCACGCTAGACCACCAGGATGATATTTTTAATAATGTATGATTACGGCAGGTGTTTGCAGGGGGGGGGGTGGAGGGGTGTAAAAAAGATGTGGCTTTTGACGGGGAGGGATTTTTTTAATGGGACGGAGGGTTAAAAAAATTGTACCTGCGGGGGGAGGGGGAACTGGCTAGGGGCTTGGATGACTGGCTGGCTGCCACTATTTGTGCCTACCACTAGACGTGCCCTGTACCCTGTCCCAGCCTACTACTAGACCACCAGAGGGGGGACAGGGTACAGGGCACCCCATATGGTTCAGAAATTTTTTTCTTGGTTTTCCTCTTCTACAGGTGGGTGCGTCTTATGGTCAGGTGCATCTTATGGAGTGAAAAATACGGTAAAACAAACAGGAATAAAACTAATTACTTAAAACAGTATCTAAGAAAGCACAAAATAATCCAAATGAGAGAGAAACATTCTCCATCTGTTTATTGTGATAACAATTTTTATCATCAAACAGGTTTAAAATGTCTTCAGAGGATCCATCAGAGTGAGAGGCCATTTACATGTTCAGAATGTGGGAAAAGATATAGTGATCCCTCAGCTTTAAAAACACACAAGAGGATTCATACTGGAGAGAAACCGTATAGCTGTTCAGAATGTGGGAAAAGATATAGTGATCCCTCAACTTTAAAAAGGCACAAGAGGATTCATACTGGAGAGAAACCGTATACCTGTTCAGAATGTGGGAAAAGCTTTAATTATCCATCAACTTTAAAAACACACAAGAGGATTCATACTGGAGAGAAACTATATACATGCCCACACTGTGCTAAAAACTTTAATTATCCATCAACTTTAAAAACACACGAGAGGATTCATACGGGAGACAAACCGTATACCTGTTCAGAATGTGGGAAAAGCTTTAGTCAGCAATCAACTTTAAAAACACATGAGAGGATTCATACAGGAGAGAAACCGTATACCTGTTCAGAATGTGGGAAAAGATATAGTGATCTCTCAGCTTTAAAAATACACAACAGGATTCATACTGGAGACAAACCGTATACCTGTTCAGAATGTGGGAAAAGATATAGTAATTCTTCAGCTTTAAAAAGGCACAAGAGGATTCATACTGGAGAGAAACCATATAGCTGTTCAGAATGTGGTAAAAGCTTTAGTTGGCGATCAACTTTAAAAATACATGAGAGGATTCATACTGGGGAGAAACCATATTCATGTCCAGAATGTGGGAAAATATATAGTGGACCCTCAGCTTTAAAAAGGCACAAAAGGGTGCATAGTGAAAAGAATCCATATACCTGTTCAGAATGTGGGAAAAGATATAGTGATCCCTCAGCTTTAAAAACACACAAAAGGATTCATACTGGAGAGAAACGATTTACTTGTTCAGAGTGTGGCAAAAGATATTGTGATCCCTCAGCTTTAAAAACACACAAGAGGATTCATACTGGAGAGAAACAATTTACTTGTTCAGAATGTGGGAAAAGATATAGTGGTCCTTCAGCTTTAAAAACACACAAGAGGATTCATACAGGAGAGAAACCGTATATCTGTTCAGAATGTGGGAAAAGATATAGTAATCCCTCAGCTTTAAAAATGCACACGAGTATTCATACTGGAGAAAAACCATATACCTGTTCAGAATGTGGTAAAAGCTTTAGTCAGCTGTCACCTTTTAAAAATCACAAGAGGATTCATACTGGAGAGAAACCATATTCATGTCCAGAATGTGAGAAAATATATAGTGATCCCTCAGCTTTAAATAGGCACAAAAGGGTGCATAGTGAAGAGAAACAATATATCTGTTCAGAATGTGGGAAAAGATATAGTGATTCCTCAGCTTTAAAAAGGCACATGAGGATTCATACTAGAGAAAAACCATATACCTGTTCAGAATGTGGTAATAGCTTTAGTCAGCTGACACATTTAAAAAAATCACAAGAGGATTCATAGTGGAGAGAAACCATATTCATGTCCAGAATGTGGGAAAAGATTTAGTCAGCTGTCACATTTAAAAAATCACAACAGGATTCATACTGGAGAGAAACCATACTCATGTCTAGAATGTGGGAAAAGATATAGCGATCCCACATCTTTAAAAATGCCAAGAGGATTCATACTGGAGAGAAACCATATACCTGTTCAGAAAGTGGTAAAAGCTTTAGTCAGCAATCGGCTTTAAAAATACATGAGAGGATTCATACTGGGGAGAAACCATATTCCTGTTCAGAATGTGGCAAAAGATATGCTAATATCTCAGCTTTAAAAACACACAAGAGGATTCATACTGGAGAGAAACCATATACCTGTTCAGAATGTGGTAAAAGCTTTAGTCAGTAATCGACTTTAAAAATACATGAGAGGATTCATACTGGGAGAAACCATATTCCTGTTCAGAATGTGGCAAAAGATATGCTAATACCTCAGCTTTAAAAACACACAAGAGGATTCATACTGTAGAGAAACCATGTACCTGTTCAGAATATGGGAAAAGCTTTAGTCAGCTATCAATTTTAAAAATACACGAGAGGATTCATACTGGGGAGAAACCTATACCTGTTCAGAATGTGGCAAAAGATATAGTAATACCTCAGCTTTTAAAATGCACAAGAGTATTCATAGTGGGGAGAAACCATATACCTGTTCAGAATGTGGGAAAAGCTTTAGTCAGCTATCAATTTAAAAAATACACGAGAGGATTCATACTGGAGAGAAACCATATACCTGTTTAGAATGTGGTGAAAACTTTATTAAGCAGTCATATTTAAACGTTCACAAGAGGAGTCATACTGGAGAGAAACCATTTACATGTTCAGAATGTGATAAAAGCTTTAGTTAGCAGTCACATTTATAAAATCACAAGAGGATGCATACTGGAGAGAAACCATATTAATGTCCAGAATGTGGGAAAAGATATAGTGATTCCTCAGCTTTAAAAATACACAAGACGATTCATATTGGAGTGAAAACATATGCTGTGCAGAATGTTGTAAAAGTTTAAATGGGAATCAGATTTTTGAAACCCCAGCCTACATAACATCAAGCTATGCCTATTGTAACCCACACTGAACACCACAGCACTCCAAGTGGCTACATTGAAAAAGAACACTAGCATGTGACCCAGCCTGGAGTCGTCCTGCAGGACTGGACTGACACAGTTCAGGAACAATAATCAAAACCACACAAGTAGATGTTTGAACCAAAATCTTTCACTTTTATTTATCAAAATAATAATGTCAGGATAGCATAAACAAAGATGAGTTTGGCAAAAGTAAAAATTCATACAAGCCAAACTTCAAAGAGAAGGGAAAAATAAATAGTTCAAAATAAAGTCCAAACTTTCACCTTCTTACTGACTCAGTCAATACTGCAACTGAGGTTAAAGCTCTCCTCAGTGCTTGCACAGCCTGCTTCCACGCAGGTGATCCAATCCACCAAAATAAAGTTCTTGGCACTGGTTTCCACAATTTACAGTCCTTCAAAATAAAGCCTCCGGCAGCCTACACATATCACTGCCGGGCAAAGGAGAGTGCCTTAGGCTTGCTAAGAAAAGAATTAATAATGACTTTCAAAATTCCCTCCCTGGGTGACAGCAAGCCTCTTCCCAGAAACACTCCCAGCTTTATAGAAAACCAAAAATTATGAGCTCAAACAACTAGCTCTAAAGTCCCAAAGTTTCAAAAGCAGTTTCTTGAAAAGCAAAACTTACTGTTTGCAGCTGGTAATCAAGCCAACTTCCATGTCCTCAGGAAAGTTTCCACCAATTTCAGCAAAGCTTTCTTGGATTTCCATCGGCGATTCCACGTCCAGCAAAGACAGTTCCTTGGCTTGTCCATTCTCCATAGCTGTAGGCCTATTGCACCTGTTTGACCCAGGGAGATCCTCAGGGAGAAAAGGTTGGAACCTTGTCCCTAACCTGCCTGCCTGCCTGCTCTCCACTGCTGGCTTTTGTAGTCCAGGGACACGCCCTAACCTAGCTGAGTCAGCAGTGCTCAAGGTAGCTCTAGAGCTCCAGTGGTGACCTGGATACTGATCACCTAATATATTCTCAGCAAGATCAGGCTCCCTCCGGTGGTTAACTGGGAAATTGTCAGAATCAGGAACAGGACTTACTCTAGAAACTGCCTTCCAGGCTTTCTTTTGTACCCTGGCTTCTGTCCTAACTGGGACTTTGGTGGGTCTGGTGCCGGAATGGTCACATACCCCCACCCTAAAAAGGTGCTTATCCTGATAAGCATGGGGTTGAACAGCATTTTCATGAATTTGGGACAGGATATCGATGTTAGTGTTCAACCGCCCCGGACGATGTACTAACGTAAATCTGAAGGTTTGTAGGGCTAGGTACCACCTAGTAAGTTGAGCGTTGTTATTTCTCATGGTACCTAACCATTTAAGGGCGACTTGGTCCATGACTAACGTGAATTACCTCTCCTAAATAATGATCCAATGTCTTCATTGCCCATTCTGCTGCCAAGCATTCCAATTCCACCACGGCATAATTCTTCTCATTGGGGTGTAATTTCCTGCATAGGTACAAGACAGGATGCTCTATGCCCTGAGTTTCCTGACTGAGAACAGCCCCTAAACACCCTGATGCATCCATCTGAAAGATCAGCGGTTTATTGAAATCAATGGCTGCCAGTACCGGCTGTTGACACAGACTGTCTTTCAGATCTTGAAAAGCCTTTATTCCGACTTCAACCCACTGCAAGATATCCGTAACATCCTTTTTCAGCATGTTCGTAAGTGGGGTAGCCCTAGTGGCAAATTTGGGTATAAACCTTCTGTAGTACCCTAACAGGCCCTAACAGGCCCAAAACCCCTCGCAATTGTTTCTTGGTGTTAGGTTGGGGATATTCCTGAATACACCTTACCTTATCTACCATGGGCTTGACCTGTCCTCTACCCACTATGTACCCCAAATACATACCTCCCGTTGGCCCAGAAAACACTTTTTGGGATTAACTGTGAATCCTGCACCTCTTAGTGCTTCTAATACTGCTGTAACATGCTCAAGATGTTGGTGCCAAACGGGAGAGTATACCACAATGTCGTCCAGGTAGGCTTCTGCATAGGCATGGTGTCCCCTCAAAACCTCATTTACTGCCCCTTGACAATTAGTAGCTGCCTCATGCAGTCCAAATGGCATGTGTGTAAACTGGTATAACCCATAGGGAGTGCTAAAGGCAGTTTTGGGCTTAGCACTATTGGTCAAAGGGATCTGCCAATAACTTTTAGTAAGGTCGATGGTAGTAAGGTACTGAGCCTGACCTAAGCGATCAAGTAACTCATCCACCCGTGGCATGATATGTGACCATTCCGGCACCAGGCCCGCCAAGATCCCAGTTAAGACAGAAGCCAGGGTACAGAAGAAAGCCCGGAAGGCTGTTTCTAGAGTAAATCCCACTCCTGATACAAAATATGTAACCCACACTATGGTCCGACCGGGTCTCCACAGCACTCCAAGTGGCTACATTGAAAAAGAACACTAGCATGTGACCCGGCCTGGAGTCATCCCGTAGGACTGGACTGACACAGTTCAGGAACAATAATCAAAACCACACAAGTAGAATTTTGAACCAAAATCTTTCACTTTTACTTATCAAAATAATAATGTCAGGATAGCATAAACAAAGATGAGTTTGGCAAAAGTAAAAATTCATACAAGCCAAACTTCAAAGAGAAGGGAAAAATAAATAGTTCAAAATAAAGTCCAAACTTTCACCTTCTTACTGACTCAGTCAATACTGCAACTGAGGTTAAAGCTCTCCTCAGTGCTTGAACAGCCTGCTTCCACGCAGGTGATCCAATCCACCAAAATAAAGTTCTTGGCACTGGTTTCCACAATTTACAGTCCTTCAAAATAAAGCCTCCGGCAGCCTACACATATCACTGCCGGGCAAAGGAGAATGCCTTAGGCTTGCTAAGAAAAGCATTAATAAAGACTTTCAAATTTCCCTCCCTGGGTGACAGCAAGCCTCTCCCCAGAGACACTCCCAGCTTTATAGAAAACCAAAAATTCTGAGCTCAAACAACTAGCTCTAAAGTCCCAAAGTTTCAAAAGCAAACAGTTTCTTGAAAAACAAAACTTACTGTTTGCAGCTGGTAATCAAGCCAACTTCTATGTCCTCAGGAAAGTTTCCACCAATTTCAACAAAGCTTTCTTGGATTTCCATCGGTGATTCCACGTCCAGCAAAGACAGTTCCTTGGCTTGTCCAGTCTCCTCTACCTCCATAGGTGTAGGCCTATTGCACCTGTTTGACCCTGGGAGATCCTCAGGGAGAAAAGGTTGGAACCTTCTCCCTAACCTGCCTGCCTGCCTGCTCTCCACTGCTGGCTTTTGTATTCCAGGGACACGCCCTAACCTAGCTGAGTCAGCAGTGCTCAAGGTAGCTCTAGAGCTCCTCCAGTGGTGACCTGGATACTGATCACCTAATATATTCTCAGCAAGATCAGGCTCCCTCCGGGAACAGGACTTACTCTAGAAACTGCCTTCCGGGCTTTCTTTTGTACCCTGGCTTCTGTCCTAACTGGGACCTTGGCGGGCCTGGTGCCGGAATGGTCATACTATACACCCCTAACCATCCCCTCAGCTCCAAAGCAGATCAATGCATTTCTGCAGGGAGAACCCTCTGAATGAGTATGGCGTATAAATGATCCTGTAGCCATTTCCTACCTCAGCTATGGAACCGACTACCCACCCGGGTCACTACACTCACTAATGACCTTCTGCAAAGCAGTAAATACCTTCCTCTTCTGCCAACTGGGTCATTAAAATCTGTTCCTTCAATATACTTCTCCCACTACTCTTTGCTATGACTAATCTGGTCTCTAGAATAAGCTCTGTTATTATCTACTGCTATTGTCTACTGTAACCTATTTGTTGCCATGACTAATCTGTCTTCAAACGATTGTGAATGTCTATTTGGAACCTGTTCTGAGCTTCTGGGAGAACGGGATAGACATCGAAATAAATAAAATACATGAGAGGATTCATACTGGAGAGAAACCATATACTTGTTCAGAATGTGAGAAAAGGTTTAGTCAACAATCAGATTTAAAAATGCACAAGAGGATTCATACTGGAGAGAAAACATATGCTGTGTAGAATGTTGTAAAAGCTTAAATGGGAATCACATTTAAAGAGATAGAGGAAGAGTCATACAGGAGATACAGAATGAAAGTGTATATGAATGTTTAAGAGTGGCAAAAGGAAGAACTATCAAGCAGAAACTCCTGAGAGAAAATATTGTACAAAGCTAAAACTAATATTGAAGAGTGTGCTAACATTACAGCATTTCTGCATTCTTCTATAGCTTTGGTATTCTTGACTCTCATCTATAACTTTAAGTGTAGACTGTACATTTTTAGACCTGAAGAAGGGAGGAGCCTCATAGAAATAGATTATAGATGATGCTCACTGTCCTCGGCTGAATATTGACCTATAACATAGAAACATAGAGTATGACGGCAGAAAAGTGCTGTCGGTCCAACAAGTCTGCCAACTCGAATGACCCAGCTTCCTAAGCACTTCCTCAAAGTGAACCCACATGTTTTTCCCATTTATTCTTAAAATCGAGCACGTTGGCCTCTACTACCTGAAGTGGAAGATCATTCCAAAGATCAACCACCCTTTCGGTGAAGAAATACTTCCTAATGTCACCATGAAATCACCCACCACTGATTTTTAGCAGATGCCCTCTTGTCACCGTAGGTCCTGTAAGGAAAAGGATATCTTCTTCCACCTCCATAAGGCCAGTAACATATTTGAACGTCTCTATCATGTCTCCCCTCTCTCTGCGTTCCTCGAGAGTGTATAGATGCAACTTACCTAGACGTTCTTCATATGGGAGATCCTTGAGTCATGAGACCATCCTAGTGGCCAATCTCTGAACCGACTCTATTCTCAGCACATCGTTTTGATAATGTGGCCTCCAAAATTGAACACAGTATTCCAGATATGGTCTCACCATGGACCTGTAAAGCGGCATTACCACTTCGGGCTTTCGGCTGACGAAACTTGTCCGGATGCAACCCAGCATTTGTCTAGCCTTGGATGAAGCTTTCTCCACTTGATTGGCAGCCTTCATATCTTCACTAATGATTACTTCCAGGTCCTGTTCTGTAACAGTTCTAGTTAAGGTCTCACCGTTCAGAGTGTAGGTCCTGCAAGGGTTTCTGCTACCAAGGTGCATAACTTTTCACTTCTTGACATTAAAGTTCAGCTGCCAAATAATAGACCATTGCTCCAGTAAAAGTAGGTCCTGTGTCATATTGTCGGGTACGGAACCTCCGATTACTACATTGCATAATTTAGCGTCATTGGCAAATAATGCAATTTTACCCTGAAGTCTCTGAGGCAAATCATGTACTAAGATATTAAATAGGATTGGACCCAGGACTGACCACTGCGGAACTCCACTGAACACCTCCGACGTTTCGGTGGGAGTACCATTTACCACCACCTTTTGAAGTCTGCCACTGAGCCAGTCTTTAACCCATGCAGTTAATGTTTCTCCTAGTCCCAGCGAGCTCATCTTGTTCAATAATCTACGGTGTGGGATACTATCAAAAGCCTTACTGAAATCCAGATACATCCAGGGACTTTCCCTTATCTAGTTTTTTTGTTACCCAGTCAAAGAAGCTGATTAGATTGGCAGGACCTTCCCTTTGTAAATCCATGCTGGTGGGGATCCCTGTAGGGATATTTCCGTATTCACACCTGAAGGTTAGGCCTCTGATGTCATCAAGCCTGAACCATTGTTTCAAGAATCTCTCTCTGCAAGCAACTTTCAAGCATGAATTTTGCAAGAAGTAAGAAGTACACAGCTTTACAGTTTTTGCCTGATGCATTATGGGGATGTACCCGAATGTTGCTATTCAAGGGCATTCATCTGTGCTTTAATAATGGGACAGTGTGAATCTTGAAGAAATTATTCTGTTCTTATCTGTCTAACGGCCCTGGGTCTTCCAGCATATATGATACTTTATACAGAAAGGCTATTCATCAAGTTCTGTTTCTGGATTGGTCCGAGGAAGTCATCTGATGAGATTCAAGAAAAGAAAGGTGCTAATTAATTAATAGTTAGTTAGTCTGTGATAAGGTCCGGGGAAGCTCAGATCTGCTCACAGATGTTCTAATTGTAAACTTTTTCTTTCAATAATTAGACCTGTAAGTTACCTCGTGTGATTCTCTGCCTAAGAGATAGAAATTCGGACATTTAAAAACTGTTCTGAATTTAGCACAGATAAACGGAACTCATTGCTGATGATTTATAGCCTCATCAAGGATTTTCAACACGTGTAACTTTTACAACGGTATTCCTGACGTCTTCCAGCTGACACGAAGTTTTCTCTTCCACCTAATTGTGCCGGAGAGGCTAATTAAGGGTGAGCATACGCAAATTACTTTTATTAGCTTGGGAATTAGATAGGAATCAATTATAAAGGTAAAGGGTTGAAAAGTTACCTGGGTGATTTGCTAATCAGGGATTATTATTATAAGGAATAGTGTGTGTGTGTAACAAGAAGTTTTACTTAATTGTCTAACCATTAGAGTGTGATAATCATGTACTGAGTTTCATTTGTGTAATTAGATATTTTGAACAATATTTAGATTCTGCAGCTGGCTTGTGAATTATATTTTTCTATTTTCATAATAAAGATATTTCTCATTAGCCTGGGTTTTGTGTCGTATAATTAGACCATGATATTTGGACTTGAATAAGAGGTTATGGTTTTCTCTAGACCACTTAACAGAGACGTAACGTGTTTATAATACTGCTAAGTGAACCATAAATCCTTCTACAGATTTTGGGGGCTCGTTTGCCGGGATATCTAGGTTTCTAATTTGCGACCGTAGCCATGTCTGTTGACACTGAGACTCAGATTTCGTGGCATGCTCTTGAAAAGGATGTTTTTCAGAAATTAGCTGTGCAAGTTTTAAAACAGCCAGATTCTGATGTGTATTTTTCTGACCTTGTTCGTTTATTACATGCAGATATAGAGGACTCTAATCAGGCGTACTGTTCAGTATTGCAGCGTCTCCTACATGCTCGTACTAAACCTACAGGAGAAAATTATTCAGAGCTCATCTGTGCGTTGTTTGCTTTTAAAACTTCTGTCTCTGCTAGTTTATCTCAACAACGTCAGCTTCAGAGTGATTTATATGAGCAATTAGAGGATTGTAAAAATTCTTTGCAGGCAGAACGGACTCGTAATGATTCCCTTGAACTGTTAGCTTCTAATTGTGAAGATCAACATTCCGACTTTGATCAGGTGATGTCTGAGTTACGACATCAATGTTCTGAGTTGAATGCTGAACTTGAAAGTTATAAAAAAAGAACAGTGAATATTTCTTATGCGAAGTGTACATCTTTAGTGACTCAACTTACTAATTTGAGAGCTCAGAAGGATGAGTTACAAGTCTCTTTATCTACTTGTCAGAAAGATCATTATAAGAGTGAGAAAAATCATGCTGAGGTTTTATCCAGATTGCAGAATGAACTTGCAGACGTAACTTCTGCTTATGTTTGTCTGGGTGAAAAGTTAAACTCTACCGAACGTCTGTCTAATGAAAAGGCTGCCCGTGCTGACAGGCAATTATGTGCCTTACAAGCGGACTTTGTTGAGTCTCAGAACCGACTTTCCGAAAGTGAGTTACAGGTCACACAGCTAACTGACTTGTTATGTCAGGCAGATGCCGATAATTTGGCTCTGCGCCAGAATGTTCAAGCTATATCCTCCCAAAGAACTGCATTAGCTACTGATGTGAAAGTTTTGCAAGACAAGGTTGCTACTTTTTGTAGTGAGAGGGATATTCAAGCTCCCTTTCTCCCTATGTCGCCTCCTCATTTTCCTACACCAGCTCCAAGAACAGTCTTTCGTTCTTTTTACAGCTCTAGTGGGGGAGGTGGGAACAGGAATTCTGAGTGTTCTGATTCTACTGCAGATGACTTGTTGCCTAGTAACAAACCCTGCCCTGAGAAATTAGTGACACTAGCTGACCGCCCAGTGCAGCAACCACGCCCAGTGCAGCAACCACGCCCTGTAAGGTCTATCTCAAATTCCTGTGACGTCACTGAACCTTCTGACTCTAAACTAGAGAGTTGCGCGGGGACAGAAATCCCACCCGTCCCCACCCGTCCCCGCCAAAGTCCCACCCGTCCCCACCCAAATCCAAATTGGTCTGGCACCCATCTTCTTCTCTCCGCTCCCCCCATAGTCTGGCATCTGTCTTCTTCCCTGCCAGCGTCTTCTACCTACTCTCTCTTCCCCATTTCCTTTCAGCGTCCTTCTCCCCCATCTTCCCCATGTCCTGTCAGCGTCCTTCTCCCCCCTCTGTCTTCCACATGTGCTTTCAGTGTCCTTCTCCCCCCTCTGCTTCCCCATATCCTTTCAGCGTCCTTCTCCCTCTCTGTCTTCCCCATGGCCTTTCAGCGTCCTTCTCCGCCCCCCCCCCCCGTCTTCCCCATGTCCTTTCAGCATCCTTCTCCACCCCTTTGTCTTCCCCATGTGCTTTCAGCATCCTTCTCCCCCCTCTGTCTTCCACAAGTGCTTTCAGAGTCCTTTCCCCCCCCCTGCCCTTCCCATGGCCTTTCAGCGTCCTTCTCCACACCTTTATCTTCCCCATGTCCTTTCAGCGTCCTTCTCCACCCCTTTGTCTTCCCCATGTGCTTTCAGCATCCTTCTCCCCCCTCTGTCTTCCACAAGTGCTTTCAGAGTCCTTCCCCCCCCCCGCCCTTCCCATGGCCTTTCAGCATCCTTCTCCACCCCTTTGTATTCCCCCATGTGCTTTCAGCGTCCTTCTCCACCCCTTTGTATTCCCCCATGTGCTTTCAGAGTCCTTCCCCCCCCCCGCCCTTCCCATGGCCTTTCAGCGTCCTTCTCCACCCCTTTGTATTCCCCCATGTGCTTTCAGCGTCCTTCTCCCCCCCTCCTTCTCTACCGCCCCGGGTGCAGCACAGCCGGCCAGGTCCCCTTACTTTTGTAGCACTTCCCCGACCGACTGACAACAGCCCCGGTCCGACAAACCTCCTTGCCCTTAACTGCGAATCTAAATTACCTTATTACAGCTGCTGTAAGAAGATAATTTAGATTCGCGGCTACAGGGCAGGGAGGATTGTCGGACCGGGGCTGTTGTCGGTCGGTCGGGGAAGTGCCACAAAAGTAAGGGGACCTGGCCGGCTGTGCTGCAACCGGGGCGGGGTGTGGCGGGGCGGACCGCCCCATCCCTTGGTAGCCATTCGAACCGCGAGGCTACTCTCCTCCTTACCTGCACTGCCTGCAGCACAGAGCCAAACGGAAGTCTTCCCGACTCAGTCGCTCGGCTCTTCTCTCTACCTTCTCTGCTTGCAGCACAGAGCCGAACGGAAGTCTTCCCGACGTCAGCGCTGACGTCGGAGGGAGGGAGGGCTTTAAGCTTTAAGCCCTCCCTCCCCTCCGACGTCAGCGCTGACGTCGGGAAGACTTCCGTTCGGCTCTGTGCTGCAAGCAGAGAAGGTAGAGAGAAGAGCCGCGCGACTGAGTACATCCAGCCCCGCAGGAACCCCGCGACCCTCGGAGGCGTCCCCACGGGATCCCCGCGACCCTAGGGGGCGTCCCCACGGGATCCCCGTGACCCTAGGGGCGTCCCCACGGGATCCCCGTGACCCAAAGGGGGAACCCGCGGGATGCCCGCGGGTCCCGCGGGATTCCCGTCGTCCCCGTTCCCGTGCAGCTCTCTACTCTAAACCTCATCCGGTAAGGTCAGTTTACAGTGAGCCTAAACAACCACCAGATGGCACCAAAGCACCAGACATTTCACAATATACTCCACAAAGGTCACAGCACAATAATGAAACAGGGAAAGAAACTCAAAAGAAAGGAGGTGGTTATACTATACCACCCTATCACGTACAGATAATGAAGATGTTTAAACAAATGATAGAACCTTTTAGAGAGGGAACTAAGCTAACTATTGAAGCACATCTGGCCTCAATACATGAGTTCTTTGAAACTTATGCAGTAACAGAGGACAGTGATAAGCTTCGTTTACTCCGTTGGTCCTTTGCTTCTGAGTGTTCTGAGACGTTGCGATCCATCATCACTGGTACTTCGGATGTGTTAGAGGTGGAACAACAACTCAAAAGACGTTATGGTACATACGCTGATTCCATTGAATCTCGCAAAGCTGCATTCCATTTGCGTTGTGGACTCCAAGAAAATCCCCGTGAATTTGCTTTCCGTCTGAAACGACATTTCTTTCCAGACAGGACTCCTTCTGAGGACGAACTGGAGTATGGAGAATTCCGATCTCTCTTTGCAAAAGCCTTGCCTGAATATATGAGTGTGGTTGTGGCTGGTATGAAAAAGGCCTCTTACTCATCGATCCTAGCCGTAGCCGAGGATTTCTATGATCATAAAGTCAGGGTTCCTGCAGGCCAATCTGAGAAACCGGTGCCCAAAGCACGATCTAAGGAACCTAAGCTGAGTGTATGCGCAGTTCAGACTTCACTTGCTTTGGAACCTAGTAGCTCTGTAGTTTCCACTCCAGGACCTGTTTCATCTCGTCCAGCGGACCAGACTTCCTCTTCTGATGCACCACCCAATAGGGATGGACCCAAGACACAGAAGAAGAGACGGCCCAATAAGCAACAGAAGCAGAGTGACCTCAGTGTGATAATGGAATAATTGGCTCAGGTGGTGGATCGTATTTCTGCCCTGGAATTGACTTCTAAACAATTGGCAGCATCTGTCCCCGCGAGAAAGGAACAGATCTCAAGGAGAAAGGATAACAATATCAGTTACAGGCCTTCCGGAACTTGAGTGGTCAAGTCTGTAGTAACTGATACCCATGCTTCCTCAGTAGACGACCTGGATGACACACCCGAATTGTTAGAGGATGATAACGCATGACTAGTCCGAGAACCAATTTTTCCACCCACTATTGTATCTTCTGTCCAAACAACATCTCCTGATGCTACACAAGACATAGATCCGGTACAATCCAGTGAATTATCTGAGGACACAGAGTGGCTTCCTTCATGGGATTCCATTAAGTCACACAAGTATTTCTTGGGTAGGTTAACGCCTATGGGTCAACGGTACACTACACCTTTGCTTCTCCAACAGGTTTTGTCTTGTCCCGGTTTACTTGATACGGCTTCAGAAGTGACTTTGATCACTCAGGGACTATTCCAACGTTTGCAGACTACCCTGGGTACCCAGAATCCACTGTCGATTATTCCCAGTGATTTGTCTTTGGTTGCATATGGACATCAGAACATTGAGACAGTTGGTCAAACTTGGCTGACCTTGCAGTTAGGCAAAATGAATGTTAAACACCCAGTGATTATTACCACTAGTCCAGGAGAGGAGTTTTTGATTGGAAACGATCTTTTGAAGAGATTGCGGCCTATTTTGGATTACGTCCAAGAAGTGGTCTGGGCTCAGGTGACTTGTCCCTTTCCTTTTGGAAAGGTACCAACTACACGCCTTCCCCAGATTACCAGTACTGTGGAACGAAACGATACTTCAATTCGAATAAATTTCCTGCGTTCAGCGGATCCACACATTTTGGAGCTACGGTATGCCAATGTTCCAGAAGGGGGTCCCACAGACTGCGAGATTGTCAGCGTTTCCAAGGAACAAATATCTGACATTGTTCTCCAGGCTGACCATTTGGAGATTGTTCTGAAGTCTTTCTCTAGGTGCTTTACCATGTCTTGAAGTACCTACCTCTTCTTTCCATGTATTGATTGTCAATGCTCAACCTACGGAAGTCTTTCTCTCCGCTGGAGAACATTTGGGTTTTCTAGTGGGTGAATCTTTTCCTGATGTTGAGGTAACATTGCCTATCATTGGCAGCTTGTCTTCCATTGTTGACCCCTGCCAGGGGGGGGATATACTGGACCATATTTTTACCTCACCTAAAGGACTCATTTCACTGGACTTCCTTTGGCCATATGATGCAACGACTTCCCATGTAACAGTGGATAATGATTTTTTGATTTTATCGAGGAAGTTAGCTCTGTCTGATCAATCTAAAGCGGTGAATGCCATTGATTCTTCATCTTTGCAAGAACAGATTGAAGACCAAGTGGAAATCTCTTCTAACCAACCTTTTTCTAAGTTTGATGCCATGGTAAAGGAACAAGTGGACCTAGCTGATGCGTGCTCTTCTGATGAAGAAAAGGCTCAGTTCACACAGTTGTTGTACAAGTATCGAGACCTTTTTGCAGTGGATTCTTATGACACTGGTCTGACCAATCTACATGTGACCAAGATTCCTATGGATCTCCACAGTAAGCCCGTCTTCGTACGTCAGTATAAGATTCCTTTGGCCTCATATGAGTCCGTGCAAGAGATACTTGATACCCTGGAAACTAGGGGTATCCTTAGGCTTTGCAACAGTACATACAACTCACCCTTGTGGCCAATCCTGAAGAAGAATAACAGTTGGAGAATTGCCTTGGACTACCGACAGCTAAACAAGCGGGTACCTTTGTCTAGGTGGCCTATGGCCCATCTTGACCAGAGCTTGACTACCATCAAAGGAGCTAAGTATTTTACCAGCTTGGATTTAGCTTCTGGATTTTGGACAGTTCCTGTACATCCACCGGATCAATACAAACTAGCATTTACCTTTGGGAAGAAACAGTACACGTGGAATAGAACACCTTTTGGTTTTCTGAACTCTCCAGCTGAGTTAAACATATTTCTCCATAAAGCCCTTCCAGATGCGGAAGCTCGAGGAACTCTAGTCTATGTGGATGACCTCCTGATCAAGAGTCCCACCTTTCAGAAACACCTGGAAGAGGTAGAACATGTGTTCCAACAATTGCAAAATGCAGGAGCTAAATTGACCCTTGCCAAAGGTCAATGGTGCCGAACATCTCTGAATTATTTAGGGTATGACATTTCCTCTGAAGGTCTTCGACCACAGAAGAAAAGGATACAGGCCCTACAACAGTTGAGGAAACCTACCAATTTGACGGAACTTCGTTCATTTTTAGGAATATGCAATTATTCTCGACAGTTCATAGATCAGTATGCAGAGATCTCTAGACCCTTGGTTGCCTTACTAAAGAAGGATGTACCTTGGACGTGGGGTCCTGAACTGGAAGATGCTATGCAAGAGATGAAAGATCAGCTTAGTAGCTTTCCTTGCTTGGCCTACCCTGAGAGTGGTCGTGAATTCTTCATCGACCTAGGATTCTCCAAACACTCTATGAATGCTGTCCTGTACCAGAAATACGACTCTGACAAGCGTGTGGTGGCCGGAACCTGATGTTCCACCAGAAGAGGAGGAACCCCATCGTCATCATCTTTACGATGAACCGCTATGTGCCAATATACCTCAGGTCTACGTAGATGGCTGTGCCTTTCACCAGACCTCGACCCATAATTTGGTCGCAGGAGTAGGTGTAGTGTGGAATGTCGACACACCTATGGAAACCTTGAAGTATAGATTGGGTGCTAAAACCAACCAATACGCAGAGATTGTAGCAGCCTTAGTCGCTGTACAGTCTGCGGTACAGAAGGGGATCCCAGAACTGATTATCTGTACAGATTCTGATTATGTGCGTCAAAACTTTGTGTCTCACTTACCCGTGTGGAAAAAGAAGGACATGTTAAATTCCAAAGGAAAGCCTGTCCATCATGGCGACTTGATTCTAGCCTTAGATCAATTGGTACGAGACAATGACATGAACATCTACTGGAAGAAAGTGAAAGGTCATGCTAAGGTTAATAGTTCTGACAAGATCGGAAATGACCTTGCGGATCAACTGGCCAAAGAAGGTGCTTTGTCAGGTGAACTATGGCAATGCCCTGAAGAGTTGTTCTCGATGGTACATGCTATTACTCGACGCCAAGCGAAACAGGTAGTTGAAACACCTGTGGTGCAGTGGGGTAATGATATCCCTTCCTTTGATCTTGTAACCGCTCAGAAGACCGATCTTATCCTGGGAAAGTTCTATAACTTCATACAGAATCCACGGGATCATCCATTGTCTGAAGACGATCAGAAGGATGAAGAACTGAGGATACTCTACACCTCCAGAGAGAAATTTTCAATTCATCAGAACCTGCTCACTCGGACGAGTAAGCATGGTATTGTGCAGTGGGTTGTACCCCGTGCATATCGAGGAATCATGTTGCAACATGCCCATGATGAACCTTGTGCAGGACATAGAGGTGAAGAAGTTACCTATGAGACACTGAAGCAAGTGGCCTATTGGCCTCATATGCGGCAAGATGTGCAGTTATATACGAGAGGTTGCTTGACTTGTTGTCAATTTCAACCCTCTACACCACTTCACCGAGCACCCTTGAGAAAGAAGGGTTTGGTCATGCCCTGGTCCGACATCCAGATTGACTGGATTGGCCCAGTGGTCCGTTCCTCCCGAGGTAATAAGTATATGTTGACTGTCACTTGTTTGTTTACAAAGTGGATTGAGTGCTTGCCTGCACCCAATTGTATGGCAGAGACTACCGCTACCTTGTTACTGAATCATGTGTTCAGTAGGTGGGGTTTGCCCATGAGAGTGGACTCAGACCAAGGATCACATTTCACTGCGGATGTGATGCGACATATGTGGAAGATGCTCGGAGTGAAAAGTAAATTGCACATAGCTTACCACCCTCAATCATTGGGACAAGTGGAAAGAGCGAATCGTACCATCATCACGATCCTGAAGAAGTACGTGTCTACCTCTGGTAAGGATTGGGACATGAAGTTACCTTTGGTTCTGATGGCTATTCGTGCCACGCCTCACCGTTCTACGGGGGTGACGCCTTTTGAAATGATGACAGGTAGAGAAATGATATTACCAATTCATTTGTTGTATAGAACTAATGATGTAAATCTTTCTAGTGCTACTACTGCTCATGAATATGTCACCCATTTACGTAAACATTTACAGGGTGCATTTTCCTTTGCGCAGAAAAATCTGGAAATTGCTGCTAAAGGTAGAAAAGCCTATTATGATCATAGGACTACCACAAAGGAATACCAAATTGGCGACAAGGTATTCTATTACAATTTTGGCAAAACCAAGACCAAAGAAAGTAAATTTTTGCCAAGTTGGCGTGGTCCATTCCCTATAGTGGAAAAAGCTTCACCTGTGGCCTATCAAATTCGCATCAAATCAAATTCTCCAGGTGCAGATGTCCTTAAATGGGTCCACATTAATCAACTGAGACCATGTCATCCCAGTAAATTTGCCCAGGATGAAACCATTGTTGTGATGAAGACATTAACCTAGCAACAGCCTAGGCTGTTCTCTCTCTTTTCTGTTTTTCAGATGGCGAAACGAGTTCTGCCGATGATGTTCCTGGTTGTCCTGCTGATTGGCGTTGGTACCAAAGTAATCGATCCTGGTCCGCAGTCCCGTGTTGTCCTTCAAGATTCTCCTGGTTTCTTGTTCTTCCCGTTCCAGATCCTGCTCCAGAACATCTTCTTTCGATGTTTCTCTTTTCCATTTGGACTCTACTCCTACTGAAACTGAATTGGAAATCCTGGATGTTTTCCGTGGACATCCCATCAACTTTACCCTTGAAGTGGAACAATATTTGATGACAAAACCTTCCCACACCATTGAACTGAAAGTTGATAATGATAAGCTTCATATTGAGGACTTTCATATTGGCTCCTCCAATGTACATGAAGTTGTTGATACCCGTAGTATTGATCTTTTTATCACTGTTGTTATTCCAATTTTTGCCATCCTGTGGGTTCTCTTATTTGGGTTCTCTGTTTTTGCACTCTATGAGACCATCCGGATTAAACGTCTTATTCAACAGAAACCATCACATACTGACTTAAGAATGCATGATTACATTGCGGCTATGAAGGAGTGATTTTGCTAGCCGTATTTTTTATTATGATCTATCTGTCTTAACTTTTGCTTTGGCATACCTTTTGTGCCTTGCTAAGTAGTTATGATTTTTGATTTTATCATATATTGCCATTATTCAGTGATTTTATTATCATTTATTTGGCTGGGTTCATATATTTTGCCCTTGCCTTTATGATTATTATCCATTGATTATTGATATCTTTGATTTATTGCTGATTTATATGGTATTGCTTATGTTTATGCATTTTTATATCACCTTGGGTCTTGTTGATCCTTTCCTACTTAGTTAGGTTGAAGGTGAAATAGACTCCATTGAAGTTATTTCTCCTCCAAAAGGGGGGACTGTAGGGATATTTCCGTATTCACACCTGAAGGTTAGGCCTCTATGATGTCATCAAGCCTGAACCATTGTTTCAAGAATCTCTCTCTGCAAGCAACTTTCAAGCATGAATTTTGCAAGAAGTAAGAAGTACACAGCTTTACAGTTTTTGCCTGATGCATTATGGGGATGTACCCGAATGTTGCTATTCAAGGGCATTCATCTGTGCTTTAATAATGGGACAGTGTGAATCTTGAAGAAATTATTCTGTTCTTATCTGTCTAACGGCCCTGGGTCTTCCAGCATATATGATACTTTATACAGAAAGGCTATTCATCAAGTTCTGTTTCTGGATTGGTCCGAGGAAGTCATCTGATGAGATTCAAGAAAAGAAAGGTGCTAATTAATTAATAGTTAGTTAGTCTGTGATAAGGTCCGGGGAAGCTCAGATCTGCTCACAGATGTTCTAATTGTAAACTTTTTCTTTCAATAATTAGACCTGTAAGTTACCTCGTGTGATTCTCTGCCTAAGAGATAGAAATTCGGACATTTAAAAACTGTTCTGAATTTAGCACAGATAAACGGAACTCATTGCTGATGATTTATAGCCTCATCAAGGATTTTCAACACGTGTAACTTTTACAACGGTATTCCTGACGTCTTCCAGCTGACACGAAGTTTTCTCTTCCACCTAATTGTGCCGGAGAGGCTAATTAAGGGTGAGCATACGGAAATTACTTTTATTAGCTTGGGAATTAGATAGGAATCAATTATAAAGGTAAAGGGTTGAAAAGTTACCTGGGTGATAATATAATCATTTGCTAATCAGGGATTATTATTATAAGGAATAGTGTGTGTGTGTAACAAGAAGTTTTACTTAATTGTCTAACCATTAGAGTGTGATAATCATGTACTGAGTTTCATTTGTGTAATTAGATATTTTGAACAATATTTAGATTCTGCAGCTGGCTTGTGAATTATATTTTTCTATTTTCATAATAATAACTCATTAGCCTGGGTTTTGTGTCGTATAATTAGACCATGATATTTGGACTTGAATAAGAGGTTATGGTTTTCTCTAGACCACTTAACAGAGACGTAACGTGTTTATAATACTGCTAAGTGAACCATAAATCCTTCTACATCCCTAAGCCTCTCATCGTCCAGAACTATATCTAATTTGTGTTTAATTGTTTCCATAAGTTTACACACTATTGATGTAAGACTTACCAGCCTGTAATTTGCAGTCTCTGACCTGCATCCCTTTTTGTGAAGCGGAATGACATTAGCTGTTTTCCAGTCTAATGGAACTTTTCCCGTGCTCAGGGAAAGATTGAAGAGCGCGGTTAACGGTTCTGCCAGGATGTCTCTCAATTCCCTAAGCACTCTGGGGTGCAGTTTATCTGGTCTCATGGCTTTGTTCACTTTGAGCCTTGATAATTCTTGGTAGATGCTGCTGGTAGTAATGAATAGAAATTGGAATACAACTAATTATGTATAAAAACTAATTATGTATAAAAACTCCAAATAGGAGAGAAACATTCTCCATTGCTTGAGTACCTGAATAAATTCATGTTTACCGTTCTGAGCTCCCTTGGGAGAATAGTATAGAAAATTAAATGAATGAATAAATAAATATATATCTTATGATTAAACTTTGTATCATCAAACAGGATTAAAATGACTTTAGGGTCCATGAGAGTGAGAAGCCATTTACATGTCTAGAATGTGGTTAAAGCTTTAATGACTAAAACAGCACAAGAGGATTCATATGGGGAGTAATTACCCTCAAAGGAAACAATATTCTTGTTCAGAATGTGGTAAAAATTTTTAGCTGGAATTGGCTTAAAGGGGCACAAGAGAATACATACAGGAGAGAAACCATATACATGCTCAGAATGTGGTAAAACTTTTAATCAGAAACCACACTTAAAACTGCACATGAAGATTCATACTGGAGTAAAACCATGTGGAGAGGCATAATCGAAACTATGCCTAAATCTGAGGTTGTATGTTTTGTGCAAGATGTCCACAAACCCAGTAGGGAAAATGTCCATTTTCAAAGCTGCCAAACATCTATCTTTTATTTTTGAAAATGAGGTAGGTATAAGTTTTGGTCCTTAGAACATCTACTTTATTCCCCATTTTCAAAAATAAAAATTTCCACGTGAGAAACGTACCCACAAAGGCAGAAGGAATCCCCATCAGCTGAGCCAGTTTCGAAGATTCTCCCTGCCAGGATCAGCTGAGCCGTGGAACCCTACACCCCTCCCCCTGACATCCCTGGACCTTCCTGACATCCCTCCTACATCCCTATGCCACCTCCCACATTCCCGGACTACCTATACTATCATATGAGAAAACAGCAGGAAGGAAGTCCACCCCCTGCTGCCTACACTGCCCCATGCTGCAAATGACAGGGCTTCACCCTCCCAATGCCACAATGGCAAATCGTAATCGGTTTTTACTCAGTCCCACTGCACTTTTTTGTTATTCCTACTGCCGGTGTTTGTTGATTCATTCCAATTCAGACGGAGTTAGGATTATCCTAACTATGGATTATCCTAACTCCATCTGGAACAGAACAGATACCCACTCTCTCCTGCCGGTCCAGACAGAGTTAGGAGGATATTGGAGTAGCCTTGATCGGTGCTTCCACTGCTGCTGGAAAGATGGCCAAGAGAGTAATATTTAAGAAACAAAACCTTATTTATTATGTGTTAATTTGTACACTGCAAGAAAGCATTTCCATTACGCATGATTTTAAGAGTCTCTGAAAAATAAAACAAATATAAATGATAATTAACATTTTTTCTTCATACAGTATACTTTGTGTTTCTTTTCAATTTGTGGTTACCATAATTAATTAATATGATTAATATTATTTGAGGCTAGTAGGGATACTGCGGGGGATGGTGGGGACGATAGTTGCAGAGATGAGGCGGTGACAGGGATGGTGGTCGTGGAGACAGGATGGGGATAAATGTTTTCCTCGTGTCATTCTCTAACTCTTAGTCCAGTGAGTTTCCAGTTTTTCCATCCCATTGGAAAATATAGGTTCTGACAAACCCTGCAAAATACTCATTGATGGCGTCAATGACATCCTCGTATGGAAATTTACCAAAAACTTTTCAAATGCACCACTGTTACCAAAAGATTGACATAGGGGACGTGATCAATTCCAGACCGCTGCGCTCATCTCTCATCTGGTGGCACCATTAAGAAGTACGTGTTGCGCACTTTCAAATGTATATATCAGATTTCCAGTGTTGGCGCATTTTCAAGAGAAAAACAATAGTTGCCCTGACTTATGAATCAACCCACGTGCAGTAGGCTTTTGTCTGACATCACTTTCAGCGCTACGGCTGTGGTGTTGTTCACTTCATTTTCTGAAGAGAACTCTTTCCACGCAGTTGTTTTTTTCAGGGTTGAGAACATTTCAAGAGTTTTATAACTGCTCTTTCCAAGTTTAACACAAAATTCAGTCACACACCTCTGGCGTATGAAGTCAACCCAACAATGATGTACCTGAAAAGGTTACTATGAGTTTTTGCCTCTTTGGCTAGGAGGAGGCTTTGGTGCATAGGAAGAGGAATAGACAGTAAGAAAAAGGAGGTATTGATGCCCCTGTGTAAGACCTTGTTTGGTTGGAAAAAATATGTGGACAGGCTACATCCATGCTCCCAATTCTTCCATATATTCCTCAGTTCTTAATTCTATCTCAGGGGAGATCAAATAAAGAAATCTTTCACAAAAGTGTGGTTAAAATAGTCAAAGCTTTGAGGAGTATTTGACTGCTTACTGAAGTTGGTAAGTTCACAGTCAATAGTCTCATCATATTACCTGTGGCTGGTCATTTTATTGGAACTTGACATCATTAATTAATTCATTATTAAACAGACGTAGGTGGTACGTCCTCCAATTACAAATTGCATACTTCAACAATATTCTATTGGGTCTATCCAAGTCATATGATTTCCCATTAATTTTACTTCCTTAGCAATAATGACTTAACCCATCACATGCTATTGGCATCATCTCTTGTCAGCAATAGAAGGAAGTGGACAACATGCTGACCTTGCACACATGTTCTATTCTATTGGAAATATCTTGAGCTCATCAATACATGAAGAAGGACACGGTACTACTCGAGAGGGTCCAGAGAAGAGCGACTACAATGGTTAAGGGACTGGAGGAGTTGCTGTACATTGAGAGATTAGAGAAACTGGGCCTCTTCTCCCTTGAAAAGAGGAAACTAATTGGGGACATGATCGCAACATTCAGGATAATGAAGGGAGTAGACTTAGTAGATAAAGACAGGTTGTTCACCCTCTCCAAGGTAGAGAGAACAAGACGGCACTCTAAAGTTAAAAGGGGATAGATTCCGTACAAACGTAAGGAAGTTCTTCTTCATCCAGAGAGTGGTGGAGAGCTGGAATGCTCTTCCGGAGGCTATTATAGGGGAAATCACCCTCCAGAGATTCAAGACAAAGCTAGATAAGTTCCTGCTGAACCAGAACATACACAGGTAAGGCTAGACTCAGGGCACTGGTTTTTGACCTAAGGTCCACCGCCTGAGCGGACTGCTGGGCACGATGGACCACTGGTCTGACCCAGCAGCGGCAATTCTTATGTTCTTAATATTTGACTAGGTAAATGGAAGAAAAATGTTTTTATAAACAAATATGTTGTGTGACTTTTAGCTCATTTTCAGAGACCTATTGTCATGGCTCCAACATCTTGTTCTAGACATTAACCCCAAATATTTTGTTCTATTAAGGAAACATATGTTCTTTAGCACTCTCCAGGCTGGTACAGTTTAATCTTTACGAGTGGGTATATATCCAATCATGACCAGCAGGTGGAGACAAACCAAAACTGTGGAATAGTACATAAGAGGTACCTTCCCCTAGTCCTGTCAGTCTTCTTTCAGTCTCCAGCAGGTGTGAGTGAGCTGTACCCATCTCCCTTGGTAGGGCTGTTGGAATTTGTTTAGGGATCCTAGTCTCCATTTTTGTGCCGGATTGAGCTTGGGTGGGCCGTGTTTGGTGGTCCGTCCAACCTCGGAAGTGTCAAACCTGGCGGATTTCGTGCTGGGTCCCTCCCCCCATTTCCTCCACCTCCCCAACATTTTTTTAGAGGTGCCTCAGCAGTAAGCCTTGCCCCCTAAGTGAAGCAAGGCATGCTACTTTGAGAGCCAGAGGAGTCTGTTCTGTAAAAAATAAAAAATCCTAAGGTAGTGCCGGTCTGAAGGGTTGCTTTCCCTTTAAATATGCTGTAATTTACTGTATTTTTTGCCTAAACGGCACTTTTCTTCTAGCTAGGTTGCGTATGGACCAATTGAGCACTTCTCAGGGAACTGGTGCACAAATTGGTCCAGACGTGTGGCACTCGCAGCCAGCCTGAACTCGGCTGTTTGGGCTGGGGCAGTGGTGGAGCTCCGTCCGCAGCGGTTGCAGGTGTCCAGGACTCCCTGCCGCTAGTGCCTCACGAGTCTGAAGGGAGCAGTGAGGCAGCCCAGTCTTCCCCACTGCCTACGGAGGGATTTCCTCAGCCGCTGACGGTAAGGATAAAAAGGATTCCCTTACTGTCAGTTCGGGACTCCCTCTCAGCTGATTTTTTAACAGCTGATGCCGGCTTGCCTGTTTTAGCAGCTGGGACAGTTCAGGCTTCCCAGCCCCTGGAGGGGCTATTTTTGGTGGGAACTTCACCATTTTCACAGACAGGCCCCTCCATTTTGTTTGCAACCTCAGGTGACCTTCCCCCTGTATTGGAAAAACAGGGGCAGGTTTCAGCTGGGTCCCCTGCTGTGGCAAGGAGTCCCATGGGACCCCCGGGGTTTTTTCCCCCGATTTAATTTTTGCTTTGTGCAGAGCCTATTTTCAGGTGGCTGGGAGTCCCACGTGTTCCCTGGGGGTTTCGGGGAGGAGGGTTCCCTCCACATCCCCTGTGGCTTTGCCTCCCTCTTTCTCCTACCTCATCCAAGCACCTGCAGGTGGCTTGGGATGCGGATTGGTGGTCAGAGGAGCGAGTTGGCCTGGATGAGGACCTGGACTCTTTTGAGGAATTCCAGGATCCTCTTGGGATTGCGGTGGGGCAGCAGGTTTCCCACCTTCCTGGGAAGAGGCGTCCGTGGTGCACCTTTTTCAGAGGGATGAGCTATCAGACCTGTTTCAGCAGGTCTCCTCTGTGCTGCGTTTTGAGGAAGCACCACTGGAGACCGTGTGTGTGGGGGACCCTCTTCTTAGGGGGATTGACGCTGCATCCTGCTCTTTTCCTATGCATCAGGATATTTGGGATCTCGTTCTGGTGCAGTGGAATACACCAGAGGCGACGTTTCAGTTGGCACACGCCATGACTCGTTTGTATCTGATCCCGGATGGAGAAAGGGCTACTTTGAAGTCGCCAATGGTGGACGCGGTGGTCTCAATGATTGCTAAGCAGCATACGATGCCCATCATGAGAGTGAACCACTCCATGATCCAAAGAGGTTTGCCCTTCCCTCCAAAGCCACCTGCCCAGACTGCTGCAAGTTGGTTCCGTTCAGGGAAGTAGCATCTGAAGGGGATGACGCTGTGGAGACCAGTGAAAGAGGAGAGACTCCTGTAGAGGCTACATATGCGCTGTAGCCCAGGGGACCATCTCCAGGGAGGCCACCCTGGACCTGCAAATAATGCCAGGCTGAGAGAATCAGAAGATCCAGGAGATCTCTGATTTGCTTCTGAAGTTTCTATCTGCGTAGCTTGGGGAAAAAAACACGGTATCAAAGAGAAGGCCCATATACTCCAAGGTCTACGACAGCAACAACGGGCTCTAATTGGAGTTGAAAATCCAACCCAAGCTTTGTAGCAGAGACATCACCGTCTCTATTGCTCGTTCGTACTCCTGATGAGACAGAACCCGGATTAACCTGCCGTCCAAGTAAGGATGAGACAGACATGGGTCGGTAGCATGGAATGCTGCTACTATTTGGGGTTTTTGCCAGATACTTGTGACTTGGATTGGTCTCAGCGAAGACGGGATACCGGGCTAGATAGACCATTGGTCTGACCCAGTAAAGCTATTTTTATGTTCTTATGTTAAATAAACAAAGACAAAAAACTCCACAAAAAAAGTCATAAAATGACAAACTGTAAAAATGTGGCGTGAATAATTATTATTAATTAAAATCACAGCATCTTATTCATCATTATGACTGAACCTTCTTACTGTTGTTCTTGTACACATTAATAGGTTAAACCACATTAAAGAGCCAAAACCAAAACACAGGCTGTCACGGGCCAATTCCCGCCCAATCTCCGCCCCAGACCCCGTCTCCATAATAATACTAATTATAACCATTTTTTCCATTCATTTTTCATATACACACACAATATAATCTTATTAACACATAATGGTTAACCACAAAATTAAACTACACAAAACACACTGTATGCTTCTCAACATTCATTCCTACCAGAACACAGATAACCCCTCTGCAAATACGGGACCAAAAACTAAAAGTACTAATATATTTTTTAAAAACACCCTAAGATTCAAGAGAAAAAGGAACAAATGTATTTCTTCCTGAGCAGCAGGTTAAAATGCTCAAAATTGACACAATTCAAACACTCACTTGAAAGTAAAACTATTCCCCCTACCTTTGTCTCCTTCCCTCCATGCTGTGCCTCCCTCTGGCGGGTGTCTAACCTTCTGGCCGGCTCCAACCTGGCCGTTTTATGCAGCCCACGGTCCGATGCCCCCAGTGTTACCTTGTGGCCAACTCCCTCCACACCGCTGTAGTGTGCATGGAGCCGCGTGCATCGGCTCCTCGTGCGTCCTGCACCTGAACCGGAAGCCTTCTCTCTGATGTCGCAATGTCAGAGGAAATGCTTCTGGATGAGGTGCGGGACGTGGCTCCGTGCACACTACGGCTGTGAGGAGGAGGGAGTTGGATACAAGGTAACACTGGGGGCATTAGACCGTGGGCCGCATAAAACAACCAGATGGGCCGGATTTGGTCCTTGGACCTTGAGTTTGACGCCTGTGGGTTAAACAGTGGTGACACCTCAGATATTTTTAACTCAGCTCATTACAGAACAGCAAAAGTTGATCTACTTGGCGGGTATCATTATAATCACTGGCCTATCACCACCTCCAACCATGTGTTAACTTCTTTTTCATACTAAAATTATAAACTTTATAAATAATGTAAATATGGAATTTAACTTCAAACAACAATGAGGCTTCAGCTCAATCATGATCACAATGTCAGGGGTGGCCATGGGGGGCGACTTTCGCTCCTAGTATTGCCAATTTATACATGTATGATTTTGAAAAGCAGTGGCTGGACCATTCTCCATTTAAAAGCGTTATCCTTTTATTGGAACGTTTCATAGATGACATCTTTCTTCTGTGGATAGGGACAGAACAAAACGTCAATTATTCATGCAATGCTTAAATAGTTGTCATTCACAGATTCAGTTCACAGCCAGCTGGTCCCCTTCCAGGATTCAATTTCTAGATGTAGAAGTCCACAAAATAGGACATCATTTTGTTACTAAAGTGTTCAAAAAGTCAACTATGGTAACGCTATTTTACACGCCAACAGTTGTCATCCACGGGCTCTCAAAAACAGTTTGCCGTACTCTCAGTTTTCGAGATTCCAGCGTATATGCCAGGATGAGAAATCTTTCAAACACCAAGCCAGAGAGGTTATTCCAAACGCACACGTAGGAAAGCATACAAACAAGCTAAATACCAGAACCGCGCATTGTTATTACAGGCACAAAATAGGGATAGAACAGTGGTCTCAAACTCAAACCCTTTGCAGGGCCACATTTTGGATTTGTAGGTACTTGGAGGGCCTCAGAAAAAATAGTTGTCTTTGTTTTTGGCTAAGTCTTAGTAATAATATTGTCATTTATAGCTAAAGAGACATATGATCAAGAAACTGTTTTATTTTACTTTTGTGATTATGATAAACATACCGAGGGCCTCAAAATAGTACCGAGGGGCCGTAAATTTGCAACCATTGGGATAGAACATCTGATAACACTTTGACTCTGCTTATGTAATACATGTTAGGGGGGAAGAGGTGGCCAGTCTTATAAGGGAAATTATGCAATGTCACCCTGCTTTGAGGGGTACAGAGGTAAGAATTTGAAGGAACTCTTGAGTCCAGCATTGCTTCCTTCAGTTCCTGTTCCTATGTTGACAGGGGGGCATCGGCAATGTGGAACATGTAAGACTTGTGCTATTACTTTCGAGTGTGACTCTTTTTTTATAGGTTACGTCATTCTACAACCTGTATGTCTTCCAATGTAATTTATGTTCTAATATGTAGCTGTAACAAGTTGTACGTGGGGAAGTCTTCTAGATCCTTGAGTGTAAGGGTCACTGAACACAGGTCAGTAGTTCTCACAAAGAAATTGGGTGCCCCTGGTTCAACATTGTCAAGAGACTGGACATATTTTGAAGAACACTGACACCATTCTCATACCCACCACTCAACGGCACTCATCGTAAAAAGCTTTACGATAACCTCATAGCAACGCATGCAGCAAAACTCGAACCCTCCATAACCAGATTGTTAACCTCAACATCTGACTTCAAAGCATTCCGCAAATAAATCAAAACGCTACTTTTCAAAAAGCATATTCAAAACACCTAATCTCCTCTTCCACATACACCGACCAGGTTACCCACTCCCTGACACCATATCCTCAACCGACCAAAAAAAAAACCCAAAAAAACCCAAAAAAAACAAAAACATAATTCATCCTACCGATTCATATTACCTACCAACGCCTGGAAAAAGATTTGATATGTAATGTAATATAACTGCTTTCATCCAATGTTACCAAGTCTATACTCATTCTGTAACTATGTCTTACCCTAAATGTCACGTACCCTCCTGGAAATGTCCAGCTTCTTCTTATGTAATCCGCTTTGAACCGCAAGGTACAAGCGGAATAGAAATCACTAATGTAATGTAATGTAATGTTTCAGGGTATTTGCTATTGATTCTGTCACAGTGGGGAGCAGAGGGGGGATTTGGATATTTGATCCAATGTGGACAATGCTGGATCTATCGTTTACATTCTTTGATACCTGTAGGTTTGAACCGGGCAGTCGAACGGAAGATATTTTTTTGGAATGGTTGAGGTCAGATTTTTGTCACGATTTGAATGTTTTTGCAGGTTCGGAAGTGTATGGACAACAAGTGAGCAATGATTGGTAGATACCACTGAGGGAGTGATTGGATTGGTGGTTGTCTGTAAGAAAGTTTGTTGATTGGTTGTGCTTTTAGTAAGGGTGGTTCATTAATTTTGCTGCGGCGTTTATTGCGCCATTCTGAGTAGGAATCCTTCAGAAGAAGGAATATCACATGAAAAATAAAAAAATAAGAGATTAACATGGAGTTCTGCGGATAATAAGTAGATTGAATATCGATTCTTGCCCACTGTAATTGGTGTGTTTAGTAAGGCACAAGACAACCCATGTTTGATTGTGAGTTTGTCCTCTTTCTGTGGGAGGAAGTTGAAGTTTAAGACAAGTTTTGATGCGGCCTTCCTGTGCTGCTAGCTCTTGGAATGAATGATTAGTTAGTCTAGTGTGGGTTTTATTGTGTTTAGTTCAGATATATGTGGGTATAAGGTTTGGATAAGTATGAAGGTGGTTGGCTGATTACCTTCTTGGTTTTGTCAAATGTTGTTGGAACATGGCTGTATACACTGGTTTTACATGATCTCCTGAGGAAGCCAAGGGCGAAACGGGGCCCATTGGGATTGTGATTGAGCTGAAGCCTCATTGTTATTTGAAGTTGATAGGCCAGTGATTATAATGATACCCGCTGAGTAGATCCACTTTCGCTGTCCTGTAATGAGCTGGGTTAAAAATATCTGAGGTCTCACCACCGTTCAACCCATTAATGTGTACAAGAAGAAGAAGATTCAGTCATCATACCTTCTTTTTTTCATAATGATGAATAAGATGCTGTGAGCCTTATTTTAAATAAAGTCAGAAAAAAAAAATTCTACCTTTGTCCTCTCTGGTTTCTGCTTTCCTCATCTTCATATCACTCTATCTTCCATCTACTGTCTGCCCTCTTTCTATGCTCCTTCCAGAAACTGTCTGCTCCCTCTTCTATCTCTCCCTCCCCCCTTAGTCTGGCATCCATCTTCTTCACTTTCTTCCCCTGCATGGTCTGGCATCTCTGTCGCCTTCTCTTCCATCTCTTTCTCCCTCTCCCATGATTTTTAGCTTCTCCCCTCCCCTCAGGTCTGATATCTCTATCTCCTTTCTCTTTTTCTTACCCCAGATTTCATATCCCTGTCTCCTTTCCCCATGCTCTGGCATCTTTCTCCTCTTCTTCCCTCCCCTGTCCCCGTGGTCTGGTATCTGTCTTTCCTCTCCCGTACCTTTTCTTCCTTCTCAAGTTATTTTCTGTCTTTGTCTGGATCAATGGTCTTTGTTAATTTTGAAGCAAAGGCCATTGTGGGTCCAAATAGATGAAGGAGAGCCAACAAATATGTTCCTACTTTGGGTTATGACAACAATAATCCTCGACATTCATTCCTACCAGAACACTTAGCCTTGATCACACATGCAGAACACAGATAATCCCTATGCAAATACAGAACCACAAACTAAAAGTCCTAATATACACAAACGAAACCCTAAGATGCCTGAACAGTGCAAATTATAGACAGCAGATGTAAATTCTCAAAACCAACATATTTCAATCACTAAATTGAAAATAAAATAATACGTTTTCCTACCTTTCATGTCTGGTGGTTTTATTTTTCCAATCATCTTTTCCCAGTCTCTGGTTGCACTTCCTTCTGTCTGTGCTCTCAACTCTGTTTCCAGGGCCATAAGAACATAAGAATTGTTGCTGTTGGGTCAGACCAGTGGTCCATCGTGCCCAGCAGTCCGCTCCTGCGGCAGCCCTTAGGTCAAAGACCAGTGCTCTAATTGAGTCTAGTCTTACCTGCGTACGTTCTGGTTCAGCAGGAACTTGTCTAACTTTGTCTTGAATCCTCCAGACGAGCGTTCCAGATTTCTATCACTCTCTGGGTGAAGAAGAACTTCCTTATGTTTGTACAGAATCTATCCCCTTTTAACTTTAGAGAGTGCCATCTCATTCTCTCTACTTGGAGAGGGTGAACAACCTGTCTTTATCTACTAAGTCTATTCCCTTCATTATCTTGAATGTTTCAATCATGTCCTTTCTCCGTCTCCTCTTTTCAAGGGAGAAGAGGCCCCGTTTCTCTAATCTCTCGCTGTATGGCAACTCCTCCAGCCCTTTAACCATTTTAGTTGCTCTTCTCTGGACCCTTTTGAGTAGTACTATGTCCTTCTTCATGTATGGCGACCAGTGTTAGATGCAATATTCCAGGTGGGGGCGTACCATGGCCTGGTACATCGGCATGATAACCTTCTCCGATCTGGTTCTGATCCCCTTCTTAATCATTCCTAGCATTCTGTTTGCCCTTTTTGCCACCGCTGCGCATTGTGCGGACGGCTTCATTGACTTGTCTACCAGTACTCCCAAGTCAATTTCCTGGGGTGTCTCTCTGAGTACTGCACCGGACATCCTGTATTCATGAATAAGATTTTTGTTATCGACATGCATCACCTTACACTTTTCCACGTTAAACCTCATTGGCCATGTCGCGGCCCATTCCTCAAGTGTATTTATGTCACGTTGCAGGTCTTCGCAATCCTTCTGTGTCTTCACTACTCTGAATAACTTTGTATCGTCTGCAAATTTAATCACCTCGCTCGTCGTACCAATTTCCAGGTCGTTTATAAATATGTTGAAGAGCATGGGTCCAAGCACTAAACCCTGTGGCACTCAACTCGTGACGCTTTTCTAGTCCAAGTATCGTCCATTTATCCCCATTCTCTGTTTCCTATCTGCCAACCAGTTTTTAATCTACATGAGTATATCGCCCTCGATTTCATAGCTTGCAATTTTTCGAAGTAGTCGTTCAAGCGGGATCTTGTCAAACGCCTTCTGAAAATCTAGATATACAATGTCGACAGGGTCACCTTTGTCTATCTGCCTGTTCACTCCCTCGAAGAAGTACAGTAAGTGCATCAAGTGAGATCTTCCTTTGCTGAAGCTGTGCTGTCTGGTCCTCATAAGATTGTGTCTGCCAAAGTGATCAATGATGCAGTCCATTATCAGCGCCTCTGCCATCTTTCCCAGTACCGAGGTCAGACTCATTGGTCTGTAGTTTCCTGGATCCCCCCCTTGAACCTTTCTTGAAGATCGGCATAATATTTGCCATGTTCCAGTCTTCCGGAATCCTTCCTGATTTGATTGACAGATTGGCTATTAGTTGAAGCAGTTCAGCTGTAACCCCTTTCAGTTCCTTGATTAACCTCGGATGGATGCCGTCCAGTCCCGGGGATTTATCGTTTTTAAGCCTATCAATCTGCCTGCATACCTCTTCTAGACTTCATTTCCTGCATATACCTGTCGGCTTCTGGTATATTGTATATATCCTCTTCGGTAAATACAAATGCAAAAAATGTGTTCGGTTTGTCAGTGATGGTTTTGTCCTTCTTTAGTACTCCCTTTATTCCATGGTCATCCAATGGCCCCACTGCTTCCTTTGCGGGTTGTTTCCCCTTAATATATCAAAAGAACAGTTTGAAGTTTATTGCCTCCGCGGCTATTTGTGCCTCTTAATCTCTTTTAGCCCTCTTATCGCCTTATGGTTCCTGCTTTGATGTTGTTTGTGCTTTTTCCAGTTTTCATCCGTTTTTCTTTTCCATTCCTTAAACAAAGTCTTCTTGTCTCTGATCGCTTCCTTCACCACTACAGTGAGCCATGCCGGTTCCTTGTTCTTTTTCCTCTTGGATGCCTTGTTGATATGCGGTATATAAAGATTTTGCACCTCAGAGACTGTGTCTTAAAAAGGGACCATGCTTGCTCTAGCGTTTTTAGAGTGGTTTTCCTCTTCTTAATCTTCTTCCCCACCATGATTCTCATCCCTTCGTAATTCCCTTTTCAGAAGTTCAGTGCCGTGGCCGTCAATTCAGTGCCATGGCGGTCTATTCAGTGCTATCAATTCAGTGCCTTCTTATCCATTTGCTCTCCTTTTTCACTTTCTGCCTTACATCCATCTTTCAAAATAGAACAAAACACAAAAAAACCCCTCTCATCAATACTGGGCAAGTTTCTCAAATAGTATCTTCATATAACATTTAAAGGCTTTTAAATATTTAAATGTGCTCATAAGCTCTTCAGCAAGGCGCCACAGCAGCGGTACAATGTCGCTGGAAAGGTGCTTGGATTTTAATCATAACACATTGCATGGAGCAAGGATTCTCGCTTCTACTGGAGTGGCAAATGTTATGGCTCTACGAAAGCTGTTTAACAGTACACCACTTATCTGAAAAGGTCAGTTCAGTCTGTGTTTCGCTACGCTACATCAGGAAGCCGGAAGGATAAGCTTTTTATATTTTTGGTCTACACACTTTGGCCCTGATTCTCCAAAAGTGCGTCCCGATTTTAGACGTCCTACAGCTGTCTAATCAGCCAATCGGGATGCACGTTTTAAAAAAAAAAATGCTCCCCAGGCAGGCCGCCCGGGAGAGGCGTCCTATACTAAACGCCGATTCTGTAACCGGCGTCTTTAGAGAATCGGGTTAAATTAGACGCGGCCGCTATACTTATGGCAGCAAGGGATCTCCCTGCTGCAATATGTATAGCGGCCGCGGTTGTTGTGGCCGCCTGTCCCATCACCGACAGGAGAATGCCTAACTCCTCCTGTCGGAACCCCGAGCCCCCTCCCCCCCAAACTCGTAATCGCCGACAGGAGGATGCCCAACTCCTCCTGTCGGAACCCCGGAACCCCCTCCCCCCCAAACTCGTAATCGCCGACAGGAGGATGCCCAACTCCTCCTGCCGGAAAGCCCAACGACCCCCCGCTCCAACTAATCTCCCTCCCCCAACTAACCTTTCAATGTTGGTCAGCTGGACGGGTCTTGCTGCCGTCCAGCCGACGGGTCTGCCTCGTGGAAATGAGATGGCACGTCCCTTCCCGGCCCATCCCCGCTAAATCTAAGGCCTGATTGGCCCAGGCTAGGCACCTTGGCCAATCAGGCCTTAGGATTAGTGGGGATGGGCGGACCCGCTATGCCTAAGGCCTGATTGGTCCAGGCTTTTACAGCCTGGGCCAATCAGGCCTTAGGTTTAGCGGGGATGGGCCGGGAAGGGACGTGCCCTCTCATTTCCACGAGGCAGACCCATCGGCTGGACGGCAGCAAGACCCGTCCAGCTGACCAACATTGAAAGGTTAGTTGGGGGAGGGAGATTAGTTGGGGCGGGGGGTCGTTGGGCTTTCCGGCAGGAGGAGTTGGGCATCCTCCTGTCGGCGATTACGAGCTTGGGGGGGAGGGGGTTCCGGGGTTCCGACAGGAGGAGTTGGGCATCCTCCTGTCGGCGATTACGAGTTTGGGGGGAGGGGGTTCCGGGGTTCCGACAGGAGGAGTTGGGCATCCTCCTGTCGGCGATTACGAGTTGGGGGGGGAGGGGGTTCCGGGGTTCGGGGTTCCGACAGGAGTTAGGCATCCTCCTGTTGGTGATGGGACAGGCGGCCGCGGCCGCTATACTTTATTGCAGCAGGGAGATCCCTTGCCGCGATCAGTATAGTGGCCGCTTCTACTTACAATGTAGACCAGCATTTTGCTGGCCTACATTTTAAGCGTCTCTTCCTCTACTAGGACCTGCCTGGGGAGCATTTTTTTTTTTAAAAACTTGCATCCCGATTGGCTGATTAGACAGCTGTAGGACGTCTACAGCTGCCTAAAATCGGGACGCACTTTTGGAGAATCAGGGCCTTTATGTTGAAAAAAAATTTCTTTATAAATATAAAAAACTTATCCTTCTGGCTTCCTGATGTAGCGTAGCGACACAAAGACTGTGTTGGAGCCGTGAACTGACCTTTTCAGATAAGTGGTGTACTGTTAAACAGCTTTTCGTAGAGCCATAACATCTGCCATTCCAGTAGAAGCGAGAATCCTTGCTCCATGCAATGTGTTATGATTAAAATCCAAGCACCTTTCCAGCGACATTGTACTGCTGCTGTGGCGCCTTGCTGAAGAGCTTATGAGCACATTTAAATATCTAAAAGCCTTTAAATATTATATGAAGATACTATTTGAGAAACTTGCCCAGTATTGATGAGAGGGATTTTTTTGTGTTTTGTTCTATTTTGAAAGTATTGCCCCCTCAAGTGGACTGTAATTTAAAATCCCCGGTCTGTTTGGATCAAAGCCATCTTTGGCATTAACTTTTAATATTCAACTTTCTTCAATTTTTCTTCTTCCTTCTCAGATCTATCTATTTTTCCATGTCTTTCCTTCTCATCTATCCACATGCACCATCCCCTTCCCCCCATCCATGTGTATCATTTCCTCCCTCTTTCTTCTCCCTTATTCCAATCTTTTCTTAAACATTTTTTCCATCTTTCTTCCCCACCCTCCCATCCCTGTGCACCATCTTCTCTCTCTCCCCCTCCTCTCCATCCCTGTGTAGCACATCCTCTCTCTCTCTCTCTGGTGGGCTGACATCTTTCTCCTCTCCTTCCCACAGTCTGGCCTTTGTGTCCTTCCCTCCTCCCCCTTTGTGATCTGGCATCTCTCTGTCCTTCTCTTCCCCCTCTCCCCTACTCTCTCACCTTCTTCCCTGGCATCTCTGTCCTCCCCTTCCGTTTCCCTCCCCTGAAGGTCTGGTATCCTTCTTTTGTTTTCCTCCCCATCCCTGTGGTCCAGCATATAAATCACTCCTACTATGAGCCCTCATGACCTCCCCTGAATTCCTTCCTCCACAGGATCCAGTGGCAGCTGCTCTTTCACTCTTTGGGTTGTGGCAGTAAAGGTGAAGTAAATACGCTGCCTTTGCTGGTCTGGAAGCTCTCCCTCTGCTAAGGCTTCCTGCCTAAGTAGGGACATGAAGTAGTAGCAGAAGGAAAACTTCCAGGTCGCAGAATCCAGTGTGTTTACCTCACTCACTCTGTCGGCGACCCGTAGAGAGGAAGAGCTTCTGCAGCAATGGATCCCATTGGGGTGGGGGGGGTGGGTGTGGGGGGGGGGGAATGGAAATCTGGACTACAGTGTCAACTGCCAAAAAGGTGGGCCGCCATTGGCTTCAATGACCCTACTCCTCTGCCCACCAACCCAGCCGGCTGATTAAGCGTTCCCCTTAACTGTATCCATGATATCCTGTTTGTCTGTCTTATCTGTTTAGATTGTAAACTCTTTGGAGCAGGGACTGTCTTTTTCTTTGTGACTCTGTACAGCACTGCATAGGTCTGGTAGCTCTATAGAAAAAATTAAAAGTAGTAGCAGATTAAATTCCTTCCAACTATTGAGTCCTCACTTTCCCTCTTTCCCTGTCTACCTCCAGTATCTCACTAATCTGAACCTCCTCCACCCATCCAGCATGTGCCTTTTTTCCTTTATCCCCTCCTCCTATCCAGTATGTGCCCTCTTTCTATACCCCTCCCATCCAGCTTCTTCCCCTCTCCTCTCCACTTCCATCCATCCTTTGGGCAGGATCTGGACATGAATCGGGATCTTTCCCTGGCTCCAGGGTTTCTCTCTTGCAGGGCTGGGGGAAAGGAGAGAAGAACAGAAAAGAGAGCCAACATTGGAAGCTTTTAATGGGACAAAGGCCGATGACGTCACAAAGGGGAGGGCGGAGCTTCACATTTGCTAGACTCCTCCTGGAAGGGGCGGAGCTTGGACAGGCTGTGCGGGGAGGGAGGAGCCAAGGCAGGAGAATGGCAGCAGGGGTCCGTTTCCTACCTGAAGAAGGCAAAGCCCTGCAATGATTCTCCTCATCTCCACTTCAACTCCTGTCCCTGCCCCAGGATCAGTCTGACCAATCAGTGCCGGGAGCTGAAAATCCTCCTCCTCCCCCCTCTCAGAGCTAATGGGTGGAACCTTCCACTTCTCTCCCACCCCAGCAACTGTCTGACCAATCAGTTCTGAAAGGGGAAGAGCCAATAAGGAATCCTCTCGGTTTCAAGCACCGCCCCTTTCGTGATGTCATCATCCTGTGCCCAACAGGAAACGAGTCTTGTCTTCTTCCTTCAATTGAGCCGAAACTTCCGGTTCCCGATCACTGCGAGAGGCAAAGCCTGATCCTGGGAAATGGCTGCAGGAGCTTCTGCCCAGGTGGGTCTTGTTGAAAGGAGAGAGAAACCCTTCAGTGCCCAGAACCCTCCTCTGGGATTGAAATCCTCTCTATCCACCCCAAAGCATCTCCCTCTGCCTCACTCAGCCCCAGCACTGGCAGCTCTTCTCAAACACAACTACCCTGGGACTGTGGGTTATGTGAAGGTCAATTCTGTACATCTGCCCTTGAGAGATACTCTGGGATTGTGTGTTAGGTGGCTGTGAACTATTTAAACCCAGAAACATCAGCCTCACTCAGCCCCAGCACTGGCAGCTCTTCTCAAACACAACTACCCTGGGACTGTGGGTTATGTGAATGTAAATTATACAGAAGAGGCTGAGTGTGTTTCTGGTTTCCATTTCAGATGCAGGTGAAGTTTGAGGACGTCGCTGTCTCTTTCTCCCAGGAGGAGTGGGAGTATTTAGATGAAGAGCAGAAGGAGCTCTACAGGGAGGTGATGGAGGAGAACTATCAGACCCTGCTCTCACTGGGTAATGGATACATTTACATGTCTATTAGCAGTAGTGGACCATCATTATAAAGATAATTTTGATTATGTTTGTCTCGTGTGATGAACACAAACGACACGATGAGAGTCTTGCTGTCCCGCAGTGCTAGAGAATGACATGGGGACAAATTTGTCCCTGTCCTCTTAGGATCTTTCTCCATCCCTGCGAGTTCTTTCTCTGTTCCATCCTTGAAAGCTCTGTCCTCATCTGCCCAAACCTCCAACACTTTAAAATCATAAGTTGGGAGTGCCAGCTAAACCCAGACAGACTCCCCCATCTTAAAAAAAAACATTCTGGATAGTCCTCGAAAAAGACATGTCCGGGTTTTCCTGGACGTTTGGTAATGCTAGGTTTATGTTACTTTTTTAAAGTATAAAATGTAAGATAATTAATGTAATTTTCTTAACCCAGCAACAGGTTCTCCGACCTTCACCCCTAAGATTATATCCCACATCAAACATGGGGAAGAGCCGTACATCAGGGGTGAGCCTGAATCGGAGGAAAGAGAAACTGGGAAAAGCAGCTGCTCAGGTGAGTGCAATAATAATAATAATAACAGCTTATATACCGCAATACCGTGAAGTTCTATGCAGTTTACAAAAGATTAAGCAAAGGTACAAATTGACTGACTTCAAGAGGGGAAGAGGAAAGAGAAGTAATTAGACAGGAAATTCATTGTTGAGGAGAAAAGTGATCAAAAGGATAATAAGAGGTTATCCCAGGACAAGCAGGCAGCATATTCTTTACGCATGGGTGACGTCACCGACGGAGCCCTCGGTACGGACCTTTTTAACTAGAAAGTTCTAGTTGGCCGCACTGCGCGGGCGCGAGTGCCTTCCCGCCCGACGGAGGAGTGCGTGGTCCCCAGTTTCTTCGTTTCCGCGGAGCGAAGAAGACGCGTGTTTTTTCAACGGCCGTTGAACTAACTTTTTTGCCTTCCCGCTCGCGAATTTTTTCAATTATTTTACTTCCTTACCTTCGGGTAACCTTTTCTTTCAATTTGTAAAAAAAAAAAAAAAATTTTGTTTTTCTTTTCCTTTTTTCGACTTTGCCCCGGCGGGGCCTGTTGCCACTATACAGGCCTCCGGGTTTGATTTTGCGGAGGCCGTATTCCCATTCATGCCCCCGCAGCCAGGTTTTAAGAAGTGCCAGCGGTGTGCACGCCCGATCTCCCTCACTGACCCACACAATTGGTGCTTGCAGTGTTTGGGTCCGGAGCATCGGGCGGACTCTTGCACCCGCTGTGCCACTCTTAAAAAGCGAACACTTAAGAATCGCCAAATTCAACAAAACATCTTATTCGGCACCGGGTCTGCGATGGACTCCTCGGCATCGACGGCGGTGCCATCAAAATCGACACCGACTACTTCGACACCGCCCGACCCGACATCGGCGCCGCTGGCGCCAGGTAAGCCGGCTAAGAAGCCTTCCTCTTCCCTCGAGCGCCCGCCAGCCACAGTGGCGGCACCGACTTTACCGGCTTCATGCCGGCCCCGGAAACTCTCCGCCCCGATTTCGGTGAGTGCCTCGTCATCCGCCTCCTCATCGCCGGGGCATGGAGCGGCACCTAAGGAACCGAAACAAAAGAAAGCGGTTCCGGTGCCACCCCTGGATGACCGCATCGCGGCCATCCTCCAAACACAACTACAGGAACAGCTGCAGCATCAACTCCAGCACCTGTTGCCTACTCTCCTGGCACCGCTCCTTTCAGTACCAGACCGGCCCGAGCCCCGTGCCGAGCAACCGGTATCTACCCCATCGGTACCAATCAATACATCCATGCCGATTCTCTCAGCTGAACAACTCCACGCCCATCCTGTGGTTCACTCCCATACCACTACGGATCCGCCTCGGGACCGGGCGGGGCACCGTTCTTCCCGGGACCGGGATCGACACCGATCTTCCTCTCCCGGTACCGTTTCGGTGCGCTCTGGTAAATCCCTATCTAAGACCCACCATACTGAGCCTTCCACCCCGGTTTCTCGGCATGCGCACCCGGAGGTCCGGGACCCGGACTTATGGGAAGAATCCCCCCCCGGTACCGAGGAGGATGTCTCCTCATCGGACGAGGACCCCTCAGCACCCGATACCACTTCCAAACCTGAGCAATCCTCGTTCTCAAAGTTCCTCAGGGAGATGTCAGCCGCTTTGTCTCTCCCTCTTGAGTCAGACTCCAAAAAATCCCAAGCCTTTCTGGAGGCCCTGGATTTTGAGCAACCACCTAAGGAGTTCCTCAAGTTACCCGTGCACGACATCCTACGGGAGACTTTTTACAAAAATTGGGAGAACCCTCTTACGGTACCCGGGGCCCCCCGCAAGTTGGATAACCTCTACCGAGTTATCCCGATTCCAGGGTTCGATAAATCTCAATTGCCCCATGAGTCTCTTCTGGTTGAATCCACCTTGAAGAAGACTCAGGGCTCCAGCGTCTATGCCTCCACCCCTCCTGGTAGAGAAGGCAAAACTATGGACAAGTTTGGCAAGAAGCTCTATCAGAATGCCATGCTGGCCAACAGGGCGAACAATTACTCATTCCATTTTTCATTTTACATGAAACACTTGGTCCAACAGCTGTCCGCCCTCCGAAAATATCTTCCAGAGAGAAAGATTCCACTTTTCCAACAACAAATTTCTGGTCTCCTTCAGCTGAGAAAATTTATGGTCCGCTCTATCTACGATTCTTTCGAACTGACCTCCCGTGCCTCTGCCATGGCTGTCGCCATGCGCCGCCTGGCCTGGCTGAGAGTATCGGATTTGGACATCAACCACCAAGACCGTCTGGCCAACGCTCCCTGTCTCGGGGATGAACTTTTTGGGGAGTCCCTGGATTCCACCACCCAGAAACTCTCGGCCCATGAAACCAGGTGGGACACCCTGATTAAACCAAAGAAAAAGGCTCCACCTGCTCGACCTTACAGGACACAATCCTCCTATCAGCGCAGGTTTTCAGCCAGACCACTCAATCCGCCTTCACAACAACCTCGGCGGCCCCGTCAACAACAACACCATACCCAGGCTCGTTCTCAGTCCAACCAACCTGCCAAACCTCTTCCACCTTCGAAACCCTCTCAGCCCTTTTGACTCTTCTCTCCAGGGCATAGCCAGTCTCCCACCTTCATTGCCTCTTCCACAACCAATCGGAGGCCGTCTCCACATTTTCTTCAGCCGTTGGGAGATCATCACATCGGACCAGTGGGTCCTCAACATCATCCGCCACGGCTACTCTCTCAACTTCCAGACTCTTCCACCAGACAATCCTCCCGTAGAGTCTGCTTCTCATTCCTCCCAAACCCCCCTCCTCCTGAGGGAGGTCCAATCCCTCCTTCTTCTCAATGCCATCGAAGAGGTACCTCCGGAACAAAGAGGTCGGGGATTCTACTCCCGCTACTTCCTGGTTCCCAAGAAGACAGGAGACCTCCGTCCCATTCTCGATCTCAGGGACCTCAACAAGTGTCTAGTCAAGGAGAAATTCAGAATGCTCTCCCTTGCCACGCTTTACCCTCTTCTTTCTCAACACGACTGGCTATGTTCCCTGGACCTCAAAGAGGCCTACACTCACATCCCAATCAATCCGACTTCACGTCGCTACCTGCGATTCCAGGTACAGCACCGCCACTATCAGTACAAAGTGCTACCTTTTGGCCTCGCCTCATCACCCAGGGTGTTCACCAAGTGCCTTATTGTGGTGGCGGCCTTCCTCAGGTCTCACAACCTCCAGGTGTTCCCCTACTTGGACGATTGGTTGGTGAAAGCACCTACGTCTCCACTTGTGCTACAAGCCACTCATCACACCATCTCTCTCCTCCATCTCCTGGGGTTCGAGATCAACTACCCCAAGTCGCATCTGCTTCCCACACAGCGACTTCAGTTCATTGGAGCAGTTCTCGACACCACACTAATGAGGGCGTTTCTCCCCTCCGACCGTCAACGGACACTGCTCCACCTCTGTCGTCAGGTCCTCCTTCATCAATCCATTTCGGCCCGACAGATGATGGTCCTCCTCAGCCACATGGCCTCAACAGTCCATGTACTTCCTCTGGCGCGACTCCACCTCAGGACACCTCAATGGACGCTAGCCAACCAATGGTCACAGACCACGGATCTTCTTTCTCATCCCATCTCTGTGACATCGTCTCTTCAGCAATCTCTGCAATGGTGGTTGAACTCCTCAAATCTTTCCAGGGGTCTTCTTTTTCATCTGCCCCCTCACTCCATGACCATCACCACGGATGCCTCCCCCTTTGCATGGGGAGCTCACCTGGGAGATCTACGCACCCAGGGACTCTGGACCCCGCAGGAGCGTCTACATCACATCAATTTCCTAGAACTCAGGGCCATGTTCTATGCTCTCAAGGCCTTCCAGCACCTTCTCTGTCCTCAGGTTCTTCTCCTGTGCACAGACAACCAAGTCGCCATGTACTACATAAACAAGCAAGGCGGCACCGGTTCTCGCCTCCTTTGTCAGGAGGCTCTCCGCATCTGGACCTGGGCCACAGCCCGCAATCTTTTCCTCAAGGCTGTCTATATCCAGGGCGAACAGAACTCCCTGGCCAACAATCTCAGCCGCATCCTTCAACCTCAAGAGTGGACTCTAGACCCGTCCACACTCCACTCCATTTTTGCTCGCTGGGGCACTCCGCAGGTGGACCTCTTTGCAGCCCCTCACAACCATCAGCTGCCCCAGTTCTGTTCCAGACTCTTCTCTCCTCATCGCCTGACCCCAGATGCATTCCTGCTTGACTGGACGGATCGGTTCCTCTATGCTTTTCCTCCACTACCTCTGATGTTGCGGACGTTATCCAAACTCCGCAGGGACAGGGCCACCATGATTCTCATAGCTCCTCGGTGGCCTCGTCAACACTGGTTTTCCCTCCTGCTTCAGCTCAGCTCCAGGGAGCCCATTCCTCTTCCTGTGTTTCCTACTCTACTTACACAACAACGTCAGTCTCTACTGCATCCCAATCTGTCTTCGCTCCACCTGACAGCTTGGTTTCTCTCGGGCTGACCTCCCCAGAAAATCTGTCTCAGCCTGTCCGTCTCATTTTAGACGCCTCCAGGAAACCGACCACCCTCCAATGTTACCATCAGAAGTGGACTAGGTTCTCCTCTTGGTGCCTACAGCGTCATCACGATCCCACCTCTTTGCAGGTGGAAACGATACTGGACTATTTGCTCTCTCTGTCCAATGCTGGCCTCAAGTCTACCTCAATCAGAGTCCACCTCAGTGCCATCACTGCGTTTCATGAGCCTATCCTCGGGAAACCTCTCACGGCTCATCCACTGGTCTCCCGATTCATGAGAGGCCTCTTCAATGTCAAACCACCTCTGAAACCTCCTCCTGTTGTCTGGGACCTGAATGTGGTTTTATCAGCCCTCATGAAACCACCTTTTGAGCCTCTTGCCACAACTTCGCTCAAACTTCTCACATGGAATGTGCTTTTCCTCATTGCCATCACCTCTGCCAGGAGGGTTAGTGAGTTGCATGCACTGGTAGCCGATCCACCGTTCACTGTTTTTCACCATGACAAAGTGGTTCTGCGTACCCACCCTAAGTTCCTTCCCAAAGTGGTCTCAGCTTTTCACCTCAACCAGTCCATTGTGTTGCCTATCTTTTTCCCGAAACCTCATTCACATCCTGGGGAACAGGCGTTACACTCCCTGGATTGCAAGCATGCCCTGGCCTACTATCTTGATCGTACAAGGGCCCACCGCTTGTCCCCTCAGCTCTTCCTGACCTTCGATCCTAACCGTCTAGGTCGCCCTGTCTCTAAACGGATGCTGTCCAACTGGCTCGCAGCCTGCATCGCGTTCTGTTATGCTCGGGCCGGTCTGTCACTGGAAGGTGCTGTCACGGCCCACAGGGTTAGAGCAATGGCTGCTTCTGTTGCTTTCCTCCGTTCCACACCCATTGAGGAAATCTGCAAGGCTGCCACCTGGTCCTCAGTTCACACGTTCACTATTTACTACTGCCTGGATGCATTCTCCAGACGGGATGGGCACTTCGGCCAGTCTGTACTACAGAATTTATTTTCCTAATGGCCAACCATCCCTCCTCCCTCTTTGTTAGCTTGGAGGTCACCCATGCGTAAAGAATATGCTGCCTGCTTGTCCTGGGATAAAGCACAGTTACTTACCGTAACAGGTGTTATCCAGGGACAGCAGGCAGATATTCTTATGACCCACCCTCCTCCCCAGGTTGGCTTCTTAGCTGGCTTATCTTAACTGGGGACCACGCACTCCTCCGTCGGGAGGGAAGGCACTCGCGCATGCGCGGTGCGGCCAACTAGAACTTTCTAGTGAAAAATGTCCATACCGGTGCTCCGTCGGTGACGTCACCCATGCGTTAAGAATATCTGCCTGCTGTCCCTGGATAACACCTGTTATGGTAAGTAACTGTGCTGACTGGGATAAGCACCTTCTGTAGGGAACTGCTGGGGATGCTACCCCTTTATAGATGAGGATAAATCACTTGGACTGTAAGTGAAGGCTTAACTAAAGAATGACATGGGGACAATTTTGTCCCTGTCCCCGCAGGAATTCAATTTCCCCATCGCATCCCTGCGAGTTTTCTCACTGTCCCTGCCCCATTCCTGTAAGCCCTGCCTCAACCTCACATGCCACGAACACTTATGAATTTAAAGTGTTTGAGGCTTATACAGATGAGGACGGAGTTTGCAGGAATGGGGCAGGGACAGGAAAAGAACTCACGGGGACAGGTCAGGAAAATGAGTTTCCGTGGAGATGGGGAAAGATTTCTCCCCGTGTCATTCTCTAGGCTTAACCTCTGGGCCACACAGTCTTAGCTCTGAAGAGGTGGAGGAAAGGAAAGATCCAGGTTGCTTTCTGTTTATCTGTAACTTCCCTCCAGCCCCAGCTCCCCATGGGTCCAAATTCTCTCCCCCAGTCCAGATCCAACACCGTCCTTCACTTGAGCTCCAGCTTTAGTGCCAACCAGCACCCACCCTCGACAGATACATGATAGCAGCAGCAGCAACACCCCACCCCTTGGGTCAGCATCTCCTCCCCATCTTCCCTTGTGCCTACATTATCTGAAGGAGCCAGCTGCACCACAATGAAAAATCTTCAGAGGTCTGTTCCGAGGCCTTTCTTCTGCTGACGAGCCCCTCCTTGATATACACTTCTCCCTCCATATTCACTGTGATAGGGAATTAACAGATCCGTGAATACAGAAAAACCGCAAATAACTTTTTCATATGTTATTTGCTGTTTTTTTATTAAAAACCATTGTGAATTTGGTGAAACCGTGAATAACATGGTGGGAGACCTATCCTGTTCCTGAAGGAGCGGCAAAACATGGTGAATTAAGTGCTGGGAATCAGCAATTTTCTCTGTAAACGCTTGGAATCAGCAATTTCTCTATGCAAGTTGATGTAATTGGGGAGGGGGTGGTGGTGGTGGGGGAGTCAGCAAGCTAAAAACCGCGAATAATCGAAACCGCGAATACGAAGGGAGAAGTGTAATTTACACCCCATGGGGGTGGGTTGGCCGCTGCCGCTTTCACAGTACCAGTGGGAGCAGGGTGCTAGCTGGCTCTAGAGCTGGAGCTGAAGTGGAGGGCGGCTGGCTTCTTCAGGTGAAACTCTGCCATGAGGAAAAATCTTCAGAAGCCTGTTCACAAAGCCGCCTTCTGCTGACGAGCCCCTCTTTGATGTAACTTTATTTCGCGAAACTGGAAGTTACATCAAGGAGAGGCTCGTCAGAAGGAAGGCCTGGAGCAGTGGTCTCAAACTCAAACCCTTTGTAGCGTCACATTTTTGGATTTGTAGGTACTTGGAGGGCCTCAGAAAAAAATAGTTAATGTCTTATTAAAGAAATGACAACTTTGAATGAGGTAAAGCTCTTTATAGTTTATAAATCTTTCCTTTTGGCTAAGTTTTAATAATAATATTGTAATTTATAGCTAAAGAGACAAACGATCAAGAAACTGTTTTATTTTACTTTTGTGATTAACATAAACATACCGAGGGCCTCAAAATAGTACCTGGCGTACCGCATGTGGCCCGTGGGCCACGATTTGAGACCACTGCCTTAGAACATATATCTTTGAAGATTTTCATTGTAGTGCAGCTGTTTTGTTCATGTAATGTAGACAAGATGTGAGCTGGGGAGGAGATGCTAACCCGTGGGGGGTGTTGCCTCTAACGCTATCACTGTTACTGAGTTCCTTGGTGCAATTTTTTTGTTGCTATGGGAGTAAGGATTTTTGCTGCTTCCGCACGGTGGTAAAAGGCCTTGCTCTCGTTCCTGCGGTAAACCGGTAACAATTTTTCCTGTTCCCGTAGACTTACTGCGGTTTGCCACAGGAACCTGTCCCTGTGAAATTCTCTGGCAGAGTTTAGGCTTGTATACAAGGAGTTGCAGTAGTCTAGCTACGATAAAATGATTTTACCATCATAACAACATGACATTCAAACAAAGGTCTGAGCAATCTGTCGCTTCATGCTGTGGAGTGTCTTCTTCCAGAGGCTGGAGATTTATGGTGCATAGGAAACGTTGAATCTAGTATTACACCTAGTATTTAGATGATTTGTGTACTTTGAGGATGGTTCCGGATGGTAGAGATAGCGAGTTAGGGATGTTATGTTGGACAGTGTGAAACCAGAATAGCTTGGTGTGAAAGAGTAAGGCAGTGTATCTCAAACTGTGTGCCTCCTGAGATTCCTAGTGTGCCATGGCACGCTGAGGAGGAAGAGAGGTGCCTGCCAGCTGACTTCCCTACGCGGTACAGTGCCAGTGCTGCCCGATTCGCCGAAGGCCTGCATGTTTCCCCTTTCTCTCTAGTGTCCTTCGGCGTCCCCCCTGGCCTCCTGGTCTCACCTTTAAAGCTAATTACAGCAGCCTGCAGAGGATCGCCGATAGGTAAAATGATTTTATTTTCAATATAGTGATTGAAATGTGTCAGTTTTGAGAATTTATAACAGCTGTGTATATGAAAAATGAATGGAAAAAATAGCATTATGAAGATGAAGTGACGTCACCGATCCAAATGGTAGCTTGATCGGTGAGCTCCGTTCGACCCTGAGCAAAACCCTTCTTTTAGTTGAGTTATTAAGCTGGATCACGTCCTACCTGCCTGCTACGGGTGTTGGACTGGTGAGCGAACGGCATGGCAACCCGCAGGAAGCTCCCATGTGACAAATTGGGCCAGCGCACGAAGGAACAGGTGCCGAGCCGGGGCGCACATGGCGCTGATGTTATGGAGTCGAGCGGGAGTGGAGTTGCGAGTTTGGAGAGAAGCATTGCAGCCGTGGCTGTTATGCTGGTGGAGCCGGTCCCGGAGCGCTCTCCTCCTGACCCGTTGACCAAAGCCGATATGCAACAATGGATATCGGAGGTGAAATTGGAGATTTCAGCTTTGGCGGTCCAGGTACGGGAGGCAGTGCGGGAGCTCCGTACAGATTTGGTGGATGTGGGCTTGCAGGTCGAAGTGGTGGGGACACGTCTGGACAGCTTTGAGGAGAGTATGACCGGGAGAGCGTCTCGGCTGACTATCAACTTCTGCTTGATAAGCTGGAGGATCTGGAGAATCGCACCCGGCGTAACAACTTGCGGGTGCGGGACCTCCCTGATCTGCCAGAATATAAGGATGTACGGTCCACTGTACTCAAATTGCTCTGCTGGTTGCTCCAGAATGAGACCCTGGTGACGGGGATCGAAAGGGCACATAGGGCCTTGGGTCCCCGGGTTGCTGATCAGCCTAAGGACATTGTGTTGTGCCTACAGAGCTTTGTGCTAAAGGAGCAGGTCTTATGGAGAGCCTGGGAGATGGGTGACCTGGGAGGGTCATCGTTTGGAATTCTATCACAACCTTGCTGCTAGCACATTGCTGAAGCGCCGTGATTTTCGGGAGGTAACCAGGGCCCTGCAATGCAGTAACTTGCGCTATCGTTGAACCTACCCCTTTGGAGTGGTGATCACTATTAATGGTGTGCATACCAAAGTTTCTTCAGTGCGTGAGGCTCGTGCTCTACTGCAAAAGGAGGGGATTGAAGTCCCGGATGATCCTTCCCCAGTGCAGGGGGGAAGCTCCGAGTGTGGGCTGGAGTCCTGCTTCTTATCGATGGCAGCGAGTGGAGCATGCTTCCCGAGGTCGAGGTGGTCGTGGGGCGGGCCCCCCCCCCCCCCATTCAGCTGCAGCGTCCTCTTTGAATGGCCCTTCCTGACGGACAGCATGCTTTACCCGCATATTTTGGGACTTGATTCCTATGCTCTGTTTGGGATTTTGGTGACAGCTGGGATCTTTTGATTGGGGATATGGGGGAGAGTTTCCCCTGGTTGGTGTATGAGAGTGGGATAGAGGGTGTATTGGGACTGAGTTTGGGGGTGGCATGGCTGTGGGCTGGAGGATGGTTTGATGTTGGTGGGCATATGGTTTGGGGGGAGTTTGATCTTGGTGTTGGGTGTGTGCTTATGGGGTTGGTTGTTGTATGGTTGTGGTTGTTTGAGTAATGGGCAATGGGGACTGTTTACTTCCTTACATGTTTGTGAGATGCCTGGAGGATCTCACTGTGGGGGTGGGGGGGGGGGCCAGGTCGGATTCTTGTTGGGGAGGGCTATTGTTGCTGTTTTTTCTTGCCTCTATGGTGGGGCTTAAGTTGGTCTCTTATAACATCAGGGGTCTCAACTCACCTTATAAGCGGAGGGCCTTCTTCTGGGAGTTGCTTCACTTGTGGGCTGCAGTTTGCTTTGTCCAGGAAACCCACTTGTTACAATCCCATGAACACCTTGTTCGTGATTCTCGGTTTCCCCAGTCCTTTTCTGCCTCTCGGATGGGTACTTCTAAGAAGGGTGGGGATACTGATTGGCAAAGGGGTGCGATGTGAAGTTTGTCGAGTAGCCCGGGATCCACAGGGTAGGTATGTTGGAGGCTCTGATAGAGGGGAGCTTGTATACTCTGGTGAACATTTATGCCCCTAATTAGGGTCAGGGTACCTTCTTTTGGGAGTTAGTGCCCCGGATTCTACAGTTCAAGGGGGGTTCTTTGATACTTGGTGAGGATTTTAACCTTTCTATGACACCTCATCTGGATAATTCGGGGAGAGCTGGGTGCTATGGGCGGCGGGATCGTAAGTTGCTGCGTGAGGCTCTTGTCTCCTTAAATGTTACAGATGGTTGGCGTTGGCTGCATCCGTTGGTACAGGATTATACCTATTTCTCTAGAACGCATGCCTCCTACTCCAAGATTGAATATATCTTTGTGGAGCGTGGTCTGCTCCGACGGGTGGAGCTGGAGGGGATTGAACAAGTTACTTGGTCGGATCATGCTCCTAGATGGGTACAGTTTGGGGGTGAGGGACGGAAATTGTGGTGCTTTAATGATAGTTTGTTGGATGATCCCGGAGTAGTGGCCCAGATTGAGGGGTGGTTACGTGAGTATCTGGATTTGAATTTGACATGTGGTACCTCTTTGGAAGCTGTCTGGGAGGGTTTGAAGGCTGCCTTGAGGGGTCGGTTGATTGCACTGGCCTCCTTCTGACATTGTCGGCGTCGGGAGGAGATTAATGTGATGTTGCATCAGATAGGACAATTGGAGGGGATGCATAAGCGTCAGCCTTAGGATGCGGAGTTGGGTAAGCGGTTGCAGCATGCCAGGATGGATCTTCAGGCTCTGGAGTTGGAATGCTTGCGTTTTAATTTACAACTTTTGCAACAGCGGTACTTTGAGTTCTCTAATAAGGCTAGTCGATTGGTAGCCCATCGTTTGAAGGTTCGTCAAATGAGTAACCATATTTTTTCTGTTCGGGCGGCCTCTGAAGAGATTTTGCGGAGGGAAAGATGATATTCGTGTGCGTTTTGTGGAGTTTTATTCTCAACTCTGCACTCCGGAGGCGGAAGGGTCTCCGCAGGAGTGAGATAGCTATTTGGCTTCAGCCTCGCTACCTCGGATTGCAGAGGGGGATGTTGGGAGATTGGATCGCCCACTTACTTTGATAGAGGCTCGTGGGGCTCCGTGGTCTATGAAGGTGGGCAAGTCTCCCGGGCTGGACAGTTTCACCGTAAGGTACTATAAACGCTTTCAGGACTTTTTGTTACCTCCCCTGCTACAGTTTCTTAATTCCCTGGGCGGAGATTGCATGCTTCCCTTTTTTATACGATTGACAGGGGTTACGGTTTTAGCGAAGGACGGGAAAGATCCTGTGCATTGTGCCTCCTACCGTCCGATTTCTTTGCTGGGGGTGGCTACTAAGATTTTCACGTGGATTTTAGCAGATCGTTTGATGAGTTGGATTCCCTGGTTGATACATCCTGACCAGTCGGGATTTGTGGTAGGTCGGCCGGTGGGTGATAATGTTCGGCGGGTTTATGATCTGCTCGAACAGGCTAGGAGACGGGCACGGGAGACGGTATTCTTGTCTATTGATGCTGAGAAGGCCTTTGATAGGGTCTCCTGGCTTTTCTGTTCCAAGTTTTAGAGTCTGTTGGCTTGGGTCCGCGTATGCGGGAATGGATTCGTATTCTGTACTCCGATCCTGTTGGTTGCATTAAGGTGAATGGAGGCTATTCCGATACTTTTTCATTGGCGCGGGGTACGCGCCAGGGGTGCCCTCTCTCTCCTCTTCTTTTAGCTTTGACAGTGGAACTTTTAGCACAGAGGGTGCGGGCCAATAGAGACATCAGGTGGGTTTCTGTACCGGGGGGTGATTATAAATTGACCCTTTTTGAGGATGATATTCTCTTTACGGTTAAAGATCCTGAGGTCTCCCTACCAGCTATTCTGCGTGAGTTGGATGCCTTCAGGGTGGTGTCGGGGTTTTACGTTAATGTTAGCAAATCTGAGTTGCTTAATGTTAATTTGTCTCCTGTTAGGGTGGACTTTCTCCAGAGCCGCTTCTCCTTTCGGTGGGTAGAAGCATTCCTTGCGATATCTGAGGGTTTATTTTGGCCCGCTGGGCCAAATACTGATATTTATGACCTTAATTACCCCACGCTGTTTCGTCGCATTCGGATGGATTTGGATGCCTGGTGGAGGCTGTGTTTCTCTTGGTTGGGTAGGGTGGAGATAGTGAAAATGATGGTGCTGCCTCGCCTTCATTTTCATTTTGTTTGGGCGGGGCGAAGGCCACGGGTGAGTAGGATGGTTCTCTCTCTGGGTCGGAGTGAGGGGGGTCTGGCAGTCCCTAATGTGTTTAAATATTATCAGGCTGCTCAATTGTGTGCTCTTTTGGAATGGCAGACACAGGACCCGAAACCGTGGGTAGTGCTTGAGCAGGGTTTGTCGGCTGGGGTTCCGTTGTTACATCGTCCCTGGTTGCCTGGGAGGGTTTGGATGGAGGGCGGTTTGACATCCGTGGACACTTCTTTGAGGGTTTGGAACATGGTTCGGAGGGGGTTGTTGTTGGGTAGGCGCCACTCTTGGTATACCCCGTTGCGCCATAATCCTGCGTTCGCTCCTGGTCGGCAAGGCGGGGAGTTTGCACATTGGGAGACCCGGGGACTGGTATGTGTGGGACAGTTGTGGGATTTGGTTCGGTCTCGCATTAGGTCCTTTGAGGAGCTTCAGACTAGCTACGATCTCCCTTCTAGAGACTTCTTTCCGTATTTGCAAGTTATTCATTACTTTCAGACCTCGAGACTTGTGAGAGATTTGAGGGATGGTAAGACGCCCTTTGAGTTGTTGTTAGGCCCGGTGCTTCGGAAGGGTACTTTGTCAGCTCTGTACAGATGTCTTAATGTTCGGGGGGGCTGCTCCCCTACCTTATATGTCAGCTTGGGAGGGGAATTGGGAGTCCGCTATATCTCTGGAAACTTGGGAAGCTATTTGGAGGGAGGTGTCCCTTGCGGGCTTAGCGGCCTTCTTGGTTGAAAATGGGTATAAGATCCTTTTTCGGTGGTACTATACTCCTCAGGTGTTGGCTAGGTGGCGAAGGGATGGGAGGGGTCTCTGCTGGAGGGGCTGTGGAGAAGTGGGTACTTATTTCCACATGTGGTGGGCGTGTGGGAGGGTGCGGGACTTTTGGGCTGAGATCTTTACTCAAATTTCTCGGATTTTGAGTACACCGCAGTGTTCTCCCCAGAAATGTTTTCCAGCTGGGTGGCATGAAAAAGTAGCTGGATGGGGCAGGGCGGTGAAATTTGGTAGTGGAGAAAATTAAATGTATACTATTTTTATTAGTTAATTATTATTATTTTCCAATGCTCGATATGACTTCCTTTTTTAAGGTTTCACACTTGTGCCAGAATATTTTTAATAAATTTAAGAAGTATCCAATTCTAGAAGTTAATAATTAGATATTCACCCTCTTTCAAATAGTATAGAGGTTTAAAAAAGGGAAATGCGTTAATGAAGTCATTAGGTTCAATCTAACCATTTATTTCTGCATGAATTTAAACAACTAAAAAAAAAAAAAGATAAATATAGCTCATCCAGTCATACAAGAAATGGCTGTACAACACCTCTAATAATGTTTTGATCACTAGGTTCCTTCCTGAGGTCTCACTGAGGATATGAAATAGATGCTATCCCCACTTCCAGACCTCTTCCACATAATTTATGGAGATGTGTTACTGAGCCTTGAAGGGCACCTATGTGATTGATCTTTATCTGCTTCTTTTTTATTTTGCTATAGTGCAAAGTAAGAGCTAGGGCAAAACAGTATAGGTAAAGATGCAGGTACTAATTAGCAATGTATTAAAATATTTTATTTTTATTTGCTTATAATGTCATTTGAAAGCTGCTTGATGATAATACAACTTTAATTTAATTCTTTATAATGTGTGTGTCTGTGTGTTGGGGGGACAACACCTACGTCAACAGTAAAGTTAGAATAGGGTCATTAAATCCAGTGGCATACCTAGTATATATGACAGCCAGTGCTAATCATTTTTTAACAACCCCCTCCTCTATATAAAAAAAGATATTTTTAGTAATAATCCATGAGTCACACAACAAGGGAGCACCTAGGAAAAGGCAGCATCTTAAACACTGCAGTGAGCACTAGAACACATGCATTGTAAAACTAAACAAGCCAGACCCTACACAGTCAATTGATCCTGTAGTCGATGCTAACAGAAAGCCATGTTCTTTTCATACACACAGAACACAGATACACCCTCGCCCAATATGGAATAATCACAAACTAAAAATAGAAATATGTAGACAAAAGTTAAACTGAACCAAGAAACCAGACTCTGCATACAATGCAACACCACAGAAACAGTGACACGTCCCCTAATACTGTGCAAAATATAAAGACAGTAGATGTAAATTTGAAAAAAACTTCTACATAACAGTCACCACTTTACAAATTAACAAATAGAAATAAAATAATGAGAAATATGAAAATACCATTTTATTGGACTAATCCATTTTTCAATTAGCTTTCAGAGGCCAAATCTTTCTTCAAGACAGTACAGTATACAGCTGTTATGGTATCCTGTCCTGACCTGAGGAAAGGGGTTTATTCCCCCCCAAAATTGCCTTATTTCCATTTCCTATTGATAAATTTTAATCAATACAGTTACAATACTACTTGATTCTACGTAAAGCAACAAAAATATTTTTTTTTCTACCTTTTGTCGTTTCTGCTTTAGTCATCTTCTCTTCACTCTGTTCTTTCTATTCAGCATTTGTCCTTGCTCCCTTCCATGCAACATCTGTCCTCTCTCTTTGCCCCTTCCACCCAGCACTACCCTCTCTCTACCCCTTCCATCTACTGTCCACCCTATCTCTGCCCCTTGCACCACTGTCCACCCTTTCTGCCTTTTCCATCCAGTGTCTGCCCTCTCTCTCTGTTCCATATGGTATCTTCCCTCTTTCTATGTCCCTTCAATAAACTCTATATCCTGTGCCCTTTCTCTCCTTTGTACATAATTTATTTCAGCTTCAACCCCTCTCCATTTTTTGTCTCCACCCCTCCCCTATGCTCTGGCATCTCTCTCTTCTCCTTTCCTTCCTTCCTTCCCACTCCACCCCATGGTCTGACATCTCTTTCTCCTTCCCTTCTCTCCCCCCTCTCCAGTATCTGCCTCCTGTCTTTCCCCTTTGGTCCAGGCCTCTCTCTTTCTCTCCGTCTTTCTTCTGTGAGGAGATCATGTTGATCTTGAACACTAAATAATTCTTCCACATTCTCCTTATCACTGTACTGTAGTCTGGTCCAGCAGACTGCTTTGGCACTATTAAATGGGTAATAGTAAATTCATTATGCATCAGCTTTCCACACAGAATGCCACAAGTATCTATTTCTTGTGCTGTGTTTACATCTGCCAGCAGCAGAAACTTGTGAGACAGATCCCTTGGGAATACTACACTTCGGAGCCCTTTGACCACCTGGTTCTGTATGGCTGCAGGCTTTAAAGCTCTGTTTACTGGAGGAGACTATCCAGCATACATAGTTGCATCACTCTTAAGGATCTGATCAGAGATTACATTAGACAAGGTGGTATTTTTAGGCATGGTAAAATAGGACATGTTCTCCTCAATCTGCTCAGATGCCTTCAAATGCCCTTTAATGTTCATAAGAACATAAGAAGATGCCTCCGCTGAGGCAGACCAGAGGTCCATCTCGCCCAGCGGTCCGCTCCCATCAGGCCTATTGCCTGAGCAGTGGTCCCTGACTATCCTTATGATCTACCTCTACTCCTATCTGTACCCCTCAATCCCTTTATCCTCTAGGAATCTATCCAAACCTTCTTTGGATAGGGACAGATTCTTCAGGCTGAAGGGGACAACAGGTACGAGGGGGCATTCAGAGAAACTGAAGGGAGATAGGTTCAAAACGAATGCAAGGAAGTTTTTTTTCACCCAAAGGGTCGTGGACACTTGGAATGCGCTACCGGAGGACGTGATTGGGCAGAGTACGATACAAGGATTCAAACAGAGACTGGACGGATTCCTGAGGGATAAAGGGATCGTGGGATACTGAGAAAGCTAACCAGAAAATAAGTATAGAAACCCGACCAGGTCGTGCATGTGCAAGACCGGAGGGCTAGGACTTTGATGGGAAGATAGGACTCAATAGGAAACCAAGGTGGCATGGGGGCCCCTTCTGGTGATTTGGACAGGTCGTGACCTGTTTGGGCCGCCGCGGGAGCGGACTGCTGGGCAGGATGGACCTATGGTCTGACCCGGCGGAGGCACTGCTTATGTTCTTATGTTCTTATGTATCGTGCTCCGGCCTATCACAGCCTCCGGAAGCACGTTCCATGTATCCACTACCCTCTGGGTGAAAAAGAACTTCCTGGCATTTGTTCTAAACCTGTCCCCTTTTAATTTCTCCGAGAGCCCCCTTGTACTTGTGATTCCCCATAATCTGAAAAATCTGTCCCTGTCTACCTTTTCAATGCCCTTCAGGATCTTGAAGGTTTCTATCATGTCTCCTCTAAGTCTCCGCTTTACCAGGGAGAACAGCCCCAGCTTTTTTAGTCTGTCAGTATATGAGAGATTTTCCATACCCTTTATCAGTTTAGTTGCTTTTCTCTGGACTCCCTCAAGTACTGCCATGTCCTTCTTGAGGTACGGCGACCAGTACTGGACACAGTACTCCAGATGCGGGCGCAACATTGCACGATACAGTGGCAGGACGACTTCGTTTGTCCTGGTCGTGATACCCTTCTTAATGATACCCAACATTTTGTTTGCTTTCCTTGAGGCTGTGGCGCACTGTGCCGATGCCTTCAATGTTGTGTCTACCATCACTCCCAGGTCTCTTTCAAGGTTACTTACCCCTAGCGGTGATCCCCCCATTTTGTAGTTGAACATCTTTTTCCCTACATGCATGACCTTGCATTTCCCTATGTTAAAGCTCATTTGCCATTTTTTGGCCCACTCCTCCAGTGTCGTTAGGTCCCTTTGGAGATCTTCGTCTGATCTCGGGCTAAATCTTGCCTCCTGAGCTGATCTTCAAAGGAGAGCGGAGTGAGAGCCATATTGGCAGTGAGATCCGTTTTGGGCCGCATGTTGTGCAGGGCTGGACTAAGGCAAGTTGTAAGCTTCCTTCCATCGCTGATCTATCTTCCATATGTCAGCAACGGAGGGAAGCTTACTACTCGCTGCTCTTGCTTGCTTCGAGCCTTCCTCGTTGCCTGGTCCTGCCTTCACGGAAACAGAAAGTAGGCAGAACCCGGCAGCGAGGAAAGCCCGAAGCAAGCAAGAGCAAGTTGTAAGCTGACCTGTCTCCTATAGCGAACCCATGCTCCGGGGCATTTGCATGCAGACTTCCCTTCTCTTCCCCCTCAGGACTTGACTTCCAGTTTCGGAGAGAAGCGGCACGCACATGTTAGAGCCCTGGAGCATGGGTTCAAGTCGCTTGCTGGCATTAAATACTAAAAAAAAAAAAAGTCAGGCTCCTGCGATTCAGGCTGTGCCGAGTCAGCCCGGTAAATCTCCAAGCCGGTGAGAAGGTTTTTTTAAAAATGATGAGCAGAAGACGGCAGCAGCAGCAGGATTGCGATCGAGATTACAGCCGGGTGCTCATCTAAATTAGCTGGGCGGAGCATCCGGCTGAAAGGCCCTGGGGAGAACACTGCACTGGTTCCATGCGCTCTTATTCTGGCATCAACTTGACTTTGACTGGGGAGACTCTTTGTTTTGCAAGTTGGCTTTCACTGCAGCCCGGCTGGTTCTAGCCTCTGCCTGGAATCAGGTACAGCCCCTCTCTTGGCATCTAGTGGAGCGGCGCTTACTGAAATGGCAGCTTCTTTGAGGAACGGCTGAATAAACTGCAGCTCTACTCCCTTGAGGAACGCAGGGAGAGGGGGGACATGATCGAGACATTCAAGTACCTCACGCGCCGTATCGAGGTGGGGGAGGATATCTTCTTCAAGGAACCCACGTCAACACGAGGGCATCCATGGAAAATCAGGGGAGGGACATTACATGGCGACACCAGGAAATACTTCTTCACCGAGAGGGTGGTGGATCGATGGAATGGTCTTCCGATGCAGGTGATTGAGGCCAGCAGTGTGCCTGATTTTAAAGCTAAATGGGATCGAAAGGTGGGATCTCTTCGCAAAGGGAGGTAGGGGAGGGTCATTGATGTGGGCAGACTTGATGGGCCTTGGCCCTTATCTGCCGTCACTTTCTATGTTTCTATGTTTCTTTACCAGCTTACGGCTTTGCAACATGGTAAACAGCATGGTTATGCCTTTATTTGGTGCTGCTTCAGGGCGTGTTCTATGTAAGGTCCCATATTGAGGTTGGTGTGGGGTGTTCTATTTGGGATTCTGGTGTTTGTGACACTGGTTGGGGATTGATTGCTCTTTTGTCTCCCTTTCTTTTTTCTTATTTCTGTGTTGGGTGATTTTTCTCTTTTTTAGTAAGTGGTTTGGGTCATGTGGTCTGTCACCGGAGGGGGAGGGGTGGGGGGGGGGTTCTGTTTTCAGTGGGGATTTGTTGCTATTCGCTTGTATAGGTCTGGGGTCTTGCTCCTGTTATTCTATACTGGTTGTACTTTTGGTACTCTTTTTTGGTTTGGTGTGTATTTGCTGATGTCTTTTTGTCTTTCTTTCATAAATAAAAAGCTTTTATTTAAAAAAAAAGAAAAAATTGCATTACAATTAGTAAAGGGGATGGGATCTGGGGCAGAGCTTGGGTGTGCCTAGGGAGGTCTGTGGTTGGGCTACTCAGTTGATATTTGTTAGACTTAGGGGGTACTTGGCTTGAAGTAGTTGAGAAACACTGTGATTGGCAATCAGCTGGCACAAGGGCCTCTCCTCTCTGGCCCTCTTCCCTGCTGGCACCTCCTACTGGCATCTCAGGGCCTAACTGGAGGGCCTCTGAACATGCGCAGATGTTGGCGGGATGTCGCACACATGTGTGATGTCGTCATGGTGATGTTTGTGCACTTCTGGGTGCCTCAAGCCGTGGCCACTACCTTTAGTGTGCCCTAGCTCAAGAAAGTTTGAGAGAGCCTGCAGTAAGGGATTCTCTTTCACTAATGCTACCATTCCGCCTCAATACAGCATGGGCCGCTATCCCAGAACTGAGCAGACTACATGTCCCAGAATGCACTGAGCTCTACAGCTCAGTGCGATGCCACCTTAACAAGGCATCCCTACTGAGTCAGGGGGTGAGACTCGGGCAGAGAGGTATTTATGTGCCACAAAGAATCATTCAGAGGTCCCTGTGAAAGAGGATGTTCTGAGGAAGAGGCTTCCACAAGAAACTTCCCTAGTTAGGGGTTGATAGGAGACCTGGAAAATTGTGGAATTGGGAGAGAGACTGTTAAAAAGAGGAGGCTCCTGGGAGCTTGACTAAGAAAAGCCCAAACCTTTGTTGAATAATATGTGACCTCCGAATCCTCTTCTTTTCCCTTGTGGATTATTGATCAGTTTTAATCAAGCCTTCATCTTGGACATCAACTCTCCACAAGTTCTTTGGTTTTGGTTGTGTTCCCTTTTAAACATTGCTGTCTTCTATAAGTAGGTCTAGACCATTGTTTTTCAACCGCCAGTCCGCGGACTAGTATCGGTCCGCAGAAAATTTCTGCTGGTCTGCGCAGGGCCGGCGAGATTGAGTCGGCAGTTAAATTTCCTGCCGATGGCGGTTCCTGCTGACTGCTGTTTCTCCCAGCCTCGGGCGATCAAGACAGGCTGCCGACATGGGAGCCTTCCCTCTGTGAGTCTCGCCTGTTCGGAAACAGGAAGTTGAAACAAAATAGGCGGGACTCAGAGAGTGAAGGTCCCGACGTCGGCAGCCTGTCTTGATTGCCACCCCTGTCGAGTTGCTGAAGAGGGCCGCGGGGAAGGTGCAAGTGGAAGGGAGAGAGCTGCAGGTACAAGGGAGATGGTCAGCGTGTGTGGGAGCAAGATCCTGGGAAGCCTTCGACAGTGGCTGTCTCCCCTCCCAGCAGCTCTCCTACTTGCCAGGGCAGTGATTCACTGGCAATTTCCTCTTTCCTCAGAGGCAGCAATGGACCCAAGGCTGCCTAAGTAAATCACTGCTGCAGGCAAGTACTGAGAACTGTTGGAAGGGGAGGAAGCCACTGTAGGAGGCTGGGAAGCTGCTGGATAAAGGGAGAATTGCTACTGGACCTGGAGGGAGGTAGAAGGAGAGATGCTGCTGGGAGGGGAGGAGGAAAAGGGATGGGAAGAGAGTTAATGTTGGATAAGGGGAGGAGGGAAGGGAGAAGGAAAAAAGGAAGGAAACAGCTGGCAGGGAGATTACAGGAGGGGAAGGGGATCAGGGTGGAATGGAGAGATCAGATGAGGGAAAGGGGAGAGAGAGGAATGAGAAAGTAGAGAGAGATTAATGCTGGAAAGGGGGTCAGCAGAGAAATAAGAAAGGGATAAAGATGCTAGATCTGGTGTAGGAGAGATAAAAATGAAGAAAGCAGTGAAGATGGAATGAATGATGTAAAAAGGAGAGAGGAGGCACAGGCTGGATGGACAGGGGAGAGGTGCATAGAAAGAAGTCAGATACATATGTAAGGGGGAGAGGGCAGACAGTGGATGGAACGGGCAGATGCTGGATTGAAGAGACACGGCAGATGCTGGAAGGAAAATAGTGAAAAGAAGATGAAAGCAGAAACCAGAGACAACAAAAGGTAGAAAAAAATAATTTTATTTCTATTTTGTCATTAGAATATATCAGATTTGAACTATATTACATTACATTACATTAGGGATTTCTATTCCGCCTGTGCCTTGCGGTTCTAGGCGGATTACAATATAGAAATTATCTGGGACATTCCAGTAAAGTTACATTTCAGGATAAGAGTAAGTTACAGGAACAGTAATTAGTTATGATACTACAATTTCACAGAAGATAATACTTATTACAGAAGATAATACATATAACAGAAGATAATGCATTTTACAGAGGTAATACATGTCAACTCGATCGGTTAAATCGGGTGTAGTGTAGAAGAATTACAGTACATTCTAGATCACAGATAAAAAGATAATATAGGTGGGTATTTCCGAAGTCGTTGATTGGGAGCTCATTGGGTGGTGGTTAGAGTGATGGGAGATATTTTTTGAACAGTAATGTTTTTATTTCTTTGCGGAACTCTTTTATGTCTGTTGTTTTGGTCAGTAATTTTGAGATGTCAGAGTCTATTTTAGCTGCCTGTGTCCCCAGGAGGTTGTCGTAAAGTTTCTTACGACGAGTACCATTGAGTGGTGGGTAGGTGAAAAGGTTCTGTGTTCTCCTTCTTCTTGGTGGGAGGTAGTGGTGAAAACGGTTATTTAGGTAACTGGGTGCCGTGCCGTGGGTTACTTTGAAAATGAGACAGTAGAGTTTGAATTGTGTTCTTGCTTTTATTGGTAGCCAGTGGGATTCAAGGTATGTATTGGTAATGTGGTCGTGTTTGCTGAGTGAGTATATGAGTCTGAGGGCTGTGTTCTGGATGGTCTGTAGTTTTTTTATTGTGTTGGTCGGGCAAGGTAAGTAGAGGCTGTTGCAATAGTCGACAATACTTAGCACAAGGGATTGGACAATGATCCTGAATTGCTCTTTGTTAAAGAATTTTCTGATTTTTCTTAGATTTTGCATTGTGAAGAATGCTTTTTGGGTGATTTTTTGGATTTGTGTTTGCATTGTGCAGCGTCTGTCTAAATGTATACCTAGGATTTTGAGGGCGCTCTGTATAGGGTACTTGATTGAGTTTACTTCCAGTTCTGTTAGGGATGGTTTTTTGTCCTTCTCTAGTAGTAAGAATTTAGTTTTATCAGAGTTCAGCTTCAACTTGTGATCTATCATCCATTTTTCCACTGTTTCCAATGTAGTTTTCAGGCGTCCTGAGGAGATTGGGTTGTTTATGTTGAATGGGAGGAGCATGGTTATGTCGTCCGCATAGCTGAAAGAAGTAATATTTAGGGCATCCAGGGTGGTGCCTAGGGAAGCTATGAATAGGTTGAAAAGTGTGGGAGAGAGGGGAGAACCTTCTAGAGACATAATTGGGGACTGCAAAGCCCAGGCACTGCTTCTTTAGCTTCCAGCTGGCTTACGGCTCTCTCTAACACTATTCCTGTCTTGTGTGACTTCAGTATACTGTTAGCAAGATATTTCTGTGTAGCATTCTATAATAACTTGGCTTGTTCAGTTTTCTTGATAGTAGAGGGGATATATGTGAAGGGGAGGGGAGACAGGGGTTTTGTTGGTCCGTGCTCCGTATATTTGTATTTATAAAATCACAATTGTTCAGAATATTGTTTCTTTTTATACTTTAATAAAATACGTTCAATATAAAATCATAACTGCGGCTTGTGCAGATGGGATCAGTTGGTTTTTGGGGACCGAGCTCACGGAGATGGGGCGGAAATGGGGTTTTTAAATTTCAGTCTTAATAGTTTGCCGGTTCACAAAATAATTCTTTCATTTCTGCCGGTCCACGGGTGTAAAAGGATTGAAGAACACTGGTCTAGACTGATGACATGAAGAAATTAGCACTTGATTTGGAAATGGACCTAATTCAGAACCATTATAAAGTGTGTGTGACTGGAGATAAAGTTGGTCGGATCTTGCATAGCTGATACTCCTAAAAACCTGCTTCTAAAACAGATCAGATATAAAAATAAAAAAAGTAAGATTCTCTTAATTAGCTAACCCATTGTTAAAATATTATAAAGAACTTAGAATTTATACCTAACACGGTAAACAGGTTTGAAGATATAGATACCTAGTTCAGTCAACTACAAAAGCTACTTCAGTTGCGACACACAAACCTCCCAATTAACTGAGCTTTTGAATCTAGATTTAGAAAAGTGATTCAGGAGAAAGAATATCTAGATCTTTGCGGTAGAAATCCACATCAAACGGCAAAAACTTAGAGTTCTTTCCAAACATGCAGTTTTTCAAAATAGTTTCCAAAATGTATCATCCTGAGTAATCCTTAAATTGGCCATCCACTGCTTTTTAAAGTCCAGCAGCAAGGTCCCACGCCCAAGCTCAGCTGATGAAGCAGGGAAGGCAGCTGGTAGATTACACACTTTTAGCACCCTTGAGAGAATTGACTCCCTTAACTCTCCACCCTGCCAATTCCAAGAAACAGCTCACAAACTGGCACTGTCTCGAGATAAATGCTTGAGAAAATGCTTTGCAAATAGGAAACTGACCAATTCTCAAGCCACACACACATGAAAGTCCTGGTGCAACATAACCTCTCTTTTCTCATTATACACAGATTTCACTAGTATCTTAGAAACCACTGCTGTTTTCTAACTCATGAGAAATACCTTCTGTTTTTATCCAGCAGATCATCAGATCCAGCACAAATGGAAGAGAGAAAAGAATCAAGGAGAAGAACCAGTTGAAATGGAACAAATCCAAACACAGTCAGAAAATGTCTGTGAGAATATTTCCCAGGGAACTGAGAAGATTAATACAAAGAATTATAAGCAGAAATCAAAGAAAGAGAGAGACCCTACAGAGGTCTCAAGGGATGGAGTCAGGAAGTGTGAGAGAAATGACAGGGATCTGAATTACATCCCTGAGGACCAGAGACACCTAGCCGAGGGATCCTTCCAAATTAAAAATAGTGATAAAATTACTTCTAAATTCCACCATGGTAAGAGGAAAGGAAAAACCCACAAAAAAAAACTTCATCTACACAAAAGAGATCATGAAAATGTGAAACCATCTACCTCTACCGAGTGTAATAAAAGCTTCACTCAACTTTCACATCTAAAAATGATCCACACAGGAGAAAAACAATATACATGTACTGAGTGTAAGAAAAGGTTTTCTTGGCTTTCACATCTAAAAAGACACGAGAGGATCCACACAGGACACAAACCATATACATGTACTGAGTGTAAGAAAAGGTTTTCTTGGCTTTCACATCTAAAAAGACACGAAATGATCCACACAGGGCACAAACCATTTACATGTACTGAATGTAAGAAAAGCTTCACTTGGCTTTCAAATCTAAAAATTCACGAGAGGATCCACACAGGGCACAAACCATATACATGTACTGAGTGTAAGAAAAGTTTCACTCAGCTTTCACATCTAAAAATTCACGAGATGATCCACACAGGACACAAACCATATGCATGTACTGAGTGTAAGAAAAGCTTCCCTCGGCTTTCAGATCTAAAAATTCACGAGAGGATCCACACAGGACACAAACCATATGCATGTACTGAGTGTAAGAAAAGCTTCACTCAGCTTTCAGATCTAAAAATTCACGAGAGGATCCACACAGGACACAAACCATATACATGTACTGAGTGTAATAAAAGCTTCACTCGGCTTTCAGATCTAAAAATTCACGAGATGATCCACACAGGACACAAACCATATATATGTACTGAGTGTAAGAAAAGCTTTGCTAAGCCTTCACATCTAAAAATTCACGAGATGATCCACACAGGGCACAAACCATATACATGTACTGAGTGCAAGAAAAGCTTCCCTCGGCTTTCAGATCTAAAAATTCACGAGAGGATCCACACAGGGCACAAACCATATACATGTACTGAGTGTAATAAAAGTTTCACTCGGCTTTCAAATCTAAAAACACACAAAATGATCCACACAGGGCACAAACCATTTACATGTATTGAGTGTAAGAAAAGCTTCACTTGGCTTTCAAATCTAAAAATTCACGAGAGGATCCACACAGGGCACAAACCATATGCATGTACTGAGTGTAAAAAAAGCTTCACTCAGCTTTCAGATCTAAAAATTCACGAGAGGATCCACACAGGGCACAAACCATATGCATGTACTGAGTGTAAAAAAAGCTTCCCTCGGCTTTCAGATCTAAAAATTCACGAGAGGATCCACACAGGGCACAAACCATATACATGTACTGAGTGTAATAAAAGTTTCACTCGGCTTTCAAATCTAAAAACACACAAAATGATCCACACAGGGCACAAACCATTTACATGTATTGAGTGTAAGAAAAGCTTCACTTGGCTTTCAAATCTAAAAATTCACGAGAGGATCCACACAGGGCACAAACCATATGCATGTACTGAGTGTAAAAAAAGCTTCACTCAGCTTTCAGATCTAAAAATTCACGAGAGGATCCACACAGGGCACAAACCATATACATGTACTGAGTGTAATAAAAGTTTCACTCGGCTTTCAAATCTAAAAACACACAAAATGATCCACACAGGGCACAAACCATTTACATGTATTGAGTGTAAGAAAAGCTTCACTTGGCTTTCAAATCTAAAAAGTCACGAGAGGATCCACACAGGGCACAAACCATATGCATGTACTGAGTGTAAAAAAAGCTTCACTCAGCTTTCAGATCTAAAAATTCACGAGACGATCCACACAGGGCACAAACCATATGCATGTACTGAGTGTAAGAAAAGCTTCCTTCGGCTTTCAGATCTAAAAATTCACGAGAGGATCCACACAGGGCACAAACCATACGCATGTACAGAGTGTAATAAATGCTTCACTCAGCTTTCAAATCTAAAAACACACAAAATGATCCACACAGGGCACAAACCATACACATGTACAGAGTGTAATAAAAGCTTCGCTCAGCTTTCACATCTGAAAAGTCACAAGAGGATCCACACAGGGCACAAACCATTTACATGAATTGAGTGTAATAAAATCTTCACTGAGCTTTCAGCTCTAAAAAGACAGAAAATGATCCACATAGGGAAGAAACCATTTACATGTACTGAGTGTAATAAAAGCTTAACTTGGTTTTCAGATCTAAAAATTCATGAGAGAATCCACACAGGCAACAAACCCTTTACATGTACTGAGTGTAATAAAAGATTCACTCAACTTTCAACAACGCTGGCACCTTCCTCTACATTTGTAGTGTCTGGCAAATGTATATGTACACGCTGCTACCCTAATCCTTAATTTGCTAGTGGTTAGCAACAAGCTGCCACTTTTCTAAATAACTTTGGAGCCCTGGGTGTGTTCACCTATAGAGAAAACAAGATTTGAACTAGTGAATAGGCCTTGCCTGATGAAATGTACAGTATTACCATCTTGATAAAGTGTGTGTTCTATGATTTGGGGTTTATTCCAGGAAACAAATGTACAGGGTTGACCTTAACTTTGTTGGTGTTTCTTCTAAATCAGGGCGACAAAGAATGTGTTAAATTAGTTTGATACGGTAGACACCCGTAAAATGTACTAACACAGGGGACACAGCGTCTGTGAAATTATGTCAGAGAGCGTGTATTTAGTTGGAAGATTTTGCCATTTGAATTTCAGTTTTATCTGTTGGGCTCATCATGTGGTGGTTTGGACTGGCCACCCATTGCGCCGCATGCATGCTTTTCAGCATTTATTTGCCCGTTCCGATAGCTCTTAAGAGGTTTTGCTTTCCTGATAGAGGTTGGAGCATTGGATGAGGACATCCCAAATGATTTTCTCTGATGTAGCCTGGGGGGAAATCCATGCCCCAGGAGATGTGAATTTTAGTGCATGAATCTCCCCAGCCTAGACGCAGAATATTAGCAGTCCCTATTCTAGGGCTGCCTTTGAGTTAAAGGCGGTTTGAATATCATCACTGCATATGCATCCTGCTCAGGGCTGCCTGTGTAAAGGGGATGAAAGGTGAAATTTGATATGCACTGTGTTTAAACAGTAAACAGCATGCAGAAGGCAGTTGGAAGCTCAGTCTTTGAGTTTCCAGCACCTTCTGGAAGAGTTACAGTGCATGAGCCCCAGCTAGAAGCTCTCTGAATGGTGCATTCAATGGAATCCAAGAGTGACATCATCAGAGGTTTCTTAAGCTACTGCCTTGGGCAGGAGAATCGTCTTTTGGGCTATCTCCACCAATAGATCAGATTCCTACCAGTACGGAGGATCTTAACATTTGGAAATGTACAAATACTTTGCCAATCCAAAGAGAGTTTGTAAATGTAAAAATGCTTATGGCAAGCTCTACTGCTTTAGAAGACTTACCTTATCTCACTCATCAAGCGATATCCAATGTAATAACAGCCTTGGTACTCTCAATCTTTGACTACAAACATAGAAAGATGACGGCAGAAAAGGGCTATAGCCCATCAAGTCTGCCCACCCCAATAAGTCTAGATGCTAGTGACTCGTCCTACGTAGGGATCCCACGTAAAAGTCCCATTTACTCTTAAAGTTGAGCACGCTGGTGGCCTCGATCACCTGCACCGGAAGCTTATTCCAGTGGTCTACCACCCTCTCTGTGAAAAAATACTTCCTGGTGTCACTACTAAATTTCCCCCCTCTAAGTTTAAGCGGATGACCTCTTGTGGTCGAGGGTCCTTTGGGGAAGAGGATGTCATCTTCCACCTCGACATGTCCTGTGATGAATTTAAATGTCCCCCCTCTCCCTTCGTTCCTCTAGAGTGTAGAGCCGCAGTCTGCTCAGTCTCTCTTCGTACGAGAGACCCTTGAACCCCAAGATCATCCTAGTGGCCATCTGCTGAACCGACTCGACTCTAAGCACGTCTTTACGGTAATGTGGCCTCCAGAATTGCACACAGTATTCCAGATGAGGTCTCACCATGGTTCTGTACAGCGGCATTATGACTTCTGGTTTCCGACTGACGAAACTTCTATTGATACATCCCGTCATTTGCCTTGCCTTGGATGTGGCCTTCTCCACCTGTTTGGCAGCCTTCATGTCTGCACTGATGATTACTCCCAAATCTCGTTCTACTGAGGTCCTAGCTAATGTTACTCCATTTAAGGTGTAAGTTCTGCACGGATTTCTGCTACCGAGGTGCATGACCTTACATTTCATAGCATTGAAGCCTAGCTGCCATGTCAAGGACCAGTTTTCCAACGTACGAAGGTCCTGTGTCATACTATCCTGTAAAAAGCTTCCACTTACTATGTTGCACAGTTTTGCGTCATCGGCGAATAATGTTACTTTACCCTGTAGTCCTCGTGTCAAGTCCCTTATCAAGTTCAAGTTCACGTTTATTTGATAAATCGCCTATATAAAAAAATATTCTAAGCGATGCACAGTTTAAAACAACTTATGGGGGAACAATCAATCTTAAAACAATTTTAACAAAGTTTAAAAACATTAGTTTAAAAGACAAACGAAATCAAAACAAATAAGGTTTCTTCATAAATATAATTTAGGGACAAACAGGATACACAAAGGGGAAGGGGAAAAAGTTACAATTATCTTAGTCTAGTAAAAAACATAAAAGGGGTAAAAACACAAAAGGGGGGGAGAAAAAAAAAATAAAAAGTTGGTTTGAAAAAATGATCATAGCCTTGGAAGATTAGTTAGAAAACGCATATGTTAAAAAGGAGAGGACCCAGGACCGAGCCCTGCGGCACTCCCCTGGTCACTTCCGATGTTTCAGAGAGGGTACCGTTGACCACCACCCTCTGAAGTCTACCTTTCAGCCAATCATTGACCCATGCAGTTATCGTCTCACCCAACCAGTGTTCCCTCTAAGCGGGCGGGTGTTGTGAGCAAACTTTTTTCACCGTGAGCCAAAAATATCGGGCGCCAGCAAGTTATGAGCCAACTCGCCCGATTCTCCTCTCGCCGCCCTGCCATCTGCCGTACGCCTCTTCCGATCGTGCGCTGTGACGAGAAACGTGTGCGCTGCGATGTAATATTTTGTGCGCCAGCGCACGCCAGCGCAGCTTAGCGGGAACACTGGTTCAAATGGTTTTATTTATTTCCCCAAATTTATTTTTGTTATACGCATTGAAAATATTTGATATTGCGTTTAAATCAAAATCTCAATAAACTTGAAACGAGTGCCCGTGAGATTGTGGGAGGGTTAAATACTCAAAACTTAGAAGTTTTTGCTACGCCAGCTTTCTGGTATCTTTACATACAGTGGCGTACCTAGCATATGTAACATCCGGGGCCCATCATTTTTTGGCACCCCCCCCCATCTGTAAGAAAAACATGATTTTTAGTAACAAACCACACGTCACACATGAGTACCTAGGAAAAGGCAGCATCTTACATATTGCAGTGAGCAGTACATCAATACACCCATTGTAAAACTAAACAAGCCAGACCAGCACAGATCAATCCTACACCGTCAATCCTAACAGAAAACCATGTCTTTCGAACACACAGAACACAGAAAACACCTTCGCCTAGTAAGGAATATGTAATCACAAACTAACCCCTCCCTCTTTTACAAAACTGTAGTGTGGATTTTAGCTACGGAGGTAACAGCTCTGATGCTCATAAAATTCTGAGCATCAGAGCTGCTACCACCAAGGCTGGTGCTAAAAACGCTTCACAGTTTTGTAAAAGGGGGGATAAAATAAAAATACATAGACAAAGGTTAAATTGAACCAGCAAGAAGCTGGACTCTGCATACAATGCTTCACAGAAACAGTGACACGTCTCCTAAAGCAATAAATAAATAGAAATTTTTTTCTACCTTTGTCTTCTGTGGTTTCTCCTTTCCTCATCTTCTTGTAACTCTCTTCCTTCCATTCACTGTCTGCCGTCTCTCTTCCCCTATATGGCATCTTCTCTCCTTCTATGCCCCTTCCAGAAACTGTATGCCTCCCCCTTCCATCTCTCCTTTCACCCCATTGGTCTGGCATCTCTCTCCTCGCCTTCCCTCTCCCACACCTCTCCTCATAGTCTGGTATCTCCCCTTCCCTGATTCTCTGGCATCTCTCTCCTTTCCTTTTCTTCCATCTTTCGCTCCCCCTCCATGCTCTCACATCTCCCCCTTCCTTTTCCCTTAGACTGGCATACCTTCCTCCTACGCTCCAAGCCCTGGCATCTCCTTTAATTCCCTCCCTCATCTTCCTTCTCCCTCCAGCTGGGTACCGCAACACTCTTCCCTGCAGCTCTGCACTTCCCCACAATTGCCATGCTTCGGTTCCTCTTCTTCCTTCCTTCCCCCCCCCCCCCCCCCGCGGGACCCTGCGGCACCATCAACTCTTACTCCCTCTAATGTCGGCCCTGCAGCTCCAGACTTCCTCGCACCTTCTCCCCTCCCCCTTTGGATCGCTATTATTTTAAATGTTATAGCCGCGGAGCTGTATCCATCAATGGAGATGTCTAACCTCGGCCTGCCCCGGAACTCTTACTGCAACAGTGACTTCCTGTTCCTGCCTAGACGGGCGGCTGCTGCAGTAAGAGTTCCGGGGCAGGCCGAGGTTAGACATCTCCACTGATGGATACAGCTCCGCGGCTATAACATTTAAAATAATAGCGATCCAAAGGGGGAGGGGAGAAGGTGCGAGGAAGTCTGGAGCTGCAGGGCCGACATTAGAGGGAGTAAGAGTTGATGGTGCCGCAGGGTCCCGCGGGGGGGGGGGGGGGGGGGAGGAAGGAAGGAAGAAGAGGAACCGAAGCATGGCAATTGTGGGGAAGTGCAATCCCCCCAGTGCGTCCCCTTACCTTACCGACGCGTGTGTGCGCTGTGAAGAGAAACTTTGCGCTGCGATGTAATATTTTGTGCGTGAGCGCAGGCCAACGCAGCTTAGCGGGAACACTGCACCCAACCCCATTGATTTCATCTTGTTTAGTAGCCTGCGGTGTGGGACGCTGTCAAAAGCTTTGCTGAAATCCAAATATACTATGCTGAGCATTCCAAAGTACAGGATCAAGCAGATTCAAATGGAACAAAACGCAGCAGCAAGATTTCTGCTGTGAAAATGGAGGCGGACGAGTGCCACCCCGCTACTCCTGATTGAAAGCAGGGTGAAATTCAAGATCTTTATCTCAGAATGGCAATAGCTAGCAGCAAGACACAATACCATACACCAGCACACGCCCTACGCTTGAGCCAAGAATCTCTGTTGGAAATACCCTCCTTCAGAGACATGAGATAAAAAGCATCAGGACAAAAATGTTCTCAGTGATAGCTTCAATGTGGTGGAACTTCAGAAGGAATTAAAACTAGGAAACGTCACTGGAAAGTTCAAGAAAGGGATAAAGACCCTCCTCTTCATAGACTGCTTTAACTAATAAAGCAACATAAAACACGACATGGAGCATGAGGAAAGTATGGCACAGTGGTTAAAACTACAGCATCAGCACCTTGAAATTGTAGGTTCAAACCCACGCTACTCCTGCCCATCAATCGCTGTTCCACAATTGACCAGAGAATCGGCCACCAGCCATCCAGTCAGTATTACTGCATCTCCCACTTAATCCCCCCCCATTGCCCCATATACATTATATAGATTGTGAGCCAGCTGGGACAGACAGGGAAAAATGCTTGAGTACCTGAATAAATTAATGTAAACCATTCTGAGAACGGTATAGAAAATTAAAGAAATAGAAATGTGTGCAAATAAGTAGGATTTAGTATGAACATAGTACACGATACCAGTATTTGATGTGTAAATACGTAGGATGATTGACTAGGGTATGAATGTGTCTGTATTACATAAGAACATAAGAGTTGCCTCCGCTGGGTCAGACCAGAGGTCCTTCGCGCCCAGCAGTCCGCACCCACGGCGGCCCATCAGGTCCACGACCTGTTAAGTGGTTCCTGCCTTTTCCTATAACCTATCTCTAAATCTATCTGTACCCCTCAATCCCCTTATCCTTCAGGAATTTCTCTAAACCTTCCTTGAACCCCCGTAGCGTGCCCTGCCCTATCACAATCTCCGGGAGCGCGTTCCATGTGTCCACCACCCTCTGGGTAAAGAAGAACTTCCTAGCATTTGTTCTAAACTGGTCCCCTTTCAATTTCTCTGAGTGCCCCTTGTACTTGCCGTTCCCCACAGTCTGAAGAATCTGTCCCTGTCTGCCTTCTCTATGCCTTTCAGGATTTTGAAGGTTTCTATCATGTCTCCTCTAAGTCTTCGCTTCTCCAGGGAGAAGAGCCCCCAGCTTTTCTAACCTGTCAGCATATGACAGGTTTTCCATTCCTTTTATCAATTTAGTTGCCCTTCTCTGAACTCCCTCAAGTATTGCCATGTCCTTCCTGAGGTATGGTGACCAGTACTGGACACAGTACTCCAGATGCGGGCGCACCATTGCCCGATACAGTGGCATGATGACTTCCTTTGTTCTGGTCGTGATACCCTGTTTGCTTTCTTGGAAGCTGCTGCACATTGTGCCGATGCTTTCATTGTTGTATCCACCAACACACCTAGGTCTCTTTCAAGGTTACTTACCCCTAGCAGTGATCCCCCCATTTTGTAGCTGAACATCGGGTTCTTTTTCCTTACATGCATGACCTTGCATTTCTCTACATTGAAGCTCATTTGCCACTTTTTTGCCCATTCTTCCAGTCTCGCCAGGTCCCTTTGCAGGTCTTCACAGTCTTCCATGGTTCTAACCCTACTGCAGAGTTTAGTGTCATCTGCAAATTTAATAACCTCACATTTTGTCCCCGTCTCCAGGTCGTTTATGAAGATATTGAACAGGAGCGGTCCCAGTACCGACCCCTGCGAAACTCCGCTCGTGACCAGTGTTCCCTCTAAGCGGGCGGGTGTTGTGAGCAAACTTTTTTCACCGTGAGCCAAAAATATCGGGCGCCAGCAAGTTATGAGCCAACTCGCCCGATTCTCCTCTCGCCGCCCTGCCATCTGCCGTACGCCTCTTCCGATCGTGCGCTGTGACGAGAAACGTGTGCGCTGCGATGTAATATTTTGTGCGCCAGCGCACGCCAGCGCAGCTTAGCGGGAACACTGGTTCAAATGGTTTTATTTATTTCCCCAAATTTATTTTTGTTATACGCATTGAAAATATTTGATATTGCGTTTAAATCAAAATCTCAATAAACTTGAAACGAGTGCCCGTGAGATTGTGGGAGGGTTAAATACTCAAAACTTAGAAGTTTTTGCTACGCCAGCTTTCTGGTATCTTTACATACAGTGGCGTACCTAGCATATGTAACATCCGGGGCCCATCATTTTTTGGCACCCCCCCCCATCTGTAAGAAAAACATGATTTTTAGTAACAAACCACACGTTACACATGAGTACCTAGGAAAAGGCAGCATCTTACATATTGCAGTGAGCAGTACATCAATACACCCATTGTAAAACTAAACAAGCCAGACCAGCACAGATCAATCCTACACCGTCAATCCTAACAGAAAACCATGTCTTTCGAACACACAGAACACAGAAAACACCTTCGCCTAGTAAGGAATATGTAATCACAAACTAACCCCTCCCTCTTTTACAAAACTGTAGTGTGGATTTTAGCTACGGAGGTAACAGCTCTGATGCTCATAAAATTCTGAGCATCAGAGCTGCTACCACCAAGGCTGGTGCTAAAAACGCTTCACAGTTTTGTAAAAGGGGGGGATAAAATAAAAATACATAGACAAAGGTTAAATTGAACCAGCAAGAAGCTGGACTCTGCATACAATGCTTCACAGAAACAGTGACACATGTCTCCTAAAGCAATAAATAAATAGAAATTTTTTTCTACCTTTGTCTTCTGTGGTTTCTCCTTTCCTCATCTTCTTGTAACTCTCTTCCTTCCATTCACTGTCTGCCGTCTCTCTTCCCCTATATGGCATCTTCTCTCCTTCTATGCCCCTTCCAGAAACTGTATGCCTCCCCCTTCCATCTCTCCTTTCACCCCATTGGTCTGGCATCTCTCTCCTCGCCTTCCCTCTCCCACACCTCTCCTCATAGTCTGGTATCTCCCCTTCCCTGATTCTCTGGCATCTCTCTCCTTTCCTTTTCTTCCATCTTTCGCTCCCCCTCCATGCTCTCACATCTCCCCCTTCCTTTTCCCTTAGACTGGCATACCTTCCTCCTACGCTCCAAGCCCTGGCATCTCCTTTAATTCCCCTCCCTCATCTTCCTTCTCCCTCCAGCTGGGTACCGCAACACTCTTCCCTGCAGCTCTGCACTTCCCCACAATTGCCATGCTTCGGTTCCTCTTCTTCCTTCCTTCCCCCCCCCCCCCCCCGCGGGACCCTGCGGCACCATCAACTCTTACTCCCTCTAATGTCGGCCCTGCAGCTCCAGACTTCCTCCCACCTTCTCCCCTCCCCCTTTGGATCGCTATTATTTTAAATGTTATAGCCGCGGAGCTGTATCCATCAATGGAGATGTCTAACCTCGGCCTGCCCCGGAACAACTCTTACTGCAACAGTGACTTCCTGTTCCTGCCTAGACGGGCGGCTGCTGCAGTAAGAGTTCCGGGGCAGGCCGAGGTTAGACATCTCCACTGATGGATACAGCTCCGCGGCTATAACATTTAAAATAATAGCGATCCAAAGGGGGAGGGGAGAAGGTGCGAGGAAGTCTGGAGCTGCAGGGCCGACATTAGAGGGAGTAAGAGTTGATGGTGCCGCAGGGTCCCGCGGGGGGGGGGGGGGGAGGAAGGAAGGAAGAAGAGGAACCGAAGCATGGCAATTGTGGGGAAGTGCAATCCCCCCAGTGCGTCCCCTTACCTTACCGACGCGTGTGTGCGCTGTGAAGAGAAACTTTGCGCTGCGATGTAATATTTTGTGCGTGAGCGCAGGCCAACGCAGCTTAGCGGGAACACTGCTCGTGACCCATCGCCAGTCTGAGTATTGGCCCTTCACTCCAACCCTCTGTTTCTTGCCCTCCAACCAGTGTTTAATCCATCAATAGACATCCCCTTTCACCTCGTGGTTCCCCAGCTTCTTGAGCAGCCGTTCATGGGGTACCTTGTTGAAGGCCTTTTGGAAGTCAAGGTAAATGATGTCAATGGATTCCCCTTTGTCCCTCTGGCTGTTAATCCCTTCAAAGAAATGCAGTAAAGTTTGTGAGGCATGACCTTCCCTTGCAGAAGCAATGCTGGCTCGCCCTCAGCTGTCCATTGTTTTCTATATGCTCGCAGATGCTGTCCTTAACCAGTGCTTCCATCATCTTTCCCGGAACCGAGGTCAAGCTCACCGGCCTGTAGTTTCCTGGGTCACCCCTCGATCCCTTCTTGAAAATAGGCGTGACATTTGCTATTTTCCAGTCCTCCGGGATCTCGCCAGTTTTTAAGCATAGGTTATATATTTGCTGGAGTGTTTCCGCTATTTCGTTTCTCAGTTCTGTTAGTACCGTTGGGTGGATTCCGTCCGGGCCTGGTGATTTGTCGCTCTTCAATCTGTCTATCTGTCGGAGGACATTCTCTTGGCTTACCTCTATTTGCTCCAGTTTTTCATCTTGATCCCCACTTATGATCTCCTCGGGCTCCGGAACATTGGATGTGTCCTCGCTCGTGAAAACCGACGAGAAGAACTTGTTTAACCTGTCGGCTACCTCTTTTTCCTCCTTTACCACTCTTTTTCTGTCTCCATCATCCAACGGTCCCACTTCCTCCCTTGCCGGTTGCTTTCCCTTTACATACCTGAAGAACGGTTTGACGTTTCTCGCTTCCCTCGCCAACCTCTCTTCATATTCTCTTTTTGCTTCCCTAACCACTCGGTGACATTCCCGTTGGTGTTTTTTGTGCTCCTTCTGGTTGTCTTCAGTCTGGTCCTTCTTCCATTTTCTGAACGATATTTTCTTGTCCCCTATCGCCTTTTTCACTGCATCTGTTATTCACACCGGGTTTTTTGTTTGATTCTTTTTGCACCCTTTCCTAAACCTGGGGACATACGGGTTTTGTGCCTTGTGCACCGTGTCCTTGAGTATGGACCAGGTCTTTTCAACGGTCTCCAGCTTCCCTGAGCCACTTCTGAGTTTCTTTCCCACCATTTTCCTCATAGTGTCGTAGTTCCCTTTTCTGAAATTGAGAGCTGTCGTCGTGGTTCTCTTTACCTTTGATGTTCTTACTTCTAATTTGCACTGGATCATGTTGTGATCACTGTTTCCCAGTGGTGCTATTACTACCACCTCATATGCGGGTCCCTCTAGTCCATTGAGGATTAGGTCGAGAGTGGCATCTCCTCGCGTCGGTTCCGTGACCATCTGTTCCATGAAACAGTCCCTCACAGCCTCCAGGAATTTTGTTTCCCTCGCACAGTTGGAGTGTCCAATGCTCCAGTCTATCCCAGGGTAGTTGAAATCCCCCATCACCACCACACTTCCGCTTTTGCATTGCTGCCTCAATTCAGCCTCCAGGTCCTGGTCTTCGGCTTCCGGTTGTCCTGGTGGGCGATAGTACAGTCCCAGTTTTATGTCAGCCCCATTTCTTCCTGGTAACTTAACCCATAGTGATTCCAAACCGTCCGCCCTTATTGCTGTTTCCATCCTGGTCGAGTGAATGGAGTCCCTTATGTATAGCGCTATTCCTCCACCCTTCTCCTGTAGAGTTGTACCCTGGTAGGACCACATCCCATTTGTTGTCCTCAGACTACCATGTTTCTGTGACTCCAATTATGTCTAGGTCCTCTTTGTTGACTATGACTTCTAGCTCTCCCATTATGGTTCTTAGACTCCTTGCATTTGTGTATAAGCAATTCAGGTCCCGGTTGTTTGCTTTCCCTGCTAGTTTTTCTCGTGGTTTGGTGTTCCCTCCGATCCCCTTGTGGGCTGTCAGCTCCTGAGGTACACTTTGTTCTTCCTCCTGCGGCATGCCTTCCCCGTCCTCAGCCTGCTTCCCCAATTTCACATGTTCCTCTATCTCCTGCTGTTTGTTCTTCTTTTTGCTCTCTAGTTTCACTTGTTCCTTGTACCCCTGTATTTCATCCTTTGGTCCTTTTTCACATTTTTCCTGCTCGTCCTTAAGTCTCTCTCTACTTTTTCCCCCGCTCAGTATCTTCATTTGATACTCTTGTCCGAAGCGTCGTTGTTAGATCGTCTGTCGGCTTTCCCCTTCTCCTCAGTTTAAAGCCTTGTCTATTTCATTCTTGACGTTGTTTGAAAACCATCTCAGAAAACGCTAACTCTGTATTGTAACACCATTACAGAAGCGCGTGTAAACCACTCTGAATTGACTCCCCAGTCACTAGTAGCAGTATAGAAGCTTTGAATAAACAATACATAGGTTGTTATTTTTGTTAGCAACTGCATGTTTAAGAAATGCTTCTTTCCCATTGGAGAACATAGTAGATGACGGCAGATAAAGATCCGAATGGTCCATCCAGTCTGCTCAACCTGATTCAATTTAAATTTTTAAATTTTTTTTTCTTAGCTATTTCTGGGCAAGAATCCAAAGCTCTACCCGGTACTGTGCTTGGGTTCCAACTGCAGAAATCTCCGTTAAAACTTACTCCAGCCCATCTACACCCTCCCAGTCATTAAAGCCCTCCCCAGCCCATCCCCCACCAAACGGCCATACACAGACACAGACCGTGCAAGTCTGTCATCTACTATGTTACTATGTAATTTTTAATATTATTTTCTGATTCTAGATCTTCTGTGTTCATCTTACGCTTCTTTGAACTCAGTCACAGTTTTCCTCTCCACCATCTGTCTCGGGAGCGCATTCCAGGCATCCACCACCCTCTCTGTAAAGTAGAATTTCCTAACATTGCCTTTGAATCTACCACCTCTCAACTCAAATTATGTCCTCTGGTTTTACCATTTTCCTTTCTCTGGAAAAGATTTTGTTCTACGTTAATACCCTTCAAGTATTTGAACGTCTGAATCATATCTCCCCTGTCCCTCCTTTCCTCTAGGACAGGGGTGCCCAACACGTCGATCGCGATCGACAGCTCGCTCGCTCAGGCGACCCCAGTCGATCGCAGAGCGGTTCCCTTCTTCCCTTCTCTTTTTTCCTCTCCTGACTGGCCTGCTCCTGAATTCTGCTGCTGCCTCCACTGCTCAACATTAAAAAAAAAAAAAAAAACGGCTTGGAGAATTTATGCTCCATGGGCTAACGTGTGCTTGTACCGGCTTCCCTCTGAAACCGGAAGTTATGTCGGTAGGGGGGGGAGAGAAGGGAAGCCGGCACGCACATGTTAGAGCCCCGTTCGCGGGCTAAAGTGGGAGACAGGTCAGTGAAGCTTGTGATTAGCTCTTCTTGCTGCCAGGTCCTGTCTACTTTCTGTTTCCTCAAAGGCAGGACCCGGCAGCATTTCTCCCAATAGGTCGATCTTGGGCCGATCAGTCTTCCTCTCCCCGACGTCAATTCTGTCGTCGGAGAGGAAGTTCTGGCCAGCAGAACTTCCTCTCCGATGGCAAAATTGATGTCGGGTTGAGGAATGCTGGTGGGCCCAAAGCAAGGAGAGCTTGGCCGGCGGCGGGCGGCTTTGGGGGCCTGTTATCTGATGGCAGTGGCAGTGGCTTGGGGGAGGGCAGGGAGGGAGAAAGAGGGCAGGCAGGGAGTCAGAAGGAAAGAAGAGAAACAGAAAAAAAGAAAAGGGGCATGAAGAGAGAAAGAAAGGGCAGGGAGAGAAGAAGAAAACGTTGGGGGGGGGGAATGAGGTCAGGAGGAGAGGAAGCATACAGGCTAAAAGAAGGGAAGAAAGATTGGATGCACAGTCAGAAGAAGAAAGTGCAACCAGAGACTCATGAAATCACCAGACAAGGTAGGAAAAATTATTTTATTTTATTTTAAATTTAGTGATCAAAATGTGTCTGAATTTATATCTGCTGTCTATATTTTACAATATGGTCCCCTTTTACTAAACCGCAATAGAGGTTTTTAGCGCAGGGAGCCTATGAGCGTCGAGAGCAGCGCTGGGCATTCAGCGCAGCTCTCTGCGCTAAAAACTGCTATCGTGGTTTAGTAAAAAGGGAGGGGGTGGGTATTTGTCTATTTTTGTATGGTTGTTACTGAGGTGACAGTGCATAGAGTCATCTGCTTTGACCTCTTTGAAAAAACCCCGGAATAGGAATGATAATTAACAATTCTATGAGTACAGTGTGCGTTGTGTTTTTTAAAAATTTTATTGTTGGTAGATCATTTTGACTTGGTCATTTTAAAAGTAGCTCGCAAGCCCAAAAAGTTTGGGCACCCCTGCTCTAGGGCAGTGTTTTTCAACCTTTTTTGGGCAAAGGCACACTTGTTTCATGAAAAAAATCACGAGGCACACCACCATTAGAAAATGTTAAAAAATTTAACTCTCTGCCTATATTGACTATATATAAAGTAATTCTCTTGAATAGGAATCAAATAAACACAAAGAAAGTATTTTATAATTACTTTATTATGAAATAAAAATTATAAAATACTTTATTCAATGCGAAACCTGGGCCTGTTTGGCTGAACACAAAGCTGATATTCTGGCTGGAATCGAAGAAAGACACACACGTAGCTCTTCGTCAACAGCTCTCAGTCTCTCTCTGTATTTGGTTTTTATAGCATACAAAAATAGACAAATATACCCTCCATCCTTTTTATTAAACCACAATAGCAGTTTTTAGCGCAGGGAGCTGCGCTGAATGTCCAGCGCTGCTCTTGACGCTCATAGGCTCCCTGCGCTAAAAACCACTATTGCGGTTTAGTAAAAGGTGACCATATTGTAAAATATAGACAGCAGATATAAATTCAGAACTGTGCATAGTAAGTGAAGGGAAGTTTTCATCTCTGGGAATTTACCCAGTTAACTATTAAGTTATTTGGGCAAATTCCTTTGAAAACTGTGGTAATACTGCCTCCACTTTGCTAAATTTAAAATAAAATCATTTTTCCTTCCTTGTCTGGTGATTTCTGGTTGCACTTTCTTCTTCTGACTGTGCATCCAATCTTTCTTCCCTTCTATCAGCCTGTATGCTTTCTCTCCACACCTCATTCCCTCCCCCAACTTTTTCTTCCTCTCTCCCTGACCTTTCTTTCTTTCCTTCTGTTTCTCTTCTTTCCTTCTGTTTCCCTGCCTGCCCCCTTTCTTTCTTTCTCCCTGCTGTTCCCCAAGCCACTGCCACTGCCGCTGCCATCGGGGAACAGGACCCACCAATGGATAACAGGCCCCAAAGCCGACGCCGACGCATGCTCTCCCTGACGTCAATTCTACAATCGGAGAGGAAGTTCCGCCCAGCCAGGCAGCGATAGGCTGGCCCGAACTTCCTCTCCGACTGCAGAATTGACGTCGGGGAGAGGAAGACTGATTGGCCCGATAGATTAGATCGCCAAGACAAAGTGAGTCCTGGGTGATCGACTCACTTTGCCTTGGCGAACTACTGGCGCCCCTGCCTCGGGCCCCCTGTCAGTTCCGGGCCCTGCGGCCCTGCGGCACACCAGGCAACATCTCGCGGCACACTAGTGTGCCGCGGAACAGCGGTTGAAAAACACTGCTCTAGGGTATACATATTCAGGGCTTCCAGTCTCTCCTCATACGTTTTCTGGCGCAAGCCTCCTATCATTTTCGTCACCCTCCTCTGGATCGCCTCAAGTCTTCTTACATCCTTCGCCAGATACAGTCTCCAAACTGAACACAATACTCCAAGTGGGGCTTTACCAATGACCTGTACAGGGGCATCAACACCTTCCTTCAAGTTTCAAGTTTATTTAGTCTTGATGAATCGCCTATATAACTTGCTAGGCGATGTACAATAAAAACAACATGTATTAATAAATGAAACAAGTACAATGTTAAAAATGACATAAAAACAAATTTGATTGTGTCGACATATAACATACTTTACAAACTGATCAAAAACCTAATTTCACAATAATGTGAGGGTAAGACATACTCGACATGTGAGGCTAAATAGGGGAGTAGTTACAATTTTGATAGAAGAGAAGAAGAAACATGAAAGGGAAAAACAAAAGGTGGGTAAAAGATGGCTGTTTAAAAAAAAAAAAAAAAAAAACGACTACTGGCTATGCCTCTCTTTATACAGCCCAGCAACCACTGCCTTGTCACACTGTTTTTTCACCTTTAGATCTTCGGACACTATCACCCCAAGGTCCCTCTCCCTGTCCGTGCATATCAGCTTCTCTCCTCCCAGCATATACGGTTCCTTCCTATTATTAATCCCCAAATGCATTACTCTGCATTTCTTTACATTGAATTTTAGTTGCCAGGCATTAGACCATTCCTCTAACTTTTGCAGATCCTTTTTCATATTTTCCACTCCCTCTTCGGTGTCTACTCTGTTACAAATCTTGGTATCATCTGCAAAAAGGCACACTTTTCCTTCTAACCCTTCAGCAATGTCACTCACAAACATATTGAACAGGATCGGCCCCAGCACCGTACCCTGAGGGACTCCACTAGTCACCTTTCCTTCCTTCGAGCAACTTCCATTAACCACCACCCTCTGTTACCTATCAGCATTCTACTGTTTTGTTGGAAGCTGTGTTTCTATTTCATGACATGTTATTATGGTTTCTCTGCATAAAAAAAAAGATGGCTCCTTTGCCATGAAGGTTGACCTTTAAGGCGGGAGAGTGTTGGCTGAACCCTTCATTGGTTGGGCCAAGGGCTGGGTCTGGGCTTTCAGGGGGTTCCCTGAGCCAGAGGAGAGGGAGAGACACTTCACTGGCCCAGTGCAGGATTAGGCTTTGCTCAGCCCCAGGAGCCCAAGTTGGCAGCTGCCGCAGTGCTTGCTGGGGGAAATTTCCCCCCCCTCAGGGTTAGAAAGGAATTGGGGGGAGGAGCTTCACGCCCAAGGCTGAGAGACGCTCTTTGCTTCTGGCTCTGCCCCTTTTAGTGCTGATTGGTCAGAATGGGCCGCCCCCTAGCAAGACTAAGGGAGAAAGGAGGAGGAGTTTGAGCTTTGTCCTAGCTCAGGAGCCAGCGCTGCCAGGGAAAGCAAGTCTGCGAGCTGGAAGGCGGGTGACGTCACAAGGGAGAGGGCGGAGCTTCACAACGAAGTCTGAGAGACGCTCTTTGCTTCTGGCTCTGCCCCTTTTAGTGCTGATTGGTCAGAATGGGCCGCCCCCTAGCAAGACTAAGGAAGAAAAGGAGGAGGAGTTTGAGCTTTGTCCAACTCAGGAGCCAGCGCTGCCAGGGAAAGCAAGTCTGCGAGCTGGAAGGCGGGTGACGTCACAAGGGAGAGGGCGGAGCTTCACGCCGAAGTCTGAGAGACGCTCTTTGCTTCTGGCTCTGCCCCTTTTAGTGCTGATTGGTCAGAATGAGCCGCCCCCTAGCAAGACTAAGGGAGAAAAGGAGGAGGAGTTTCAGTTTCATCCGCTGCTGATTGGTCAGAATGCTCATTGCTAGAATTTCCCTGAGGGCGGGAAAAGTCTTTGTGGCCAGAAGGAAAGCGAGTCGTCCATCTTGTGCTCTTCTCTCTCTTCCCAGCCCCAAGAGGGAAATGGCTGCAGGAGCTTCTGCTCAGGTAGGAGCTCCCCCTCCCCCACCCCCACTTTTCCTGGCAGGGGGAGGGGAGGGGACTTGGAATGACTTCGTTTGGAGGCTTAAGGGGCTGCCATTCAGCCTCTCCTCACCTCATGGTCCAACAGAACAATCCAGTCTCTCATTCCATGTGATTTGATCAATTCCACTAGGTCACTTGGCGCCACTTCCACGCTCCATCCACATGGACACTAAGCAACTTACCTGCGCCAGGTCTACAATAATGTCTGATGGTGATGCTGAAGGGCTGAAGTGTTCCTGGTTTGTGTTTCAGATGCAGGTGAAGTTTGAGGACGTGGCTGTCTCTTTCTCCCAGGAGGAGTGGGAATATTTAGATGAAGGGCAGAAGGAGCTTTACAGGGAGGTGATGAAGGAGAATTATGAGACTCTGATCTCCCTAGGTAAGGACTAAAATATTCAACTAATATGACACAATTTTCCTTTGCTCCAGAAACTTCCAAGTGTGATCTGGATTTCTCTACTAACCTCTATCTTAAGCTGACAGTGGGAGGGACCATGAGACCATCTTGTGTGTCCTACAATTTTTTCCCCTTTGAAATCAGAGACAGATTATTCTCTTTTTCTTGAAGAAGAGCTAAATTGCAGGGTCAGAGTAGCCCAAATGGTCAGAACCTGGCTGCAGAAGATTACATTGTACAGTTGTGGTGGGCAGTCTTGTAATGAGAGATGATTTTCTTTCATTACCAGCTTTTCAAAGCAACTACATTACGCGGCTGCGTTTGCCGTTAGACCACAACGGTAATGTTTTGAAATATAGAATGACACGGGGAAAAAATCTGTCCCCGTCGCTGCACCATCCCCGGCCCACCATCCTCTGCACCGCCCCGTCACCGCCTTTCCCTTCACTGCCCCGTCACCATCACCGCCATCCCATTCACCGCCCCGTCACCATCCCCGCAGCATCCATATAAGCCTCAGGACTGCGAAACAACATGAAGACAGAAGAGAGTCCTGCCACTACTACTACTGCCCTGAGAATCTGTTTCAGTGCCTCTGCCCTGTAGTAAAAACCGAACATAAAATAAATCAATTAACTTGTCCTCCCTTTCAATGACGTGTCCCCCAAGTTCACCTATAGCTCAAATCAGGTCAATTGTGCACACTAAAAATGCAGGAGGATCTGGAACATGAGCGCAGGCAGGCAGTGATACAAAAACAGCAGACACCCGACCGACTGCAGTGTTCCGCCATCTCCCTTCCTCCATCTCACCTTAGATGTAGAGTATGCTGGCTTTCTTTTTCGCCCAGCCGCATGTGCGGTAGAGAGCTGCACGGGAACGGGGACGACGGGAATCCCGCGGGTCCCGCGGGTTCCCCCTTTGGGTCACGGGGATCCTGTGGGGACGCCCCTAGGGTCGCGGGGATCCCGTGGGGACGCCCCCTAGGGTCGCGGGTATCCCGTGGGGACGCCCCCTAGGGTCGCGGGGATCCCGTGGGGACGCCTCCGAGGGTTGCGGGGTTCCTGCGGGGCTGGATGTACTCAGTCGCGCGGCTCTTCTCCCTACCTTCTCTGCTTGCAGCACAGAGCCGAACGGAAGTCTTCCCGACGTCAGCGCTGACATCGGAGGGGAGGGAGGGCTTAAACAAAGCCCTCCCTCCCTCCGACGTCAGCGCTGACGTCGGGAAGACTTCCGTTTGGCTCTGTGCTGCAGGCAGTGCAGGTAAGGAGGAGAGTAGCCTCGCGGTTCGAGTGGCTACCAAGGGAGGGGGCGGTCCGCCCCGCCACACCCCGCCCCGGTTGCAGCATAGCCGGCCAGGTCACCTTACTTTTGTGGCACTTCCCCGACCGACCGACAACAGCCCCGGTCCGACAATCCTCCCTGCCCTGTAGCCGCGAATCTAAATTATCTTCTTACAGCAGCTGTAATAAGGTAATTTAGATTCGCAGTTAAGGGCAGGGAGGTTTGTCGGACCGGGGCTGTTGTCAGTCGGTCGGGGAAGTGCTACAAAAGTAAGGGGACCTGGCCGGCTGTGCTGCACCCGGGGCGGTAGAGAAGGAGGGGGGGAGAAGGACGCTGAAAGCACATGGGGAAGACGGGAGGAGGGGGGGAAGGACTCTGAAAGCACTTGAAGACAGAGGAGGGAGAAGGACGCTGAAAGCACATGAGGAATACAAAGGGGTGGCGAAGGACGCTGAAAGGCCATGGGAAGGGCGAGGGAGGGAAGGACTCTGAAAGCACTTGTGGAAGACAGAGGGGGGAGAAGGATGCTGAAAGCACATGGGGAAGACAAAGGGGTGGAGAAGGACGCTGAAAGGACATGGGGAAGACAAAGGGGTGGAGAAGGATGCTGAAAGGCCATGGGAAGGGCGGGGGGGAAGGACTCTTAAAGCACTTGTGGAAGACAGAGGGAGGAGAAGGATGCTGAAAGCACATGGGGAAGACAAAGGGGTGGAGAAGGACGCTGAAAGGACATGGGGAAGACGGGGGGGGGGGTGGAGAAGGACGCTGAAAGGCCATGGGGAAGACAGAGAGGGAGAAGGACGCTGAAAGGACATGGGGAAGCAGAGGGGGGAGAAGGACACTGAAAGCACATGTGGAAGACAGAGGGGGGAGAAGGACGCTGACAGGACATGGGGAAGATGGGGGGAGAAGGACGCTGAAAGGAAATGGGGAAGAGATAGTAGGGAGAAGACGCTGGCAGGGAAGAAGACAGATGCCAGACTATGGGGGGAGCGGAGAGAAGAAGATGGGTGCCAGACCAATTTGGAAGGGGGAAGAAAGGGAGAGGCACAGTAACAGAGCAAATGGAAGATGCAGAAGGAAGAGAGACAGTGGATGGAAGGAATTGAATGAGAACATGAGGAAAGCAGAAACCAGGCAACAAAGGTAGGAAAAGAATTATATTTCTTTTTTTTTATTTTGCTTCAGGATAAAGTATTATATTAGTTGTGTTGATAAAAATTTATAAACATTAGAGGCTCTGGTAGAAACCCATTTGCAAAGTATGTATTCTTCCCAATTAATATTTTCAAATTAATAAAGTCTTTTTGCTTATTTGTAAATGGGTTTCTACCAGAGCCTTTAATTCAGTAGCATAATTAAATGAAATAACTATTTCTGAAGTTTATATGGACGGGGGGGGACGGAGAGGATTCCTCGCGGGGACGGGTGGGGACGGAGGGGATTCCTCACGGGGACGGGTGGGGACGGAGGGATTCCTCACGGGGACGGGTGGGGACGGGTGGGATTCCTCACGGGGATGGGTGGGGACGGGTGGGACTTTGGCGGGGACGGGTGGGATTTCTGTCCCCGTGCAACTCTCTAATGTGCGGGTGCTCATTTGTTCAATATTCTCCTCTGATGCAACCGGAAAAGTTGCAAGAGAGGAGAAGATTGATGAGCGCTGCTTGGCAAAAAAGAAAGCCGGCATACTCTACAGCAGTGGTTTTCAACCTTTTTACATCCGTGGACTGGCAGAAATAAAAGAATTATTTTGTGGACCAGCAAACTACTAGCACTAAAATTTTAAAACCCTGTTTCCGCCCCATCTCCGCAAGCTCAGTTACCTCAGTAACTATAGAAAAATAGACAAATATAGTGCAAAATATAGACAGCAGATATAAATTCTCAAAACTGACACATTTTGATCACTAAATTGAAAATAAAATAATTTTCCTACCTTTGCTGTCTGGTGATTGATTTCATGAGTCTCTGGTTGCGTTTCCTTCTGTCTGTGTATCCTTTCTTTCATTTCTTTCTTTCTGCACTTAGGCCCAAGAATTGTCCCTTTATCCCAGGACAAGCAGGCATGATATTCTCACATGTGGGTGACGTCATCTACGGAGCCCCAGCACGGACAGCTTTTCAAGCAAACTTGATTGAAGTTTCAAGTTTGCTACACTGCACCACGCATATGCATGCCTTCTTGCCCACTAGAGGGCGCATCCCCACCTCGTGGTCCTCAGTTCAGTTTTTTCCGCGGAGCCAGAAGCCCTGTGGAAATTGAGCTCCTGTTTTTCTGCCTTCTGACACCGCGTCTGGGTTAGTTAGCTCGGTCGCTGTGCTTTATTTGTTGTTTTTTTCTACTAGTACCGTCGTTTATCGTCAAAAGTTTATTTCTTCCGTTCGGCTCCGGGGGCTCCCGGGAGCCGCGGGACGTCGTTCGTTCCCGGCCCCTTTTCTTTTTCATGTCCCGTCCCTTGACGGGCTTTAAGAAATGCACCCGGTGTGATCGGTTGCTGTCAATTACCGATCCGCACCGGTGGTGCTTGATTCGCTTGGGTCCGGAGCACCCCACTGACTCCTGTGAGAGGTGCTCCACTTTTCAGTCCAGAGCGCTCCGCCGACGCCGTGCCCGGATGGCGGAGCTCTTCTCTGCGGACCCCGCAGCGGGGAAGGCCTCGACATCGGCTTCGGCCTCGACCTCGGCCTCGGGATCCTCGCCCCAGCCGCGTCCCTCGATTTCATCGAAGCCTGCTGCTCCGACAAAGCCTACCTCGGGTAAGTCCCCGCTTCCCTCCTCAGCTCCAGGCTCGGCGAAGAAGCCATCCTCGGGCTCCTCGTCAGCAGGTGGGTCGGCTTCGGCCCAGCCCAGGGTTGGCAAATCTAGTGCCCCGAGGGACTACTCGAGACCGAGGTCGCCCTCCAGGGAGCACCCCTCGGCCTCTGACCTACCGGCCATGATGGGGATCCCGGCCTTCCAAGACTTGCTCCGAGCGTTGATTACCTTGGAGCTGTCAGGAGCCATCGAGCAGCTGCAGCAGGCTTCGGCCTCGACTGCGCCGGCCTCGGCGTCCTCGGTCTCGGTGCCCTCGACTTCGGGTGCCGGTCTCGCCCCGACCTCGACCCCGACCTCGCCCTCGACTTCGACCTCGGAGGCCCAGCCTGAGAGGACCGTTAGGCCTAAGGACAAGGTGCGTCGGGTCAGGAGGATATCCTCGTCCTATTCCTCGAGATCTTCCCGGGGCTCCTCGCCCTCGGGCCGGCCTCGGGCGAGGCGTCATCCGAGGAAACCCAAACGTTCTCGGGGTTCTCCTCGGAGACGTGGTCGCTCTTCGCCGCTCGAGGGCGAGACCTTGCGTGTCTCGGAGCTCCGCCTCTACAACCCAAGCCTGTTTCGTTCCCCCGCGAGAGGGGGTTCGAGAGACTCTTCCCCGAGACGGAGGGGGCGCGCCTCGATGCCTTGTACCCCCGGGGTTTCCCCCAAGGGCTCTTCGGGGCGCAGGCGTTCCCCAACCCCTTCGAGGTCGCTCGATGTGGCCTCCTGGGGATCGGGGTCTGGCAGGGAACCGCGGTATTCCCGCGAGGCTTCCCCCTTCTGTTCGGCAGGGAGATCTCGAACCCCCTCGCCGCCCGCCAGAACCTCCTCCTTCTCCAGGTTCGTGCAGGATATGGCACAAGCCTTGGGGCTTGACTTAATGGCGGGTTCTCAATATACCAAAGAGTTCCTAGAGGAGCAGGACCTTCCTACTCCCCCGAGGGAAACTCCTCGCCTTCCCCTGAATAAAGTCCTACATCAAACCTTCCTTAAGAACTTGGACTCCCCTCTTACAATCACTGCGGTGCCGTCGAAGATGGAGTCCAAATACCGGACCGTTCCATCTAAAGGGTTCGATAAGCCTCAACTCTCACACCAGTCGCTGATTGTGGAGCCGGCGCTTAAAAAGACTCAGCCATCCAGAGTCTCGGCGGCGGTCCCGCCCGGAAGGGAGGGGAGGACCCTAGACAAGTTTGGTCGTCGCCTCTACTCTAATTCCCTTATGGCCATCAGGGTCCTCAACTACACATTTACGTTTTCATCCTATTTGCGTAGCATGGTGAAGGACCTACCTCAGTATCGGGAGGTCATGCCTGCTTCCCATCGAGAGGGGTTTGCCACATTCATGTCCAACTTGTCTCAATTGCAGCTGTACCTGTTCCACGCTGTGTACGACGCGTTTGAGCTTGCTTCGAGGGTCTCGGCCTTTGCGGTGGCTATGCGCCGGCTGGCCTGGCTCCATACCCTCGATATGGATTCTAACCTACAGGAACGACTGGCAAATTTACCATGCGTGGGTTCAGAATTATTTGATGAATCCTTGGAGGCGGCGACCAAACGTTTGTCGGAACAGGAGCGCTCCTTAGCCGCAAAAATCTTTCCGGCCGCCCCCGAGGAAATACCCGCAGAAGTCTACTCCTGCTTTTTCTAGACCTCCGGCCCGGCGCCCTCCCCAACAGGGTAGAGGGGGACAGCCGAAACCTCCGGCGCAGGGAGCGTCCAAGCCAGCTCCGTCCTTTTGACGGGCTGTGCGGATGGGGGCGGGCCCCCTCCGCAATATCACGGGACCCCCTCCCAATCGGAGGCCATCTCAGGTCCTTCTCTGTGGCTTGGACAGAGATAACATCCGACGCATGGGTGCTCCGGATCATCTCCGAGGGCTACTCGCTGAATTTCTCAGCCACGCCGCCGGACCATCCCCCCGGAATGTGTCCGTGCAACCGCAGCCAACTTCCCCTTCTCCTTCTGGAGGCCAGGGTCTTGTTGAGCTTACGGGCGGTGGAACCAGTGCCCCCAGACCAACGGGGGACGGGGTTTTACTCCCGTTACTTTTTGGTTCCAAAGAAGACAGGGGACTTACGCCCCATTTTGGACCTCCGGAAGCTCAACAAATTCCTGGTCCGGGAGAAGTTCCGGATGTTGTCACTTCGGTTTTATACCCTCTGTTGGAGGAAGGGGATTGGATGTGCTCCCTAGACTTGAAGGAAGCCTACACTCATGTTCCGGTGCATCCCGCTTTCTGCAAGTATTTACGGTTCCAGGTGGGGGATTTGCACCTTCAATATCGGGTCCTCCCATTTGGCCTGGCTTCGTCCCCTCGAGTCTTCACGAAGTGTATGGTGGTGGTTGCGGCAGCCCTGAGGTCGCAGGTGCTGCAGGTCTTTCCCTACCTGGACGATTGGCTGATCAAGGCCTCCACCAGGGAAGGGGTTATCTCAGCGACCCGACAGACTATCATCTTCCTTCAACGTCTGGGGTTCGAGGTGAACTTCCCCAAGTCTCAGTTGAGCCCGACTCAATCCCTTCAGTTTATCGGAGCCGTGCTGGACACGGTTCGCCTCCGTTCCTTCCTCCCTCCTCCTCGGATGCAGGCACTGCTTTGATTGAGTCGCCAGGTTTCGCTGATGCCCGCACTTTCTGCTCATCGCATGTTGGTGCTCCTGGGCCACATGGCGTCGACGGTCCATGTCACTCCGTTCGCCCGATTGCACATGAGGCTTCCTCAGTGGACCTTGGCCTCCCAATGGCGTCAGGAGTGCGATCCACTCTCTTGCCCGATAAGGGTGACTCCCTCTTTGAGACGCTCGCTCCGTTGGTGGACAAACTCTTCCAATCTTTCAGGGGGTTTGCTCTTTCTCGTTCCGCCGCATCACAAGGTCCTGACCACGGATTCTTCGGAGTACGCGTGGGGGCTCATCTCGACGGTCTGCGGACCCAGGGTCTATGGTCGGCGGAGGACCGTCTTTGTCACATCAATGTGTTGAAGCTTCGTGCCATTTTTCTGGCGGCTCGAGCGTTCGGCCACCTACTCCAAGACCAGGTAGTCCTCGTACGCACGGACAACCAGGTGGCGATGTATTATGTAAACAAACAAGGGGGAACGGGTTCTTGGGCCTTGTGCCAGGAAGCCCTGCGCCTTTGGCAATGGGCGGTCTCCCAGAACATCTTCCTACGTGCGGTTTACATCCATGGAGAAAAGAATTGTCTCGCAGACAAACTCAGTCGTCTTCTCCAGCCGCACGAGTGGTCGCTAAACTCCAGAGTCCTGCGCGAGGTCTTCGACCGCTGGGGGACCCCTCAGTTGGATCTCTTTGCTTCCCCGGAGACTCGCAAACTGCCCTTCTATTGTTCCCGGATGTTCTCCCAGGACCGTCTCGAGGCAGATGCCTTCCTTCTCGACTGGGGAGGGAGATTCCTTTATGCGTTTCCTCCTTTTCCTCTAATAATGAGGACGTTGGTTCATCTCAAGTCATCCAGAGCCACTATGATTCTCATAGCGCCACGTTGGCCTCGTCAGCACTGGTTTTCCCTGCTCCTTCAACTCAGTGCCAGGGAGCCTCTACTTCTGCCAGTTTTTCCCTCTCTGCTGTCTCAGAGTCGGGGTTCGCTGTTGCATCCCAATCTTCAGTCTTTACATCTGACGGCTTGGTTCCTTTCCCCCTGACTTCGGAGGTCAGAGAGGTATTGGAAGCCTCGCGCAAGACCTCGACTTGGCTTTGTTATTCCCAGAAGTGGACCAGATTTTCATCCTGGTGTGCCTCGCACCATCTGGACCTGAGTTTGGTTCCGGTGTCCTCGGTTCTGGAATATTTGCTACATTTATCCAAGTCTGGGCTGAAGACAACTTCCATCCGGGTGCATCTCAGTGCTATTGCTGCTTTCTATCGGCATCTAGAGGGTCGTTCTCTCTCTCTTCATCCTCTGGTGGTTCGTTTCATGAGGGGTTTAGTTAATGTTAATCCTCCGCTGAAACCTCCTCCTGTAGTTTGGGATCTGAATGTGGTCTTGGCTCAGCTGATGAAACCTCCCTTTGAGCCAATTGACAAGTCTCTTCCTAAGTTTCTCACTTGGAAAGTGATCTTTTTACTTGCGCTCACGTCTGCTCGTCGAATTAGTGAGCTTCAGGCTTTGGTTGCGGACCCGCCCTTTACTGTGTTCCATCATGACAAGGTGGTTCTTCGCACCCATCCCAAATTTCTACCTAAGGTTTTGTCTGATTTCCACCTCAATCAGTCTATTGTCCTTCCGGTGTTCTTCCCGAAGCCCCACTCTCATCCTGGTGAGGCAGCTCTTCACACGCTGGACTGTAAGAGGGCGTTGGCTTTTTATCTCCAATGTACCAAGTCTTATAGGAAGGTTCCTCAATTATTTTTGTCCTTTGATCCTAATCGGCTGGGACATCCTGTTTCCAAGCGCACCTTGTCCAACTGGCTAGCTGCTTGTATTTCTTTTTGCTACGCTCAGGCTGGTCTCACGCTCCATGGTCGAGTCACGGGGCATAAGGTCTGAGCGATGGCAGCTTCTGTTGCTTTCCTCCGGTCTACTCCTGTGGAGGACATATGTAAAGCTGCCACTTGGTCTTCGGTTCATACGTTCACCTCCCACTACTGTCTGGACACTTTGTCCAGAAGCGATGGCCGGTTTGGCCAGTCGGTGTTACGTAACCTGTTTTCCTAAATTGCCATCCTCCCACCTGCCCTTTTTTGGTTGGCTTGGAGGTCACCCACATGTGAGAATATCATGCCTGCTTGTCCTGGGATAAAGCACAGTTACTTACCGTAACAGGTGTTATCCAGGGACAGCAGGCATATATTCTCACAACCCGCCCTCCTCCCCGGGGATGGCTTCTTTGCTGGTTATGGAACTGAGGACCACGAGGTGGGGATGCACCCTCTAGTGGGCAAGAAGGCATGCACATGCGTGGTGCAGTGTAGCAAACTTGAAACTTCAATCAAGTTTGCTTGAAAAGCTGTCCGCGCTGGGGCTCCGTAGATGACGTCACCCACATGTGAGAATATATGCCTGCTGTCCCTGGATAACACCTGTTACGGTAAGTAACTGTGCTTTCTATTCCCTCCCTCTTTCCTTCCTATGTCCTTAGTGCCCCCGATGCCTCCTTCCCATGTCTTTAGTGCCCCCGGTGCCTCCTTCCCATGTCCTTAGTGCCCCTTCCTGTCTTTAATAATAATAATAATAATAGTTTATTTTTATATACCGCCATACCCATGCGAGTTCAAGGCGGTTTACATTGAGTTACATTAGGGTCTGCTTAGACAGGCAGATTTACAATTATTTGTCAGAATTACAGATTTGTTATTTGAAGTACAGAATAACAGAGTTTCAGTTATTTATCAGCTTTATTTGAACTAGACAGAGGATGCGGAAAGGGGGGAAAAAGGGGGGGAAGGCCTCATAAGGGGGCCGGATTGGGGAGAAATTGTCAGGGGGGGAACAGTTTGGGTCTTGTTTGCGGAATAGGTGAGTTTTAAGTGATTTTCTGAAACCGAGGTAAGTGGGGGCCTCTAGTATCATTTGTGCTAGCCATGGGTTCAGCTTGGCAGCTTGGAAGGCGAAAGTTCTATCAAGGAATCTTTTGAAGTGACAAAGTTTGGGTGAGGGGAAGGCGAACAGCTGAATACGACGGGAATTCTTGTTGGTGCGGTAGAGGTTGAAGTGAGGGTTGATGTAACTTGGTGAGGAACCATTTACCGCCCTGTAACAGAAGCATGCGAATTTGTAAAGGACTCTAGACTCGAAAGGCAGCCAGTGGAGTTGGTGGTAGAATGGGGTGATATGTTCCCATTTCTTTAGGCCAAAGATGAGGCGCACGGCGGTATTCTGGATTATTTTTAGTCTTCTGGTTGTTTTCTTCGTGGCGTTAAGGTATATGATGTTGCAATAATCTAGAATGCTGAGGATAGAGGATTGTACAAGAAGGCGGAAGGAAGTGTCATTGAAGTATTTTTTTATAGTGCGAAGTTTCCAAAGTGCAGAGAAGCTTTTCCTGATGACGAGGTCGGTGTGATTTTCTAAAGAAAGATTTTTATCCAGCGTGACTCCCAGGATTTTTAAGGTTGGTTCGAGTGGGAAGGTCATTCCTTTCAGTTGAATTGTAGTTTCTTTGATTTTGTCGTTGGGGGTGGCTAGGAAGAATTTAGATTTATCGGGGTTTAGTTTCAGTCTGAATGCTAGCATCCAGAGTTCGATCTGGTTGAGGATGTTTGTAGTGTGGTCGAGTATTTCATGTGAAAAGTTGGTGAGTGGGATGGATATTGTGATGTCGTCTGCATAAATGAAGAATTTGAGCTTGAGGTTATGAAGAAGGTTGCCTAGGGAGGCCAGGTAGATGTTGAATAGGGTGGGGGATAAGGGGGAGCCCTGTGGGACCCCGCAGGTGTTGTCCCAGCTGTAAGAGAAAGAGTTGTTCTTGCATACTTTGTAGGATCTATTTCTTAGGAACCCCTGAAACCAGTTAAGGACCTGGTCTGAGATGCCGATGTGAGCCAGGCATTCAAGGAGAATGGTGTGGTCTACCAGGTCAAAAGCGCTGCTCAGGTCAAGTTGTATGATTAAGGCACTTGAGCCCTGACTGAAGAGCGTGTGTAGGTGGTCGAGAAGGGAAGCTAAGATGGTTTCCGTGCTGTGGTCAGTACGAAAGCCTGATTGAAAGTCGCTGAGTATGTTAAATTTATCAAGGTATGCAGAAAGTTCCGCCTTTACCAGCCCCTCCGCAATTTTGGTGAATAAGGGGATACTGGCGATCGGTCTATAGTTAGATGGGGAATTGGGTGGTTCATTCGCATTTTTTATAATAGGGGTGATCATAATATGGCCTTGCTCAGACGGGAAGTTTCCTGAGGATAATAGAAAATTAACCCATGTCATCATTTTTGCTTTGAAGCAGGGGGGTGCCGTTTTCATGATATTTGGTGGGCATGTATCCAGTTTGCAATGGGAGTGTGTATATTTGTTGTAGTATGAGTTGAAGGTTTGCCAGTCGATTGCTGCGAATTGTTTCCAACAGAGGTCAGCTCTGGCTCCTAGGTCTGGGTTTGATAAGTAGATGTCTGGGAGAATGGGGAACAGCTCGAGGGGATTGGGGCTGGGGGGTAGTGTTAATCTTAGTTTTTGAATCTTGGTGTTGAAGAAGTCAGCGAGGGAGTCGGCAGTTAAGGTGGATTCTTCGTGTATGTTTGTGTGGGTCTCTAAGTTATATAGGTCATTGACCAGTTTGAAGAGATTACTGCTGTTGGTTTTTATGTTTCCGATCTTAAGGGAGTAGAAGTTTTTTCTTTTTTCATTTGTGAGGGTTTTGTAATTTTTTACTTTTTGTCTCCAGGCCGATCTGTGTTCAGGGGATCCCGTTTTTTGCCATAATCTTTCAGCTTTCCTAAGGTCTTTCTTGTATAGCAGCAAATCATGGTCGAACCAGCCTTCTTGGTTGGGGGTTCTGATTTTGCGGGTTTTTGGGGGGGCAATCTCGTTTAGTATGTTGGTACTGGTCTGGATCCAGGATGTCATGAGTTGTTCCGTTTGTTCGGTAGGATTGGTGTTAATTTCGTAGTGGGACCAGAATTCTGTTGGGTCAATCTTTCCTCTAGTAGTGTGGGTTTTGATGGATCTTGTTTTGCCGCTTTTCTGGAGTTTGTTTTGGCATCCGATGGAGAAGGTACATAGGCGGTGGTCGGACCAGAGGGAGTCCGACCAGTTTTCTTGTTTCCAATAAAATGTGGGGTTGGATAGTTCCTTGGAGGAGAGAGTCACCAGATCTAACTGATGACCTCCTTGGTGGGTTGTGACAGGGGGGTGTTTGTCATATCCTAATTGGGAGAGCAGAGACCAAAGGTCTGCTATTTCTGGTTGGTCCGTTTTTTCAAGGTGTAGGTTGATGTCCCCACATAGTAGGTTATAGGGGCTTGTTAAAGAGTTGGTTAGGAGGGATTCTGCGAAGTTCTCTTTGATCGTGGTCCATTTTTTTGGAGGTATGTAGAATAAAGTTATGGTTAGTGAGGAGGGCAGAGAATTTGAAGTTAGGGAGATGGTCAAGATTTCTGAGTCGGGCGAGGATATTGTGTTGAGAATGGTACCTTTTAGGTGGTCTCGGAAGATTATTGCAAGACCTCCTCCTCTTCCCCATGTTCTGGCTAGAGAGAGAATCTTGTATCCCGGTGGTAGACAATCTTTTATGATAATATCTTTGTCTGATAGTAACCAGGTTTCAGTGAGGAGAACGAGGTCAGGGTTAGTTTCAATCAGCCAGTCTTTGATCAGGGACGCTTTGTTTCGCATTGATCTAATGTTTAGGTAAGAGCCAAGTAGGGACTGATGTGTGGAATGGTTGATTGGGGCGAGGTGGGAGTATGCGAGTTTTTTTAGGGTTCTTGGTTTTGTTGGGTGGAGCTTGGTTGGTTTGTGGGGATATGAGGGGATTATGGGCGGATGGGTTTGGGGGTGGTCTTGTGTGGTGTGGTGGGTGTATATGGGGTTTTTGGGTTTTACTGATCGGTGTAAAGTGAAGTGGATGGGGATGATAGAAGCCTTGGTGTTGTCTGCCTTACAGAGCCTGGTGGTTAGCAGGTAGAGTAGAAGTAAGGCTACACATTGGTGTGTGTTTAGCCAGGCCATTGTGGAGGGCTCGTCCGGCTATAGTAGAGTTTGGTATTATCTTGTATGGTGCAGTGTACTTTAGTATGACATGTACCCTATATAATACAATACAATACAGTGCGGGATAATACTATATAACATATATCCAGTAGAATACAATATAATACAATACAGATTGCTAAATTAGAGTAATCTGATACGATGCAGTTCACAACAGTATGCTCCAATACACAACTAATCTGATTTAATCCAGTATAGTCTAGAACAATAGTCTGAACATACCGTGCGGATTACGGCTTAATAGGATTTGTTTGCGGCTGTTGTGGGGTGTTAATGTGTAGGGTGTAGCTCTGTCGTAAGTAGGTACCAACTACAGTGTGCAGAGAACTGACTGTGGTGTGTAAAGTGCTGGCGAGTTATAGAGCTAAATAATTAAGTAGCAGCAGTACTTATCCGGATGGGTTGTCTGTATGTGCAGTGTCAGGGCCTGTAGTGGAGGTCGGAGGTCGTCTCTGTTGTCTGGGCTTCGAGTGTAAGGGTTCCGGAAGCAGATTTCGGTGAGCACCTATGCTAGTGCCTCGCACAGGTGCTTCGCAAAGGCGCGTGCTAAGGCGCACACGCCTTTGACGTGCGCCTTCGATGGCACGCCGAACGGCTGCGCGCCGTTGGGGCGGTGCTTTTATTTCCTCTGTCTCCTGCTTGGTTCGGGGTGGGGGGCGGAGCAGTGCTCCCACGCTCCTCACCGGCTGTGCTGGGGCGAAGAAAAAGTTGGCCCGCTTCCCTCCGAGCGGCGGCTGGATCAAAAGGCCGCGCTTCGGTGGGGCGGTGCTTTTATTTCCTCTGTCTCCTGCTTGGTTCGGGGTGGGGGGCGGAGCAGTGCTCCCACGCTCCTCACCGGCTGTGCTGGGGCGAAGAAAAAGTTGGCCCGCTTCCCTCCGAGCGGCGGCTGGATCAAAAGGCCGCGCTTCGGTGGGGCGGTGCTTTTATTTCCTCTGTCTCCTGCTTGGTTCGGGGTGGGGGGCGGAGCAGTGCTCCCACGCTCCTCACCGGCTGTGCTGGGGCGAAGAAAAAGTTGGCCCGCTTCCCTCCGAGCGGCGGCTGGATCAAAAGGCCGCGCTTCGGTGGGGCGGTGCTTTTATTTCCTCTGTCTCCTGCTTGGTTCGGGGTGGGGGGCGGAGCAGTGCTCCCACGCTCCTCACCGGCTGTGCTGGGGCGAAGAAAAAGTTGGCCCGCTTCCCTCCGAGCGGCGGCTGGATCAAAAGGCCGCGCTTCGGTGGGGCGGTGCTTTTATTTCCTCTGTCTCCTGCTTGGTTCGGGGTGGGGGGCGGAGCAGTGCTCCCACGCTCCTCACCGGCTGTGCTGGGGCGAAGAAAAAGTTGGCCCGCTTCCCTCCGAGCGGCGGCTGGATCAAAAGGCCGCGCTTCGGTGGGGCGGTGCTTTTATTTCCTCTGTCTCCTGCTTGGTTCGGGGTGGGGGGCGGAGCAGTGCTCCCACGCTCCTCACCGGCTGTGCTGGGGCGAAGAAAAAGTTGGCCCGCTTCCCTCCGAGCGGCGGCTGGATCAAAAGGCCGCGCTTCGGTGGGGCGGTGCTTTTATTTCCTCTGTCTCCTGCTTGGTTCGGGGTGGGGGGCGGAGCAGTGCTCCCACGCTCCTCACCGGCTGTGCTGGGGCGAAGAAAAAGTTGGCCCGCTTCCCTCCGAGCGGCGGCTGGATCAAAAGGCCGCGCTTCGGTGGGGCGGTGCTTTTATTTCCTCTGTCTCCTGCTTGGTTCGGGGTGGGGGGCGGAGCAGTGCTCCCACGCTCCTCACCGGCTGTGCTGGGGCGAAGAAAAAGTTGGCCCGCTTCCCTCCGAGCGGCGGCTGGATCAAAAGGCCGCGCTTCGGTGGGGCGGTGCTTTTATTTCCTCTGTCTCCTGCTTGGTTCGGGGTGGGGGGCGGAGCAGTGCTCCCACGCTCCTCACCGGCTGTGCTGGGGCGAAGAAAAAGTTGGCCCGCTTCCCTCCGAGCGGCGGCTGGATCAAAAGGCCGCGCTTCGGTGGGGCGGTGCTTTTATTTCCTCTGTCTCCTGCTTGGTTCGGGGTGGGGGGCGGAGCAGTGCTCCCACGCTCCTCACCGGCTGTGCTGGGCGAAGAAAAAGTTGGCCCGCTTCCCTCCGAGCGGCGGCTGGATCAAAAGGCCGCGCTTCGGTGGGGCGGTGCTTTTATTTCCTCTGTCTCCTGCTTGGTTCGGGGTGGGGGGCGGAGCAGTGCTCCCACGCTCCTCACCGGCTGTGCTGGGGCGAAGAAAAAGTTGGCCCGCTTCCCTCCGAGCGGCGGCTGGATCAAAAGGCCGCGCTTCGGTGGGGCGGTGCTTTTATTTCCTCTGTCTCCTGCTTGGTTCGGGGTGGGGGGCGGAGCAGTGCTCCCACGCTCCTCACCGGCTGTGCTGGGGCGAAGAAAAAGTTGGCCCGCTTCCCTCCGAGCGGCGGCTGGATCAAAAGGCCGCGCTTCGGTGGGGCGGTGCTTTTATTTCCTCTGTCTCCTGCTTGGTTCGGGGTGGGGGGCGGAGCAGTGCTCCCACGCTCCTCACCGGCTGTGCTGGGGCGAAGAAAAAGTTGGCCCGCTTCCCTCCGAGCGGCGGCTGGATCAAAAGGCCGCGCTTCGGTGGGGCGGTGCTTTTATTTCCTCTGTCTCCTGCTTGGTTCGGGGTGGGGGGCGGAGCAGTGCTCCCACGCTCCTCACCGGCTGTGCTGGGGCGAAGAAAAAGTTGGCCCGCTTCCCTCCGAGCGGCGGCTGGATCAAAAGGCCGCGCTTCGGTGGGGCGGTGCTTTTATTTCCTCTGTCTCCTGCTTGGTTCGGGGTGGGGGGCGGAGCAGTGCTCCCACGCTCCTCACCGGCTGTGCTGGGGCGAAGAAAAAGTTGGCCCGCTTCCCTCCGAGCGGCGGCTGGATCAAAAGGCCGCGCTTCGGTGGGGCGGTGCTTTTATTTCCTCTGTCTCCTGCTTGGTTCGGGGTGGGGGGCGGAGCAGTGCTCCCACGCTCCTCACCGGCTGTGCTGGGGCGAAGAAAAAGTTGGCCCGCTTCCCTCCGAGCGGCGGCTGGATCAAAAGGCCGCGCTTCGGTGGGGCGGTGCTTTTATTTCCTCTGTCTCCTGCTTGGTTCGGGGTGGGGGGCGGAGCAGTGCTCCCACGCTCCTCACCGGCTGTGCTGGGGCGAAGAAAAAGTTGGCCCGCTTCCCTCCGAGCGGCGGCTGGATCAAAAGGCCGCGCTTCGGTGGGGCGGTGCTTTTATTTCCTCTGTCTCCTGCTTGGTTCGGGGTGGGGGGCGGAGCAGTGCTCCCACGCTCCTCACCGGCTGTGCTGGGGCGAAGAAAAAGTTGGCCCGCTTCCCTCCGAGCGGCGGCTGGATCAAAAGGCCGCGCTTCGGTGGGGCGGTGCTTTTATTTCCTCTGTCTCCTGCTTGGTTCGGGGTGGGGGGCGGAGCAGTGCTCCCACGCTCCTCACCGGCTGTGCTGGGGCGAAGAAAAAGTTGGCCCGCTTCCCTCCGAGCGGCGGCTGGATCAAAAGGCCGCGCTTCGGTGGGGCGGTGCTTTTATTTCCTCTGTCTCCTGCTTGGTTCGGGGTGGGGGGCGGAGCAGTGCTCCCACGCTCCTCACCGGCTGTGCTGGGGCGAAGAAAAAGTTGGCCCGCTTCCCTCCGAGCGGCGGCTGGATCAAAAGGCCGCGCTTCGGTGGGGCGGTGCTTTTATTTCCTCTGTCTCCTGCTTGGTTCGGGGTGGGGGGCGGAGCAGTGCTCCCACGCTCCTCACCGGCTGTGCTGGGGCGAAGAAAAAGTTGGCCCGCTTCCCTCCGAGCGGCGGCTGGATCAAAAGTGCCCCCAGTGCCTCCTTCCCATGTCTTTAGTGCCCCAGTGCTTCCTTCCCATGTCCTTAGTGCCCCTTCCTGTCTTTAGTGCCCGCAGTGCCTCCTTCCCATGTCTTTAGTGCCCCAGTGCTTCCTTCCCATGTCCTTAGTGCCCCTTCCTGTCTTTAGTGCCCGCAGTGCCTCCTTCCCATGTCTTTAGTGCCCCAGTGCTTCCTTCCCATGTCCTTAGTGCCCCTTCCTGTCTTTAGTGCCCCCAGTGCCTCCTTCCCATGTCTTTAGTGCCCCAGTGCTTCCTTCCCATGTCCTTGGTGCCCCTTCCTGTCTTTAGTGCCCCCAGTGCCTCCTTCCCATGTCTTTAGTGCCTCCTTCCCATGTCTTTAGTGTCTCCTTTCCATGTCTTTAGTGCCCCCAGTGCCTCCTTTCTATGTCTTTAGTGCCCCCAGTGCCTCCTTTCCATGTCTTTAGTGCCCCCAGTGCCTACTTTCCATGTCTTTAGTGCCCCCAGTGCCTCCTTCCCATGTCTTTAGTGCCCCTTTCTGTCTTTAGTGCCCCCAGTGCCTCCTTCCCATGTCTTTAGTGCCTCCTTCCCATGTCTTTAGTGCCCCAGTGCTTCCTTCCCATGTCCTTAGTGGCCCTTCCTGTCTTTAGTGCCCGCAGTGCCTCCTTCCCATGTCTTTAGTGCCCCAGTGCTTCCTTCCCATGTCCTTAGTGTCCCTTCCTGTCTTTAGTGCCCCCAGTGCCTCCTTTCCATGTCTTTAGTGCCCCCAGTGCCTCCTTTCCATGTCTTTAGTGCCCCCAGTGCCTCCTTTCCATGTCTTTAGTGCCCCTAGTGCCTCCTTCCTATGTCCCTCTCACTGCCTTCCACACTTTGTCCCACCCCCAGCCCTGAAGCCTTCCTGCTTGTGCCTGTCTACCTTTCTCCCTACCTAGCCAAAGCCAGCCTGCTGCCTCCCTGCCGCTCAAAAAAAAAAAGCCTCCGTCCTTTTCCCCTTCTCTTACCGCCATGCTGCAGCTGCTAAAGCCAGAAGTCTTCTTTCTGACTCAATTCTGAAGTCGGAGAGGACGTTCTGGGCCAGCCAGGCAGTGATTGACGTCAGATAGACTTCCTGTCGGTTTTAGTAGCTGCAGCATGGCGATAAGAGCAGGAGAAAAGGAGAGGCTTTTTTTTTTCTTCGCGCGGACCGGCAGAAATTCAACCGGCGGTTGCTCTTCAGTTGAAAGGTGAGGTGGAGGGAGGGAGATGGCGGGGACCGCGCGATCTTGATTGCCTCACTGCGGGGACAAGTCCATTCACCGCTCCACGGGGCGGTGAATGGCCTTGTCCCCGTCCCGCAGAGGCCACTATTTTTTCTTCCCCGTTTTGGCGGGTTACCCGCGGCTAGCCGAGGGTAACTGCCACCGTGTCATTCTCTATTTTGAAATAAGAATTTTATGAGGGGCAACGCTGGTTATTACCCCATGAGGAAGATCTGCTTTGGACAGATTGAAACGCCTTTTTCTCCTGTTAGAAAGGCGTTGGGAGTTGTACATTCTCAACCAGCGCTGGTTCATGGGTTACACCATTTGAGATAAATGTTGCTTTCCATGATCTGAGGGTTTGTATTTACCACTTTCATGATTAGTGGTATTTTGATTTTTTTTCATTACCCAATATATTTCAATGATACAGCTCATGAAGCACACACCTGCAGATGTAGTTCTGTAGTTCTTTACACAAAATAGTTGAGGCAGGTAGGATGGGACAGGCGTAGGTGATTAAAATTTGGAATCAGAATGTGGACCTGAAATAATATAGCAATTATAAGAGGTCCTACGATCTGATCACCCACAGGAGTAACAAACCACGAGGAAAACCAGCAAGGAAAGTAAACAACCGGGACTGAAATTGCTTTTACACAAATGCAAGAAGTCTAAGAGCCAAAATGGGAGAGCTAGAAGTCATAGAGGACCTAGACATAATTGGAGTCACAGAAACATGGTGGTCTGAGGACAACAAATAGGATGTGGTCCTACCAGGGTACAAACTCTATAGGAGAGACAGGACGTGCAAGAAGGGTGGAGGAATAGCATTATATATAAAGGACTCCATTCACTCAACCAGGATGGAAACAGCAGTAAGGGCGGACGGCTTGAAATCACTATGGGTTAAGTTACCAGGAAGAAATGGAGCTGACATAAAATTGGGACTGTACTATCGACTACCTGGACAAATAGAAGCAAATGACCAAGACCTGGAAGCAGAATTGAGGCAGGAATGCAAAAGCGGAAGTGTGGTGGTGATGGGGCATTTCAACTACCCTGGGATAGACCGGAACAGCTGGTCATGGAACCAACGCGAGGAAATGCCACTCTCGACCTAATCCTCAACGGGCTAGGGAGACCCGCAAAGGATGTGGTAGTAATAGGGCCACTCGATTACAACATGATCCAGTGCAAATTAGAAGTAGGAACATCAAAGGTGAAGAGAACTACAACGACAGCGCTCAATTTCAGAAAAGGGAACTACGATGCTATGAGAAAAATGGTGGGAAAGAAACTCAGAGGCAGCTCAGGGAAGATGGAGACCGTAGAGAAAGCCTGGTCCCTACTTAAGGACACAGTGCGCAAAGCACAAAACCTGTACGTCCCCAGAAAAAGAATCAAACAAAAAACCCGGTGTGGATAACAAATGCATTGAAGAAGGCGATAGGTGACAAGAAAAGATCATTCAGAAAATGGAAAAAGGACCAAACCGAGGACAACCAGAAGGAACAAAAAAACACCAAAAGGAATGTCACCGAGCGGTTAGGAAAGCAAATAGAGAATATGAAGAGAGGCTGGATGGGGAAGCACGAAACTTCAAACCGTTCTTCAGGTACGTGAAGGGGAAACAACCGGCGAGGGAGGAAGATGGACCGTTGGATGATGGAGACAGAAAGGGAGTGGTAAAGGAGGAAAAAGAGTTAGCTGACAGGTTGAACAAGTGCTTCGCGTCGGTCTTCACAAGCGAGGACACATCCAATGTTCCAAAACCTGAGGAGATCATAAGTGGGAATCAGGATGAAAAGCTTGAGCAAATAGAGGTAAGCCAAGAGGATGTCCTCCGACAGATAGACAGATTGAAGAGCGACAAATCACCAGGCCCAGACGGAATCCACCCAAGAGTACTAAAAGAACTGAGAAACGAAATAGCGGAAACTCTCCAGCAAATATGTAACCTTTCCTTGAAAACTGGGGAGATCCCGGAGGACTGGAAAATAGCAAATGTCACGCCTATCTTTAAGAAAGGATGAGGGGTGACCCGGGAAACTACAGGCCGGTGAGCTTGACTTCGGTTCCGGGTAAGATGATGGAAACACTGTTTAAGGACAGCATCTGTGAGCACATAGAAAAAAATGGACAGCTGAGGGCGAGCCAGCACAGCTTCTGCAAGGGAAGGTCGTGCCTCACGAACTTACTGCACTTCTTTGAAGGGATAAACAGCCAGAGGGACAAAGGGGAATCCATTGACATCATTTACCTTGACTTCCAAAAAGCCTTCGACAAGGTACCCCACAAACGGCTGCTTAAGAAGCTGTGGAACCACGGGGTGAAAGGGGATGTCTACCAATGGATTAAACACTGGCTGTCAGGCAGGAAACAGAGGGTTGGAGTAAAGGACCAATACTCAGAATGGCAATGGGTCACTGTACTGCTATTATTCTTAGGGTAATGCTATATCCCACTTTCCCTTCCCCTCACCAGCTCTCTGACTGGGAAAATTAATAGCATACACAGATGACTGAAAGCATAATATAGGTTTATTCATACAATTTTATAATAATGAAATCATGAAGTAAGGAATCAATAATTTGTTACCATATATTGCATCATCACTCTGTTATCGGGGGACCAGCGAAACAGCAGAGGCAGCGCATTTATCTCATCTCAGCATCACACGGCTCGTCAGCAGTGGAGAAGTCCTGATTCCACTGAGTTCTGCCTGTCTTTTTATGCTCAAATTATGGTCAGAATCCGGTTTATGTATTGAGCTCAAACATGAGCATATCACAAACCAGTTAGGCACTTTTTTGCTCAAAGTATTATGGTCAGAATCCGGTTTATGCACATCCTGCTTCCCCCCCTTCTCTCGATTAAGTCATCCATATCTTGTTTTGACTAAATCTGGCTCGCCAGGTGCAAGTTATCTTTCTGAACTCTAGTTCCCCTTTTAAAAAAAGAAAGTTGTTATTTGGCATTAGGATCCTTTTAGTAGAAGATGGTTTCTTAAACAGCCATTGTTACTAAAAACAACTCTCAGACTCCAGGTATGTCCCATACGTATCACAGTCACAAGCGGAGTTCCGCAGGGGTCGGTGCTGGGACCGCTCCTGTTCAATATATTTATAGACGACCTGGAGACGGGGACGAAATGTGAGGTTATTAAATTTGCAGATGACACCAAACTCTGCAGCAGGGTTATAACCACAAGACTGTGAAGACCTGCAAAGGGACCTAACGAGACTGGAAGAGTGGGCAAAAAAATGGCAAATGAGTTTTAATATAGAAAAATGCAAGGTCATGCATGTAGGGAAAAAGAACCCGATGTTCAGCTACAAAATGGGGGGATCATTGCTAGGGGTAAGTAACCTTGAAAGAGACCTGGGTGTGTTGGTGGATACAACAATGAAAGCATCGGCACAATGTGCGACAGCCTCAAAGAAAGCAAACAGAATGTTGGGTATCATCAAAAAGGGTATCATGACCAGGATGAAGGAAGTCATCATGCCGCTGTATCGTGCAATGGTGCGCCCGCATCTGGAGTACTGCGTCCAGTACTGGTCGCCGTATCTCAAAAAGGACATGGCGATACTTGAGGGAGTCCAGAGAAGGGCGACTAAAATGGTAAGAGGTATGGAAAACTTTTCATACGCTGACAGGTTGGAAAAGCTGGGGCTATTCTCCCTGGTAAAGCGGAGACTTAGAGGAGACATGATAGAAACCTTCAAAATCCTGAAAGGCATAGAGAAGGTAGACAGGGACAGATTCTTCAGAATTTGGGGAACCACAAGTACAAGGGGGCACTCGGAAAATTGAAAGGGGACAGGTTTAGAACAAATGCTAGGAAGTTCTTCTTTACTCAGAGGGTGGTGGACACATGGAACGCACTCCCGGAGGTTGTGATAGGGTAGAGCACGCTACGGGGGTTCAAGGAAGGTTTAGAGAAATTCCTGAAGGATAAGGGGATTGAGGGGTACAGATAGAAGTAGAGATGGGTTATAGGAAAAGTCAGGGACCACCTAACAGGTCATGGATCTGATGGGCCGCCATGTGTGCAGACTGCTGGGCACGATGGACCTCTGGTCTGACCCAGTGGAGGCAACTTATTATGTTCTTAATTATGATACGCCTGTCTCTTACCGCAAGTAAATCTATGTTTAGGAAAAGATAGTAGCTTATTTTGTTCTATTTGGGAACAGCTAATAATGAAGATAAACACACTCAAGTTAGCCTATGGTAGTCTTGGAAACATCCATATTAGACCCAATTTGCTGTATGCCATATGTCATTCTGGGTAGGATGATTATACAATAAGGAAGTCCTCTTCTTGGTTTGCATATTTTTTTTTTAACAAAAGGGAAGTATAACTGAGTTTTTATGTTTATTCCTGGAAACAGGTTCTGTAAGGATAAGTCCTGATCTGTTATCGTGGATTAAACAAGATGGAGAGACACATATCCAGGATCCCCAGGAGTCAGGAGAGAGAGAAGTTAGACGTTCAGACACAGGTGAGTAACAAATACTCTACAGAATGATATGGGCTATAGTAATAACTACAATACAGAGTAAGAGGAGGTATTTCAGTGTACTGGTGAACAATAACTACTCTGCAGTATAAGGAGGTCTTAGATAGTAAAACAAATGACTTATCTGTACGGAGAGCAGTATATATGTCCTCCCAAGTGGATGATGTCAACTGATGGAGCCCAGCATTGGAAAAAGTTTACAAAGCCACAGAAGTTTCTAGAGCTTTCGTGAGCTGCAGACCTTGAATCTCTAATTCTTCACATTCTGTGTCTTCATGGTTGAGCACCTCAGTCCTGTCTTTTGCTTAACAGAGAAGCAGCTCCCAAGGCAGGTGAGTGGGGCTGAACAGGCAGAATACATGTTCCAGTGCAAGATATTCTAGACATGTGGGTTGTATCCCAATGGCTGTGTTCCACCTCTAAGAACATAACTTAGCGCAGTATTCCCCAGGGACGCATAATTACCTGAAGTTGGCAGAGAATTTGGTATTGGGCTGCACTCCTCTGAATCACTACCGGAAAATTCGAGAAGCCTGTTTGCAGGCTTCCCTCTACCGCAGTCCCATCTTCAATAATGTCACTTCCTCTCTCTTTGCCAGAACCATAGTAGAGGAAAACCTGCAGAGCTGGTGGGAGGCTGCTATTGAGTGGAATCTGCGTGGCTGTGATAGTGGACAATGGGGAGAAAGTGAGAGATGTTGGCTGGTGGGGGTGGATGAGAGATGCTGGCTGGGGAGAGAGATAGCATGAGATGCTGGCTGCGGGTGTTCAGGGATAGAGAGAGAGATTTTGGCTTGAGAGGGGATAGGGGAGAGAGGCTGGCTGAAGATCCTGCTAAATGAGAGGCACAGAAACATAGAGAAGAGATCCTAGATGGGGACTGAGCATAGAGACAGGGACACTGAAGCAATGCTGGGCAGAAAGAGGGACAGACATGGAGATGAATGCTTGAAGGGGAGCGACAGGGGCATGAAAGGACTGCTAGACACAGGGACATTGATTCTGACAGAGGGATAATGGATGCAGGGGAATGGAGAGGGACACAGAGGGCAGAAGCTCAGGATAGAAACAGGAGGGACAGATGCTGGACAGGACAGACGATCCTAGGAAGAAGAAAAGCAGAAAAGGGACTCTGGGACCTAAGAGAATGGAGAAATAAGCTGCTCAGACAACAAAAGACAGAAAAAACATAGAAACATAGAAACATAGAAATAGACGGCAGATAAGGGCCACGGCCCATCAAGTCTGCCCACTCCAATGACCCTCCCTATCTATCTTTGCGGATAGATCCCACATGTTTGTCCCATTTGGCCTTAAAATCTTGCACGCTTCTGGCCTCAATAACCTGAAGTGGAAGACTATTCCAGTGATCAACCACCCTTTCTGTGAAGAAGAACTTCCTAGTGTCACCGTGCAGTTTCCCGCCCCTGATTTTCCACTGATGTCCCCTTGTTGCTGCGGGACCCTTGAAAAAGAAGATATCCTCTTCTACTTCGATGCGACCCGTGAGGTACTTGAATGTCTCGATCATATCTCCCCTCTCTCTACGTTCCTCGAGTGAGTAGAGCTGCAACTTCCCTAACCGCTCCTCGTACGGGAGCTCCTTGAGTCCCGAGACCATCCTGGTGGCCATTCTCTGGACCGATTCCAGTCTCAGTACATCCTTGCGGTAATGTGGCTTCCAAAATTGTACACAGTACTCCAGGTGCGGTCTCACCATGGATCTATACAGTGGCATAATGACTTCCGGTTTACGGCTGACGAAACTCCTGCGTATGCAACCTATGATTTGCCTTGCTTTGGATGAAGCTTGCTCAACTTGATTTGCAGACTTCATGTCTTCCCTGACAATCACTCCTAAGTCTCTTTCTGCTTCAGTTTTTGTCAAGATCTCGCCATTTAGGGTGTAAAGTTTGCGTGGATTTCGGCTTCCCAGGTGCATGACTTTGCATTTTTTGGCATTGAAACTGAGTTGCCAGGACCTAGACCAGTGCTCCAGTAGAAGTAGGTCATGCATCATGTCATCTGCCATTGAATTATTGTCTGTTGTGCTCTTGTTCACTACATTGCTTAGCTTGGCATCATCGGCGAATAAAGTTATTCTTCCTCGGAGCCCTTCTGTCAAGTCTCCTATGTAGATGTTGAACAAGATCGGGCCCAGGACGGAGCCCTGTGGCACTCCACTTATCACCTCTGACATTTCGGAGGGGGTGCCATTCACCACTACCCTCTGAAGCCTACCTCCAAGCCAGTTCCCAACCCAATTTGTCAATGTGTCGCCCAGACCTAAAGAACTCATCTTGCTTAGCAACCTGCGGTGTGGTACGCTATCAAATGCTTTGCTGAAATCTAGGTAGACAATGTCCAGGGACTCACCAGCATCCAGCTTCCTCGTTACCCAGTCAAAGAAGCTGATCAGGTTGGATTGGCAGGATCTCCCCTTAGTAAATCCATGCTGGCGGGGATCCCTTAGTTTCTCCTCGTCCATGATTCTATCCAATTGGTGTTTGATTAGGGTTTCCATTAGTTTGCTCACTATCGATGTGAGACTCACTGGTCTGTAATTTGCCATCTCCATCTTGGAGCCTTTCTTGTGGAGTGGGATGACGTTAGCTGTCTTCCAGTCCATCGGGACGTTACCTGTACTAAGGGAGAGATTGAAGAGCGCGGATAGCGGTTCCGCTAGGACATCACCCAACTCCCTGAGCACCCTAGGGTGTAGGTTGTCAGGCCCCATTGCCTTGTTGACCTTGATTTTTGACAGCTCGCAATAGACGCTGCTGGGTGTAAACTTGAAATTACTAAACGGGTCAACTGATTTAACCCTTGTCTGTGGCTGAGGGCCGATTCCCGGCGCCTCGCGGGTGAAGACTGAGCAGAAGTATTTATTTAACAGTTGGGCTTTTTCCGAGTCCGTTTCTACATAGTCTCCGTCTGGTTTTCTTAGACGTACTATCCCTCCCGAGTTCTTATTTCTGTCACTGATATACCTGAAGAAAGATTTATCTCCTTTCTGGATGTTCTTTGCTAGAGACTCCTCCATGCGGAATTTGGCCTCCCTAACTGCTGCTTTGACGGTCCTTGACTTGGCCAGATATTTTACTCTAGAGTCCTGTGTCCCTGATTGTTTGTAGGAGATGAATGCTTTTTTCTTCTCTTTGATGATGTCCGAGATCTCCGTAGAGAACCACTGTGGCTTGTTGTTCCTACTCCGTTTGCTTACTGATTTAACATAGCGGTTTGTTGCTTCCTGTATGGTGGCTTTCAGAGTTGACCACATTTCTTCCACGCTGTCGGTGTCTGCTTGGCTTTGTAGCGCCTGGTGAACGAAGTCTCCCATGTCTTGGAATTTTGTGTCTTTGAATTTGAGAACCTTGGTCATTGATGTAGATTTCGTGAAACCTTTCCTGATATTGAACCATATCATATTGTGATCACTGGAGGCCAAAGTTTCACCCACCGAGACCTCTGTGATACTTTCCCCATTGGTAAGTACTAGGTCCAGTATTGCCTGATCCCTTGTTGGTTCAGATACCAGTTGCCTGAGTCTTGCTCCATTCAAAGAGTTTAATAGCTTCCTGCTGTTGCCGGAAGAAGAGGAAAGTGTGACCCAATCCACATCAGGCATTATTAAATTCTGAATTTATTGAAATATTTCAGCTTTCAGATACGTTTTTTGAGAATATAAAGACAAAGTGAAGTACTATGAAAACAAATCAACCAAACTTCACTAAGTTGGGCTTTTACAAAGTTGTGCTTCTAGAAGAAAGTCATTAAGCGAGAAAAACTTGAAGAACCCTTGTTTTCTGTAGTAGAATTTAATAAAAATACAGAATTGTTGGATCTGGATAAAGATCCAAGATGGGTGCCGCTATCTGGTTGCTGGCAGGACGCTGGAGAGTGTCTCTCTTATCGCTAAGAAATCCCAAAAAGAAGGGGTAAGAGTGTTGGTGGAGCCTCCCAGTGCTCGGGACCCGTGGTTCTCACAGTTGATGACATTTTCCGACATCTTCAAAGTGAGCAGAGACGTTTGGGGATTCGCCCATTGGGAGCGCCGGCTGAGAGGAGTGCTACAGCGGATACCCCCGGGCTAGACGTCACACTGAGCCCCGACGTCAGGACACCTCCCCTACAGCCGTTGCCGCTGGGAGCCAGCTCTCCGCGAGAGGAGAGTATGTCTGAAGAGGCAGAATTCTCTTCCCGAGAGGCCAGTGAATTGGAGGGCTCGCTGCAGGGAACAACAGAAGGGGAATTTCTCCTTTTGGAAGAACCAACGTCCGGGACAACTGTGCTTAAGGGACAACAAGGCACAGGGGAGATAAACCACTCAACTGAACAAATTTATACTGCACAAATACCTTCTTTTGCTTCTGTTAAGCCCCCAGAGGTTACACTGGATTCGCTTTGGGATTTGGTTTCTACTTTGGGAAATTCCCTCAATCCTCAGATAAAGAATTTAGAAAAGGAATTAGAAATCCAGAATGAAGAAATTAAAATTGTGAAACAAGACATTGTAGCAATAAAAACAGAAATTCAGGAAGAAAAGAAGGACTTAAAAATGGTTAAGAGTAACCAAGATTTAATTGTGAAAGATAACCTGATTATGAGAAGAAAATTGCAAGTACTTGAAAATAATAGTCGGTTTAACAATTTGCGTTTGATTAATTTTCCAAGGGTCTTGTCAATTTCTCCAGGAGATATGATAAAACGTTACTTTCTGGAAATCCTAAAAATTCCTGAGAACACTTTGCCACCACTGTCAAGAGTGTATTATTTGCCTAAAAAAAATCAGGACTCTCAAAAAAAAGACGAGGATGGAAAACCACAGGAAAGTTCTTTGGATGCTCCAGCTTTATTGGAACAATCTGATCGAGAGGTGGCTAGACCAGCCACTCTCTTACTGACTGTGGCTTTGGCTCCGGACAGAGATTGGATCCTTAAACTTTTCTTTAAAAATAGATCTAGCGATTTCCTTGGCTTCCATATCCAAATTTTTCCTGATGTTTCGAGAGAAACTCAAAAGAGAAAGAGGGAAGTTTTATTATTAAAACCAGGTGTGACCCAGATAGGGGGTTTATTTTTTCTTAGATACCCTTGTAAGTGTGTAATCAGATATAGTACCTTTAAATATATTTTCTTTGAACCGGCTCATTTGATGGCTTTCCTCTCTACGAAGCGCCTTGAAAAAGGAGAAACATCTGTGTCTTAATAATTAATCCAAGATCTCTTTCAGCAACCGATAATGTGATTTGGTTTAATTTGTTATTGTATTATATTCACTCCTAATTCTTTAATCTTGGATCCAATTTTGAGGACTAGTGTAGGATTAAGTTGAAGATTTTATTACCTTTTATGTAGTTTTGGTTTATTTTCAAGTTTGGAAATAATTACCGTATTTTCACGCAAATAACACGCACCCGTATAAAACGCGCACACGTGTATAGCGCGCAGAAATCACGATGATAAGCACAAAAACTTTGGTATAACGCGCTCACGATTATACCGCGCATGCTGCCCGACTCTCCGTTCACCCCCCTGACTTCCGTGCACTGCCCCGCCTCTCCGTGCGCTGTCCCGACTCTCCGTTCACCCCCCCTGACTTCCGTGCACTGCCCCGCCTCTCCGTGCGCTGTCCCGACTCTCCGTTCACCCCCCCCTGACTTCCATGCACTGCCCTGACTTTCCGTGCGCTGTCCCGACTTTCCGTTCACCCCCCCTGACTTCCGTGCACTGCCCTGACTTTCCGTGCGCTGTCCCGACTTTCCGTTCACCCCCCCTGACTTCCGTGCACTGCCCTGACTTTCCGTGCGCTGTCCCGACTTTCCGTTCACCCCCCCTGACTTCCGTGCACTGCCCCGCCTCTCCGTGCGCTGTCCCGACTCTCCGTTCACCCCCCCCCCGACGTCCGATTCATCCCCCCCCCCGGCAGGACCATTCGCACCCCCCCCCCGAAGGACCGCCGACTCCCCGACAATATCGGGCCAGGAGGGAGCCCAAACCCTCCTGGCCACGGCGACCCCCTACCCCCACCCCGCACTACATTACGGGCAGGAGGGATCCCAGGCCCTCCTGCCCTCGACGCAAACCCCCCTCCCCCCCAACGTCCGCCCCCCCAAAGAACCTCCGACCGCTCCCCCAGCCGACCCGCGACCCCCCCTGGCGACCCCCACGACCCCCCCACCCCCCTTCCCCGTACCTTTGGTAGTTGGGCCAGAAGGGAGCCCAAACCCTCCTGGCCACGGCGACCCCCTAACCCCACCCCGCACTACATTACGGGCAGGAGGGATCCCAGGCCCTCCTGCCCTCGACGCACACCCCCCCCCCCCCCAACGCCCGCCCCCCCCCCAAGAACCTCCGACCGCTCCCCCAGCCGACCCGCGACCCCCCTGGCGACCCCCACGACCCCCCCACCCCCCTTCCCCGTACCTTTGGTAGTTGGCCGGACAGACGGGAGCCAAACCCGCCTGTCCGGCAGGCAGCCAACGAAGGAATGAGGCCGGATTGGCCCATCCATCCTAAAGCTCCGCCTACTGGTGGGGCCTAAGGCGCGTGGGCCAATCAGAATAGGCCCTGGAGCCTTAGGTCCCACCTGGGGGCGCGGCCTGAGGCACATGGGCCCAACCCGACCATGTGCCTCAGGCCGCGCCCCCAGGTGGGACCTAAGGCTCCAGGGCCTATTCTGATTGGCCCACGCGCCTTAGGCCCCACCAGTAGGCGGAGCTTTAGGACGGATGGGCCAATCCGGCCTCATTCCTTCGTTGGCTGCCTGCCGGACAGGCGGGTTTGGCTCCCGTCTGTCCGGCCAACTTCCAAAGGTACGGGGAAGGGGGGTGGGGGGGTCGTGGGGGTCGGCCAGGGGGGTCGCGGGTCGGCTGGGGGGGCGGTCGGAGGTTCTTGGGGGGGGGACGGTCGTTGGGGGGGAGGGGGGTTTGCGTCGAGGGCAGGAGGGCCTGGGATCCCTCCTGCCCGTAATGTAGTGCGGGGTGGGGTTAGGGGGTCGCCGTGGCCAGGAGGGTTTGGGCTCCCTTCTGGCCCGATATTGTCGGGAAGTCGGCGGTCCTTCGGGGTGGGGGTGCGAGTGGTCCTGCCGGGGGGGGGGGATGTATCGGACGTCGGGGAGTCGGCCGGGCAAGAGGGCTTGGGCTCCCTCTTGCTCCGATCGTGGATGCGGGTGCGGGTGGGAGCGCGTGCGAGTGGTCGTTCGGGGTGGGGGTGCGAGTGGTCCTGCTGGGGGGGTGAATCGGGCGTCGGGCGGGGTGGGAACTATGTTTTAAAACTTTCGTATACCGCGCTCACGCATATAACGCGCGAGGGGTATGCGCGGTAGGTAAAAACGCGTATAACGCGCGCGTTATATGCGTGAAAATACGGTAATGATATGTTTTCTTGATCGCACTTTTCTGTACAAGATTATATGCTTGTTAAATAATTTGAAAAATTTATAAATAAATAATTAAAAAAAATACAGAATTGTACTGAAATTCTGGATAATAATTAGCAAAAATATGGTTAAATGTTGTCAAACTTGCAGAATTTTGAAATTTTTTGTGTAAAATTCCACCAGGAGTAATCAGTAGTTCAGAGGTATTTTGGGGAATTATGGCCCTTGACAAGTCTTTGTTATACAAGTTGGTTCATGGTCTTGTCTTGAGTTGACTTGATTATTGAAGCTCCTTCTTTGTTGAGCTATCCAAATATACTATTAACTGCCTCCAAAACATTCAAAATACAGCTATTAAGACTTTTATGGGAGAATTTACCATGTTTCTCCACTCCTGAAGGGAGTCCATTGGTTACCATATTTTTATCAAGCCACATTTAAGATGTTGGTTCTGACACACAGAGCCTTTTACTGAGGTTTCTTGGGTAATTTATTGATAATCCCTTACCATCCCACTTTAGGACCTTTGAACCAGAACTTATCCTATCTGTGTCTTGAGCAAATTCGGATCCTACTAGAGAATCCGCTTTCCTTTATAGGGCACCAGCCATGTGGAATTCTCTGCCCCAACATTTACAGTTAGAATCCCATCTAGATTGATCTCACTTTTATTCTTTAGCATTTTTGGGGCTCCGATATTACGGTAGACTTTTATACATAGCTATGGGATCAACCCTACTGATTCCTGTATCGTTGTTTTGTCTTTTGTGTGATTGATTATATTGGGGTAAATTATTATTGTAAACTGTGCTGTTTAGTCCCTAATAGAAGGGCAATATATCAAGTATAATTACCGTATTTTTCACTGCATAAGACGCACCTGACCATAAGACGCACCCAAGATTTAGAGGAGGAAAACAAGAAAAAACATTCTGAACCAAATTCTCCCTGCCAGGCTCTGCACCTAACCCCACACTCCTTGTCAGGCTCTACACCCTGTCCCCCTCCCTGCCAGGCTCTGTACCCTTCCCCCCCCTCTGGTGGTCTAATGGTAGGCTGGGACAGAGCAGGACATGCAAGCCTAATGGCAGGGTAGGCAGGCACCCATTACCTTAATTTCTCCGGCTGTCTGGCGGTCCAGCGTTATAGGGCAGGAGCTTACAGCCTCCTGCCTTTCCATCTGACTTTCTACCCAGCGGCAAGCAGAGTCGGAGCGGCATGAAGGCAGGTGCAAGTTTTTTGCTTCCTGCCATGCCACTCCTTGAATGGTGGGCCAGCCTTACAGCCTTCTGTCCTTCTCTCCTTTCTCCCTCCGAACGGCAGTGGGAAGCAGGCAGGTGTGAGTTTTTTGCTTCCTGCCTTGTCCCGCGCCGCTCTATGAATGGCTGTCCCAGTTCTCACGAAAGATAGAGTGAGAAATACGGTAATAAATAAATATTAACATGGTAAGATAGTAGATGAAGGCAGATAAAGACCCGAATGGTCCATCCAGTCTGTCCAACCTTACCATCTCTTTAAATTACTGATTTAATTTAAATATTTCTTCTTCTTAGCTATTTCTGGGCCAGAACCCAAAGTTCTGCCCGGTACTGTGCTTAGGTTCCATCTACTGAAGTCTCCGTCAAAATGATTAAAAACCCCAGACTGGCAATAACATGCTTAGGTTTAAATCTTTTCTTGCTCTTTCTTTGGGAGCAGCTTCTTTCTGGAATTCTTTTCTAACTATTGGACTTGCTTATAAAAAAAAAAGGTTTATGTATTTTTGGATCCTAGGCAGCTCTAGAATTTTCCGTGAGAGAGGGAACATGCGATCAGAGGTGGTTAGAGGCGACAACAAGACTTTGAATGTAGTTGTGGGTGGGGGAGTTCCTGTTTTGATGTGGGCTATATTTCCTGCTGTTAATTCGTTAATTAAATTGTTTAATTTCCCTTTAGCTTTATTGCTGTTTGAAAAATTAGTTCCATAACCTAATTTAAAAAAAGAGAGAGGTTTGAAGACTTATGTGCTAATTTGTAGAATTTTCTTAATCTCAGAAATCCTATATAGTCATGTGAGCCCAGAAAACTTTGTTTCTTGACATTAATAGCGTTCCATAGTTCCTAATGCACGATTACCGTCTTTTGTTTCTATCCAGTAGATACTGAGGCAATGCAGGAGATGAAGAGGGAGGAGAATCAAGAAAACTGGCTTCTAGAAATTGAACCCATCCCAAGACAACCAGGAAATGTTGGTGAGAATATATCCCAGAGAAGTGAGAGTCAAAACACAAGGAATTATCAACAGGAATTGGAGAAGAAGCCAAGAGACCCTGCAAGAGACTCCCTGGATGCAGTCGCTGAGGGTGAGAAAAGTGACAGGGAACTCACAAACATCCCTGAGCTCCAGAGACACCCGAGAGAAGAGAAACCCTTACGAAATAAAAACAGCGACCAAATGGCTTTTCAGCTCCATTGGGGAAAGAGGAAAGGGAAGAAATCCATTCTGCAAGACACCGTTGGAAAAAGCCTTGGTAAGATATATCAATTCTTATTGCCCAAGAGATTTCACCCCACGGTGAGACCCTTTTTGTGTTGTCAGTGTAGAAAATGCTCCAAACGAAAGGTGAAGCTGAAATACAGCTGAGAACGCATGCAGAAGGGAAACCTTTTACATGGAGTTGAATGTATGAAAGCATTAATTCCTAGGGATGGACAGCCCAAACATTTGTCTTTTAGCTCCTCTTCATTTATGTTTCAGGAGCAATATCAGCAAGAGTGTGAACTATTTGGAAATGTGGCACAATGGTGAAAAAAAGGGGAACTATTTCCGGTGTTCCATTGGGTCACGTGTGCAGTATTTGCAAAGAGGACACGCTATTAATGGCAAACCAAAAGACAACAAGGGGCAAATTCGATAAATGGTGTCCCGATTGTAGGTTGCAGCAGGCGTCCTACCACTGTCTAACCAGCCAATCGGGATGCATGTTTTAAAAAAAAACACCCAGTGACGGGCAGCCTACATTGTGGGTTTTTTGTTAGCCTAGGAAGGCGCGAAGGGCCGCTTAAGCTCGCCCAAAGCTAGGTATGGGATTGGTTTCTCCTGGAAGTGGCCTTAGGCAAGCTTAGGAGGCCCTAGGCATCTTCCTAGTGCCGCAATAGGCGCCTGAAATGTAGGCCAGGAAAATGCTGGACTACATTTCAAATAGACTCAGCCATTGAACTGATCGTGACAAGGGAATCTCCCTGCCGCGGTCAGTTTAGCAAAGATGACTGGAAGGAGGGATGCCCACTCCCTCCTGCTGGAACCCCTGAAGCCCCTCCCCCCATTTCCACGGCTGGAGGAATGCCCAATTCATCCTTCTGCCGCTCCTGAGACATCCCCTGGCAGGAGGGATGACGAAACCCTCATGCCGCTGGCCCCATCATTCCCCAAATCCCCTCAAATACTCACCGATTCCACCCTGACACTCCCCAACACCCCCCAAGATCCCCCTGCTGCCCCTGAACACCCCCATACCTTTTTCTGATGGCTGGCAAGAGGAATGCCAACTCCCTCCTGCCGGCAGGCCCACCACTGCAAAATGGCAGGCGTTCCCCTTCTTGGTGCATTCTGGGATGCATAGGGAGTTGCCTGACTCCGATTGGCCAGATCCCTAAATCCCCTCCCATGGGATCTAGTCAGTTGGAGTTTTAGGAAGCCTTAGGCCATTCCCCAATGCATCCCAAAATGCACCAGGATGGGGAAGGCAGTGGCTGCCTGCCGGCAGGAGGGAGTAGGCATTCCTTTTCCAGCCATCAGTCAAAGGTAGAAACATAGAAAAATGACAGCAGATAAGGGCCATAGCCCATCAAGTCTGCCCACTCCACAGACCCACCCCCTAACTCTGCTCTAGAGACCCCGCTCCAAATGACCCATTCTTAACTCCACCCTCTCAGGGATCCCACATGGGCATCCCATTTACCCTTAAAATTTGGCATGCTGTTGGCCTCGATCACCTGTATCGGAAGCTTGTTCCAATGATCAACCACTCTTTCGGTGAAGAAATACTTTCTGGTGTCGCCATGAAATTTCCCTCCCCTGAGTTTAAGCGGATGCCCTCTTGTGGCTGAGGGTCCTTGGAGAAGGAAAATATCTTCTTCCACCTCGATACGTCTGGTGATATACTTGAACGTCTCAATCATGTCTCCCCTCTCCCTACGTTCCTCGAGAGAGTAGAGCCGCAATTCGTTCAGCCTCTCTTCGTATGAGAGATCCTTGTGCCCCGAGACCATCTTGGTGGCCATCCGCTGAACCGACTCTGCTCTTAGCACATCTTTATGGTAATGTGGCCTCCAGAATTGCACGCAGTATTCCAGATGTGGTCTCACCATGGTTCTGTACAACAGCATGATGACCTCAGGCTTCCGGCTGACGAAACTTCTGCGGATGCAACCTAACATTTGTCTTGCCTTAGATGAAGCCTTCTCCACTTGATTGGCAGCTTTCATATCTGCACTGATAGTCACTTCCAAATCCCGTTCTGTTACGGTCCTAGCTAAAGTCTCACCATTTAAGGTGTAAGTTCTGCACGGATTGCTACTGCCGAGGTGCATGACCTTACATTTCTTGGCATTGAAGCCCAGCTGCCAGGTCGATGACCAACGTTCTAACAAAAACAGGTCCTGCGTCATACTATCGTGTAAATTGGAGCCGCTCACTATGTTACATAGTTTAGCGTCATCGGCGAATATTGTTATTTTGTCTTGAAGCCCCTGAGTCAGGTCCCCTATGCATAAGTTGAAAAGTAGCGGGCCCAAGACTGAGCCCTGCGGTACTCCACTCGTCACTTCTGACGTTTTAGAGAGGGTACCATTAACCACCACCCTCTGAAGTCTACCACTTAGCCAATCCTTGACCCATGCGTTTCTCCCAACCCCATCGATTTCATCTTACTCAGCAGCCTACGATGAGGGACGCTATCGAAAGCTTTACTGAAGTCTAGGTACACTACGTCTAGGGATTCTTCCAAGTCCAGCTTCCTTGCAACCCAGTCAAAGAAGCTGATGAGATTGGATTGGCAAGACCTATCCTTGGTGAATCCATGTTGACTGGGATCCCGTAGATTCTACTCATCCAGGATCGTGTCTATTTTTCATTTGATTAGTGTTTCCATGAGTTTACACACTATTGATGTTAGACTCACCGGTCTGTAATTCGAAGCCTCCTCTCTGCATCCTTTTTTATGCAGTGGAACGACGTTAGCCGTTTTCCAGTCCATGGGTACTCTCCCCGTACTGAGGGAGAGATTGAAGAGTACGGATAGCGGTTCCGCCAGGACATCACACAACTGTCTGAGTACTCTGGGGTGTAGATTGTCCGGTCCCAAGGCTTTATTCACCTTGAGTGTTGTCAGCTCGCAGTAGACATCTCCGGGTGTGAACTCGAAATTCCAAAACGAGTCTTTCACTCTTTGCTTTGTCTGTAAGTGTGGACCGTGACCCGGTGCTTCGCTGGTGAAGACCGAGCAGAAGTACTCATTCAGAAGTTCCACTTTTTCGGAATCTGATTCCACGTACTTCCCGTCTGTTTTTTTTAGGCGTACTATCCCATCTGTGTTCCTTTTCCTGTCGCTAATGTACCTGAAGAAGGATTTGTCTCCCTTTTTGAGGTTCTTCGCTAAATTTTCTTCCACTCGAAGGGCATTCGGGGACTGTCGGGATCTTGTGGTGTCGAGGAGTGTCAGGGGTGAAGTAGGGGAATGTTTGTGAGGCTTCGGGGCATGATGAGGCCAGCAGAAGGAGGGAGTGGGCATCCGTCATGCCGCAAACATCCAGAGATGGAGGAGCTTCAGGGGTTCTGGCAGAAAGGAGTGGGCATCCCTTCTGCCAGGCAACTTTGCAGGGGAGATGGGTTCCCTGCTGTGTCTGCTAAACTGATTGCCTCAGGGAGATTCCCATGTGGCGATCATCTCAGCGGCAAGAAGCTTCGCTAACCAGCACCTGTGACATTGACGCCGGTTAGAGAATTGGGATGGTTAGGTGGAGTTAGGCGTCTGTCCATCAATGGGACGTCCCTGTGTGATTCTGAAAAGCCGCTTAGTCAGCTGCTGAGACCAGGCGTCCTATACAGAATCCGGCCCCAAATGTCTTTTTTTTCTGCTTGCTTTAGTTTAATGACGTGGGCTATGTCCTGGGCTTTTCCCATGTCATTGCCATCCTTTTTAATTCCGCACCAGGAAAACTACCAGTATTTGACTATCTGGGACTAATCTAGTTATCAGCTTATGCTTAGTGCCCCTGGCTGAATATTCACCCATAACAAATTAATACAAATGAATAAAAGTAATTACTTAAAAACGATTTGATATCATATCTAAGAAAGCACAAAATAATCCAAATGAGAAACAGTCTACATCTGTTTATTGTGATAATAATTTTTATCATCAAACAGGTTTAAAATGTCTTCAGAGGATCCATGAGAGTGAGAGGCCATTTACATGTTCAGAATGTGGCAAAAGATATAGTGATCCCTCAGCTTTAAAAAGGCACAAGAGGATTCATACTGGAGAGAAACCATTTACATGTTCAGAATGTGGGAAAAGATATAGTAGTCCCTCAGCTTTAAAAATACATAAGAACATCCATATTGGAGAGAAACCATTTACATGTTCAGAATGTGGGAAAAGCTTTAGTTATCCATCAAATTTAAAAAAGCACAAGAGGACTCATACTGGAGAGAAACCATTTACATGTTCAGAATGTGGGAAAAGCTTTAGCATGCAATCAACTTTAAAAATGCACAAGAGGACTCATACTGGAGAGAAACCATTTACATGTTCAGAATGTGGGAAAAGATATAGTAGTCTCTCAGCTTTAAAAATACATAAGAACATCCATATTGGAGAGAAACCATTTACATGTTCAGAATGTGGGAAAAGCTTTAACCAGCTGTCAAATTTAAAAAATCACCATAGGATTCATACTGGAGAGAAACCATTTACATGTTCAGAATGTGGGAAAAGCTTTAATTATCCATCAAATTTAAAAAGGCACAAGAGGACTCATACTGGAGAGAAACCATTTACATGTTCAGAATGTGGGAAAAGCTTTAGCAAGCAATCAACTTTAAAAATGCACAAGAGGACTCATACTGGAGAGAAACCATTTACATGTTCAGAATGTGGGAAACGATATAGTCATCCCTCAGCTTTAAAAATACATAAGAGCATCCATACTGGAGAGAAACCATTTATATGTTCAGAATGTGGTAAAAGCTTTATTCAGCAATCAACTTTAAAAAGGCACAAGAGAGCTCATACTGGAGAGAAACCATTTACATGTTTAGAATGTGAGAAAAGCTTTAGTCAGCAATCAACTTTAAAAAAGCACAAGAGGACTCATACTGGAGAGAAACCATTTACATGTTCAGAATGTGGGAAAAGATATAGTAGTCCCTCAGCTTTAAAAACACACAAGAGCATCCATACTGGAGACAAACCATTTACGTGTGCAGAATGTGGTAAAAGCTTTATTCAGCAGTCATATTTAAAAAAGCACAACAGGATCCATACTGGAGAGAAACCATTTACATGTTCAGAATGTGGGAAAAGCTTTAGTTGGCAATCAACTTTAAAAAGTCACAAGAGGACTCATACTGGAGAGAAACTATTTATATGTTCAGAATGTGGTAAAAGCTTTAGTCAGCAGTCACATTTAAAAAATCACAATAGGATTCATACTGGAGAGAAACCATTTACATGTTCAGAATGTGGGAAAAGATATAGTAGTCCCTCAGCTTTAAAAATACATAAGAGCATCCATTCTGGAGAGAAACCATTTACATGTCCAAAATGTGGGAAAAGCTTTATTCAGCAGTCATATTTAAAAAATCACAACAGGATTCATACTGGAGATAAACCATTTACATGTTCAGAATGTGGTAAAAGGTTTAGTCAGCAGTCACATTTAAAAAGTCACAATAGGATTCATACTGGAGAGAAACCATTTATATGTTCAGAATGTGGTAAAAGACATCGTGATCCATCAGCTTTTAAAAGGCATATGATGATGCATAGTGGAGAGAAACTATATACCTGTTCAGAATGTGGTAAAAGCTTTATTCAGCAGTTACATTTAAAAATGCACAAAAGGATTCATACTGGAGAGAAACCATATACCTGTTCAGAATGTGGTAAAAGCTTTAGTCAGCAGTCACATTTAAAAAATCACAATAGGATTCATACTGGAGAGAAACCATTTATATGTTCAGAATGTGGTAAAAGACATAGTGATCCATCATCTTTAAAAAAGCACATGATGTTGCATAGTGGAGAGAAACTATATACCTGTTCAGATTGTGGTAAAAGCTTTAGTCAGCAGTCATATTTAAAAAAGCACAAGAGGATTCATACTGGAGAGAAACCATATACCTGTTCAGAATGTGGTAAAAGCTTTAGTTGGCAGTCAGCATTAAAAACACATGAGAGGATTCATACTGGAGAGAAACCATATCATGTCCAGAATGTGGCAAATGTTATAGAGATCCCTTAGCTTTAAAACTACACAAGAGGGTTCATACTGGAGAGAAACAATTTACATGTTCAGAATGTGATTAAAACTTTAGTCGATAATCATGCTGTGCAGAATGTTGTAAAAGCTTAAATGGGAATCACATTTTAAAAAGATAGAGGAAGAGTCATACAGGAGATACAGAAAGAAAGTGTATATGAACGTTTAACAGTGGCAGAAGGAACAACTATCAAGCAGAAATTCCTGATAGAAAATATTGTAGAAAACTAAAACTAATATTAAAGAGTGTACTAACATTACACCATTTCTGCATTCTTCTATAGCTTTGGTATTCTTGACTCTCATCTATAACTTTAAGTGTAGACTACATTTTTAGACCTGAAGAAGGAATGAGCCTCATAGAAATATATTATAGACAATGCTCACTGTCTCCGGCTGAATATTGACCTATAACAACTCAACAATGAATAGAAATTGGAATACAACTAATTATGTATAAAAACTGTGATTATCCATATGGGAGAGAAAGATTCTCCATCGCTTGAGTACCTGAATAAATTCATGTTTACCGTTCTGAGCTCCCTTGGGAGAATGGTATAGAAAATTAAATGAATGAATAAATAAATAAATATATATCTTATGATTAAACTTTGTATCATCAATCAGGTTTAAAATGACTTCAGGGGTCCATGAGAGTGAGAGGCCATTTACATGTCTAGAATGTGGTTAAAGCTTTAATGACTAAAACAGCACAAGAGAATTCATATGGGGAGTAATTACCCTCAAAGGAAACAATATTCCTGTTCAGAATGTGGTAAAATTTTTTAGGTGGAATTAGCTTTAAAGGGGCAGAAGAGAATACATACAGGAGAGAAACCATATACATGCTCAGAATGTGGTAAAACCTTTAGTTACACATCACACTTAAAACTGCACATGAGGATTCATACTGGAGTAAAACCATGTGGAGAGGCATAATTGAAAGTGTGCCTAAGTCTTAGGTTGGATGTCTTGTGCAAGATGTCCACAAACCCAGTAGGGAAAATGTCCATTTTCAAAACTGCCAAACATCTATCTTTTATTTTTGAAAATGAGCTAGGTATAAGTTTTGGTCCTTAGAACATCTACTTTATTCCCCATTTTCAAAAATAAAAATGTCCACGTGAGAAATGTACAAAAGCAAGTTTTGTAGATGTAGCCACCAACTACTTTGATCTCGGCAGAAGGAATCCCTATCAGCTGAGCCAGTTTTGGGGATTCCCAGTGGCTCAGCTAATAAGGATTGCCCCTGCCAGGATCAGTTGAGCCATGGAACCCTACACCCATCCCCCTGACATCCCTGGACCTTCCTCCTTCCTGACATTCCTCCTACATCCATGGGCCCCCTCCCACATTCCCGGACTACCTATACCATCATATGAGAAAACAGAAAGAGGGAAGCCCATCCCCTCCTGCCTTCAGTGCCCCATGCTGCAAATGACAGGGCTTCCCCCCTCCCAATGCCACAATGGTAAATCGTAATTGTTTTTACCCAGTCCCTCTGCACTTTTCTTGTATCCCTACTGCCGGTCTTTGAATGATTCATTCCAATCCAGACGGAGTTAGGATTATCCTAACTCCGTCTGGATCGGAACAGAAAGCACTACCTTCTGCCAGTCCAGATGGAGTTAGGAGGATATCGGACTGAGTAGCCTTGCTCGGTGCTTCCACTGCTGCTGGAAAGACAGCCAAGAGTGTAATATTTAAGAAATAAAACCTTGTTTGTTATGTGTTAATTTGTACACTGCAAGAAAGCGTTTTCATTAGGCCTGATTTTAAGAGTGTCTGAAAAATAAAACAAATATAAATGATAATTAACATTTTTTCTTCATACAGTATACTTTGTGTTTCTTTTCAATTTGTGGTTACCATAATTAATTAATATGATTAATTAATATTATTTGAGGCTAGTAGGGATACTGCGGGGGATGGTGGGGACGATAGTTGCAGAGATGAGGCGTTGACAGGGATGGTGGTCATGGAGACAGGATGGGGATAAATGTTTTCCTCGTGTCATTCTCTAACTCTTAGTCCAGTGAGTTTCCAGTTTTTCCATCCCATTGGAAAAATAGGTTCTGACAAACCCTGCAAAATACTCATTGATGGCGTCAATGACATCCTCGTTTGGAAATTTACCAAAAACTTTTCAAATGCACCACTGTTACCAAAAGATTGACATAGGGGACGTGATCAATTCCAGACCGCTGCGCTCATCTCTCATCTGGTGGCACCATTAAGAAGTACGTGTTGCACACTTTCAAATGTATATATCAGATTTCCAGTGTTGGCACATTTTCAAGAGAAAAACAATAGTTGCCCTGACTTATGAATCAACCCACGTGCAGTAGGCTTTTGTCTGACATCGCTTTCAGCGCTACGGCTGTGGTGTTTTTCACTTCATTTTCTGAAGAGAACTCTTTCCACGCAGTTGTTTTTTTCAGGGTTGAGAACATTTCAAGAGTTTTAGAACTGCTCTTTCCAAGTTTAACACAAAATTCAGTCACACACCTCTGGCGTATGAAGTCAACCCAACAATGATGTACCTGAAAAGGTTACTATGAGTTTTTGCCTCTTTGGCTAGGAGGAGGCTTTGGTGCATAGGAAGAGGAATGGACAGTAAGAAAAAGGAAGTATTGATGCCCCTATGTAAGACCTTGTTTGGTTGGAAAAACTATGTGGATAGGCTACATCCATGCCCCCAATTCTTCCATATATTCCTCAGTTCTTAATTCTATCTCAGGGGAGATCAAATAAAGAAATCTCTCACAAAAGTGTGGTTAAAATAGTCAAAGCTTTGAGGAGTATTTGACTGTTTACTGAAGTTGGTAAGTTCACAGTCAAAAGTCTCATCATATTACCTGTGGCTGGTCATTTTATTGGAAATTGACATCATTAATTAATTCATTATTAAACAGACGTAGGTGGTACGTCCTCCAAATTGCATACTTCAACAATATTCTATTGGGTCTATCCAAGTCATATGATTTCCCATTAATTTTACTTCCTTAGCAATAATGACTTAACCCATTACATGCTATTGGCGTCATCTCTTGTCAGCAATAGAAGGAAGTGGACAACATGCTGACCTTGCACACGTGTTCTATTCTATTGGAAATATCTCAAGCTCATCAATACATGAAGGAGGACACGGTACTACTCGAGAGGGTCCAGAGAAGAGCGACTAAAATGGTTAAGGGACTGGAGGAGTTGCTGTACAGTGAGAGATTAGAGAAACTGGGCCTCTTCTCCCTTGAAAAGAGGAAACTAAGAGGGGACATGATCTAAACATTCAAGATAATGAAGGGAGTAGGCTTAGTAGATAAAGACAGGTTGTTCACCCTCTCCAAGGTAGAGAGAACGAGATGGTGGTGGAGAGCTGGAATGCTCTTCCGGAGGCTGTTATAGGGGAAATCACCCTCCAGGGATTCAAGACAAAGCTAGATAAGTTCCTGCTGAACCAGAACATACACAGGTAAGGCTAGACTCAGGGCACTGGTTTTTGACCTAAGGTCCACCGCCTGAGCGGACTGCTGGGCACGATGGACCACTGGTCTGACCCCGCAGCGGCAATTCTTATGTTCTTAATATTTGACTAGGTAAATGGAAGAAAAATGTTTTTATAAACAAATATGTTAGTGTGACTTTTAGCTCATTTTCAGGGACCTATTGTCATGGCTCCAACATCTTGTTCTAGACATTAACCCCAAATATTTTGTTCTATTAAGGAAACATATGTTCTTTAGCACTCTCCAGACTGGTACAGTTTAATCATTACGAGTGGGTTATATATCCAATCATGACCAGCAGGTGGAGACTAAAACCAAAACTGTGGAATAGTACATAAGAGGTACCTTCCCCTAGTCCTGTCAGTCTTCTTTCAGTCTCCAGCAGGTGTGAGTGAGCTGTACCCATCTCCCTTGGTAGGGCTGTTGGAATTTGTTTAGGGATCCTAGTTCCCGTTTTTGTGCCGGGTTGATCTTGGGTAGGCCGTGTTTGGGAGTCCGTCCAACCTCGGAGATGTCAAACCTGGTGGATCTTGTGCTGGGTCCCTCCCCCCATTTCCTTCACCTCCCCAACATTTTTTTAGAGGTGCCTCAGCAGTAAGCCTTGCCCCCTAAGTGAAGCAAGGCATGCTGCTTTGAGAGCCAGAGGAGTCTGTTCTGTACAAAATAAAAAATCCTAAGGTAGTGCCGGTCTGAAGGGTTGCTTTCCCTTTAAATATGCTGTAATTTACTGTATTTTTTGACTAAACGGCACTTTTCTTCTAGCTAGGTTGCGTATGGACCAATTGAGCACTTCTCAGGGAACTGGTGCACAAATTGGTCCAGACGTGTGGCACTCGCAGCCAGCCTGAACTCGGCTGTTTGGGCTGGGGCAGTGGTGGGGCTCCGTCCGCAGCGGTTGCAGGTGTCCAGGGCTCCCTGCCGCTAGTGCCTCACGAGTCTGAAGGGAGCAGTGAGGCAGCCCTTTCTTCCCCTCTGCCTACGGAGGGATTTCCTCAGCCGCTGACGGTAAGGATAAAAAGGATTCCCTTACCGCCAGTTCGGAACTCCCTCTCAGCTGATTTTTTAACAGCTGATGCCAGCTTGTCTGTTTTAGCAGCTGGGACAGTTCAGGCTTCCCAGCCCCTGGAGGGGCTATTTTTGGTGGGAACTTCACCATTTTCACAGACAGGCCCCTCCATTTTGTTTGCAACCTCAGGTGACCTTCCCCCTGTATTGGAAAAACAGGGGCAGGTTTCAGCTGGGTCCCCTGCTGTGGCAAGGAGTCCCATGGGACCCCCGGGGTTTTTTTCCCCGATTTAATTTTTGCTTTGTGCAGAGCCTATTTTCAGGTGGCTGGAAGTCCCACGTGTTCCCTGGGGGTTTCGGGGAGGAGGGTTCCCTCCACATCCCCTGTGGCTTTGCCTCCCTCTTTCTCCTCCCTCATCCAAGCACCTGCAGGTGGCTTGGGATGCGGATTGGTGGTCAGAGGAGCGAGTTGGCCTGGATGAGGACCTGGACTCTTTTGAGGAATTCCAGGATCCTCTTGAGGGGATTGCGGCAGGGCAGCGGGTTTCCTGCGAAGAGGCGTCCATGGTGCGCCTTTTTCAGAGGGATGAGCCACCAGACCTGATTCAGCAGGTCTCCTCGGTGCTGCGTTTTGAGGAAGCACCACTGGAGACCCTGTGTGTGGGGGACCCTCTTCTTAGGGGGATCCACGCTGCATCCCGCTCTTTTCCTATGCATCAGGATATTTGGGATCTCGTTCTGGTGCAGTGGAATACACCGGAGGTGACGTTTCAGTTGGCACACACCATGACTCGTTTGTATCTGATCCCGGATGGAGAAAGGGCTACTTTGAAGTCGCCAATGGTGGACGCGGTGGTCTCAATGATTGCTAAGCAGCATACGGTGCCCATCATGAGAGTGAACCACTCCATGATCCAAAGAGGTTTGCCCTTCCCTCCAAAGCCACCTGCCCAGACTGCTGTAAGTTGGTTCCGTTCAGGGAAGTGGCATCTGAAGGGGATGACGCTGTGGAGACCACTGAAAGAGGAGCGACTCCTGTAGAGGGTGCCTATGTGCTGTGGCCCAGAGGACCACCATGGACCCCAGCACCTGCAAATAATGCCAGGCTGAGAGAACCAAAAGATCCAGGAGATCTCTGATTTGCTTCTGAAGTTTCTATCTGCGTAGCTTGGGGGAAAAAACATGGTATCAAAGAGAAGGCCCAGATACTCCAAGGTCTGCGACAGCAACAATGGGCTCTAATTGGAGTTGAAAATCCAACCCAAGCGTTGTAGCAGAGACATCACCGTCTCCATTGCTCGTTCGTACTCCTGCCGAGACAGAACCCGGATCAACCTGCCGTTCAAGTAAGGATGAGACAGACTTGGGTTAGCATGGAATGCTGCTACTATTTGGGGTTTTTGCCAGGTACTTGTGAGTCAACCAGTGTTCCCTCTAAGGTGAGCGCATGAGCGATCGCTCACTATTTTCAGTGGCATCGCTCATACGCTTTCCTCTGTCGCTCACTCGAGGGCGGGAGGAGGTGAGAGGAAGCGGCGGCGGCGACGGCCTGTATTTTAAAGTTAAAAGATGCAGCGGCGGCTCCTCTCAAGATCCCCGACTGCATCGGACTTCTGACGCAGGTGGGGATTCGTGAGAGGAGCCGCTGCCACGTCTTCAGTGTCCTACCAAGGGGGGGGGGGCGGTCTGCCCCGGCTGTGTACCCGCCCTAAGGCTACAGTCAGAGAGGAAGTTTTTTTTTTGTTTTTATGTAAATTTTATGTTTAATATGTTTATTAATTTTCAAATAGGAACAATACACACAAGCGCAGGAGACATGGTGTACAACGAAACAGTTGAATACAGACTTTCTCCCAAAATTCACCATAGAACTAAACGCCCACCTATTCCTCCCCCCCGCCCCCCCAAAAACCAGTTCCAATACAACCAAATACACTCTATTCCATATAGTGCCACTAAGAAATTTAAACATTAAGCAGATGACTACGAGCCCTGAGGGTTAACGTAAGCCAGAATGGTTCCCAACAAATACTAAAAGCTTTACCCCTCACAGAGTCAAAGTCCGAGAATTGTAAACGTTCCATGGAAGCATGTTGTAACATCAGGACACGCCAGTGGGACAAGGTGGGGGAATCTGAAGAAATCCAACAGTGCAAAATCACCTTCTTCCCCAACAACACTGAGCGAGCCATGAAAACCCTTTGGATGGGGAAGAGGAAGATGGTCCAAGGTAAACAACAATTCCGGGCGGAGGGCAAAGTTGTAAGTCCACATTGTCTGGATGTGTCGATGAAGCTGTTGCCAAAAGGAATGAACCCTCGGGCAGGACCAAAACTGATGTCCAAGGGTAGATGGGGAATAAGAACATTTAAGGCACACATCTTAGCTCGAAAGAGGTAAGCAGGAGACCGGTAGAGACGCGGCAAAAATTTAAAGTTCATTTCAATCAAGGGCACACTAAGTGTCAAGTGTGCCGTCCCAGGAAGACCTCTCTTAATCATATGCGCTGTCATTGTGCAGGAAAGTTCCAGGGACCATTTTTCTGCATAAGATACATAGGAAAGTTCGCCCAACTGCTCTTGGAGATGGCGATGATGAAATCTCAAAGGAATCATGTCCTGCGCAGTCAGACTTAGGGCTTCTGAGATGGTTTCCATGCGTCGATTTGTGAGGGCGTCCCGGGAGAAGGAATGTACATAAGAGGAAAGCTGAAGATAAGAAAACCAGTCCTTCTCCAGCTAACCATGATCCTTACGCAGGTCCGCAAAAAATTTCAAGGACCCATCCGAATTTAACAGCTGAAAAAGGAATTGGTTAGAATTGACAGTCCATATAGCAGAATTGGCCGGTGTCATTCCAATGGGAAAATCCCCATTATCCCTCAAGGGTAAAAAGGGGGTCAACTGAGATGAAATGTGCAGTTGATGACACAAATGCCTCCAGAGACGTCTCAGGGGAAGCAAGAAAAGGTCCCGTGCCAAAGAGGTCTTTGGAGGCATGCGCTGCACATGAAGAAGGTAACTGAAGTGGAATGGAGCACACAAGAAAAGTTCCCCTCTGGTGGCCGAAAAATAGCTGGTCCCCCTAAACCAGTCATTTAAATGTCTCATCTGGCACGCCAGTGATAACAAACGAAGGCTACGCAATCCCAAACCTCCAAGGTCCCTAGGACGCAACAGATGCACAAGAGACAAACGTGCTCTTTTACCATTCCATAAATATTTTTGGAGATACCGGCCAATAAGTTTATCATGTTTAGCAGACAGTAAAATAGGCAACATCTGAAGTATATATAACCACTGAGGCACCAGTACCATATTATACAAAGCTATTTTTCCCATAAGTGAAAGTGGAAAGGCCCGCCACGTCTCCAATTTAAGTAGGGTAGTGCGAACAAGAGGGTCTACGTTTGAGGTGTAAAGTGTGTTAAGGTCGGGAGAAATAGTGATTCCCAAATAAGTAAGAGTTCCCAGAGCCCAAGCAAGAGGAAAAGGACCTCTGTAATACTATAGATTTCTGTTTGTTCAGAGCCAGACCAGAATACATACTAAACTCATCTAGTAAGTCCAACGCTCTAGGAAGGGATAGTTCAGGAGACCCTAAGGTCAATAAAAGGTCATCCGCATACGCTAAAACTCTCAGTTGTGAAGTTCCCTCCGGGAGTCCCTGCAGTGCGTCATCCAACAAAAGGGTACGAAGAAAGGGGTCTAAATAAAGAAGAAAAAGCAGAGGGGATAACGGACTACCCTGTCTAGTGCCCCGCGCTATGGAAAACTGAGAGGAGCGAGAACCGTTTTCCAAAATACTCACGGTTGGGTCTTTATAAAGTAGATTGACCATCTCTAAAAACCAACCATCAAACCCCATATAAGAAAGGACCGTAAACAGGTAGGCCCAGTTAACCTGGTCAAAAGCTTTAGCTGCATCCAAGCCAACCAAGATTCCCGGGACATCCTCGTCCCGGGCCCTCTGCATAGCGGTAAGAAGTCTGCGTACATTCAGCACTGAGTGTCGACGCGGTACAAAGCCCACCTGTTCAGGAATTATCAAAGTAGGCAATAGTGTAGCCAGGCGATTAGCCAATATTTTATCCAGAATTTTGATATCTACGTTGAGTAAGGAAATCGGCCTGTAAGATTCAAGATCCGTATCAGGTTTGCCCGGTTTAGGTAGTAATGTTATGAAAGCATGGTTAGATCCTGCAGGGAACCCCCCCCCTCCGCCGCAAGAGCCGCTGAATAATAAGCCTCCAAGGGGCCACAGATGGAGACCAATAGAGATTTATAAATTTCGGGGGAAAAGCCGTCTGGGCCCGGTGAGGTACTACATTTTAACTGTTTAACCGCTGTCTGGAGTTCTTTACCCTGGTTTGGGCGATTCAAGAAGAGGCGGTCTGGCGACGACAAACGAGGCACCCCAGCATCTTGCAAATAATCCACAAGCTCAGGACCCTCCTCGGGATCCTTAGAGGCATAAAAATCCCGGAAATATGTGAGGAAACTATCTGTAATGTCTGCGGTCGAAGTCGCCACCCGCCCCGACGGTAGTAGTAATCTTGGAATATAACGAGGTGGACTTTTGGGTTTTGTCAAGGTTGCCAACAGCCGTCCTGCCTTATGGCCAAATTTATAATATCGAAATCTAGAATAATGGAGATATTTCTGAGTTCGGTCATGCAACAATGAATTTAATGCTACTTGGGCCGCCACCATCGCTTCCCAAGATTGCGGAGAGGGACGTGACAAATGCCTACGCTTCAATTTTTGATATTCCCATTCTAGATGCAAGAGGCCCCGGGACAAACGGTGTTTCTGGGCAACTACATATGATATAATGTCTCCCCGCAAAACCGATTTGGCCGCATCCCAAAATAATAAAGGGTTATCGCGATGTTGACCATTAAAAGTCACATAGTCTTCCCATTTTTGTGTGAGGTATTTGATAAACTCCAGATTAGAGGCTAAATAAGGAAATTTCCAACTCCCCCCCCTTGGAAACCGAATCTCCCCGTGAGATATCAATCCATATAGGAAAATGGTCGGACACAGCAAGAGGTCCCACCTCAGAGGAGTGGACCCGGGAGAAATACCCAGCCGAAGTCAGAATGTAATCGATTCTAGAAAAAGTATGGTGGACCCGTGATTGATGGGTAAAGTCCCTTTCCGTAGGATGTAGAAGGCACCAAGGATCAATAAGATCCAAGTTGTCACAAAGAAAGGGAATACCCCGGGTAATGCTATGAGATTGAGAAGAACCCGGGCCCGTTCTGTCCATGGCCGGGTCCATAACCTGATTAAAGTCACCTAGTAAAATTACAGGAGTAGTGGGGTCCCGGAGGCTTAGTGTCACCAAGGAGGAGAAAAAAGCATGGTCATATTGATTAGGGGCATATACCACTAGGAGATTGATGGTGTATTCAGACATAGTTACCTTACACAATAAAATCCTCCCCTGGGAATCACCATACAAGCGTTCTACCTTACCCGGGAACCCCCTGCATACCAAAAGAGCAACACCCGCCTTCTTATTTGAGGAAGATGCATAATATACCTGACCCACCCAGCCCCTCAATAATTTGTCATGTTCTGCATCAGTCAACCTGGTCTCCTGCAAACATGCCAAATCAGCTTTGTGATGTTGAAGCCGTTGAAATATTTTGCTGCGTTTGATAGGAGAGGTTATGCCACAGACATTCCAGGACAAGAGGCGAAAAGTCTGATCACCCAGGTGAGAAAGGAAACAAATACACTCGCCCCTGCCCTCGAGAGATACCTCCTAGACTCCCAGCCAGGCCTAAGAGGGGATACCACAAAACCCACAGAAGAAAGGCACTCAGAGTGACACTATAAGAACTCAGCAAAAACATTGGAATAGAGAAAATAAAATTCTGCAGAGTAAACCACAATCCCCTGCCCCAACTCCCTCCCCCCCTCCACCAAATCCCCAAACTCCCCCCCAACTCTTCCCCACTCCCAATCCCAAACCCAAGTACATGGCTTGCCAAGAACCCTCTGTGTCCCAGGAAAGCAGATCACGTCACTGACGCCGTCAGCGCCCAGCCCTCCTTGATGAGTGAATTGTCAAGTCGTGAGAGAAATCAAGATAGATAGCAAAGGTGAAACCACCGCTAGCCGCCAACAAATGGGCACATGTTCCAACTCAGGGGGGAGGCGAGGAAGGCTCCAGATGGTTCACAAATTCTCCCGCTAGGTCCGCTGAGTCAAACACATGCCACTTCCCATTGTGCTGAATTTTCAAGATAGCTGGGTATAGAAACATGAAATGACGCTTCTTTTCCACAAGCCTAGAGCAGATAGGATGAAACACCTTGTCTGTCGGGGCGGCCGAGTAATCTTGCCCAATTCTCACAGGTAAAGTTTCATAGACCAGCAAATCCTTTTTTGCACGATAAGCCCGCAGTATTTCCACTTTATGACGGTAATTATGGAGTTTTCCGATGACCACTCTGGGGCGCTGATCAGAACCAGTGCGAGAGCCCACCCGGTGAACCCGTTCAAACCGGGCCGGACCCAAGGACCTCGGCATCGGTAACTCACTGGCCAACCACGACTCCACCACTGAAAGCAGCACGGAATCAGAGATATTTTCAGGAAGGCCTATAAACCTCAAATTGCCACGACAAGACATATTTTCCAGGTCTTCCAGTTTGTCCTGGCAGGATCACAGTTGGGTCGTCAGCGTGGCCACCTCAGACGACACTCCAAGCGCCCCATCTTCCACGGCCGACACCCGGGACTCCAACTCCGTGACTCGGGCAGCGTGATCTTCTAGCAGCGATTCCAATTTAGTGAGTTGTGTGGAAATCTGAGCCATAAGCGGCTCCAGCGCCTGCAGAATTGCCTACTGCAGGTCAGCATGGCCAGTGTGAGCGCCGGGCTGTCTGCACGCGGCACGTCCGCCATCTTGTCCTCGGTCACTTTCACTCGTTCCCGATCCTTTTTTGCAGTTTTGGAAGCCATAGCAGAGGGCGATCGGGCCAGGAAACGGTCCATGCAATTGCGGCACCAAAACTGCGGCAGCGGTGGTCAGCGATTCAGGCTAGTGTCTCACCCGAATGCGAAATGAGGAACAGGGCTCCGGAGCCGGCACAGAGTGCTGTTGCCCGACTCACAGCATCACGTGATCCCCGGAGAGGAAGTTTGAGCCAGCCAATCGCTGCCTGGCTGGGCGGAACTTCCTCTCCGACGGCAGAATTGACGTCGGGGAGAGGAAGATTGATCGGCCCGAAGCAGAGAGAGCATGGGGCGGCGTCAGCTTTGGGGCCTGTTATCCATTGGTGGCGTTTGGGTCCTGTTCCCCAATGGCAGCGGCAGTGGCAGTGGCTTGGGGATGGGCAGGGAGAAAGAAAGAAAGAAAGGGGGCAGGCAGAGAGCAGAAGGAAAGAAGAGAAACAGAAAAAAAGAAAGGGGGCATGAAGAGAGAAAGAAAGAAAGGTCAGGGAGAGAGGAAGAAAAAGTTGGAGGAGGGAATGAGGTGTGGAGGAGAGGAAGCATACAGGCTGAAAGAAGGGAAGAAAGATTGGATGCCCAGTCAGAAGATGAAAGTGCAACCAGAGACTCATGAAATCACCAGACAAGGTAGGAAAAATGATTTTATTTTAAATTTAGTGATCAAAATGTGTCTGAATTTATATATGCTGTCTATATTTTGCACTATGGCCCCCTTTTACTAAATCGCAATAGTGTTTTTTAGCGCAGGGAGCCTTTGAGCGTCGAGAGCAGCGCTGGGCATTTAGCGCAGTTCCCTGCGCTAAAAACTGCTATTCTGGTTTAATAAAAAGGGAGGGGGGTATATTTGTCTATTTTTGTATGGTTGTTACTGAGGTGACAATGCATAGAGTCATCTGCCTTGACCTCTGAAAAAAACCCAGAATAGGAATGATAATTAACATTTTCTCAGCGTATAGTGTGCTTTGTGTTTTTTAATTTTATTGTTGGTAGATCATTTTGACTTGGTCATTTTAAAGTAGCTCGCAAGCCCAAAAAGTTTGGGCACCTCTGAGCTAGAGCGTTGAAGCTGTATATTTCTATTTTATCCCCCCTTTTACAAAACTGTGGAGTGTTTTTTAGCGCCAGCCGTGGTGGTAGCAGCTCTGATGCTCAGAATTCTATGAGCGTCAGGGTTGTTACCACTGTGGCTAAAATCCACACTACAGTTTTGTAAAAGAGTGGGGGGTTAGTTTGTGATGACATATTCGATACTAGGCGAAGGTGTTTTCTGTGTTCTGTGTGTTCGAAAGACATGGTTTTCTGTTAGGATTGACGGTGTAGGATTGATCTGTGCTGGTCTGGCTTGATTAGTTTTACAATGGGTGTATTGATGTACTGCTCACTGCAATATGTAAGATGCTGCCTTTTCCTAGGTACTCATGTGTGACGTGTGGTTTGTTACTAAAAATCATGTTTTTCTTACAGATGGGGGGGGGGGGTGCCAAAAAATGATGGGCCCCGGGTGTTACATATGCTACGTACGCCACTGTATGTAAAGATACCAGAAAGCTGGCGTAGCAAAAACTTTAAGTAAATTGTTATTCTTCTAAGCTTTGAGTATTTAACCCTCCCACAATCTCATGGGCACTCGTTTCAAGTTTATTGAGATTTTGATTTAAACGCAATATCAAATATTTTCAATAAATTTGGGGAAATAAATAAAACCATGTGAACAATAAACATACAAATATATCCATAGATGATTAAAATTACATAAGGAGTACAAGGATAAACTACATTTGTTTAAAAATGTGTCCTCCGCGCCTGCTCATAAATTTGTGGAGTATGTAATTTGTCGCTCATGCATATTTTTTTTTGCACACACCTCATCAATCCTTAGAGGGAACATTGCTTGTGACTTGGATTGGCCTCAGCGAAGACGGGATACCGGGCTAGATAGACCATTGGTCTGACCCAGTAAAGCTATTCTTATGTTCTTATGTTAAATAAACAAAGACAAAAAACTCCACAAAAAAAGTCATAAAATGACAAGCTGCAAAAATGTGGCGTGAATAATTATTATTAATAAAAATCACAGCATCTTATTCATCATTAGGACTGAACCTTCTTACTGTTGTTCTTGTACACATTAATAGGTTAAAACACATTAAGGAGCCAAAACCAAAACACAGGCTGTCACGGGCCAATTCCCGCCCAATCTCCGCCCCAGACCCCGTCTCCATAATAATACTAATTATAACCATTTTTTCCATTCATTTTTCATATACACACACAATATAATCTTATTAACACATAATGGTTAACCACAAAATTAAACTACACAAAACACACTGTATGCTTCTCAACATTCATTCCTACCAGAACACAGATAACCCCTCTGCAAATACGGGACCAAAAACTAAAAGTACTAATATATTTTTTAAAAACACCCTAAGATTCAAGAGAAAAAGGAACAAATGTATTTCTTCCTGAGCAGCAGATTAAAATGCTCAAAATTGACACAATTCAAACACAAAACTATTCCCCCTACCTTTGTCTCCTTCCCTCCATGCTGTGCCTCCCTCCGGCGGGTGTCTAACCTTCTGGCCGGCTCCAACCTGGCCGTTTTATGCAGCCCACGGTCTGATGCCCCCAGTGTTACCTTGTGGCCAACTCCCTCCACACAGCTGTAGTGTGCATGGAGCCGCGTGCATCGGCTCCTCGTGCGTCCTGCACCTGAACCGGAAGCCTTCTCTCTGATGTCGCAATGTCAGAGGAAATGCTTCTGGATGAGGTGCGGGACGTGGCTCCGTGCACACTACGGCTGTGAGGAGGAGGGAGTTGGCTACAAGGTAACACTGGGGGCATTGGACCGTGGGCCGCATAAAACAACCAGATGGGCCGGATTTGGTCCGTGGACCTTGAGTTTGACGCCTGTGGGTTAAACAGTGGTGACACCTCAGATATTTTTATCTCAGCTCATTACAGAACAGCAAAAGCTGATTTACTTGGCGGGTATCATTATAATCACTGGCCTATCACCACCTCCAACCATGTGTTAACTTCTTTTTCATACTAAAATTATAAACTTTATAAATAATGTAAATATGGAATTTAACTTCAAACAACAATGAGGCTTCAGCTCAATCATGATCACAATGTCAGGGGTGGCCATGGGGGGCGACTTTCGCTCCTAGTATTGCCAATTTATACATGTATGATTTTGAAAAGCAGTGGCTGGACCATTCTCCATTTAAAAGCGTTATCCTTTTATTGGAACGTTTCATAGATGACATCTTTCTTCTGTGGATAGGGACAGAACAAAACGTCAATCATTCATGCAATGCTTAAATAGTTGTCATTCACAGATTCAGTTCACAGCCAGCTGGTCCCCTTCCAGGCTTCAATTTCTAGATGTACAAGTCCACAAAATAGGACATCATTTTGTTACTAAAGTGTTCAAAAAGTCAACTATGGTGACGCTATTTTACACGCCAACAGTTGTCATCCATGGGCTCTCAAAAACAGTTTGCCGTACTCTCAGTTTTCGAGATTCCGGCGTATATGCCAGGATGAGAAATCTTTCAAACACCAAGCCAGAGAGGTTATTCCAAACGCACACGTAGGAAAGCATACAAACAAGCTAAATACCAGAACCGCGCATTGTTATTACAGGCACAAAATAGGGATAGAACAGTGGTCTCAAACTCAAACCCTTTGCAGGGCCACATTTTGTATTTGTAGGTACTTGGAGGGCCTCAGAAAAAATAGTTGTCTTTGTTTTTGGCTAAGTCTTAGTAATAATATTGTCATTTATAGCTAAAGAGATATATGATCAAGAAACTGTTTTATTTTACTTTTGTGATTATGATAAACATACCGAGGGCCTCAAAATAGTACCGAGGGGCCGTAAATTTGCAACCATTGGGATAGAACATCTGATAACACTTTGACTCTGCTTATGTAATACATGTTAGGGGGGAAGAGGTGGCCAGTCTTATAAGGGAAATTATGCAATGTCACCCTGCTTTGAGGGGTACAGAGGTAAGAATTTGAAGGAACTCTTGAGTCCAGCATTGCTTCCTTCAGTTCCTGTTCCTATGTTGACAGGGGGGCATCGGCAATGTGGAACATGTAAGACTTGTGCTATTACTTTCGAGTGTGACTCTTTTTTTATAGGTTACGTCATTCTACAACCTGTATGTCTTCCAATGTAATTTATGTTCTAATATGTAGCTGTAACAAGTTGTACGTGGGGAAGACTTCTAGATCCTTGAGTGTAAGGGTCACTGAACACAGGTCAGTAGTTCTCACAAAGAAATTGGGTGCCCCTGGTTCAACATTGTCAAGAGACTGGACATATTTTTGAATGTTTCAGGGTATTTGCTATTGATTCTGTCACAGTGGAGAGCAGAGGGGGGATTTGGATATTTGATCCAATGTGGACAATGCTGGATCTATCGTTTACATTCTTTGATACCTGTAGGTTTGAACCGGGCAGTCGAACGGAAGATATTTTTTTGGAATGGTTGAGGTCAGATTTTTTTCACGATTTGAATGTTTTTGCAGGTTCGGAAGTGTATGGACAACAAGTGAGCAATGATTGGTAGATACCACTGAGGGAGTGATTGGATTGGTGGTTGTCTGTAAGAAAGTTTGTTGATTGGTTGTGCTTTTAGTAAGGGTGGTTCATTAATTTTGCTGCGGCGTTTATTGCGCCATTCTGAGTAGGAATCCTTCAGAAGAAGGAATATCACATGAAAAATAAAAAAATAAGAGATTAACATGGAGTTCGGCGGATAATAAGTAGATTGAATATTGATTCTTGCCCACTGTAATTGGTGTGTTTAGTAAGGCACAAGACAACCCATGTTTGATTGTGAGTTTGTCCTCTTTCTGTGGAGGAAGTTGAAGTTTAAGACAAGTTTTGATGCGGCCTTCCTGTGCTGCTAGCTCTTGGAATGAATGATTAGTTAGTCTAGTGTGGGTTTTATTGTGTTTAGTTCAGATATATGTGGGTATAAGGTTTGGATAAGTATGAAGGTGGTTGGCTGATTACCTTCTTGGTTTTGTCAAATGTTGTTGGAACATGGCTGTATACACTGGTTTTACATGATCTCCTGAGGAAGCCAAGGGCGAAACGGGGCCCATTGGGATTGTGATTGAGCTGAAGCCTCATTGTTATTTGAAGTTGATAGGCCAGTGATTATAATGATACCCGCTGAGTAGATCCACTTTCTCTGTCCTGTAATGAGCTGGGTTAAAAATATCTGAGGTCTCACCACCGTTCAACCCATTAATGTGTACAAGAAGAAGAAGATTCAGTCATCATACCTTCTTTTTTTCATAATGATGAATAAGATGCTGTGAGCCTTATTTTAAATAAAGTCAGAAAAAAAAAATTCTACCTTTGTCCTCTCTGGTTTCTGCTTTCCTCATCTTCATATCATTCTATCTTCCATCCACTGTCTGCCCTCTTTCTATGCTCCTTCCAGAAACTGTCTGCCTCCCTCTTCTATCTCTCCCTCCCCCCTTAGTCTGGCATCCATCTTCTTCACTTTCTTCCCCTGCATGTTCTGGCATCTCTGTCGCCTTCTCTTCCATCTCTTTCTCCCTCTCCCATGATTTTTAGCTTCTCCCCTCCCCTCAGGTCTGATATCTCTATCTCCTTTCTCTTTTTCTTACCCCAGATTTCATATCCCTGTCTCCTTTCCCCATGCTCTGGCATCTTTCTCCTCTTCTTCCCTCCCCTGTCCCCGTGGTCTGGTATCTGTCTTTCCTGTCCCGTACCTTTTCTTCCTTCTCAAGTTATTTTCTGTCTTTGTCTGGATCAATGGTCTTTGTTAATTTTTAAGCAAAGGCCATTGTGGGTCCAAATAGATGAAGGAGAGCCAACAAATATGTTCCTACTTTGGGTTATGACAACAATAATCCTCGACATTCATTCCTACCAGAACACTTAGCCTTGATCACACATGCAGAACACAGATAATCCCTATGCAAATACAGAACCACAAACTAAAAGTCCTAATATACACAAACGAAACCCTAAGATGCCTGAACAGTGCAAATTATAGACAGCAGATGTAAATTCTCAAAACCAACATATTTCAATCACTAAATTGAAAATAAAATAATACGTTTTCCTACCTTTCATGTCTGGTGGTTTTATTTTTCCAATCATCTTTTCCCAGTCTCTGGTTGCACTTCCTTCTGTCTGTGCTCTCAACTCTGTTTCCAGGGCCATAAGAACATAAGAATTGTTGCTGTTGGGTCAGACCAGTGGTCCATCGTGCCCAGCAGTCCGCTCCTGCGGCAGCCCTTAGGTCAAAGACCAGTGCTCTAATTGAGTCTAGTCTTACCTGCGTACGTTCTGGTTCAGCAGGAACTTGTCTAACTTTGTCTTGAATCCTCCAGACGAGCGTTCCAGATTTCTACCACTCTCTGGGTGAAGAAGAACTTCCTTATGTTTGTACAGAATCTATCCCCTTTTAACTTTAGAGAGTGCCCTCTCATTCTCTCTACTTGGAGAGGGTGAACAACCTGTCTTTATCTACTAAGTCTATTCCCTTCATTATCTTGAATGTTTCAATCATGTCCTCTCTCCGTCTCCTCTTTTCAAGTTAGAAGAGGCCCCGTTTCTCTAATCTCTCGCTGTATGGCAACTCCTCCAGCCCTTTAACCATTTTAGTTGCTCTTCTCTGGACCCTTTTGAGTAGTACTATGTCCTTCTTCATGTACGGCGACCAGTGTTAGATGCAATATTCCAGGTGGGGGCGTACCATGGCCTGGTAACCATGGCATGATAACCTTCTCCGATCTGTTTCTGATCCCCTTCTTAATCATTCCTAGCATTCTGTTTGCCCTTTTTGCCACCGCTGCAATACGAAGAGGGGCTGGCCAGGGAGGCGAAAAACTTCAAGGCATTCTTCAGTTACGTAAAGGGGAAGCGACCAGCGAGAGAGGAGGTGGGGCCGTTGGACGATGGGGATAGGAAGGGAGTGATTAAGGAGGATAAAGAGGTAGATGAGAGGTTGAACACGTTCTTCTCGTCGGTTTTCACGAGCGAAGACACATCTAATATACCGGACTCAGAGGAGCTCATGAGTGGGGAACAGGCCGAAAAATTGGAGCACATAGAGGTAAGTAAGGAGGATGTCCTCAAACAGATAGACAGGTTAAAATGTGGTAAATCACCGGGCCCGGACGGGATCCACCCAAGGGTTCTGAAGGAACTAAGACAAGAAATAGCGGGCACAATCCAGCATGTTTGCAACCTATCCTTGAAAACTGGTGAGGTACCAGAGGACTGGAAATTGGCGAATGTCACACCTATCTTCAAGAAGGGATCGAGGGGTGATCCCGGGAACTACAGGCCGGTGAGCCTGACTTCAATTATAGGGAAGATGGTGGAAGCTATGATCAAGGACGGCATTTGCGAGCACATCGAGAGGAATGGCCTACTGAGAACAAGCCAGCATGGATTCTGTAAGGGAAGGTCGTGCCTAACGAATCTTCTGTACTTCTTTGAGGGAATAACCAGTCGGGTGGACAATGGGGAACCCATAGACATCATTTACCTCGATTTTCAAAAGGCTTTCGACAAGGTGCCACATGAAAGGCTGCTTAGGAAGCTGTGGAACCACGGGGTGGGAGGGGATGTGCACAGATGGATCAAGCACTGGTTGTCAGGTAGACTGCAGAGGGTTGGAGTGAAGGGCCAATATTCTGACTGGCGGGGAGTCACGAGCGGTGTGCCACAGGGATCGGTGATGGTGCCGTTACTCTTCAACATATTTATCAATGACCTGGAAAAGGAGGCAAAGTGCGAGGTTATAAAATTTGCAGACGATACCAAACTGTGCGGTAGAGTTAGGTCCAGGGAGGAGTGTGAGGACCTGCAAAGGGACCTGGACAAGCTGGAAGACTGGGCAAACAAATGGCAAATGCGCTTTACCGTGGAAAAATGCAAGGTCATGCATATAGGGAAAAAGTACCCGTTGTTCAACTACAAATTGGTGGGGGCATTGTTGGGAGACAGCAGACTTGAGAGAGACTTGGATGTGCTGGTGGATGCATCACTGAAGCCATCTGCACAGTGCGCAGCAGCCTCGAAAAAAGCCAACAGGATGCTGGGCATCATAAAGATGGGCATAACAACCAGGACGCGGGAAGTCATCATGCCATTGTATCGAGCGATGGTGCGTCCACATCTGGAATACTGCGTTCAGTATTGGTCGCCACACCTCAAGAAGGACATGCTAGTACTTGAGAGAGTCCAAAGAAGAGCAACGAAACTGGTAAAAGGGCTGGAACACTGCCCATACGCCGAGAGGTTGGATAGGCTGGGGCTCTTCTCTCTGGAAAAAAGGAGGCTCAGGGGAGATATGATAGAGACCTTCAAGATCATGAGGGGCATAGAGAGGGTGGATAGGGACAGATTCTTCAGACTGAAGGGGACAACAAGTACGAGGGGGCATTCGGAGAAACTGAAGGGAGATAGGTTCAAAACAAATGCAAGGAAGTTTTTTTTCACCCAAAGGGTCGTGGACACTTGGAATGCGCTACCGGAGGAAGTGATCAGGCAGAGTACGGTACAGGGATTCAAACAGGGATTGGACGGATTCCTGAGGGATAAAGGGATCGTGGGATACTGAGAGAGGTGCTGGGATGTAACACAGGTATAGAAAGCTAACCAGGTAATAAGTATAGAAACCCAACAGGTCGTGCATGTGCAAGACCGGAGGGTTAGGACTACAATGGGAAGATAAGACTTCAATGAGAAACCAAGGTGGCAAGGGAGCCCCTTCTGGTGATTCAGACAGGTCGTGACCTGTTTGGGCCGCCGCGGGAGCGGACTGCCGGGCAAGATGGACCTATGGTCTGACCCGGCGGAGGCACTGCTTATGTTCTTATGCGCATTGTGCGGACGGCTTCATTGACTTGTCTACCAGTACTCCCAAGTCAATTTTCTGGGGTGTCTCTCTGAGTACTGCACCGGACATCCTGTATTCATGAATAAGATTTTTGTTATCGACATGCATCACCTTACACTTTTCCACGTTAAACCTCATTGGCCATGTCGCGGCCCATTCCTCAAGTGTGTTTATGTCACGTTGCAGGTCTTCGCAATCCTTCTGTGTCTTCACTACTCTGAATAACTTTGTATCGTCTGCAAATTTAATCACCTCGCTCGTCGTACCAATTTCCAGGTCGTTTATAAATATGTTGAAGAGCATGGGTCCAAGCACTAAACCCTGTGGCACTCAACTCGTGACGCTTTTCTAGTCCAAGTATCGTCCATTTATCCCCATTCTCTGTTTCCTATCTGCCAACCAGTTTTTAATCTACATGAGTATATCGCCCTCGATTTCATAGCTTGCAATTTTTCGAAGTAGTCGTTCATGCGGGATCTTGTCAAACGCCTTCTGAAAATCTAGATATACAATGTCGACAGGGTCACCCTTGTCTATCTGCCTGTTCACTCCCTCGAAGAAGTACAGTAAGTGCATCAAGTGAGATCTTCCTTTGCTGAAGCTGTGCTGTCTGGTCCTCATCAGATTGTGTCTGCCAAAGTGATCAATGATGCAGTCCATTATCAGCGCCTCTGCCATCTTTCCCAGTACCGAGGTCAGACTCATTGGTCTGTAGTTTCCTGGATCCCCCCCTTGAACCTTTCTTGAAGATCGGCATAATATTCGCCACGTTTCAGTCTTCCGGAATCCTTCCTGATTTGATTGACAGATTGGCTATTAGTTGAAGCAGTTCAGCTGTAACCCCTTTCAGTTCCTTGATTAACCTCGGATGGATGCCATCAAGTCCCGGGGATTTATCGTTTTTAAGCCTATCAATCTGCCTGCATACCTCTTCTAGACTTCATTTCCTGCATATACCTGTCGGCTTCTGGTATATTGTATATATCCTCTTCGGTAAATACAAATGCAAAAAATGTGTTCGGTTTGTCAGTGATGGTTTTGTCCTTCTTTAGTACTCCCTTTATTCCATGGTCATCCAACGGCCCCACTGCTTCCTTTGCGGGTCGTTTCCCCTTAATATATCGAAAGAACAGTTTGAAGTTTATTGCCTCCGCGGCTATTTGTTCCTCTTAATTAGAGAATGACACGGTGAAAAAATTGGTCCCCGTCACCGCCCCGTCACCGTCTCACCATCCTCTGCACCGCCCCGTCACCGCCATTCCATTCACCGCCCCGTCACCGCCACTGCCATCCCATTCACCGCCCCGTCACCGCCACTGCAACCCCATTCACCGCCCCGTCACCGTCACCGTCGCATACATAAAAGCCTCAAACGGGTACGATTTTATATAATTTTCTTTATTTACGTTTAAAGGAAACATTCAGTAAAACTTTAAAACTTTAAAACTTTGTTTAATATTACTTAAAAACTTTAAAACTTTAAAACTTTGTTTAATATTACTTAAAAACTATACAAAAACAAAACACGACATGTACTTTTAATAGTTCTTATTTTTTAACCCAAAAATAGCAACAAATTACAAACTGCAAAAGTTAGCTTCAGTCATTGTCTTACATATAAATACCCACCTTAGCAGAATGACAATACATCTTTCAATGATAATGTTTTCATATGCGATGTCACCTCAGAAACAACTATTGAAAATAGACAGATATAAATTCTCAAAACTGACACATTTTGATCACTAAATTTAAAAATAGTTATTTTTCATAAAATTTTTCAATCACTGATCTTCCACCACCCCTTGGACTAGCTATACACAGACATAAAACGACACAGTCCTACATGAAAAGGGGTTGTAAATAAAAAAAACCAGCTCAGTGCTGCAAGAGTATCCCAGCCAGACTTCATTACAGAGCTGGTTTTTTTTTTCACAAAAACAGTCCTAATTGAAACCTCTAATATGGCTTACTAAAAGAGACTAGCTTAGCTACTCTTTCCAATAGCATACATTAAATAGAAATGGTTTAAGAATAATTTTGAATTTATCTTACTGCCTGTAGGTGGAAAGGGCTACGCACACACCTATCTGTTAGTATGCAGCGCTATAGCTGCCCTAAATAGTTAGCACCAATGGTTCTGTAAGGGGGAGACGGACTGCCTCCCACCCTCCCTCCTTAAAACCCATAGTACATAATTGTGCATTCTAAATTGCAAAAACAAACCAACCCCCAAACAGTAAAATAAAGCTGGACAGTCCGGAAATTAACTTTCTCTCGCCCTCTTAATCCCCAGCCTCTAAACGTTTCCATACTATCAAACTCCCCACATCCTACCTTCGTACTCTTCGCTGTCACCGAAACTGAGCAGCAGCGGCTCTTTGATAGCGTGCGGGTCGCCGAAACTCCTACACCTCGCCTAAAACCCAACCTTGAAGACGTCCCGCACCGACGTCCCGCCCTCCTCTGACGCAGCTTCGCCTCCCGCCCTCCCCCCCCCCTCTGACGGAACTTCCTGTTTCCGGGAGGGCAGGCGCGGCAGAGGGAAAGCTCCGGGGCCGTCGCAGGCCGGTGATCTCGAAAACAAGTTCGGAGGTAGGGCTGGTGGGGGTTGAGATGGAGGGGGGGATGTGGTGCTATGGGGGGGGGGAGGAAGAGCGAGAGAAAGAAAGGGAAAGGGAGTTCTTAAACTATATGTCCCATTTTGTGTCTGTTCACGAACACGGTGAAACACGGGTGAATAGCGGTTCTTAGAAGGGGGGACATTGGCCTGCGGGGACAAAGTCATTCACCGTTTCCGCGGTCGGTGAATGACCTTGTCCCCGTCACCGCAGCGACTACTATTTTTCTTCCCCGTTTTCGGCGGTGACCCGCGGTCTAAATTCGGTGGCCGCGGGTAAACCGTCACCGTGTCATTCTCTACTCTTAATCTCTTTTAGCCCTCTTATCGCCTTATGGTTCCTGCTTTGATGTTGTTTGTGCTTTTTCCAGTTTTCATCCGTTTTTCTTTTCCATTCCTTAAACAAAGTCTTCTTGTCTCTGATCGCTTCCTTCACCACTACAGTGAGCCATGCCGGTTCCTTGTTCTTTTTCCTCTTGGATGCCTTGTTGATATGCGGTATATAAAGATTTTGCACCTCAGAGACTGTGTCTTAAAAAGGGACCATGCTTGCTCTAGCGTTTTTAGAGTGGTTTTCCTCTTCTTAATCTTCTTCCCCACCATGATTCTCATCCCTTCGTAATTCCCTTTTCAGAAGTTCAGTGCCGTGGCCGTCAATTCAGTGCCATGGCGGTCTATTCAGTGCTATCAATTCAGTGCCTTCTTATCCATTTGCTCTCCTTTTTCACTTTCTGCCTTACATCCATCTTTCAAAATAGAACAAAACACAAAAAAATCCCTCTCATCAATACTGGGCAAGTTTCTCAAATAGTATCTTCATATAACATTTAAAGGCTTTTAAATATTTAAATGTGCTCATAAGCTCTTCAGCAAGGCGCCACAGCAGCGGTACAATGTCGCTGGAAAGGTGCTTGGATTTTAATCATAACACATTGCATGGAGCAAGGATTCTCGCTTCTACTGGAGTGGCAAATGTTATGGCTCTACGAAAGCTGTTTAACAGTAGACCACTTATCTGAAAAGGTCAGTTCAGTCTGTGTTTCACTACGCTACATCAGGAAGCCGGAAGGATAAGCTTTTTATATTTTTGGTCTACACACTTTGGCCCTGATTCTCCAAAAGTGCGTCCCGATTTTAGGCAGCTGTAGACGTCCTACAGCTGTCTAATCAGCCAATCGGGATGCACGTTTAAAAAAAAAAAAATGCTCCCCAGGCAGGCCGCCCGGGAGAGGCGTCCTATACTAAACGCCGATTCTGTAACCGGCGTCTTTAGAGAATCGGGTTAAATTAGACGCGGCCGCTATACTTATGGCAGCAAGGGATCTCCCTGCTGCAATATGTATAGCGGCTGCGGTTGTTGCGGCCGCCTGTCCCATCACCGACAGGAGAATGCCTAACTCCTCCTGTCGGAACCCCGAGCCCCCTCCCCCCCCAAACTCGTAATCGCCGACAGGAGGATGCCCAACTCCTCCTGTCGGAACCCCGGACCCCCCTCCCCCCCAAACTCGTAATCGCCGACAGGAGGATGCCCAACTCCTCCTGTCGGAACCCCGGAACCCCCTCCCCCACCAAACTCGTAATCGCCGACAGGAGGATGCCCAACTCCTACTGTCGGAACCCCGGAACCCCCTCCCCCCCAAACTCATAATCGCCGACAGGAGGATGCCCAACTCCTCCTGTCGGAACCCCGGAATCCCCTCCCCCCCAAACTCGTAATTGCCGACAGGAGGATGCCCAACTCCTCCTGCCGGAAAGCCCAACGACCCCCCGCCCCAACTAATCTCCCTCCCCCAACTAACCTTTCAATGTTGGTCAGTGGTCATCAACTTGGCAGCTGGGCTTCAATGCTAAAAAATGTAAAGTAATGCACCTAGGCAAAAAAAATCCACACAGAACTTACACACTAAATGGTGAAACCTTGTCCAGGACCACGGTGGAACGTGATTTAGGAGTGATCATTAGCGACGATATGAAGGCTGCCAATCAAGTAGAGAAGGCATCGTCCAAGGCAAGACAAATGATGGGCTGTATCCGTAGGGGTTTTGTCAGCAGAAAACCTGAAGTCATAATGCCGCTGTACAGATCCATGGTGAGACCTCATCTCGAGTATTGTGTTCAATTCTGGAGACCACACTACCGAAAAGATGTGTTGAGAATTGAGTCGGTTCAGCGAATGGCTACCAGGATGGTTTTGGGGCTCGGGGAACTCACGTATGAAGAAAGGTTAAAAAGACTGCGGATGTACTCACTGGAGGAGCGAAGAGAGAGAGGGGACATGATTGAGACCTTTAAGTATATTACTGGGCGTATAGAGGTGAAAGATGATATCTTCAGTCTTACAGGGCCCTCAGTAACCAGAGGACACTCACTGAAAATCAGGGGAGGGAAATTTCAGGGTGATGCGAGGAAGTACTTCTTCACTGAAAGGGTGGTAGATCATTGGAACGAGCTGCCTCAGAGGGTGATTGAGGCCAGCAGCGTGTTAGATTTCAAGAGAAAATGGGATATTCATGTGGGATCTCTAGGAGAGTAAGAATCAGGGAGTGGGTCATTGGTATGGGCAGACTCGATGGGCTATAGCCCTTTTCTGCCGTCAATTTCTATGTTTCTATGTTTCTATGTCTTGCTGCCGTCCAGCCGACGGGTCTGCCTCGTGGAAATGAGACAGCACGTCCCTTCCCGGCCCATCCCCGCTAAATCTAAGGCCTGATTGGCCCAGGCTAGGCACCTTGGCCAATCAGGCCTTAGGATTAGTGGGGATGGGCGGACCCGCTATGCCTAAGGCCTGATTGGTCCAGGCTTCTACAGCCTGGGCCAATCAGGCCTTAGATTTAGCGTGGATGGGCCGGGAAGGGACGTGCCATCTCATTTCCACGAGGCAGACCCGTCCAGCTGACCAACATTGAAAGGTTAGTTGGGGGAGGGAGATTAGTTGGGGCGGGGGGTTGTTGGGCTTTCCGGCAGGAGGAGTTGGGCATCCTCCTGTCGGCGATTACGAGTTTGGGGGGGGAGGGGGTTCCGGGGTTCCGACAGGAGGAGTTGGGCATCCTCCTGTCGGCGATTACGAGTTTGGGGGGGGAGGGGGCTCGGGGTTCCGACAGGAGGAGTTAGGCATTCTCCTGTCGGTGATGGGACAGGTGGCCGCAACAACCGCGGCCGCTATACATATTGCAGCAGGGAGATCCCTTGCTGCCATAAGTATAGCGGCCGCGTCTAATTTAACCCGAGTCTCTAAAGACGCCGGTTACAGAATCGGCGTTTAGTATAGGACGCCTCTCCCGGGCGGCCTGCCTGGGGAGCATTTTTTTTTTAAAAACGTGCATCCCGATTGGCTGATTAGACAGCTGTAGGACGTCTACAGCTGCCTAAAATCGGGACGCACTTTTGGAGAATCAGGGCCAAAGTGTGTAGACCAAAAATATAAAAAGCTTATCCTTCCGGCTTCCTGATGTAGCGTAGCGAAACACAGACTAAACTGACCTTTTCAGATAAGTGGTGTACTGTTAAACAGCTTTCGTAGAGCCATAACATCTGCCATTCCAGTAGAAGCGAGAATCCTTGCTCCATGCAATGTGTTATGATTAAAATCCAAGCACCTTTCCAGCGACATTGTACCGCTGCTGTGGCGCCTTGCTGAAGAGCTTATGAGCACATTTAAATATCTAAAAGCCTTTAAATGTTATATGAAGATACTATTTGAGAAACTTGCCCAGTATTGATGAGAGGGATTTTTTTGTGTTTTGTTCTATTTTGAAAGTATTGCCCCCTCAAGTGGACTGTAATTTGAAATCCCCGGTCTGTTTGGATCAAAGCCATCTTTGGCATTAACTTTTAATATTCAACTTTCTTCAATTTTTCTTCTTCCTTCTCAGATCTATCTATTTTTCCACATGCACCATCCCCTTCCCCCCATCCATGTGTATCATTTCCTCCCTCTTTCTTCTCCCTTATTCCAATCTTTTCTTAAACATTTTTTCCATCTTTCTTCCCCACCCTCCCATCCCTGTGCACCATCTTCTCTCTCTCTCTCTGGTGGGCTGACATCTTTCTCCTCTCCTTCCCACAGTCTGGCCTTTGTTTCCTTCCCTCCTCCCCCTTTGTGATCTGGCATCTCTCTGTCCTTCTCTTCCCCCTCTCCCCTACTCTCTCACCTTCTTCCCTGGCATCTCTGTCCTCCCCTTCCGTTTCCCTCCCCTGAAGGTCTGGTATCCTTCTTTTGTTTTCCTCCCCATCCCTGTGGTCCAGCATATAAATCACTCCTACTATGAGCCCTCATGACCTCCCCTGAATTCCTTCCTCCACAGGATCCAGTGGCAGCTGCTCTTTCACTCTTTGGGTTGTGGCAGTAAAGGTGAAGTAAATACGCTGCCTTTGCTGGTCTGGAAGCTCTCCCTCTGCTAAGGCTTCCTGCCTAAGTAGGGACATGAAGTAGTAGCAGAAGGAAAACTTCCAGGTCGCAGAATCCAGTGTGTTTACCTCACTCACTCTGTCAGCGACCCGTAGAGAGGAAGAGCTTCTGCAGCAATGGATCCCAATGGGGTGGGGGGGGGGGAATGGAAATCTGGACTACAGTGTCAACTGCCAAAAAGGTGGACCACCATTGGCTTCAATGACCCTACTCCTCTGCCCACCAACCCAGCCGGCTGATTAAGCGTTCCCCTTAACTGTATCCATGATATCCTGTTTGTCTGTCTTATCTGTTTAGATTGTAAACTCTTTGGAGCAGGGACTGTCTTTTTCTTTGTGACTCTGTACAGCACTGCATAGGTCTGGTAGCTCTATAGAAAAAATTAAAAGTAGTAGCAGATTAAATTATTTCCAACTATCGAGTCCTCACTTTCCCTCTTTCCCTGTCTACCTCCAGTATCTCACTAATCTGAACCTCCTCCTCCTATCCAGTATGTGCCCTCTTTCTATACCCCTCCCATCCAGCTTCTTCCCCTCTCCTCTCCACTTCCATCCATCCTTTGGGCAGGATCTGGACATGAATCGGGATCTTTCCCTGGCTCCAGGGTTTCTCTCTTGCAGGGCTGGGGGAAAGGAGAGAAGAACAGAAAAGGAGAGCGAGCACTGGAAGCTTTTAATAGGACAAAGGCCGATGACGTCACAAGGGGGAGGGCGGAGCTTCACATTTGCTAGACTCCTCCTGGAAGGGGCGGAGCTTGGACAGAGCTGAGATCCACAGGAGGCTGTGCAGGGAGGGAGGAGCCAAGGCAGGAGAATGGCAGCAGGGGTCCGTTTCCTACCTGAAGAAGGCAAAAAGCCCTGCAATGATTCTCCTCGTGTCCGCTTCAACTCCTGTCCCCGCCCCAGGATCAGTCTGACCAATGAGTACCGGGAGCTGAAAATCCTCCCCTTCTATAGGTAGTGGGTGGAACTTTCCACTTCTCTCCCACCCCAGAAACTGACCAATCAGCTCTGAAAGGGGAAGAGCCAAGAAGAAGATAACCCTGTTTGAAGCACCGCCCCTGTAGAGACGTCATCATCCTGTGCGTAACAGGAAACGAGTCTTTTCTTCTTCCTCCAATTGAGCCGAAACTTCCGGTTCCCGATCACTGCAAGAGGCAAAGCCTGATCCTGGGAAATGGCTGCAGGAGCTTCTGCCCAGGTGGGTCTTGTTGAAAGGAGAGAGACCAACCCAGAAACCCTTCAGTGCCCAGAACCCTCCTCTGGGATTGAAATACTCTCTATCCACCCCAAAGCATCTCCCTCTGCCTCACTCAGCCCCAGCACTGGCAGCTCTTCTCAAACACAACTACCCTGGGACTGTGGGTTATGTGAAGGTCAATTCTGTACATCTGCCCTTGAGAGATACTCTGAGATTGTGTGTTAGGTGGCTGTGAACTATTTAAACCCAGAAACATCAGCCTCACTCAGCCCCAGCAATGGCAGCTGTTCTCAAACACAACTACCCTGGGACTGTGGGTTATGTGAATGTAAATTTCCCTCCACCCTAATAAGCATCAATCCTGGGAGGCCTCTTTCTGGAAGTGCTGGAAGAGGCTGATTGTGTTTCTGGTTTCTATTTCAGATGCAGGTGAAGTTTGAGGACATCGCTATCTCTTTCTCCCAGGAGGAGTGGGAGTATTTAAATGAAGAGCAGAAGGAGCTCTACAGGGAGGTGATGAAGGACAACTATCAGACCCTGCTCTCACTGGGTAATGGATACATTTACATGTCTATTAGCAGTAGTGGATCATCATTATAAAGATAATTTTGATTATGTTTGTCTCGTGTGATGAACACAAACGACACCATGAGAGTCTTGCTGTCCCGCAGTGCTAGAGAATGACATGGGGACAAATTTGTCCCTGTCCTCTTAGGATCTTTCTCCATCCCTGCGAGTTCTTTCTCTGTTCCATCCTTGAAAGCTCTGTCCTCATCTGCCCAAGCCTCCAACACTTTAAAATCATAAGTTGGGAGTGCCAGCTAAACCCAGACAGACTCCCCCATCTTAAAAAAAAACATTCTGGATAGTCCTCGAAAAAGACATGTCTGGGTTTTCCTGGACGTTTGGTAATGCTAGGTTTATGTTACTTTTTTAAGGTATAAAATTTTAAGATAATGTAATTTTCTTACCCCAGCAACAGGTTCTCCGACCTTCACCCCTAAGATTATATCCCACATCAAACATGGGGAAGAGCCGTACATCAGGGGTGAGCCTGAATCGGAGGAAAGAGAAACTGGGAAAAGCAGCTGCTCAGGTGAGTGCAATAATAAAAGGGACTGGGATAAACACCTTCTGTAGGGGAACTGCTGAGGATGCTACCCCTTTATAGATGAGAATAAATCACTTGGACTGTAAGTGAAGGCTTAACTAGAGAATGACATGGGGACAATTTTGTCCCTGTCCCCGCAGGAACTCAATCTCCCCATCGCATCCCTGCGAGTTTTCTCACTGTCCCTGCCCCATTCCTGTAAGCCCTGCCTTAACCTCACATGCCACGAACACTTATGAATTTAAAGTGTTTGAGGCTTATACAGATGAGGACGGAGTTTGCAGGAATGGGGCAGGGACAGGAAAAGAACTCACGGGGACAGGTCAGGAAAATGAGTTTCCGTGGAGATGGGGAAAGATTTGTCCCCGTGTCTTTCTCAAGGCTTAACCTCTGGGACACACAGTCTTAGCTCTGAAGAGGTGGAGGAAAGGAAAGATCCAGGTTGCTTTCTGTTTATCTGTAACTTCCCTCCAGCCCCAGCTCCCCATGGGTCCAAATTCTCTCTCCCCCAGTCCAGATCCAACACCGTCCTTCACTTGAGCTCCAGCCTTAGTGCCAACCAGCACTCACCCTCGACAGATACATGATAGCAGCAGCAGCAACACCCCACCCCTTGGGTCAGCATCTCCTCCCCATCTTCCCTTGTGCCTACATTATCTGAAGGAGCCAGCTGCACCACAATGAAAAATCTTCAGAGGTCTGTTCCGAGGCCTTTCTTCTGCTGACGAGCCCCTCCTTGATATACACTTCTCCCTCCATATTCACTGTGATAGGGGATTAACAGATCCATGAATACAGAAAAACCGCAAATAACTTTTTCATATGTTATTTGCTGTTTTTTTATTAAAAACCATTGTGAATTTGGTGAAACTGTGAATAACATGGTGGGAGACCTATCCTGTTCCTGAAGGAGCGGCAAAACATGGTGAATTAAGTGCTGGGAATCAGCAATTTTCTCTGTAAACGCTTGGAATCAGCAATTTCTCTATGCAAGTTGATGTAATTGGGGAGGGGGTGGTGGTGGTGGTGGGGGAGTCAGCAAGCTAAAAACCGCGAATAATCGAAACCGCGAATACGAAGGGAGAAGTGTAATTTACACCCCATGGGGGTGGGTTGGCCGCTGCCGCTTTCACAGTACCAGTGGGAGCAGGGTGCTAGCTGGCTCTAGAGCTGGAGCTGAAGTGGAGGGCGGCTTCTTCAGGTGAAACTCTGCCATGAGGAAAAATCTTCAGAAGCCTGTTCACAAAGCCGCCTTCTGCTGACGAGCCCCTTCTTGATGTAACTTTATTTCGCGAAACTGGAAGTTACATCAAGGAGAGGCTCGTCAGAAGGAAGGCCTGGAGCAGTGGTCTCAAACTCAAACCCTTTGTAGCGTCACATTTTTGGATTTGTAGGTAGGTACTTGGAAGGCCTCAGAAAAAAATAGTTAATGTCTTATTAAAGAAATGACAACTTTGAATGAGGTAAAGCTCTTTATAGTTTATAAATCTTTCCTTTTGGCTAAGTTTTAATAATAATATTGTAATTTATAGCTAAAGAGACAAACGATCAAGAAACTGTTTTATTTTACTTTTGTGATTAACATAAACATACCGAGGGCCTCAAAATAATACCTGGCGTACCGCATGTGGCCCGTGGGCCACGATTTGAGACCACTGCCTTAGAACATATATCTTTGAAGATTTTCATTGTAGTGCAGCTGTTTTGTTCATGTAATGTAGACAAGATGTGAGCTGGGGAGGAGATGCTAACCCGTGGGGGGTGTTGCCTCTAACGCTATCACTGTTCCTGAGTCTGACCTTGGTGCAATTTTTTTGTTGCTATGGGAGTAAGGATTTTTACTGCTTCCGCACGATGGTAAAAGGCCTTGCTCTCGTTCCTGCGGTAAACCGGTAACAATTTTTCCTGTTCCCGTAGACTTACTGCAGTTTGCCACAGGAACCTGTCCCTGTGAAATTCTCTGGCAGAGTTTAGGCTTGTATACAAGGAGTTGCAGTAGTCTAGCTACGATAAAATGATTTTACCATCATAACAACATGACATTCAAACAAAGGTCTGATCAATCTGTTGCTTCATGCTGTGGAGTGTCTTCTTCCAGAGGCTGGAGATTTATGGTGCATAGGAAACGTTGAATCTAGTATTACACCTAGTATTTAGATGATTTGTGTACTTTGAGGATGGTTCCGGATGGTAGAGATAGCGAGTTAGGGATGTTATGTGGACAGTGTGAAACCAGAATAGCTTGGTGTGAAAGAGTAAGGCAGTGTATCTCAAACTGTGTGCCTCCTGAGATTCCTAGTGTGCCATGGCACGCTGAGGAGGAAGAGAGGTGCCTGCCAGCTGACTTCCCTGCGTGGTACAGTGCCAGTGCTGCCCGATTCGCCAAAGGCCTGCATGTTTCCCCTTTCTCTCTAGTGTCCTTCGGCGTCCCCCCTGGCCTCCTGGTCTCACCTTTAAAGCTAATTACAGCAGCCTGCAGAGGATCGCCGATAGGTAAAATGATTTTATTTTCAATATAGTGATTGAAATGTGTCAGTTTTGAGAATTTATAACAGCTGTGTATATGAAAAATGAATGGAAAAAATTGCATTATGAAGAGGAAGTGACGTCACCGATCCAAATGGTAGCTTGATCGGTGAGCTCCGTTCAACCCTGAGCAAAACCCTTCTTTTAGTTGAGTTATTAAGCTGGATCACATCCTACCTGCCTGCTACGGGTGTTGGACTGGTGAGCGAACGGCATGGCAACCCGCAGGAAGCTCCCATGTGACAAATTGGGCCAGCGCACGATGGAACAGGCGCCGAGCCGGGGCGCACGTGGCGCTGATGTTATGGAGTTGAGCGGGAGTGGAGCTGCGAGTTTGGAGAGAAGCATTGCAGCCGTGGCTGTTATGCTGGTGGAGCCGGTCCCGGAGCGCTCTCCTCCTGACCCGTTGACCAAAGCCGATATGCAACAATGGATATCGGAGGTGAAATCGGAGATTACAGCTTTGTCGGTCCAGGTACGGGAGGCAGCGCGGGAGCTCCGTACAGATTTGGTGGATGTGGGCTTGCAGGTCGAAGTGGTGGGGACACATCTGGACAGCTTTGAGGAGAGTATGACCGGGGTGCAACGCACATTGGAGAGCGTCTCGGCTGACTATCAACTTCTGCTTGATAAGCTGGAGGATCTGGAGAATCGCACCCGGCGTAACAACTTGCGGGTGCGGGGCCTCCCTGATCTGCCAGAATATAAGGATGTACGGTCCACTGTACTCAAATTGCTCTGCTGGTTGCTCCAGAATGAGACCCTGGTGACGGGGATCGAAAGGGCACATAGGGCCTTGGGTCCCCGGGTTGCTGATCAGCCTAAGGACATTGTGTTGTGCCTACAGAGCTTTGTGCTAAAGGAGCAGGTCTTACGGAGAGCCCAGGAGATGGGTGACCTGGGAGGGTCATCGTTTGGAATTCTATCACAACCTTGCTGCTAGCACATTGCTGAAGCGCCGTGATTTTCGGGAGGTAACCAGGGCCCTGCAACGCAGTAACTTGCGCTATCGTTGAACCTACCCCTTTGGAGTGGTGATCACTATTAATGGTGTGCATACCAAAGTTTCTTCAGTGCGTGAGGCTCGTGCACTACTGCAAAAGGAGGGGATTGAAGTCCCGGATGATCCTGCCCCAGTTCAGGGGGGAAGCTCCGAGTGTGGGCTGGAGTCCTGCTTCTTATCGATGGCAGCGAGTGGAGCGTGCTTCCCGAGGTCGAGGTGGTAGTGGGGCGGGCCCCCCCCCCATTCAGCTGCAGCGTCCTCTTTGAATGGCCCTTCCTGACGGACAGCATGCTTTACCTGCATATTTTGGAACTTGATTCCTATGCTCTGTTTGGGATTTTGGTGACAGCTGGGGTCTTTTGATTGGGGATATGGGGGAGAGTTTCCCCTGGTTGGTGTATGAGAGTGGGGTAGAGGGTGTATTGGGACTGAGTTTGGGGGTGGCATGGCTGTGGGCTGGAGGATGGTTTGATGTTGGTGGGCATATGGTTGTGGGGGAGTTTGATCTTGGTGTTGGGTGTGTGCTTATGGGGTTGGTTGTTGTATCGTTGTGGTTGTTTGAGTGGCAATGGGGACTGTTTACTTCCTTACATGTTTGTGAGAGGCCTGTAGAATCTCACTGTGGGGGTGGGGGAGTGGGGCTGGGGGGTGGGGGTGGGGGGCCGGGTCAGATTCTTGTTGGGGAGGGCTATTGTTGCTGTTTTTTATTGCCTCTATGGTGGGGCTTAAGTTGGTCTCTTATAACATCAGGGGTCTCAACTCACCTTATAAGTGGAGGGCCTTCTTCCGGAAGTTGCTTCGCTTGTGGGCTGCAGTTTGCTTTGTCCAGGAAACCCACTTGTTACAATCCCATGAACACCTTGTTCATGATTCTCGGTTTCCACAGTCCTTTTCTGCCTCTTGGATGGGTACTTCTAAGAAGGGTGGGGATACTGATTGGCAAAGGGGTGCGATGTGAAGTTTGTCGAGTAGCCCGGGATCCACAGGGTAGGTATGTTGGAGGCTCTGATAGAGGGGAGCTTGTATACTCTGGTGAACATTTATGCCCCTAATGAGGGTTAGGGTACCTTCTTTTGGGAGTTAGTGCCCCGGATTCTACAGTTCAAGGGGGGTTCTTTGATACTTGGTGAGGATTTTAACCTTTCTATGACACCTCATCTGGATAATTCGGGGAGAGCTGGGTGCTATGGGCGGCGGGATCGTAAGTTGCTGCGTGAGGCTCTTGCCTCCTTAAATGTTACAGATGGTTGGCGTTGGCTGCATCCGTTGGTACGGGATTATACCTATTTCTCTAGAACGCATGCCTCCTACTCCAAGATTGATTATATCTTTGTGGAGCGTGGTCTGCTCCGACGGGTGGAGCTGAAGGGGATTGAACAAGTTACTTGGTCGGATCATGCTCCTAGATGGGTACAGTTTGGGGGTGAGGGACGGAAATTGTGGTGCTTTAATGATAGTTTGTTGGATGATCCCGGGGTAGTGGCCCAGATTGAGTGGTGGTTACGTGAGTATCTGGATTTGAATTTGACATGTGGTACCTCTTTGGAAACTGTCTGGGAGGGTTTGAAGGCTACCTTGAGGGGTCGGTTGATTGCACTGGCCTCCTTCAGACATTGTCGGCGTCGGGAGGAGATTAATGTAATGTTGCATCGGATAGGACGATTGGAGGGGATGCATAAGCGTCAGCCTTAGGATGCGGAGTTGGGTAAGCGGTTGCAGCATGCCAGGATGGATCTTCAGGCTCTGGAGTTGGAATGCTTGCGTTTTAATTTACAACTTTTGCAACAGCGGTACTTTGAGTTCTCTAATAAGGCTAGTCGATTGGTAGCCCATCGTTTGAAGGTTCGTCAAATGAGTAACCATATTTTTTCTGTTCGGGCGGCCTCTGAAGAGATTTTGCGAAGGGAAGATGATATTCGTGTGCGTTTTGTGGAGTTTTATTCTCAACTCTGCACTCCGGAGGCGGAAGGGTCTCCGCAGGAGTGAGATAGCTATTTGGCATCAGCCTCGCTACCTCGGATTGCAGAGGGGGATGTTGGGAGATTGGATCGCCCACTTAATTTGATAGAGGCTCGTGGGGCTCCGCGGTCTATGAAGGTGGGCAAGTCTCCCGGGCTGGACGGTTTCACCGTAAGGTACTATAAACGCTTTCAGGACTTTTTGTTACCTCCCCTGCTACAGTTTCTTAATTCCCTGGGCGGAGATTGCATGCTTCCCTTTTTTATACGATTGACAGGGGTTACGGTTTTAGCGAAGGACGGGAAAGATCCTGTGCATTGTGCCTCCTACCGTCCGATTTCTTTGCTGGGGGTGGCTACTAAGATTTTCACGCAGATTTTAGCAGATCGTTTGATGAGTTGGATTCCCTGGTTGATCCATCCTGACCAGTCGGGATTTGTGGTAGGTCGGCCGGTGGGTGATAATGTTCGGCAGGTTTATAATCTGCTCGAACAGGCTAGGAGACGGGCACGGGAGACGGTATTCTTGTCTATTGATGCTGAGAAGGCCTTTGATAGGGTCTCCTGGCTTTTCTGTTCCAAGTTTTAGAGTCTGTTGGCTTGGGTCCGCGTATGCGGGAATGGATTCGTATTCTGTACTCCGATCCTGTGAATGGGGGCTATTCCGATACTTTTTCATTGGCGCGGGGTACGCGCCAGGAGTGCCCTCTCTCTCCTCTTCTTTTAGCTTTGACGGTGGAACCTTTAGCACAGAGGGTGCGGGCCAATGGAGGCATCAGTGGGGTGATTATAAACTGACCCTTTTTGCGGATGATATTCTCTTTACGGTTAAAGATCCTGAGGTCTCCCTACCAGCTATTCTGCGGGAGTTGGATGCCTTCAGGGTGGTGTCGGGGTTTTACGTTAATGTTAGCAAATCTGAGTTGCTTAATGTTAATTTGTCTCCTGTTAGGGTGGACTTTCTCCAGAGCCGCTTCTCCTTTCGGTGGGTTAAGCATTCCTTGCGATATCTGAGGGTTTATTTTGGCCCGCTGGGCCAAATACTGATATTTATGACCTTAATTACCCCACGCTGCTCCCCTACCTTATATGTCAGCTTGGGAGGGGGATTGGGAGTCCGCTATACCTCTGGAAACTTGGGAAGCTATTTGGAGGGAGGTGTCCTCTGCGGGCTTAGCGGCCTTATTGGTTGAAAATGGGTATAAGGTCCTTTTTCGGTGGTACTATACTCCTCAGGTGTTGGCTAGGTGGCGAAGGGATGGGAGGGGTCTCTGCTGGAGGGGCTGTGGAGAAGTGGGTACTTATTTCCACATGTGGGGGGCGTGTGGGAGGGTGCGGGACTTTTGGGCTGAGATCTTTACTCAAATTTCTCAGATTTTGAGTACACCGCAGTGTTCTCCCCAGAAATGTTTTCCAGCTGGGTGGCATGAAAAAGTAGCTGGATGGGGCAGGGCGGGGAAATTTGGTAGTGGAGAAAATTAAATGTATACTATTTTTATTAGTTAATTATTATTATTTTCCAATGCTCGATATGACTTCCTTTTTTAAGGTTTGACACTTGTACCAGAATATTTTTACTAAATTTAAGAAGTATCCAATTCTAGAAGTTAATAATTAGATATTCACCCTCTTTCAAATAGTATAGAGGTTTAAAAAAGGGAAATGCGTTAATGAAGTCATTAGGTTCAATCTAACCATTTATTTATGCATGAATTTAAACAACTAAAAAAAAAAAAGATAAATATAGCTCATCCAGTCATACAAGAAATGGCTGTACAACACCTCTAATAATGTTTTGATCACTAGGTTCCTTCCTGAGGTCTCACTGAGGATATGAAATAGATGCTATCCCCACTTCCAGACCTCTTCCACATAATTTATGGAGATGTGTTACTGAGCCTTGAAGGGCATCTATGTGATTGATCTTTATCTGCTTCTTTTTTATTTTGCTATAGTGCAAAGTAAGAGCTAGGGCAAAATAGTATAGGTAAAGATGCAGGTACTAATTAGCAATGTATTAAAAATATTTCATTTTTATTTGCTTATAATGTCATTTGAAAGCTGCTTGATGATAATACAACAGTAGTATAATGGGTACACCTCATGTCAAACTGATTGACAGGTGAGATAAGATAAGGATCGACCAATCAGCGTTCACTTCCGGGTTAAGCCCCGCCCATTGTCCCGCCTTAGTCTCCGCCCATGGCCCCGCCCCCACCCATGGCCCCGCCCTAGTCTCCGCCCATGGCCCCGCCCCTCCCATAGGAATGAATGGTGGTAGCCCCGCCCATGGGCACACACCCCGCCCATGGCCACACCCCACCCTTCACCTAAGCCCCGCCCCTCCCATAGGAATGAATGGTGGTAGCCCCGCCCATGGCCACACCCCCACCCATGGCCCACCCCTCAAGCCCCGCCCCCCACCCCTGTCCCCACCCCTCAAGCCACGCCCCCACCCATGACCCCGCCCCCTCATGCCCCACCCCCGGAAATGCACTTTTGATGACATCACCGGAAATGGGGGCGTGTTTAACCCCGAAAATACGCTTTCTGATGACATCACCGGAAATGGGAGTGCCTGCCCCCTACCGGAAATGCGCTTTTCTGATGACATAGGCGGAAATTGGGTAAATGACGCGGCGGAAATGCGCTTTTCTGAACACGTAGGCGGAAGTAGGGTAAATGACGCGGCGGAAATGCGCTTTTCTGAACACGTAGGCGGAAATAGGGAAACAGACTCAGTCAAAACCCCCACCCAGAAAAGAAGCGTCTTTATTTTAACAGTTTTTAGTTAAAAGACAGGGTTTAAGAGCTCACAGATAGAGCAGAGCACAAAACAAAAGGCATTCACAAAATCTTTCCTGCTTTTTAAAACAGAGTAGGGGCAGAAACAAACGAGAAAAAAAAAAAAAAAAGTTGCATTTGCTTTTAACACCCTTTTCAGTAGGAATTCTGAGCTAATGGTTAATGGGTCAGCTCCCCTATTGTCATGGTAACAGCTGATAAGACCCTTGCAACACCCCTCCCCCTGATAAAACCAAGGGGAGAGATGTGGAAGTGTGTTTAAACATGTCTGAACTTGTCCCGGCCCCCCTACTGTTGTCTTAACAATCTGAAAAAAAAAAAAAAACACAAAAGCAGATGTCACCTAACAGGGCTCTGTTAAAAAGGCAAAAGTCTTTATTGAAGCAAATTTATTATGATCCACATGCGGCAGGAAGCTATGGAGGCATTAACCCTCTACTTCAAGCGGCTAAAAAGAGTGATATAACAGTCCGGAGAAAAGATGTGGTGGATTGGGTCACCGGTCAAAACGCATACAATTTACACAGACCGGGTAGTATCCATTTAAAAAGAAATAAAACAACAGACAATGGCAAAGTGACTTAGTCAACATGTCAGCCTTTGCCCCCCTTATAACAACGGTTACAAATACATCTTAACGGTAATAGATAACCTGTCAAAATATGCACGGGTCGTTTCTTTAAAAACAAAAACCGGTCGTGAAGTTACCGAAGCCTTTGAAACAATATTTAATTTAGGGCGTACATCTGAAAAACTTCAAGCAGACAAGGGTAAAGATTTTTGTGACCCATAATGATGTTAAAGCAGCTGTAGTGGAAAGATTTAACAGGACTTTAAAATCCATAATACCTTTACTTACCAAGACGTCCTACAGGCTATGGTGTACATCCGTATGGGCACGCGTTTCCGGTTGCCGCGCGGCGGCACACGTACGGCACAAAGGAAACATAAGTTTAACCCCCACCCTGACAGGTAACACCCCCGGAAATACGCTTTCTGGTGACATCACAGGAAAAGGGAGTGCCTGCCCCGACAGGAAATGCGCTTTTCTGATGACATAGGCGGAAATTGGGTAAATGAAGCGACGGATATGCGCTTTTCTGAACACGTAGGCGGAAACAGACTTAGTCAAAACCCCCCCCCCCCACCCGGAAATGAAGTGGGGTTTAAGAGCTCACAGATAGAGCAGAGCACAAAACAAAAGGCATTCACAAAATCTTTCCTGCTTTTTAAAACAGAGTAGGGGCAGAAACAAACGAGAAAAGTTGCATTTGTTTTTAACACCCTTTTCAGTAGGAATTCAATGTCTGTCACGAAGGCTCGTAGATTGAGTTACTTTCTTAAAGATCGTGATGTAGAAAAAGAGGGTTACCCAAAGACCGAAAAACTGTACGAATCAGACAAAGAAAATATGGACCCCTTTAACACGCTGGTAACTGAAAAAAGGCCTACCAAGAGGCCCCGTAACTTTCTTAAAGACTGTAATGCGGAGAAAGAGGGTTACTCACCGTCTGAAAAACCGATTGACTTGACGGCAGATACCGGGGAGCATATGCACGAATTAACAGATTCTGAAATACAAGAGTTTCCAGATGCTCAAAAGCTATATGATTCAGACATAGAAAATGAAGATGTAGGCTATGAACCACCAGAGGATAATGCTTCAGATATTGAATTTTATGAAGCCGCTGCTGAAGCCGAAGCAACAGACATGTTGGAAAAGCCAGGATCTTTCACGGTAAGAGAGAGAGAGAGAGAGAGAGAGACACACACGCACTTTTTATTACCAGGGGTCGTTGAAGGGGTTTATGAAGCTGTATGTGTTCATGTGTTTTAAAAAGGAAAATTTATTTCTGTATGTTTGTTTTTTTGTAGGGAAGTGGCGGATCTTCACGATCACAGAAACCTGTGGACAAGGTGTACATGCCGATGATAAATCTATCATGTTTGTGTTTTTTCTGCTCGTTTCAAAGAGAACCGGCGGTGAATGTGCGTAAACCTGAAGATTCTTGTGATTATGGACTGTGGACCGGCATAGGCCTTTCCAAAACACCAACAGAACTTAAATCATTTATAAAGGTCGTTGTATACTGCGTTCTAAATAAACGTCTGCAAGGCGTGAAGGATGAAGATTGTGGAGCCTGCTTAATACGTGCTGGGGGGCAAAAACACCACGATTGCTTGATATGGGGACATAAGGAAATACAGCAGAAACTCAAAAAAACTTGTGACATGCTATGCCTAGGACGTGTGGTAAATGTAGTCACATTTGTAGGCTATAAAATGAAAATATTGATGCTTTGTAATGAAAGCATTAATATAATCATTGATTTAATCAGAGATATTAAAACCTCTATAAACGGGCCACGGCTACTCAACAGATTGGTCAATGTCATGAGAGATGGTACATATGTAGAGATTGTAAATGATTTAATCCGTGACACCGATTATAAATCATTCTTCAAAAGAAATGCTTTTTAAAACATGTTTTGTTTTTTATTCTCGGGATTGTGGGAAATACAATGTGTAATGGTATGTTTGTTTGTATAAAAGTTTAAACATTTTATTGTTGTAAAATAAAGATTTTCTTAAAAAAAAAAATAAAAAATATAAAATGTGTGGTGTGTTTTAGAAATGTATTATCAACCCAAACTAAAACAATAGAAGGTGTGACAGGTTATAAGGAACTAGGTTCTAGACACGTAGGGGTCATTTTGGTGTCTAAATTGACTAACCAAGACAAACAAGTTCTATCAGAGGTCTTAGACATACAATAAAGCCTTTGTGAACGGATAACCTCTATAGAGGGGATTGTAAGTGTATAAAATAAACTATGAGAAGACCAGCAAGCATTCTGGTTTTTGTGGGTGCTACGCCGGGCCCCCGGATACATCAACTGCTAACATGGTGTGTAGAAAAGGGGCTTTTATTTTTGGTTTTAGGGATATCGTTTTTTCTTTCTCTGAATCTATCATTGCATTTAAAAACAGGAACGGGGATCTGATGGTAGAAATAAACTATCTCTTACCAGAAAAAGACAACGGATATTAAACAGTAAGTGACAAAAGTATTATATGGCACATATGTTGGTTTTTAAAAACAGCATGTACAAAACATTCTTTTTTCGTTATGATTAGACCAAGAAACGGCTGGAGAGCCCACACCTTCTACATCGACATGTTCTAACCAACAACCGGCTCCTTACCGGAAGCCAAAAGATAAACGAAATAGTAGGTATCCTGGTTTTGTAAGGAGACTAGGGTTAAAAGAAAATGTCATTACTTTTATAATGGTTGATGGGGAAAAAGTATTAACGGTTATGCTATGTTATAAATTGTAGATCGGGAAAATGTTAGAAAGTCACAAACAGACACCGTGAAGCCGACAGAAAAAGTTTAACAGCACAGAAGCACAGCCGGACAGCACAGAAGAAGGAGAATGTTATGAAGTTGATAATTATTCTGATAGCAGCAAAAAGGGTGCATTAGGTCCTTCTGAAGATTCAGAACCAATCAACTATGTCCAATTTGTGAAAAGATGGGATCGTAAACTGGACAAGTTTCATGGTGTGCTTTATTCAGAAGAATTTCGTTTCATTAATTTAGACAGGATAACATCATTAAGTGATGCTCAAAATGCTATACGCCAAGGCATCCAACATATCCTGGACGATGTTAACAGCAGAGTATCGCCCGGTGACTACGTACAAGTGCACCTACATTCGTCACTCTTTCACAACTCCTTGTTTTCTGGTAAATTAAATCCCGAATCGCTAGATGCTGATGATTTCTTAGACCAGGTTGCTAAAATCCTTCAAAGTCACAGAGAAATACAGGTCTGTGATTTATTCCGTGTTGTTGTACTTGTAATAAGAAACAAGGGTGGTGGGGGGTCGTAGGGTGTTAAAATCTATACTGTTTAGCCAGATTTTGCAGAAAAAAGGATGTATTTAATAGATTTGAATAACACAGGTAATAACCTGTGTTTTGCCGGTAGCCTTACAGCCTTTAGCTATAATAGCTATAGGTTTTACTGTGATTTGTAAAAGCTTACCATCTTGAACCAACAGATCTGTGTCCATCTTTTCCTTTAACAGTTGGCTAAGAACAAAACACCCGTCATAGCCTTTGGCATTATGGGCTATGAAGGTATAGTCTTTAAATTTTTTGTCACAAAAAAAAAAACCTGTATAAAAGCAAAAATACACTCTAGACCCTTGAATTCCCATTTTCTTGTTTCGTACAAGTCCTCGGCATATATGTAATTAGGAATGTGCCAGCCTGTTTCCTGCATACACTCGCAATCGTAAATAATATACTTTTCAGATGTTTTGAGTTTATCGATGGGTGTCATAAAACATAAGTGTATGTCATCACCGCTTAAGGGTTCACGGCATAGCTTACACATCCTACCCTTACATTTATGTTTTTTCGTTCACATAGGACTCACATTTCAGACACAGTGTTTTAGATAAACACTCCACTTCTTTTTTCTGCGCCAGCTGCGTATGTCTATCTAAACAGTCTTTAGAGCGACAACACATCTTGCAGTTAGGACACCTCTGCTGTATACCGTCATTGTTCAAACATGTCTGTGTCGAACAAAGACGGCACCATAATGTACAGGAGTGGTCGTGACTATAGGGCTTCTGGCAAAAAGTACAGAAATTACGCTCACCATAGAATTTTTTGACATCGGTTATGCCGTAGAAATGATCGTCATGTAGCGATAAGAAAACCGTTTTTTGGATAAATGGGCTGGTCTGATGTTTTAAAGCAACACCAAGAGTTTGTATAAAACACAACTCTTATATTTATCTTTAAATGTTCTATGGTTGCTACATCATCGAGCATGACTTTTTTATGTACCGACCACCCCAAATCATTATGTAGCTTTTCAGCACCTATTAACAGTTCAGCATCTGTGAGTTTTACGGGGGATATAAGGGCTGTAAGGCTACCGGCAAAACACAGGTTATTACCTGTGTTATTCAAATCTATTAAATACATCCTTTTTTTCTGCAAAATCTGGCTAAACAGTATAGATTTTAACACCCTACGACCCCCCACCACCCTTGTTTCTTATTACAAGTACAACAACACGGAATAAATCACAGACCTGTATTTCTCTGTGACTTTGAAGGATTTTAGCAACCTGGTCTAAGAAATCATCAGCATCTAGCGATTCGGGATTTAATTTACCAGAAAACAAGGAGTTGTGAAAGAGTGACGAATGTAGGTGCACTTGTACGTAGTCACCGGGCGATACTCTGCTGTTAACATCGTCCAGGATATGTTGGATGCCTTGGCGTATAGCATTTTGAGCATCACTTAATGATGTTATCCTGTCTAAATTAATGAAACGAAATTCTTCTGAATAAAGCACACCATGAAACTTGTCCAGTTTACGATCCCATCTTTTCACAAATTGGACATAGTTGATTGGTTCTGAATCTTCAGAAGGACCTAATGCACCCTTTTTGCTGCTATCAGAATAATTATCAACTTCATAACATTCTCCTTCTTCTGTGCTGTCCGGCTGTGCTTCTGTGCTGTTAAACTTTTTCTGTCGGCTTCACGGTGTCTGTTTGTGACTTTCTAACATTTTCCCGATCTACAATTTATAACATAGCATAACCGTTAATACTTTTTCCCCATCAACCATTATAAAAGTAATGACATTTTCTTTTAACCCTAGTCTCCTTACAAAACCAGGATACCTACTATTTCGTTTATCTTTTGGCTTCCGGTAAGGAGCCGGTTGTTGGTTAGAACATGTCGATGTAGAAGGTGTGGGCTCTCCAGCCGTTTCTTGGTCTAATCATAACGAAAAAAGAATGTTTTGTACATGCTGTTTTTAAAAACCAACATATGTGCCATATAATACTTTTGTCACTTACTGTTTAATATCCGTTGTCTTTTTCTGGTAAGAGATAGTTTATTTCTACCATCAGATCCCCGTTCCTGTTTTTAAATGCAATGATAGATTCAGAGAAAGAAAAAACGATATCCCTAAAACCAAAAATAAAAGCCCCTTTTCTACACACCATGTTAGCAGTTGATGTATCCGGGGGCCCGGCGTAGCACCCACAAAAACCAGAATGCTTGCTGGTCTTCTCATAGTTTATTTTATACACTTACAATCCCCTCTATAGAGGTTATCCGTTCACAAAGGCTTTATTGTATGTCTAAGACCTCTGATAGAACTTGTTTGTCTTGGTTAGTCAATTTAGACACCAAAATGACCCCTACGTGTCTAGAACCTAGTTCCTTATAACCTGTCACACCTTCTATTGTTTTAGTTTGGGTTGATAATACATTTCTAAAACACACCACACATTTTATATTTTTTATTTTTTTTTTTAAGAAAATCTTTATTTTACAACAATAAAATGTTTAAACTTTTATACAAACAAACATACCATTACACATTGTATTTCCCACAATCCCGAGAATAAAAAACAAAACATGTTTTAAAAAGCATTTCTTTTGAAGAATGATTTATAATCGGTGTCACGGATTAAATCATTTACAATCTCTACATATGTACCATCTCTCATGACATTGACCAATCTGTTGAGTAGCCGTGGCCCGTTTATAGAGGTTTTAATATCTCTGATTAAATCAATGATTATATTAATGCTTTCATTACAAAGCATCAATATTTTCATTTTATAGCCTACAAATGTGACTACATTTACCACACGTCCTAGGCATAGCATGTCACAAGTTTTTTTGAGTTTCTGCTGTATTTCCTTATGTCCCCATATCAAGCAATCGTGGTGTTTTTGCCCCCCAGCACGTATTAAGCAGGCTCCACAATCTTCATCCTTCACGCCTTGCAGACATTTATTTAGAACGCAGTATACAACGACCTTTATAAATGATTTAAGTTCTGTTGGTGTTTTGGAAAGGCCTATGCCGGTCCACAGTCCATAATTACAAGAATCTTCAGGTTTACGCACATTCACCGCCGGTTCTCTTTGAAACGAGCAGAAAAAACATGATAGATTTATCATCGGCATGTACACCTTGTCCACAGGTTTCTGTGATCGTGAAGATCCGCCACTTCCCTACAAAAAAACAAACATACAGAAATAAATTTTCCTTTTTAAAACACATGAACACATACAGCTTCATAAACCCCTTCAACGACCCCTGGTAATAAAAAGTGCGTGTGTGTCTCTCTCTCTCTCTCTCTCTCTCTTACCGTGAAAGATCCTGGCTTTTCCAACATGTCTGTTGCTTCGGCTTCAGCAGCGGCTTCATAAAATTCAATATCTGAAGCATTATCCTCTGGTGGTTCATAGCCTACATCTTCATTTTCTATGTCTGAATCATATAGCTTTTGAGCATCTGGAAACTCTTGTATTTCAGAATCTGTTAATTCGTGCGTATGCTCCCCGGTATCTGCTGTCAAGTCAATCGGTTTTTCAGACGGTGAGTAACCCTCTTTCTCCGCATTACAGTCTTTAAGAAAGTTACGGGGCCTCTTGGTAGGCCTTTTTTCAGTTACCAGCGTGTTAAAGGGGTCCATATTTTCTTTGTCTGATTCGTACAGTTTTTCGGTCTTTGGGTAACCCTCTTTTTCTACATCACGATCTTTAAGAAAGTAACTCAATCTACGAGCCTTCGTGACAGACATTGAATTCCTACTGAAAAGGGTGTTAAAAACAAATGCAACTTTTCTCGTTTGTTTCTGCCCCTACTCTGTTTTAAAAAGCAGGAAAGATTTTGTGAATGCCTTTTGTTTTGTGCTCTGCTCTATCTGTGAGCTCTTAAACCCCACTTCATTTCCGGGTGGGGGGGTTTTTTTTTGACTAAGTCTGTTTCCGCCTACGTGTTCAGAAAAGCGCATATCCGTCGCTTCATTTACCCAATTTCCGCCTATGTCATCAGAAAAGCGCATTTCCTGTCGGGGCAGGCACTCCCTTTTCCTGTGATGTCACCAGAAAGCGTATTTCCGGGGGTGTTACCTGTCAGGGTGGGGGTTAAACTTATGTTTCCTTTGTGCCGTACGTGTGCCGCCGCGCGGCAACCGGAAACGCGTGCCCATACGGATGTACACCATAGCCTGTAGGACGTCTTGGTAAGTAAAGGTATTATGGATTTTAAAGTCCTGTTAAATCTTTCCACTACAGCTGCTTTAACATCATTATGGGTCACAAAAATCTTTACCCTTGTCTGCTTGAAGTTTTTCAGATGTACGCCCTAAATTAAATATTGTTTCAAAGGCTTCGGTAACTTCACGACCGGTTTTTGTTTTTAAAGAAACGACCCGTGCATATTTTGACAGGTTATCTATTACCGTTAAGATGTATTTGTAACCGTTGTTATAAGGGGGGCAAAGGCTGACATGTTGACTAAGTCACTTTGCCATTGTCTGTTGTTTTATTTCTTTTTAAATGGATACTACCCGGTCTGTGTAAATTGTATGCGTTTTGACCGGTGACCCAATCCACCACATCTTTTCTCCGGACTGTTATATCACTCTTTTTAGCCGCTTGAAGTAGAGGGTTAATGCCTCCATAGCTTCCTGCCGCATGTGGATCATAATAAATTTGCTTCAATAAAGACTTTTGCCTTTTTAACAGAGCCCTGTTAGGTGACATCTGCTTTTGTGTTTTTTTTTTTTTTTTCAGATTGTTAAGACAACAGTAGGGGGGCCGGGACAAGTTCAGACATGTTTAAACACACTTCCACATCTCTCCCCTTGGTTTTATCAGGGGGAGGGGTGTTGCAAGGGTCTTATCAGCTGTTACCATGACAATAGGGGAGCTGACCCATTAACCATTAGCTCAGAATTCCTACTGAAAAGGGTGTTAAAAGCAAATGCAACTTTTTTTTTTTTTTTTTCTCGTTTGTTTCTGCCCCTACTCTGTTTTAAAAAGCAGGAAAGATTTTGTGAATGCCTTTTGTTTTGTGCTCTGCTCTATCTGTGAGCTCTTAAACCCTGTCTTTTAACTAAAAACTGTTAAAATAAAGACGCTTCTTTTCTGGGTGGGGGTTTTGACTGAGTCTGTTTCCCTATTTCCGCCTACGTGTTCAGAAAAGCGCATTTCCGCCGCGTCATTTACCCTACTTCCGCCTACGTGTTCAGAAAAGCGCATTTCCGGTAGGGGGCAGGCACTCCCATTTCCGGTGATGTCATCAGAAAGCGTATTTTCGGGGTTAAACACGCCCCCATTTCCGGTGATGTCATCAAAAGTGCATTTCCGGGGGTGGGGCATGAGGGGGTGGGGGCGTGGCTTGAGGGGTGGGGACAGGGGTGGGGGCGGGGCTTGAGGGGTGGGGCCATGGGCGGGGTGTGTGGCCATGGGCGGGGCTACCACCATTCATTCCTATGGGAGGGGCCATGGGCGGAGACTAGGGCGGGGCCATGGGTGGGGCGGGGCCATGGGCGGAGACTAAGGCAGGACAATGGGCGGGGCTTAACCCGGAAGTGAACGCTGATTGGTCGATCCTTATCTTATCTCACCTGTCAATCAGTTTGACATGAGGTGTACCCATTATACTACTTACAACTTTAATTTAATTCTTTATAATGTGTGTGTCTGTGTGTTGGGGGGACAACACCTACGTCAACAGTAAAGTTAGAATAGGGTCATTAAATCCAGTGGCATACCTAGTATATATGACAGCCAGTGCTAATAATTTTTTAACAACCCCCTCCTCTATATAAAAAAAGATATTTTTAGTAATAATCCATGAGTCACACAACAAGGGAGCACCTAGGAAAAGGCAGCATCTTAAACACTGCAGTGAGCATTAGAACACATGCATTGTAAAACTAAACAAGCCAGATCCTACACAGTCAATTGATCCTGTAGTCGATGCTAACAGAAAGCCATGTTCTTGCCATACACACAGAACACAGATACACCCTCGCCCAATATGGAATAATCACAAACTAAAAATAGAAATATGTAGACAAAAGTTAAACTGAACCAAGAAACCAGACTCTGCATACAATGCAACACCACAACACCACAGAAACAGTGACACGTCCCCTAATACTGTGCAAAATATAAAGACAGTAGATGTAAATTTGAAAAAAACTTCTACATAAGTCACCACTTTACAAATTAACAAATAGAAATAAAATAATGAGAAATATGAAAATACCATTTTATTGGACTAATCCATTTTTCAATTAGCTTTCAGAGGCCAAATCTTTCTTCAAGACAGTACAGTATACAGCTGTTATGGTATCCTGTCCTGACCTGAGGAAAGGGGTTTATTCCCCCCCAAATTGCCTTATTTCCATTTCCTATTGATAAATTTTAATCAATACAGTTACAATACTACTTGATTCTACGTAAAGCAACAAAAATATTTTTTTTTCTACCTTTTGTCGTTTCTGCTTTAGTCATCTTCTCTTCACTCTGTTCTTTCTATTCAGCATTTGTCCTTGCTCCCTTCCATGCAACATCTGTCCTCTCTCTTTGCCCCTTCCACCCAGCACTACCCTCTCTCTACCCCTTCCATCTACTGTCCACCCTATCTCTGCCCCTTGCATCCACTGTCCACCCTTTCTGCCTTTTCCATCCAGTGTCTGCCCTCTCTCTCTGTTCCATATGGTAAATTCCCTCTTTCTATGTCCCTTCAATAAACTCTATATCCTGTGCCCTTTCTCTCCTTTGTACATAATTTATTTCAGCTTCAACCCCTCTCCATTTTTTGTCTCCACCCCTCCCCTATGCTCTGGCATCTCTCTCTTCTCCTTTCCTTCCTTCCTTCCCACTCCACCCCATGGTCTGACATCTCTTTCTCCTTCCCTTCTCTCCCCCCTCTCCAGTATCTGCCTCCTGTCTTTCCCCTTTGGTCCAGGCCTCTCTCTTTCTCTCCGTCTTTCTTCTGTGAGGAGATCATGTTGATCTTGAACACTAAATAATTCTTCCACATTCTCCTTATCACTGTACTGTAGTCTGGTCCAGCAGACTGCTTTGGCACTATTACATGGGTAATAGTAAATTCATTATGCATCAGCTTTCCACACAGAATGCCACAAGTATCTATTTCTTGTGCTGTGTTTACATCTGCCAGCAGCAGAAACTTGTGAGACAGATCCCTTGGCAATACTACACTTCGGAGCCCTTTGACCACCTGGTTCTGTATGGCTGCAGGCTTTAAAGCTCTGTTTACTGGAGAAGACTATCCAGCATACATAGTTGCATCACTCTTAAGGATCTGATCAGAGATTACATTAGACAAGGTGGTATTTTTAGGCATGGAAAATAGGACATGTTCTCCTCAATCTGCTCAGATGCCTTCAAATGCCCTTTAATGTTCATAAAAACATAAGAAGATGCCTCCGCTGAGGCAGACCAGAGTTCCATCTCGCCCAGTTGTCCGCTCCCATCAGGCGTATTGCCTGAGCAGTGGTCCCTGACTATCCCTATGATCTACCTCTACTCCTATCTGTACCCCTCAATCCCTTTATCCTCTAGGAACATATCCAAACCTTCTTTGAAGCCCTGTAACGTGCTCCGGCCTATCACAGCCTCCGGAAGCACGTTCCATGTATCCACTACCCTCTGGGTGAAAAAGAACTTCCTGGCGTTTGTTCTAAACCTGTCCCCTTTTAATTTCTCCGAGAGCCCCCTTGTACTTGTGATTCCCCATAATCTGAAAAATCTGTCCCTGTCTACCTTTTCTATGCTCTTCAGGATCTTGAAGGTTTCTATCATGTCTCCTCTAAGTCTCCGCTTTACCAGGGAGAACAGCCCCAGCTTTTTTAGTCTGTCAGTATATGAGAGGTTTTCCATACCCTTTATCAGTTTAGTTGCTTTTCTCTGGACTCCCTCAAGTACTATAACACTAAATGTGAATCAAAAAATGTATTTAAAGTATGTCTTAAATTATTATAAAATAATTTGTAGAGTGATCAGTGTGATATCTTATTCAAAACCAACAGGTTAATAGAATGAAGATGTGATAACATTCCATCATTGCACTCACCTACCTACCAGCCCTCTCTGATTTAGTAATTCACGCTGAATAATGATGGTATAAAATTATAGATAAATACTTAGCTGAATATAGTTGGTGAAAACATATATATTTCCACATATATTTCCTTAAGTTCTGCTTATTAAAGCTGGAGGTTGTACAATGAAGTCTTTTCAAATATATAACTCGTTGGTTTAGTAGAGAATGTGAAAAAAGTGAGTCTCCAAATCCACCGTTAAAAATTAGTACATTTCAGCATATAGCTAAAACTCCTTGTAGTGAAAGCAATCCAACATTTCCTCAACACCGATCGTGTTTCACTATATCTTGCGTCATCAGGAGGAAACAACTGAAAATAAGAATATAACAGTTCTTTAAAAATCCTCAAAAATTTTTTTATATAACTTCAAAACTAAAGAAATGAAATACCTTCGGACCACACAATGGAGAGAACACGCCGACATAGGATTCCAACTAGAAAGTTAAATCAACGTGAGACGTCTGACGTCTAAACGTGCCAACGTATTTGAAGATTTTTTAAGGATCACGTGATAAATAAGATATAACATCGTAATTATCTGATATATAACTATCATCTAGTGGTCCACTCTATTTCTTTGTTAAGACCATTAGGAATCACTGTGTTCCAGGTGTAAATAAGACGTTGTTCATGGTAAAGAAGTATATGAGAAATGTCACCCTGTCTATTGAATTCAAATTGCCTGATTACACAGAATTTGAGGTCATTAAGAGAATGACCAACTGATTGCCAGTGATCAGTTAAAGGAGCCTCAGATTTGTTGGTTCGAATACTGCTCAAATGTTCTGCTATTCTTAGCTTAATTGCTCTTTTAGTTTGACCTATGTACATCTTGTTACAAGGACAAAAAATTCCATATATTACTTGAGAGGTGTTACAATCTGAATGTCCCCGTAAGTAGTGAATGTTATTAGTATTAGGTATTTTGATTTGATTAGTGATCAAAGAGTGGCAACAGTATTTGCATCTTCCACAACAGGTGTGCCCTGTTGATTCTACAACAACCTCATTAGTTAGATTATTATTAAAATATTCACCTAAATTTTTGCTCCTTTTGTGGGCAAACATGGGAGTTTCAGAAAAAATGGGATGAAATTTTAATATGTTCCAATGTTTGTATATAATTTTTTGTATGGAAGAAGTTTTGCTAGAAAATGGTAAGACACAAGTCATTCTTGAATTAACTTGATCAGATTTATTTTTAGGTAATAGCAGCCAATCACGATTGGCGTTCTTGGCTCTCTTGTAGGCAACTTTGATACATCGTTCAGGATAGCCCCTATCACGAAAACGTTGTTTCATAATCCCAGCTTGGTGATGATATTCAATTGGAGAAGAGCATAGTCGTTTCAATCTGAGAAATTGACTGTTAGGAATGCTGTTTTTGAGTTGTCTCGGATGGAAGCTTTTGTAATGGAGAATGGAATTCCTATCAGTATTCTTCCTGTATATAGTTGATTGAAATTGACTAGCTAACAAAGAGATCTGAATATCCAAAAAGTTAATGTTAGATTTATCTATATTGGCACTAAACTTGATGTTATGATCACATTCATTTAGTTGAGTTACAAATCGATTCACTTCGTCTATTGTCCCTTTCCAAATGAAAATAATATCATCAATAAATCTTTTCCAAAATAATATTTTATTGAAAAACGTGGAGTTGTATATATATTTGTCTTCAAATTGGGCCATAAATAAACATGCCACTGCGGGAGCAACCGTTGCTCCCATGGCAACACCTTTTCGTTGTAGGTAGTATTGGCCATCATATACAAAATAGTTGTTATTAACCACTAATTGAGCCATGAACATCAAAAGATTTAGTTTATTACCTATTTGAGAAGATTTTGTCAAATAATATTCAATAACTTGTAGTGCTGCATGTTGGGGTATGCTGGTATATAGCGAAGTTATATCCAATGTAACTAACAATAAATCTTCCATATTGAAAGCCGAAAGATCTAAATCTTGAATTTGTAATAAGAGGTCCATGGAATCTCTTATATAAGAGTGAATAGTTAACATAAATGGCTGTAAATAAAAATCAATATATTGAGATAAGGGTTCTAGTATCGATCCACAACATGATACTATAGGTCTCCCTGGCGGATTAATGTGTGATTTGTGTATCTTAGGAAGAAATTTGATCATTGGAATAGAGGGATGTTTACAATATAAGTACTTAAACTCTTTAGAAGATATCAACCCTTCAGTATTAGCTTGAATTAATTTAGAATGTATGATCTGTTGAAGATCCTTAGTAGGATCATGTTCCAAAAGTTGATAGACTGAAGAATCTGAAAGTTGACGTCTAGCTTCTGTTTCTTAGGTTTCTATGTCCATGATTACAACTCCTCCTCCTTTATCCGCCCGGAGAATCTTTATAGTTCTGTCATGTGTTAAAGTTTGTAAAGCTGTTTTTTGAGTTTGAGTTAAATTGTGATATTGTTTCTGGTTGACACTTTCCATTAATGCCACATCTCTCAATACTAATTTTTCAAAAGCTGCGATCATGTTGTCAGTGGGGCCCGGAGGGACCCAAGATGAAGGAACATGGTGAGAATCAGTAAAAGATGGTTCATCTTGAGATTGAATTGTAGTTTGACCAAAAAATAATTTTAATTTCAATGATCTAAAAAATCTGTGTAACCAGGCATGAGTATCATATGAGTCGTAATAGGAGAAGGGAACAAATGACAGGCCCAATTGTAATACAGTAATCTCTGTGGATGTTAGCGTTCTAGATGAAATATTGAAGACTAATCTTAACGATTCTTGTTGGGTTTGCGTGGTTTGAGTTTGTTCTGAACTCCTAGATCCATTTGTTTCTCTGTTGTAGTTGTTAACCGTAAAAAAGAATCTGGAATGAGTGGTGTGGAATCTGGTCTTGGAGCAATAGATTTCATTCCATCCTCCGAAGATTCACTGGAAGAATTAATAAATGTGATGTGTACTGCCCTCAAGTACTGCCATGTCCTTCTTGAGGTACGGCGACCAGTACTGGACACAGTACTCCAGATGCGGGCGCAACATTGCACAATACAGTGGCAGGATGACTTCGTTTGTCCTGGTCATGATACCCTTCTTAATGATACCCAACATTTTGTTTGCTTTCCTTGAGGCTGTGGCGCACTGTGCCGATGCCTTCAATGTTGTGTCTACCATCACTCCCAGGTCTCTTTCAAGGTTACTTACCCCTAGCGGTGATCCCCCCATTTTGTAGTTGAACATCTTTTTCCCTACATGCATGACCTTGCATTTCCCTATGTTAAAGCTCATTTGCCATTTTTTGGCCCACTCCTCCAGTGTCGTTAGGTCCCTTTGGAGATCTTTGTCTGATCTCGGGCTAAATCTTGCCTCCTGAGCTGATCTTCAAAGGAGAGCGGAGTAAGAGCCATATCGGCAGTGAGATCCATTTTGGGCCGCATGTTGTGCAGGGCTGGACTAAGGCAAGTTGTAAGCTTCCTTCCATCGCTGATCTATCTTCCATAAGTCAGCAACGGAGGGAACTTACAACTCGCTGCTCTTGCTTGCTTCGGGCCTTCCTCGTTGCCTGGTCCTGCCTTCACGGAAACAGAAAGTAGGCAGGACCCGGCAGCGAGGAAAGCCCGAAGCAAGCAAGAGCAAGTTGTAAGCTGACCTGTCTCCTATAGCGAACCCATGCTCCGGGGCATTTGCATGCAGACTTCCCTTCTCTTCCCCCTCAGGACTTGACTTCCAGTTTCGGAGAGAAGCGGCATGCACATGTTAGAGCCCTGGTGCATGGGTTCAAGTCGCTTGCTGGCATTAAATACTAAAAAAAAAAAAAAGTCAGGCTCCTGCGATTCAGGCTGTGCCGAGTCAGCCCGGTAAATCTCCAAGCCAGTGAGAAGGTTTTTTTTAAAAATGATGAGCAGAAGACGGCAGCAGCAGCAGGATTGCGATCGAGATTACAGCCGGGTGCTCATCTAAATTAGCTGGGCGGAGCGTCCGGCTGAAAGGCCCTGGGGAGAACACTGCACTGGTTCCAATGGACTGGCGCCATGCACTCTTATTCTGGCATCAACTTGACTTTGACTGGGGAGACTCTTTGTTTTGCAAGTTGGCTTTCACTGCAGCCCGGCTGGTTCTAGCCTCTGCCTGGAATCAGGTACAGCCCCTCTCTTGGCATCTAGTGGAGTGGCGCTTACTGAAATGGCAGCTTCTTTACCAGCTTACGGCTTTGCAACATGGTAAACAGCATGGTTATGCCTCTATTTGGTGCTGCTTCAGGGCGTGTTCTATATTGAGGTTGGTGTGGGGTGTTCTATTTGGGATTCTGGTGTTTGTGACACTGGTTGGGGATTGATTGCTCTTTTGTCTCCCTTTCTTTTTTCTTATTTCTGTGTTGGGTGATTTTTCTCTTTTTTAGTAAGTGGTTTGGGTCAAGTGGTCTGTCACCGGAGGGGGAGGGGTGGGGGGTTCTGTTTTCAATGGGGATTTGTTGCTATTCGTTTGTATAGGTCTGGGATCTTGCTCCTGTTATTCTATACTGGTTGTACTTTTGGTACTCTTTTTTGGTTTGGTGTGTATTTGCTGATGTCTTTTTGTCTTTCTTTCATAAATAAAAAGCTTTTATTTAAAAAAAAGAAAAAATTGCATTACAATTAGTAAAGGGGATGGGATCTGGGGCAGAGCTTGGGTGTGCCTAGGGAGGTCTGTGGTTGGGCTACTCAGTTGATATTTGTTAGACTTAGGGGGTACTTGGCTTGAAGTAGTTGATAAACACTGTGATTGGCAATCAGCTGGCACCAGGGCCTCTCCTCTCTGGCCCTCTTCCCTGCTGGCACCTCCTACTGGCGTCTCAGGGCCTAACTGGAGGGCCTCTGAACGTGCGCAGATGTTGGCGGGATGTCGCACACATGTGTGATGTCATCATGGTGACGTTTGTGCACTTCTGGGTGCCTCAAGCCGTGGCCACTACCTTTAGTGTGCCCTAGCTCAAGAAAGTTTGAGAGAGCCTGCAGTAAGGGATTCTCTTTCACTAATGCTACCATTCCGCCTCAATACAGCAGGGGCCGCTATCCCAGAACTGAGCAGACTACATGTCCCAAAATGCACTGAGCTCTACAGCTCAGTGCGATGCCACCTTAACAAGGCATCCCTACTGAGTCAGGGGGTGAGACTCGGGCAGAGAGGTATTTATGTGCCACAAAGAATCATTCAGAGGTCCCTGTGAAAGAGGATGTTCTGAGAAAGAGGCTTCCACAAGAAACTTCCCTAGTTAGGGGTTGATAGGAGACCTGGAAAATTGTGGAATTGGGAGAGAGACTGTTAAAAAGAGGAGGCTCCTGGGAGCTTGACTAAGAAAAGCCCAAACCTTTGTTGAATAATATGTGACCTCCGAATCCTCTTCTTTTCCCTTGTGGATTATTGATCAGTTTTAATCAAGCCTTCATCTTGGACATCAACTCTCCACAAGTTCTTTGGTTTTGGTTGTGTTCCCTTTTAAACATTGCTGTCTTCTATAAGTAGGTCTAGACCATTGTTTTTCAACCGCCAGTCTGCGGACTAGTATCGGTCCGCAGAAAATTTCTGCTGGTCTGCGCAGGGCCGGCGCGATTGAGTCGGCAGTTAAATTTCCTGCCGATTGCGGTTCCTGCTGACTGCTGTTTCTCCCAGCCTTGGGCGATCAAGACAGGCTGCCGTCATTGGAGCCTTCCCTCTGTGAGTCTCGCCTGTTCGGAAACAGGAAGTTTAAACAAAATAGGCGGGACTCAGAGAGTGAAGGTCCCGACGTCGGCAGCCTGTCTTGATTGCCGCCCCTGCCGAGTTGCTGAAGAGGGCCGCGGGGAAGGTGCAAGTGGAAGGGAGAGAGCTGCAGGTACAAGGGAGATGGTCAGCGTGTGTGGGAACAAGATCCTGGGAAGCCTTCGACAGTGGCTGTCTCCCCTCCCAGCAGCTCTCCTGGTTGCCAGGGCAGTGATTCACTGGCAATTTCCTCTTTCTTCAGAGGCAGCAATGGATCCAAGGCTGCTTAAGTAAATCACTGCTGCAGGCAAGTACTGAGAACTGTTGGAAGGGGAGGAAGCCACTGTAGGATGCTGGGAAGCTGCTGGATAAAAGGAGAGTTGCTACTGGACCTGGAGGGAGGTAGAAGGAGAGATGCTGCTGGGAGGGGAGGAAGAAAAGGGATGGGAAGAGAGTTAATGTTGGATAAGGGGAGGAGGGAAGGGAGAAGGAAAAAAGGAAGGAAACAGCTGGCAGGGAGATTACAGGAGGGGAAGGGGGTCAGGGTGGAATGGAGAGATCAGATGAAGGAAAGGGGAGAGAGAGGAATGAGAAAGTAGAGAGAGATTAATGCTGGAAAGGGGGTCAGCAGAGAAATGAGAAAGGGATAAAGATGCTAGATTTGGTGTAGGAGAGATAAAAATGAAGAAAGCAGTGAAGATGGAATGAATGATGTAAAAAGGAGAGAGGAGGCACAGGCTGGATGGACAGGGGAGAGGTGCATAGAAAGAAGTCAGATACATATGTAAGGGGGAGAGGGCAGACAGTGGATGGAACGGGCAGATGCTGGATTGAAGAGACAGGGCAGACACTGGAAGGAAAAGAGTGAAAAGAAGAAACCAGAGACAACAAAAGGTAGAAAAAAATAATTTTATTTCTATTTTGTCATTAGAATATATCAGATTTGAATTATATATCCTTCTAGAGACATAATTGGGGACTGCAAAGCCCAGGCACTGCTTCTTTAGCTTCCAGCTGGCTTACGGCTCTCTCTAACACTATTCCTGTCTTGTGTGACTTCAGTATACTGTTAGCAAGATATTTCTGTGTAGCATTCTATAATAACTTGGCTTGTTCAGTTTTCTTGATAGTAGAGGGGATATATGTGAAGGGGAGGGGAGACAGGGGTTTTGTTGGTCTGTGCTCTGTATATTTGTATTTATAAAATCACAATTGTTCAGAATATTGTTTCTTTTTATACTTTAATAAAATACGTTCAATATAAAATCATAACTGCGGCTTGTGCAGATGAGATCAGTTGGTTTTTGGGGACCGAGCTCACGGAGATGGGGCGGAAATGGGGTTTTTAAATTTCAGTCTTAATAGTTTGCTGGTTCACAAAAGAATTCTTTCATTTCTGCCGGTCCACGGGTGTAAAAGGATTGAAGAACACTGGTCTAGACTGATGACATGAAGAAATTAGCACTTGATTTGGAAATGGACCTAATTCAGAACCATTATAAAGTGTGTGTGACTGGAGATAAAGTTGGTCGGATCTTGCATAGCTGATACTCCTAAAAACCTGCTTCTAAAACAGATCAGATATAAAAATAAAAAAGTAAGATTCTCTTAATTAGCTAACCCATTGTTAAAATATTATAAAGAACTTAGAATTTATACCTAACACGGTAAACAGGTTTGAAGATATAGATACCTAGTTCAGTCAACTACAAAAGCTACTTCAGTTGTGACACACAAACCTCCCAATTAACTGAGCTTTTGAATCTAGATTTAGAAAAGTTGAGAGAATATTTAGATCTTTGCGGTAGAAATCCACATCAAACTGCAAAAACTTAGAGTTCTTTCCAAACATGCAGTTTTTCAAAATAGTTTCCAAAATGTATCATCCTGAGTAATCCTTAAATTGGCCATCCACTGCTTTTTAAAGTCCAGCAGCAAGGTCCCACGCCCAAGCTCAGCTGATGAAGCAGGGAAGGCAGCTGGTAGATTACACACTTTTAGCACCCTTGAGAGAATTGACTCCCTTAACTCTCCACACTGCCAATTCCAAGAAACAGCTCACAAACTGGCTCTGTCTCGAGATAAATGCTTGAGAAAATGCTTTGCAAATAGGAAACTGACCAGTCCTAGTGCAACATAACCTCTCTTTTCTCATTATACACAGATTATACTAATATCTTAGAAACCACTGCTGTTTTCTAACTCATGAGAAATACCTTCTGTTTTTATCCAGCAGATCATCAGATCCAGCACAAATGGAAGAGAGAAAAGAATCAAGGAGAAGAACCAGTTGAAATGGAACAAATCCAAACACAGTCAGAAAATGTCTGTGAGAATATTTCCCAGGGAACTGAGAAGATGAACACAAAGAATTATAAGCAGAAATCAAAGAAAGAGAGAGACCCTACAGAGGTCTCAAGGGATGGAGTCAGGAAGTGTGAGAGAAATGACAGGGATCTGAGTTACATCCCTGAGAACCAGAGACACCTAGCAGAGGGACCCTTCCAAATTAAAAACAGTGATAAAGTGACTTCTAAATTCCACCATGGTAAGAGAAAAGGAAAAACCCACAAAAAAGAACTTCATCTACACAAAAGAGATCATGAAAATGTGAAACCATCTACCTCTACCGAGTGTAATAAAAGCTTCACTCAACTTTCACATCTAAAAATGATCCACACAGGAGAAAAACAATATACATGTACTGAGTGTAAGAAAAGGTTTTCTTGGCTTTCACATCTAAAAAGACACGAAATGATCCACACAGGGCACAAACCATTTACATGTACTGAATGTAAGAAAAGCTTCACTTGGCTTTCAAATCTAAAAATTCACGAGAGGATCCACACAGGGCACAAACCATATGCATGTACTGAGTGTAAGAAAAGCTTCACTCAGCTTTCAGATCTAAAAATTCATGAGAGGATCCACACAGGACACAAACCATATACATGTACTGAGTGTAAGAAAAGCTTCACTCAGCTTTCATATCTAAAAATTCACGAGAGGATCCACACAGGACACAAACCATATACATGTACTGAGTGTAAGAAAAGCTTCACTCGGCTTTCAAATCTAAAAATTCACGAGAGGATCCACACAGGGCACAAGCCATATACATGTACTGAGTGTAAGAAAAGCTTCACTCAGCTTTCAGTTCTAAAAATTCACGAGATGATCCACACAGGACACAAACCATATACATGTACTGAGTGTAAGAAAAGCTTTGCTAAGCCTTCACATCTAAAAATTCACGAGATGATCCACACAGGGCACAAACCATATGCATGTACTGAGTGTAAGAAAAGCTTCCCTCGGCTTTCAGATCTAAAAATTCACGAGATGATCCACACAGGGCACAAACCATATGCATGTACTGAGTGTAAGAAAAGCTTCCCTTGGCTTTCAAATCTAAAAATTCACGAGAGGATCCACACAGGGCACAAACCATATGCATGTACTGAGTGTAAAAAAAGCTTCACTCAGCTTTCAAATCTAAAAATTCACGAGAGGATCCACACAGGGCACAAACCATATGCATGTACTGAGTGTAAAAAAAGCTTCACTCAGCTTTCAGATCTAAAAATTCACGAGATGATCCACACAGGACACAAACCATATGCATGTACTGAGTGTAAGAAAAGCTTTGCTAAGCCTTCACATCTAAAAATTCACGAGAGGATCCACACAGGACACAAACCATATGCATGTACTGAGTGTAAGAAAAGCTTCCCTTGGCTTTCAAATCTAAAAATTCACGAGAGGATCCACACAGGGCACAAACCATATGCATGTACTGAGTGTAAAAAAAGCTTCACTCAGCTTTCAGATCTAAAAATTCACGAGATGATCCACACAGGACACAAACCATATGCATGTACTGAGTGTAAGAAAAGCTTTGCTAAGCCTTCACATCTAAAAATTCACGAGATGATCCACATAGGGCACAAACCATATGCATGTACTGAGTGTAAGAAAAGCTTCCCTCGGCTTTCAAATCTAAAAATTCACGAGAGGATCCACACAGGACATGTACTGAGTGTAAGAAAAGGTTCACATGGCTTTCAAATCTAAAAATTCACGAGAGGATCCACACAGGGCACAAACCATTTACATGTACTGAGTGTAATAAAAGCTTCACTCAGCTTTCACATCTAAAAAGTCACAAAATGATCCACACAGGGCACAAACCATTTACATGTACTGAGTGTAATAAAAGTTTCGCTCAGTTTTCACATCTGAAAAGTCACAAAATGATTCACACAGGGCACAAACCATTTACATGTACTGAGTGTAATAAATGCTTCACTCGGCTTTCAAATCTAAAAAGACACAAAATGATCCATACAGGGCACAAACCATACACATGTACAGAGTGTAATAAATGCTTCACTCAGCTTTCAGCTCGAAAAACTCACCAGAGCATCCACACGGCACAAACCATTAACATGTACTGAGTTTAATAAAAGCTTCACTCGGCTTTCAGATCTAAAAATTCACAAGAGGATCCACACAGGGCACAAACCATTTACATGTACTGAGTGTAATAAAAGCTTAACTTGGTTTTCAGATCTAAAAATTCATGAGAGGATCCACACAGGCAACAAAGCCTTTACATGTACTGAGTGTAATAAAAGATTCACTCAACTTTCAACAACGCTGCCACCTTCCTCTACATTTGTAGTGTCTGGCAAATGTATATGTACACGCTGCTACCCTAATCCTTAATTTGCTAGTGGTTAGCAACAAGCTGCCACCTTTCTAAACAACTTTGGAGCCCTGGGTGTGTTCACCTATAGAGAAAACAAGATTTGAACTAGTGAATAGGCCTTGCCAGATGAAATGTACAGTATTACCATCTTGATAAAGTGTGTGCTCTATGATTTGGGGTTTATTCCAGGAAACAAATGTACAGGGTTGACCTTAACTTTGTTGGTGTTTCTTCTAAATCAGGGCGACAAAGAATGTGTTAAATTAGTTTGATAGGGTAGACACCCGTAAAATGTACTAACACAGGGGACACAGCGTCTGTGAAATTATGTCAGAGAGCGTGTATTTAGTTGGAAGATTTTTGCCATTTGAATTTCAGTTTTATCTGTTGGGCTCATCATGTGGTGGTTTCGACTGGCCACCCATTGTGCTGCATGCATGCTTTTCAGCATTTATTTGCCCGTTCCGATAGCTCTTAAGAGGTTTTGCTTTCCTGATAGAGGTTGGAGCATTGGATGAGGACATCCCAAATGATTTTCTCTGATGTAGCCTGGGGGGAAATCCATGCACCAGGAGATACGAATTTTAGTGCTGCCTGTGTAAAGGGGATGAAAGGTGAAATTTGATATGCACTGTGTTTAAACAGTAAACAGCATGCAGAAGGCAGTTGGAAGCTCAGTCTTTGAGTTTCCAGCACCTTCTGGAAGAGTTACAATGCATGAGCCCCAGCTAGAAGCTCTCTGAATGGTGCATTCAATGGAATCCCAGAGTGACATCATCAGAGGTTTCTTAAGCTACTTCCTTGGGCAGGAGAATCGTCTTTTGGGCTATCTCCACCAATAGATCAGATTCCTACCAGCACGGAGGATCTTAACATTTAGAGATGTACAAATATTTTGCCAGTCGAAAGAGAGTTTGTAAATGTGAAAATGCTTATGGCAAGCTCTACTGCTTTAGAAGACTTAAACCTTATCTCTCTCATCAAGCGATATTCAACGTAATAACAGCCTTGGTACTCTCAATCTTAGACTACTGCAACGTGATCCTGCTGAGCATTCCAAAGTACAGGATCAAGCAGATTCAAATGGTACAAAACGCAGCAGCAAGATTTCTGCTGTGAAAATGGAGGCGGACGAGTGCCACCCCGCTACTCCTGATTGAAAGCAGGGTGAAATTCAAGATCTTTATCTCAGAATGGCAATAACTAGCAGCAAGACACAATACCATACACCAGCACACGTCCTACGCTTGAGCCAAGAATCTCTGTTGGAAATACCCTCCTTCAGAGACATGAGATAAAAAGCATCAGGACAAAAATGTTCTCAGTGATAGCTTCAATGTGGTGGAACTTCCGAAGGAATTAAAACTAGGAAACGTCACTGGAAAGTTCAAGAAAGGGATAAAGACCCTCCTCTTCATAGACTGCTTTAACTAATAAAGCAACATAAAACACGACATGGAGCATGAGGAAAGTATGGCACAGTGGTTAAAACTACAGCATCAGCACCTTGAAATTGTAGGTTCAAACCCACGCTACTCCTGCCCATCAATCGCTGTTCCACAATTGACCAGAGAATCGGCCACCAGCCATCCAGTCGGTATTACTGCATCTCCCACTTAATCCCCCCCCCATTGCCCCATATACATTATATAGATTGTGAGCCAGCTGGGACAGACAGGGAAAAATGCTTGAGTACCTGAATAAATTAATGTAAACCATTCTGAGCTTCCCTGGAGAACGGTATAGAAAATTAAAGAAATATAAATAGAATAGAAATGTGTGCAAATAAGTAGGATTTAGTATGAACATAGTACACGATACCAGTATTTTATGTGTAAATACGTAGGATGATTGACTAGGGTATGAATGTGTCTGTATTACATAAGAACATAAGAGTTGCCTCCGCTGGGTCAGACCAGAGGTCCTTCGCGCCCAGCAGTCCGCACCCACGGCGGCCCATCAGGTCCACGACCTGTTAAGTGGTTCCTGCCTTTTCCTATAACCTATCTCTAAATCTATCTGTACCCTTTAATTCTATCTGAACCCCTCAATCCCCTTATCCTTCAGGAATTTATCTAAACCTTCCTTGAACCCCCGTAGCGTGCCCTGCCCTATCACAATCTCCGGGAGCGCGTTCCATGTGTCCACCACCCTCTGGGTAAAGAAGAACTTCCTAGCATTTGTTCTAAACTTGTCCCCTTTCAATTTCTCTGAGTGCCCCTTGTACTTGCGGTTCCCCACAGTCTGAAGAATCTGTCCCTGTCTACCTTCTCTATGCCTTTCAGGATTTTGAAGGTTTCTATCATGTCTCCTCTAAGTCTTCGCTTCTCCAGGGAGAAGAGCCCCCAGCTTTTCTAACCTGTCAGCATAAGACAGGTTTTCCATTCCTTTTATCAATTTAGTTGCCCTTCTCTGAACTCCCTCAAGTATTGCCATGTCCTTCCTGAGGTATGGTGACCAGTACTGGACACAGTACTCCAGATGCGGGTGCACCATTGCCCGATACAGTGGCATGATGACTTCCTTTGTTCTGGTCGTGATACCCTTTTTGATGATACCCAACATTCTGTTTGCTTTCTTGGAAGCTGCTGCACATTGTGCCGATGCTTTCATTGTTGTATCCACCAACACACCTAGGTCTCTATCAAGGTTACTTACCCCTAGCAGTGATCCCCCCATTTTGTAGCTGAACATCGGGTTATTTTTCCTTACATGCATGACCTTGCATTTCTCTACATTGAAGCTCATTTGCCACTTTTTTGCCCATTCTTCCAGTCTCGCCAGGTCCTTTGCAGGTCTTCACAGTCTTCCGTGGTTCTAACCCTACTGCAGAGTTTGGTGTCATCTGCAAATTTAATAACCTCACATTTCGTCCCCGTCTCCAGGTCGTTTATGAAGATATTGAACAGGAGCAGTCCCAGTACCGACCCCTGCGGAACTCTGCTCGTGACCCATCGCCAGTCTGAGTATTGGCCCTTCACTCCAACCCTCTGTTTCTTGCCCTCCAACCAGTGTTTAATCCATCAATAGACATCCCCTTTCACCCCGTGGTTCCCCAGCTTCTTGAGCAGCCGTTCATGGGGTACCTTGTTGAAGGCCTTTTGGAAGTCAAGGTAAATGATGTCAATGGATTCCCCTTTGTCCCTCTGGCTGTTAATCCTTTCAAAGAAATGCAGCAAAGTTTGTGAGGCATGACCTTCCCTTGCAGAAGCAATGCTGGCTCGCCCTCAGCTGTCCATTGTTTTCTATGTGCTCGCAGATGCTGTCCTTAACCAGTGCTTCCATCATCTTTCCCGGAACCGAGGTCAAGCTCACCGGCCTGTTGTTTCCTGGGTCACCCCTCGATCCCTTCTTGAAAATAGGCGTGACATTTGCTATTTTCCAGTCCTCTGGGATCTCGCCAGTTTTTAAGGATAGGTTATATATTTGCTGGAGTGTTTCCGCTATTTCGTTTCTCAGTTCTGTTAGTACCGTTGGGTGGATTCCGTCCGGGCCTGGTGATTTGTCGCTCTTCAATCTGTCTATCTGTCGGAGGACATCATCTTGGCTTACCTCTATTTGCTCCAGTTTTTCATGGGCTCCGGAACATTGGATGTGTCCTTGCTCGTGAAAACCTACGAGAAGAACTTGTTTAACCTGTCGGCTACCTCTTTTTCCTCCTTTACCACTCCTTTTCTGTCTCCATCATCCAACGGTCCCACTTCCTCCCTTGCCGGTTGCTTTCCCTTTACATACCTGAAGAACGGTTTGAAGTTTCTCGCTTCCCTCGCCAGCCTCTCTTCATATTCTCTTTTTTCTTCACTAACCACTCGGTGACATTCCCGTTGGTGTTTTATGTGTTCCTTCTGGTTGTCTTCAGTCTGGTCCTTCTTCCATTTTCTGAACGATATTTTCTTGTCCCCTATCGCCTTTTTCACTGCATCTGTTATTCACACCGGGGTTTTTGTTTGATTCTTTTTGCACCCTTTCCTAAACCTGGGGACATACGGGTTTTGTGCCTTGTGCACCGTGTCCTTGAGTATGGACCAGGTCTTTTCAACGGTCTCCAGCTTCCCTGAGCCACTTCTGAGTTTCTTTCCCACCATTTTCCTCATAGTGTCGTAGTTCCCTTTTCTGAAATTGAGAGCTGTCGTCGTGGTTCTCTTTACCTTTGATGTTCTTACTTCTAATTTGCACTGGATCATGTTGTGATCACTGTTTCCCAGTGGTGCTATTACTACCACCTCATATGCGGGTCCCTCTAGTCCATTGAGGATTAGGTCGAGAGTGGCATCTCCTCGCGTCGGTTCCGTGACCATCTGTTCCATGAAACAGTCCCTCACAGCCTCCAGGAATTTTGTTTCCCTCGCACAGTTGGAGTGTCCAATGCTCCAGTCTATCCCAGGGTAGTTGAAATCCCCCATCACCACCACACTTCCGCTTTTGCATTGCTGCCTCAATTCAGCCTCCAGGTCCTGGTCTTCGGCTTCTGGTTGTCCTGGTGGGGCGATAGTACAGTCCCAGTTTTATGTCAGCCCCATTTCTTCCTGGTAACTTAACCCATAGTGATTCCAAACCGTCCGCCTTTATTGCTGTTTCCATCCTGGTCGAGTGAATGGAGTCTCTTATGTATAGCGCTATTCCTCCACCCTTCTCCTGTAGAGTTGTACCCTGGTAGGACCACATCCCATTTGTTGTCCTCAGACTACCATGTTTCTGTGACTCCAATTATGTCTAGGTCCTCTTTGTTGACTATGACTTCTAGCTCTCCCATTTTGGTTCTTAGACTCCTTGCATTTGTGTATAAGCAATTCAGGTCCCGGTTGTTTGCTTTCCCTGCTAGTTTTTCTCGTGGTTTGGTGTTCCCTCCGATCCCCTTGTGGGCTGTCGGCTCCTGAGGTACACTTTGTTCTTCCTCCTGCGGCATGCCTTCCCCGTCCTCAGCCTGCTTCCCCAATTTCACATGTTCCTCTATCTCCTGCTGTTCGTTCTTCTTTTTGCTCTCTAGTTTCACTTGTTCCTTGTACCCCTGTATTTCATCCTTTGGTCCTTTTTCACATTTTTCCTGCTCGTCCTTAAGTCTCTCTCTACTTTTTCCCCCGCTCAGTATCTTCATTTGATACTCTTGTCCGAAGCGTCGTTGTTAGATCGTCTCTCGGCTTTCCCCTTCTCCTCAGTTTAAAGCCTTGTCTATTTCATTCTTGACGTTGTTTGAAAACCATCTCAGAAAACGCTAACTCTGTATTGTAACACCATTACAGAAGCGCGTGTAAACCGCTCTGAATTGACTCCCCAGTCACTAGTAGCAGTATAGAAGCTTTGAATAAACAATACATAGGTTGTTATTTTTGTTAGCAACTGCATGTTTAAGAAATGCTTCTTTCCCATTGGAGAACATAGTAGATGACGGCAGATAAAGATCCGAATGGTCCATCCAGTCTGCTCAACCTGATTCAATTTAAATTTTTAAATTTTTTTTTCTTAGCTATTTCTGGGCAAGAATCCAAAGCTTTACCCAGTACTGTGCTTGGGTTCCAACTGCAGAAATCTCCGTTAAAACCTACTCCAGCCCATCTACACCCTCCCAGTCATTGAAGCCCTCCCCAGCCCATCCTCCACCAAACGGCCATATACAGACACAGACCATGCAAGTCTGTCATCTACTATGTTACTATGTAATTTTTAATATTATTTTCTGATTCTAGATCTTCTGTGTTCATCTTACGCTTCTTTGAACTCAGTCACAGTTTTCCTCTCCACCATCTCTCTCGGGAGCGCATTCCAGGCATCCACCACCCTTTCTGTAAAGTAGAATTTCCTAACATTGCCTTTGAATCTACCACCCCTCAATTCAAATTATGTCCTCTGGTTTTACCATTTTCCTTTCTCTGGAAAAGATTTTGTTCTATGTTAATACCCTTCAAGTATTTGAACGTCTGAATCATATCTCCCCTGTCCCTCCTTTCCTCTAGGACAGGGGTGCCCAACACGTCGATCGCGATCGACAGCTCGCTCGCTCAGGCGACCCCAGTCGATCGCAGAGCGGGTTCCCTTCTTCCCTTCTCTTTTTTCCCCTCCTGACTGGCCTGCTCCTGAATTCTGCTGCTGCCTCCGCTGCTCAACATTAAAAAAAAAAAAACGGCTTGGAGAATTTATGCTCCGTGGGCTAATGTGTGCTTGTACCGGCTTCCCTCTGAAACCGGAAGTTATGTTGGGGGGGGGGGGAGAAAAGGGAAGCCGGCACACACATGTTAGAGCCCCGTTCGCGGGCTAAAGCGGGAGACAGGTCAGTGAAGCTTGTGATTAGCTCTTCTTGCTGCCAGGTCCTGCCTACTTTCTGTTTCCTCAAAGGCAGGACCCGGCAGCATTTCTCCCAATAGGTCGATCTTGGGCCGATCAGTCTTCCTCTCCCCGACGTCAATTCTGCCGTCGGAGAGGAAGTTCTGGCCAGCAGAACTTCCTCTCCGATGGCAAAATTGATGTCGGGTTGAGGAATGCTGGTGGGCCCAAAGCAAGGAGAGCTTGGCCGACGGCGGGCGGCTTTGGGGGCCTGTTATCTGATGGCAGCGGCAGTGGCAGTGGCTTGGGGGAGGGCAGGGAGGGAGAAAGAGGGCAGGCAGGGAATCAGAAGGAAAGAAGAGAAACAGAAAAAAAGAAAGGGGGCATGAACAGAGAAAGAAAGGGCAGGGAGAGAAGAAGAAAATGGGGGAGGGGGGAATGAGGTCAGGAGGAGAGGAAGCATACAGGCTAAAAGAAGGGAAGAAAGATTGGATGCACAGTCAGAAGAAGAAAGTGCAACCAGAGACTCATGTAATCACCAGACAAGGTAGGAAAAATGATTTTATTTTATTTTAAATTTAGTGATCAAAATGTGTCTGAATTTATATCTGCTGTCTATATTTTACAATATTGGCCCCTTTTACTAAACCGCAATAGAGGTTTTTAGCGCAGGGAGCCTATGAGCGTCGAGAGTAGCGCTGGGCATTCAGCGCAGCTCCCTGCGATAAAAACTGCTATCGTGGTTTAATAAAAAGGGAGGGGGTGGGTATTTGTCTATTTTTGTATGGTTGTTACTGAGGTGACAGTGCATAGAGTCATCTGCTTTGACCTCTTTGAAAAAACCCCGGAATAGGAATGATAATTAACAATTCTATGAGTACAGTGTGAGTTGTGTTTTTTAAAAATTTTATTGTTGGTAGATCATTTTGACTTGGTCATTTTAAAAGTAGCTCGCAAGCCCAAAAAGTTTGGGCACCCCTGCTCTAGGGTATACATATTCAGGGCTTCCAGTCTCTCCTCATACATTTTCTGGCGCAAGCCTCCTATCATTTTCGTCACCCTCCTCTGGACCGCCTCAAGTCTTCTTACATCCTTCGCCAGATACAGTCTCCAAACTGAACACAATACTCCAAGTGGGGCTTTACCAATGACCTGTTCAGGGGCATCAACACCTTCTTCCTTCCACTGACTACGCCTCTCTTTATACAGCCCAGCATCCTTCTGGCAGCAGCCACTGCCTTGTCACAGTTTTTTCGCCTTTAGATCTTTGGACACTATCACCCCCAAGGTCCCTCTCCCCGTCCGTGCATATCAGCTTCTCTCCTCCCAGCATATACGGTTCCTTCCTATTATTAATCCCCAAATGCATTACTCTGCATTTCTTTGCATTGAATTTTAATTGCCAGGCATTAGACCATTCCTCTAACTTTTGCAGATCCTTTTTCATATTTTCCACTCCCTCTTCGGTGTCTACTTTGTTACAAATCTTGGTATCATCTGCAAAAAGGCACACTTTTCCTTCTAACCCTTCAGCAATGTCACTCACAAACATATTGAACAGGATCGGCCCCAGCACCGAACCCTGAGGGACTCCACTAGTCACCTTTCCTTCCTTCGAGCAACTTCCATTAACCACCACCCTCTGTTACCTATCAGCATTCTACTGTTTTGTTGGAAGCTGTGTTTCTATTTCATGATATGTTGTTATGGTTTCTCTGCACACAAAAAAAGATGGCTCCTTTGCCATGAAGGTTGACTTTTAAGGCGGGAGAGTGTTGGCTGAACCCTTCATTGGTTGGGCCAAGGGCTGGGTCTGGGCTTTCAGGGGGTTCCCTGAGCCAGAGGAGAGGGAGAGACACTTCACTGGCCCAGAGCAGGATTAGGCTTTGCTCAGCCCCAGGAGCCCAAGTTGGGAGCTGCCGCAGTGCTTGCTGGGGGAAATTTCCCCCCTCAGGGTTAGAAAGGAATTGGGGGGAGGAGCTGGTGACGTCACAAGGGAGAGGGCGGAGCTTCACAACGAGGGCTGAGAGACGCTCTTTGTTTTTGGCTCTGCCCCTTTTAGTGCTGATTGGTCAGAATGGGCCGCCCCTAGCAAGACTAAGGGAGAAAAGGAGGAGGAGTTTGAGCTTTGTCCTAGCTCAGGAGCCAGCGCTGCCAGGGAAAGCAAGTATGCGAGCTGGAAGGCGGGTGACGTCACAAGGGAGAGGGCGGAGCTTCACAACGAAGGCTGAGAGACGCTCTTTGCTTCTGGCTCTGCCCCTTTTAGCGCTGATTGGTCAGAATGGTCCATGGGGCGGGAAGAGGAGTAGAAGGGTCCGCCCCCTAGCACGGAGAAGGGAGAAAAGAGGAGGAGTTTCAGTTTCATCCGCTGCTGATTGGTCAGAATGCTCATTGCTAGAATTTCCCTGAGGGCGGGAAAAGTCTTTGTGGCCAGAAGGAAAGCGAGTCGTCCATCTTGTGCTCTTCTCTCTCTTCCCAGCCCCAAGAGGGAAATGGCTGCAGGAGCTTCTGCTCAGGTAGGAGCTCCCCCTCCCCCACCCCCACTTTTCCTGGCAGGGGGAGGGGAGGGGACTTGGAATGACTTCGTTTGGAGGCTTAAGGGGCTGCCCTGGGCTTCCATTCAGCCTCTCCTCACCTCATGGTCCAACAGAACAATCCAGTCTCTCATTCCATGTGATTTGATCAATTCCACTAGGTCACTTGGCGCCACTTCCACGCTCCATCCACATGTACACTAAGCAACTTACCTGCGCCAGGTCTACAATAATGTCTGATGGTGATGCTGAAGGGCTGAGGGTGTTCCTGGTTTGTGTTTCAGATGCAGCTGAAGTTTGAGGACGTGGCTGTCTCTTTTTCCCAGGAGGAGTGGGAATATTTAGATGAAGGGCAGAAGGAGCTTTACAGGGAGGTGATGAAGGAGAATTATGAGACTCTGATCTCCCTAGGTAAGGAGACATTTTTTCTGCACTTCCTTTGCTCCAGAAACTTCCAAATGTGATCTGGATCTCCCTATACTGACTAGAGAGTTGCGCGGGGACAGAAATCCCACCCGTCCCCGCGAGGAATCACCTCCGTCCCCGCCCGTCCCTATAAACTTCAGAAATAGTTATTTCATTTAATTATGCTACTGAATTAAAGGCTCTGGTAGAAACCCATTTACAAATAAGCAAAAAGACTTTATTAATTTGAAAATATTAATTGGGAAGAATACATACTTTGCAAACGGGTTTCTACCAGAGCCTCTAATGTTTATAAATTTTTATCAACACAACTAATATACTACTTTATCCTGAAGCAAAATAAAAAAAGAAATATAATTCTTTTCCTACCTTTGTTGCCTGGTTTCTGCTTTCCTCATGTTCTCATTCAATTCCTTCCATCCACTGTCTCTCTTCCTTCTGCATCTTCCATTTGCTCTGTTACTGTGCCTCTCCCCCCCCTTTCAAATTGGTCTGGCACCCATCTTCTTCTCTCCGCTCCTCCCATAGTCTGGCATCTGTCTTCTTCCCTGCCAGCGTCTTCTCCCTACTCTCTCTTCCCCATTTCCTTTCAGCGTCCTTCTCCCCCCATCTTCCCCATGTCCTGTCAGCGTCCTTCTCCCCCCTCTGTCTTCCACATGTCCTTTCAGCGTCCTTCTCCCTCTCTGTCTTCCCCATGGCCTTTCAGCGTCCTTCTCCACCCCCCCCCGTCTTCCCCATGTCCTTTCAGCGTCCTTCTCCACCCCTTTGTCTTCCCCATGTGCTTTCAGCATCCTTCTCCCCCCTCTGTCTTCCACAAGTGCTTTCAGAGTCCTCCCCCCCGCCCTTCCCATGGCCTTTCAGCATCCTTCTCCCTCTCTGTCTTCCCCATGGCCTTTCAGCGTCCTTCTCCACCCCTCCGTCTTCCCCATGTCCTTTCAGCGTCCTTCTCCACCCCTTTGTCTTCCCCATGTGCTTTCAGCATCCTTCTCCCCCCTCTGTCTTCCACAAGTGCTTTCAGAGTACTCCCCCCCGCCCTTCCCATGGCCTTTCAGCGTCCTTCTCCACCCCTTTGTATTCCCCATGTGCTTTCAGCGTCCTTCTCCCTCCTCTGTCTTCAAGTGCTTTCAGAGTCCTTCCCCCCCTCCCGTCTTCCCCATTGTCTTTCAGCGTCCTTCTCCCCCCTCCTTTTCTACTGCCCCGGGTGCAGCACAGCCGGCCAGGTCCCCTTACTTTTGTGGCACTTCCCCGACCGACCGACAACAGCCCCGGTCCGACAAATCTCCCTGCCCTTAACTGCGAATCTAAATTACCTTATTACAGCTGCTGTAAGAAGATAATTTAGATTCGCGGCTACAGGGCAGGGAGGATTGTCGGACCGGGGCTGTTGTCGGTCGGTCGGAGAAGTGCCACAAAAGTAAGGGGACCTGGCCGGCTGTGCTGCAACCGGGGTGGGGCGGGGCGTGGCGGACCGCCCCCCTCCCTTGGTAGCCACTCAAACCGCGAGGCTACTCTCCTCCTTACCTGCACTGCCTGCAGCACATAGCCAAACGGAAGTCTTCCCGACGTCAGCGCTGACGTCGGGAAGACTTCCGTTCGGCTCTGTGCTGCAAGCAGAGAAGGTAGGGAGAAGAAGAGCTGCGCGACTGAGTACATCCAGCCCCGCAGGAACCCCGCGACCCTCGGAGGCGTCCCCACGGGATCCCCGCGACCCTAGAGGGCGTCCCCACGGGATCCCCGCGACCCTAGGGGCGTCCCCACGGGATCCCCGTGACCCGAAGGGGGAACCCGCGGGATGCCCGCGGGTCCCGCGGGATTCCCTTCGTCCCCGTTCCCGTGCAGCTCTCTAATACTGACCTCTATCTTAAGCTGACAGTGGGAGGGACCATAAGACCATCTTGTGTGTCCTACTGTTTTTTCCCCTTTGAAATCAGAGATAGATTATTCTCTGTTTCTTGAAGAAGAGCTAAAATGCAGGGTCAGAGTAGCCCAAATGGTCAGAACCTGGCTGCAGAAGATTACATTGTACAGTTGTGGTGTAGGGTCATGAAATTGTTAACTGTTGTTTAAAATATTGTTCTGGTCTAAATAGCTGAAGAAAGTTTACAATCTATTGACTTCATCTGCCTAAAATGTATGTCCCTACCTTACCACATTGTAAGCTGAATAGATAAGAGTTTGAGGCATGATGTGCCCTGCCCTTCTGTACATGTAGCATTTAGACCTGTAAGATTTAGATAAGCAAAGAAATGAGCTAGTTTCCTATAGGACTATAAGTTGTACCCCTGAACCTATCATAAGTGCTGGCTTAGGACCAATAATAATTGTAGAAAGTTATAGAAGTAACAAATGAAAATTGTAGTTTTTGCATATATTAGTTTGCGAAAAGGGCATAAAAGTCCGTGTATTTCCTGTTTCTGACACTAGTAGGCAGGCTATTAACTGCACTAGAGTCCGGTATACCGTAATAAATTTCTTGTACTTTCTTCACGCCTCTGACTTTGTGTGTCCAAGTGACCTTTCATTTGGCTTCCGAACAGGGACTTGAAGGTCTCTTGACCACTGGTTACTCGATTGGTCACTTGTTTCTGGTCCTACGGCTGATGTGTCTGCTTAGCTGGCTGCCTTCCTTTTGGGGGGTTGGCAGACCTCAGGACGTTGGACCGCTTCAACTGACTTATCTAGTCTCAGTTTAAAGTACAAGAATCTGTATCAGTTTAATCAGTTTAATTCTGTCCTGGAGTGGCCACCATCTGGTAAGTGGGAACTGATCATCCCTATCCTGTCTCTCGTCTCCTGCCTAGTAAGCCACGTGATCTGTCGCTGAAGTCGTGGGGGAAGGATTCTAGGAAACTGTTATTTTCTGGTTGAGTAACTGAACTGACATCTGTTGTTTTGTGTGTTTGAGAGTGTCTGAGACATCCTTGAGGACGAAGCGAGTGTGGACCTGTTAGTACTGCGTTTCCCTAGTCCGGAGACGGGCAGGGCCAGGAATTCAGGGAAGTGTTTTTGTCCTCCATTGCACAATGGGGGGATGTCTGTCTACCTGTGGGGGATCCCTTGATATGTTAGCTAATTTTAAAAAGGGATTTATCTCTGATTACACTTAACAAATCAACCCTTATTTGTCTGTGCCAGTTAGAATGGCCGATATTTGGTGTGGGCTGGCCCCCTCTGGCTCCCTGGAAAAGGACATAACTCGTCAGGTTTTTATGCATTCGTTTGCTATCGGTTCCTCTTCCAGTCAGCCAATTTTTGCATTCCAATGGGAAAACCCTTCCACTGGACATAGCTCCTAAGTAACCTGGACCCGTCTATCCCAGGGCTTTAAAATTAGCCCCACTCTATTCAGCACCGCCCTTGCTTCACACCTTGTCAAATTCTTCCCTTCATCTGATTCCCAAGTCCTGCAGTATCCCGGGTTCTTTATGAGTTCTGTCTGTCCAAATGTATCAGTGAAGTTTAAACTGTCAGTTGTTCACAGCATGAGAGGAGAGTACTTTTCCTTTTGTGCTGATAAGGGCCATGAAGTGTTTAGCACTTCAAATGCGGTTTCTCCTGAAACAGATAAGTGGTTTTGCATTTGAAGTTTTTGGCTATGTTATAAAATGTTTATATATATTCAGAAATAAATATAAACGAAAAATATGATTTCTGGAAATTATATTCCATGCTAAAAAGAAGTTCTTTGTCCAAATTTAGAAGTTATTTGTCTAATTTAAAAATTCTGAAAAGGACTACATCTATAATTTGATCTCTTTGATCTTTAAGCAACTCTCTCTCCTTTGTGAAATTCTGTAGGAAGGGGGAGTAAGTCTCTACTGAGACCCATGTTGATTGTAAAAAAAAAAATAAAAATGAACACTGTTTAAACTTGTGAGTACAGTAAAACCTTGGTTTGGGATCATAATTTGTTCCAGAAGCATGCTTGTAGTCCAGGGCACTCGTGTACAAAAATATACATACTTGTATTGCAAGCCCTTGCTCGTTTGGAACAGTCACTGCATTTCTGTCTTACAGTGCATTCCGCAAATCAATCAAAACCGCCCTATTCGCAAAATTCACTGACTAAAATTATCCCCTCCCTCTTTAGGACTCCCCTCCCTGAAAATGCCTTTCTTTCTCTCCCGCAAGAAGCTCCTCATGTACTCATATATTCGCTGTTCCTAGAACTCCAATTCAAATGGAAATTAAAAAAAAAAAAAAAAAAAAAAAAAATTCTCAGATATTCTTTACCCTCTGAACACCAATCTGTACAGGACTTTCCTTCTACACTATTGTATTATATTTAGACCCATTGTACGGTATTGTATTAAGACTTATCAAGACTTAAGTATTGTATTGTATTTAGATCTATTATATTGTATTGTATCTAGACATGTTGCATTACATTGTACTGTATTGTACATAGACTCATTGTACTGTATTATATGTTGACCTATTGTATTGTATTGAGACCTCTTGTTATTCGCTGAATGTCCAGCCTTCTTGCAATGTAAACCGCCTAGAAGTCGCCTGACTATGGCGGTATAGAAAAATAAAGTTATTATTATTATTATTATTATTATTATATATAGAGAGGAACCATTGGCTCAGTTGTGAAAATGTGATGCTTCTATACTGTATGTATGTGTATTGCAAGACGTTGCTGGTATATAAAATTTAATCATTGCTTGTCTTATAGAACACTTGCAAACCAAGTTATTTGCAATCCAAAGTTTTACTGAATATTCCAATCTTTGTTTTGTATTTCTTTTTATAAATCATGTAAGCTTAGTATAAAAATGTAACTTTTAGGAATAAGAATGTAATTTTTAGGAATGCTTTTGTATGGAAGTAAATATTTTTGCCAGTCAGCTGATAGTGAAGGGACTGCTGCTTTAGAGAGCGCTTGTGTCAGACTACCCTGCTTAGTGGGTGGATCCAGAACTGCATTTTACTTAATTTTTACAAGTCAGCTCTTTGGGGTAGGAACCTGATATAGACTAGGGATTGAGAACAATTCTTATGTGTTAGTAGACATCTTAAGTTCAATTATTTTGTACCTTCTCTAATCTTTTGTAAACCGCATAGCACTTCACGGTATTGCGGTATATAAACTGTTATTATTATTATTTATCTGAGTCTTTCAGATAGTGGGTCTGCCTTTTAAATTTTCCTGTGGCCATATTTACATTGAATTCAAGTATGCCTTCCTTGTGTCACCTACCTTGGCTTTCATATTTCCCAGGGTACCAGGTCCCTTCCCACACCCAGGTCCAGGCTGTCTGTAGTCTCCCTGTCCCTGATAACTGCAAGGCTCTGAGCACCTTTCTCAGTATTGCAGGATACTGTCCCATCTGGATCCCTGATTTCTCTCCTATTGCTCGTCCTCTGTATGATTCCACCAAAGGCGCTGACTCAGCCCCTTTTGTCTGGACCCAACTTCAAGAGCGGTCTTTTCGCTGCCTCCAAAAACTTCTGACTCAGGCCCCTGCCCTCTGGCACTTCTGCCCAAGAAGCTGAGCTGTATGCCCTCACTTCTGCCCTGCGATATTCTGCTTCTTTAGTCTTGCAACATCTACACCAGGGGTGCCCACACTTTTTGGGCTTGCGAGCTACTTTTTAAATGACCAAGTCAAAATGATCTACCAACAATAAAATTAAAAAAAAACACAAAGCACACTGTATGCATAGAAAATGTTAATCATCATTCCTATTCCAGGGTTTTTCAAAGAGGTCAAAGCAGATGACTCTAAGCACTATCACCTCAGTAACAACCATACAAAAATAGACAAATATACCCCCTCCCTTTTTACTAAACCACGATAGCAGTTTTTAGCGCAGGGAGCTGCACTGAATGCCCAGCGCTGCTCTCGACACTCATAGGCTCCCTGCGCTAAAAACCTCTATTGCGGTTTAGTAAAAGGGGACCTTAGTGTAAAATATAGACAGCAGATATAAATTCAGACACATTTTGATCACTAAATTTAAAATAAAACCATTTTCCCTACCTTGTCTGGTGATTTCATGAGTCTCTGGTTGCACTTTCTTCTTCTGACTGTGCATACAATCTTTCTTCCCTTCTTTTAGCCTGTATGCTTCTCCTCCAGACCTCATTCCTTCCCCCCAACTTTTCCTTCCTCTTCCCTGCCCTTTCTTTCTCTCTGCCTCCTTTTCATTTTTTTCTGTTTCTCTTCTTTCCTTCTGTCTCCCTGCCTGCCCTTTTTCTTTCTCCCTGCCATCCCCCAAGCCACTGCCACTGCCATTACCATCGGGGACCAGGACCCAAACGCCACCAATAACAGGCCCCAAGCTCTCCCTGCTTCGGCCAACCAGCATTCCTCTTCCCGACGTCAATTCTGCCGTCGGGAAGAGGAAGGCTGATCAGCCCAAGATCGTGATCAACCTATTGGGGGAAATGCTGCCGGGTCCTGCCTTTGCGGAAACAGAAAGTAGGCAGGATCCGGCAGGAACAAGAACAAATGCTTCACTAACCTGTCTCCCGCATTAGCCCGTAGCGAACGCTTGCTTCAGGGCTCTCAACATGTGCGTGCAGGCTTCCCTTCTCCCCCCCCTCCCCGGACATAACTTCCGGTTTCGGAGAGAAGAGAAGAGAAGCCTGCACGCACACGTTAGAGCCTGGAGCATAAGTTCGCTAGGGACTGAAATCTCCAAGCCGGTTTTTTGGTTTTTTTTTTTAAATGTTCAGCAGCGGCAGATGACAGCTGGGCGGACCGCCCAGCTAAAAGGCCCTAGGGAGAACACTGGAGAGGAAGGCTGATCGGCCCGTAGATCAGGACGGCAACACGAGTGCGATCGACTCGAGTTGCCTTCCTGAGCTACTGGTCGATCGCGATCAACGTGTTGGGCACCCCTGACTCCAAATATGCTTTCTTTACCTTGCATTCCCATAGGGCCATCTGGAAATATCGAGGTTTCATTACAGCCTCCGGCCGCCTGATCCATCATGCTCCCCTCATTCTTGACCCTCTTGAGGCCGTACAACTACCCTCACGTGTTTCTGTTATGCACAGACGCGTGACGGACCTTGTCTCTCATGGCAATGCCCTTGCCGACCGCACAGCCCGAGCTGCCAGTCTCTGCCCCCTCTTTCGGCTCCTCTGTATACAATCATTCCTTTTCTGGACACCCTTACACCCCAGTACACTTCTCAGGAACAGACTTGGGCATGCATTATTTTGGGCCAGTCTGTCCTGAAAGGGGGGTGGATACAAAATGCGCCAATTCAAGTGCCAGTCTGGACCCACACACTGATACTTCAAACACGAGCACAGTGGGTACCCTCATATTCATTCCTCAACACCTGGCCCTCACGATTGTCACAAGATGCCATGATTTGGCACACTCTGGAGAACCCGCTATAAAATTCACTCTCAAGAGACATTTCTTTATCAATCACCTTGATCAGCTAGTCCGGAATATGGTCCCACAGTGTGTTGTCGCTTCTAGAATAAAATTCCCAATCAGATGACTGCCACCTCTTGGATACCAACCTGTTGGAACATATCCGATGCAGGTTCTGTCTGTAGATTTTACCCACATGCCCATTTCCCGTTCCCTCAGTAACTTCCTAGTCTTCACAGACACCTTGACTAGATGGGTCAAAGCCTTCCTTACTTGCCAGGGAAGTAACCAAACACCTCCTGAATAATTCCGTGCTTTGGTCTCCCTGTTTCTATAGGCAGTGCCAATGGCCCTGCTTTCATTGCCGATGTCGTCCAGAGGGAACGAAAAATGCTTATACCTTGGTGTGGTATATAGACCTCCTAGACAACAGGAAGACAAGGACATAAAACTGATCGAGGATATAGAGAATATCACTTTGCGCGGGGACACAGTTCTACTAGGAGACTTCAACATGCCCGATGCAGATTGGAACACACTCTCTGCGACTACCTCTGGCAGCAGAAGAATATTAACCTCCATAAAGGCAGCACGACTCAAACAAATGGTACTGGAGCCCACTAGAAACCAGGCGATACTAGACCTGGTACTCACCAACGGAGACAGCGTCACAGAAGTATTGGTAGGAGATACGCTGGCCTCCAGCGACCATAACATGGTATGGCTTAACCTCAGATGGGGTTTCTCTAGATCAAATACAGTGACGAGAGTCCTCAACTTTAAAGGCACAGACTTCGAACACATGGGAGATTTTGTCCACCGGGAGCTGCAGAACCAAGCACAAACCGACAACGTGGAGAATATGTGGTCGACTCTGAAATCCACCCTGCATGAAGCAACAAATCGCTATGTAAAAACGGTCAGCAAAAGTCGGAGAAACAAGAGACCCCAGTGGTTCAGTACTGAAATTTCGGACCTCGTTAAGGAGAAGAAAAAAGCATTTATCGCCTACAAACATTTAGGAAAGCAGGAGGCAAAAGAAGACTATCAGGACAGGTCTAAAGCTGTCAAGAAGGCAGTCAGAGAGGCCAAGCTCCGAATAGAGGAGAATCTAGCGCGGAACATTAAGAAAGGGGATAAATCCTTCTTTAGGTATATTAGTGACAGGAAAAGAAACAAAGATGGGATAGAACGACTCAGGAAATCGGACGGGAATTATGCAGAATCGGATTCCACTAAGGCCGAGCTACTAAATGAATACTTCTGCTCGGTTTTCACCTGTGAGGCACCGGGATCCGGTCCACTTTTACAGACAAGGGAAAGCCAGAAAGACCCGTTTCAAGACTTCAAGTTTACGCCCAGTAGCGTCTACTGCGAACTTTCAAGACTCAAAGTGAACAAAGCCATGGGACCAGACAACCTACACCCCAGGGTGCTCAGAGAGTTGAGTGAAGTCCTGGCGGAACCATTGTCTGTGCTCTTCAATCTCTCCCTAAGCACGGGAAGAGTCCCCTTGGACTGGAAAACAGCTAACGTTATTCCACTCCACAAAAAGGGCTGCAGGACAGAGACGGCAAATTACAGACCGGTAAGTCTCACATCCATAGTATGCAAGCTCATGGAAACACTGATCAAACAGAAACTTGATACAATACTGGATGAAGAAAATCTACGTGATCCCCATCAACATGGATTTACCAAGGGCAGGTCCTACCAATCAAATCTGATTAGCTTCTTCGACTGGGTAACAAGACAACTGGATGCCGGGGAGTCCCTGGACGTAGTGTATTTGGACTTCAGCAAAGCTTTTGATAGCGTCCCACACCGCAGGTTATTGAACAAGTTGAAATCGCTGGGATTAGGGGAAACACTAGCTGCATGGGTTAAAGATTGGCTGAGCGGTAGAATTCAGAGAGTGATGGTAAATGGTACCCCATCCAAAACATCAGATGTGACCAGTGGAGTGCCACAAGGCTCGGTCTTAGGTCCAATCCTATTCAACATATTCATAAGTGATATGACCCAAGGGCTCAGAGGAAAAATATCATTGTTCGCCGATGACGCCAAACTGTGCAACATAGTAGGTAAAAGCACTATGCCTGACAGTATGACGCAGGACCTACTACTATTAGAACAATGGTCATCGACTTGGCAGCTCAACTTCAATGCTAAAAAATGCAAAGTGATGCACCTGGGTAAAAGAAATCTGTGCAGGACTTACACGTTAAATGGTGAGACCTTAGTTAGGACCACGGAAGAACGGGATTTAGGAGTAATCATTAGTGATGACATGAAAACCGCCAATCAAGTGGAAAAGGCTTCCTCCAAGGCAAGGCAAATGATGGGTTGTATCCGTAGAGGTTTTATCAGCAGGATGCCAGAGGTCATAATGCCACTGTACAGGTCCATGGTGAGACCTCATTTGGAATATTGTGTTCAATTCTGGAGACCACATTACCAGAAAGATGTGCTGAGAGTTGAGTCAGTTCAGCGGATGGCCACCAGGATGGTCTTGGGTCTCAAGGATCTTCCGTATGAAGTAAGGCTGAATAAATTGCAGCTGTACTCACTTGAAGAACGAAGAGAGAGAGGAGACATGATTGAGACATTTAAATATATCACGGGTCGTATCGAGGTGGAAGAGGATATCTTTCGTCTTATGGGACCTTCGTCCACCAGAGGGCATCCGCTGAAAATCAGGGGAGGGAAATTTCATGGGGACTCCAGAAAGTATTTCTTCACTGAGAGGGTGGTCGATCATTGGAATGAACTCCCACGGCAGGTGATTGAGGCCAACAGCGTGGCAGATTTCAAAAATAAATGGGATATTCATGTGGGATCTCTAATGAGGTAAGGGCAGGAGGTTGGTGAGCAAACTCATGGGGGAAGGGTCACTGGAGTGGGCAGACTTGATGGGCTTTGGCCCTTTTCTGCCGTCATTTTTCTATGTTTCTATGTCCAAAAAATTGCTCAGGCCCTCCAAATTGAATAGAAATTATATGCTGCTTAGGTCGAAAGAATGAACAGAACTCTTAAGACCCTTCTCATGAAATGAATTGAAGAAACTAATCTGTCCTGGCCTGTCCTGCTGCCTTCTGTTCCACCCATTGTGAACCCAGATCCTGGTTCCTTTGCTACTCTGGGATCAGATATCCTCCAGAGTCAGGTCCAATCTTTAGCTAAGGCCCATCAAGAGCTCCACAAATGGGTCCTGGAAAGGGCCCCACTATCGATAGCTACACAAGTCCATGGGTATGTCCCTGGAAATACAGTATGGCTAAAACTTGGAAGTCAGACCCCCTGAAACCTAGGTGGATAGGTCCTTTTACTGTCCTAATTTCTTCTCTTACAGTTGTCAAGGTGTCCAGACATGAAACTTGGTTCCACTACAAAACGGATCTTCAGCTGAAGCTTTCTAAGACCTCAAAAGTTCTGAATATAATTCTTTATAAGTGTTTGAGTTTAATTGACTGCCTGTGGTTCACCACTGCCTTTAGCAAGTGTCTTGAGTATAACTGTTTGAAGTTTTCTAAGTTGTACCTGAAAGAAAAATGAGCTTCCTATGTTAGTATATATATATATATATGATATTTGTGTTGCCCTTACTTATGCTTCTTTCTTCTGTATTTTGTACTTAATAAGTGCCCCTAGCCTTTGCCTGATGTTTGTTTGCAAGAAGGAGTTAAGTACAGAAAGTGTCAAACATTTGAGGGTATTTTCTGTTTCCAACCTACTGGTGATGAAGTTTAAAAGTGGGCGGAAATCTGCATTGATAATATTGAGGGTCCACTTATCAACTAGACTCTTATTGTAGACCCCACTCGCCCGGTGTCTTTGTATTGTGATACATGTGTGTTATTTGATGTTTCTCAAGGTCATGGTACTACCCCTAATACAGTTTTGTGTGGCTCCCTAGATTAACTGTGTTATTATACCAAATGTGCTAAGTATATATGTCTGTATAACCTGATGCCTTTAAGAACTGCCCCTATGAGGAAACCTTCACTAATGGTGGAGCCTGTCCTTTATGAGAAAGTGTCTTGTGGGCCACCTACAATAACCCACACAAATATCCCCCTAACACCCCGTCTGCCTCCCTTACTAGCTCCAGCCCCTTGTGTACTACAGGCTACTGTAATCCCATGGTTTTCACTACCACTGACCCATATAACTGGAATGCCAATGTCCAAGTCCAGAAGGCCAGAGACTGCATGGCATTGTATATTGATGGTAAAAGGTGAGACCCAGGTACTGTTGTATATGTCCGAATTGTATCCCACTCATGTGCTTCTGTCCATCACTCTGTGGTGTTTCCCCAGTTTTATGAAATTATGAAAGTAGATACTAATATCCTGTAATCACTAGAAATCTGTTTATACAGTTTGCTGAAACTATAGGTCAGACTCTTAATGTTAGCAATTGTTTTGTATGAGGAGGGACTGATATGGGAGAACAGTGGCTGTGGGAGGCAATGCAGCTGGACATGTTAAACCTGACTTCACAGACCCTCACTTTTACGTCAGGTCCACGACCTTCACGATGGGCCTTGCAAATCTGCATTGTTGCTTCCCACTGTCTTCAGCGCCCTTCAGACACTGCTTAATGGAACTTCCTATGAATGATGGTCAGCTCCTGATAGTTGATACTGGCTCTGTGATCTGTTTGCCTACTCTTGGTTGCCTGCTAACTAGACTGGTACATGTGTGCTTTGTATGATCCGTCCCAGCTTCTTCCTGTTACCGCTAGCCGATGGTGAACACATGGGGAGCCCCTGTATTCAACACCAAAGGTCGCCAAAAGCGGTCTACTTCCACCAATTCCCTTAAAATAGGTGAATGGGGTGATGACTGTCTTGCAAAATGGATCATTGCTGCTTATGGACCTGCCACATGGACCGAAGATGGCACCTGGGGCTATCGGACCCCAATCTATATGCTGAACTGCATTATTTGTCTACAAGCTATATTCGAACTGATAACTAATGAGACCACCTGAGCTTTGAGTACCATTGTCAGAGCGAATGCTAAAATGCACACTGCTATCTATCAGAACTGCCTAGTTCTAGACAGAAGGTGATGTCTGTGGTAAATTCAACCTCTTCAACTGCTGCCTTGAACTTGAGTAAAATGATTGAGGACGATGTAGATCGTATCACCAAACTGGCTCATGTTCCTGACCAGACCTGGCATGACCTTACTGCAGACTGGATCTCTGGTACCTTCGGCTCCTGGTTGCCCTCTGGTTCAGCACTGAAGATCATCTTGCTGGTTGCCGCCCTGTCTTCTCTGCTCCTTTGCTGCCTGCCCTGTATGGTCCCCATAGCCATAAAGCTGCTCCACTGAACTATGGACTCTGCTGTCAACCGTTCCACTGCTGAATTGGCCCTTGCCCTCTCCCAGTATCGTCCCTTACCCACTGGGGACCCCGACTTTCCTGACCCCTAACTTTATTTTGTCAGGCTTGGCTCCTTAGGTACGCCAGCCTGAAAGGGGGGAATGTAGGGTCATGAAATGGTTAACTGTTGTTTAAAATATTGCTCTGGTCTACATAGCTGAAGAAAGTTTACAATCTATTGACTTCATCTGCCTAAAATGTATGTCCCTACCTTACCACATTGTAAGCTGAATAGATAAGAGTTTGAGGCATGATGTGCCCTGCCCTTCTGTACATGTAGCATTTAGACCTGTAAGATTTAGATAAGCAGAGAAATGAGCTAGTTTCCTATAGGACTATAAGTTGTACCCCTGAACCTATCATAAGTGCTGACTTAGGACCAATAATAATTGTAGAAAGTTATAGAAGTAACAAATGAAAATTGTAGTTTTTGCATATATTAGTTTGCGAGAAGGGCATAAAAGTCCGTGTATTTCCTGTTTCTGACACTCTAGTAGGCAGGCTATTAACTGCACTAGAGTCCGGTATACCGTAATAAATTTCTTGTACTTTCTTCACGCCTCTGACTTTGTGTGTCCAAGTGATCTTTCAGTGGTGGGCAGTCTTGTAATGAGAGATGATTTTCTTTCATTAGCAGTTTTTCAAAGCAACTACATTGCGCTGCTGCGTTTGCCGTTAGACCACAACGGTAATGTTTTGAAATAAGAATTTAATGAGGAAGATTATTACCCCCTGAGGAAGATCTGCTTTGGACAGATTGAAACGCCTGTTTCTCCTGTCAGAAAGGCGTTGGGAATTGTATATTCTCAACCAGCGCTGGTTCATGGGTTACACCATTTGAGATAAATGTTGCTTTCCAAGATCTGAGGGTTTGTATTTACCACTTTCATGATTAGTGGTATTTTGATTTTTTTTCATTATTACCCAATATATTTCAATGATATAGCTCATGAAGCATACACCTGCAGATGTGGTTCTGTAGTTCTTTACACAAAATAGGTGAGGCAGGTAGGATGGGACAGGTGTAGGTGATTAAAATTTGGAGTCAGGATGTGGACCTGAAATAATATAGCAATTACAAGAGGTCCTATGATCTGATCACCCACAGTAGTAACAAACCACGAGGAAAACCAGCAAGGAAAGTAAACAACCGGGACTTAAATTGCTTTTACACCAATGCAAGGAGTCTAAGAGCCAAAATGGGAGAGCTAGAAGTCATAGAGGACCTAGACATAATTGGAGTCACAGAAACATGGTGGTCTGAAGACAACAAATAGGATGTGGTCCTACCAGGGTCCAAACTCTATAGGAGAGACAGGACGTGCAAGAAGGGTTGAGGAATAGCATTATATATAAAGTACTCCATTCACTCGACGAAGATGGAAACAGCAGTAAGGGTGGATGGCTTGAAATCACTATGGGTTAAGTTACCAGGAAGAAATAGAGCTGACATAAAATTGGGACTGTACTATCGCCCACCTGGACAACCAGAAGCAAACGACTAAGACCTGGAAGCAGAATTGAGGCAGGAATGCAAAAGCGGAAGTGTGGTGGTGATGGGGCATTTCAACTACCCTGGGATAGACTGGAGTATTGGACACTCCAACTGCGCGAGGGAAACAAAATTCATGGAACAGCTGGTCATGGAACCAACGCGAGGAAATGACACTCTCGACCTAATCCTCAACGGGCTAGGGGGATCCGCAAAGGAGGTGGTAGTAATAGGGCCACTAGGAAGCAGCGATTACAACATGATCCAGTGCAAATTAGAAGTAGGAACGTCAAAAGTGAAGAGAACTACAACGACAGCGCTCAATTTCAGCAAAGGGAACTACGATGCTATGAGAAAAATGGTGGGAAAGAAACTCAGAGGCAGCTCAGGGAAGATGGAGACCGTAGAGAAAGCCTGGTCCCTACTTAAGGACACGGTGCGCAAAGCAAAAAAACCTGTACGTCCCCAGAAAAAGAATCAAACAAAAAACCCGATGTGGATAATAAATGCAGTGAAGAAGGCGATAAGTGACAAGAAAAGATCATTCAGAAAATGGAAAAAGGACCAAACTGAGGACAACCAGAAGGAACAAAAAAACACCAAAAGGAATGTCACCGAGCGGTTAGGAAAGCAAAAAGAGAATATGAAGAGAGGCTGGATGGGGAAGCACGAAACTTCAAACCGTTCTTCAGGTACGTGAAGGGGAAACAACCGTCGAGGGAGGAAGTGGGACCTTTGGATGATGGAGACAGAAAGGGAGTGGTAAAGGAGGAAAAAGAGGTAGCTGACAGGTTGAACCAGTTCTTCGCGTTGGTCTTCACGAGCGAGGACACATCCAATGTTTCAGAACCTGAGGAGATCATAAGTGGGGATCAGGATGAAAAGCTTGAGCAAATAGAGGTAAGCCAAGAGGATGTCCTCCTACAGATAGACAGATTGAAGAGCGACAAATCACCAGGCCCGGACGGAATCCACCCAAGGGTACTAAAAGAACTGAGAAACGAAATAGCGGAAACTCTCCAGCAAATATGTAACCTATCCAGTCCCGGAGGACTGGAAAATAGCAAATGTCACGCCTATCTTTAAGAAAGGATCGAGGGGTGACCCGGGAAACTACAGGCCGGTGAGCTTGACTTCGGTTCCGGGTAAGATGATGGAAACACTGGTTAAGGACAGCATCTGTGAGCACATAGAAAAAAATGGACAGCTGAGGGCGAGCCAGCACAGCTTCTGCAAGGGAAGGTCGTGCCTCACGAATTTACTGCACTTCTTTGAAGGGATAAACAGCCAGAGGGACAAAGGGGTATCCATAGACATCATTTACCTTGACTTCCAAAAAGCCTTCAACAAGGTACCCCACAAACGGCTGCTTAAGAAGCTGTGGAACCACGGGGTGAAAGGGGATGTCTACCAATGGATTAAACACTGGCTGTCAGGCAGGAAACAGTGGGTTGGAGTAAAGGACCAATACTCAGAATGGCAATGGGTCACAAGCGGAGTTCTGCAGGGGTCGGTGCTGGGACCGCTCCTGTTCAATATATTTATAGACGACCTGGAGATGGGGGCGAAATGTGAGGTTATTAAATTTGCAGATGACACCAAACTCTGCAGCAGGGTTAGAACCACAAGACTGTGAAGACCTGCAAAGGGACCTAACGAGACTGGAAGAGTGGGCAAAAAAATGGCAAATGAGTTTTAATATAGAAAAATGCAAGGTCATGCATGTAGGGAAAAAGAACCCGATGTTCAGCTACAAAATGGGGGGGATCATTGCTAGGGGTAAGTAACCTTGAAAGAGACCTGGGTGTGTTGGTGGATACAACAATGAAATAATCGGCACAATGTGCGACAGCCTCAAAGAAAGCAAACAGAATGTTGGGTATCATCAAAAAGGGTATCACGACCAGGACGAAGGAAGTCATCATGCCACTGTATCGTGCAATGGTGCACCCGCATCTGGAGTACTGCGTCCAGTACTGGTCGCCATACCTCAAAAAGGATATGGCGATACTTGAGGGAGTCCAGAGAAGGGCGACTAAAATGGTAATAGGTATGGAAAACTTTTCATACGCTGACAGGTTGGAAAAGCTGGGGCTATTCTCCCTGGAAAAGCGGAGACTTAGAGGAGACATGATAGAAACCTTCAAAACCCTGAAAGGTATAGAGAAGGTAGACAGGGACAGATTCTTCAGACTTTGGGGAATCACAAGTACAAGGGGGCACTCGAAAAATTGAAAGGAGACAGGTTTAGAACAAATGCTAGGAAGTTCTTCTTTACTCAGAGGGTGGTGGACACATGGAACGCGCTCCCGGAGGTTGTGATAGGGCAGAGCATGCTACGGGGGTTCAAGGAAGGTTTAGAGAAATTCCTGAAGGATAAGGGGATTGAGGGGTACAGATAGAAGTAGAAATGGGTTATAGGAAAAGTTAGGGACCACCTAACAGGTCATGGATCTGATGGGCCGCCATGTGTGCAGACTGCTGGGCACGATGGACTTCTGGTCTGACCCAGTGGAGGCAACTTCTTATGTTCTTAATTATGATACGCCTGTCTCTTACCGCAAGTAAATCTACTGTTTAGGAAAAGATAGTAGCTTATTTTGTTCTATTTGGGAGCAGCTAATAATGAAGATAGACCCACTCAAGTTAGCCTGTGGTAGTCTTGGAAACATCCATATTAGACCCATATGTCATTCTGGGTAGGATGATTATACAATAAGGAAGTCCTCTTCTTCTTGGTTTGCATATTTATTTTTGAACAAAAGGGAAGTATAACTGAGTTTTCATGTTTATTCCTGGAAACAGGCTCTGTAAGGATAAGTCCTGATCTGTTATCGTGGATTAAACAAGATGGAGAGACACATATCCAGGATCCCCAGGATTCAGGAGAGAGAGATGTTAGACATTCAGACACGGGTGAGTAACAGATACTCTACAGAATGATATGGGCTATAGTAATAACTACAATACAGAGTAAGAGGAGGTATTTCAGTGTACTGGTGAGCAATAACTACTCTGCAGTATAAGGAGGTCTTAGATAGTAAAACAAATGACTTATCTGTACGGAGAGCAGTATATATGTCCTCCCAAGTGGATGATGTCAACTGATGGAGCCCAGCATTGGAAAGAGTTTACAAAGCCACAGAAGTTTCTAGAGCTTTCGTGAGCTGCAGACCTTGAATCTCTAATTCTTCCCATTCTGTGTCTTCACGGTTGAGCACCTCAGTCCTGTCTCCTGCTTAACAGAGAAGCAGCTCCCAAGGAAGGTGAATTGGGCTTGTGAGAAATTATATCCTGCTGAACAGGCAGAATACATGTTCCAGTGCGAGCTATTCTAGACATGTGGGTTGTATCCCAATGGCTGTGCTCCACCTCTAAGAACATAACTTAGCGCAGAATTCTCCAGGGACGCATAATTACCTGAAGTTGGCATAGAATTTAGTATCGGGTTGCACTCCCTCTCTGAATCACTCCCTCTCTGAATCACTTCGAGCAGCCAGTTTGCAGGCTTCCCTCTACCGCAGTCCCATCTTCAATAATGTCACTTCCTCTTTCTTTGCCAGAACCATAGTAGAGGAAAACCTGCAGAGCTGGTGGGAGGCTGCTATTGAGTGGAATCTGCGTGGCTGTGGTAGTGGACAATGGGGAGAAAGTGAGAGATGTTGGCTGGTGGGGGTGCATGAGAGATGCTGGCTGGGGAGAGAGATAGCATGAGATGCTGGCTGCGTGGGTTCAGGGATAGAGAGAGAGATTTTGGCTTGAGAGGGGATAGGGGAGAGAGGCTGGCTGAGGGGTGGAAGATCCTGCTAAATGAGAGGCACAGAAACATAGAGAAGAGATCCTAGATGGGGACTGAGCATAGAGACAGGGACACTGAAGCAATGCTGGGCAGAAAGAGGGACAGACATGGAGAAGAATGCTTGAAGGGGAGCGACAGAGGCATGAAAGGACTGCTAGACACAGGGACATTGATTCTGACAGAGGGATAATGGATGCAGGGGAATGGAGAGGGACACAGAGGGCAGAAGCTCAGGATAGAAACAGGAGGGACAGATGCTGGACAGGACACATAGAGACAAAATGTAAAATGGACAGACGATCCTAGGAAGAAGAAAAGCAGAAAAGGGACTCTGGGACCTGAGAGAATGGAGAAATAAGCTGCTCAGACAACAAAAGAGAGAAAAAAGGTTTTTTAAATTCTGAATCTATTGAAATATTTCAGCTTTCAGATATGTTTTTCGACAATATAAAGGCAATGTGAAGTACTATGAAAACAAATCAACCAAACTTCACTAAGTTGGGCTTTTACAAAGTTGTGCTTCTAGAAGAAAGTCACTAAGTGAGAAAAACTTGAAGAACCCTTGTTTTCGCTAGTGGAATTTAATAAAAATACGGAAATGTACTGAAATTCTGGATAATTAAGTACAAATATGGTTAAATGTTGTCAAACTTGCAGAATTTTGAAATGTTTTGTTCAGAATTCCGCCAGGAATAATCAGTAGTTCAGAGGTATTTTGGGGAATTATGGCCCTTGACAAGTCTTCGTTATACAAGTTGGTTCATGGTTTTGTCTTGAGTTGACTTGATTATTGAAGCTCCTTCTTTGTTGAGCTATCCAAATATACTATTAACTGCCTCCAAAACATTCAAAATACAGCTATTAAGACTTTTATGGGAGACTTTACCATGTTTCTCCACTCCTGAAGGGAGTCCATTGGTTACCATATTTTTATCAAGCCACATTTAAGATGTTGGTTCTGACACACAGAGCCTTTTACTGAGGTTTCTTGGGTAATTTATTGATAATCCCTTACCATTTAGGATCTTTGAACCAGAACTTATCCTATCTGTGTCTTGAGCAAAATCGGATCCTACTAGAGAATCCGCTTTCCTTTATAGGGCACCAGCCATGTGGAATTCTCTGCCCCAACATTTACGGTTAGAATCCCATCTAGATTGATCTCACTTTTATTCTTTAGCATTTTTGGGGCTCCGATATTACGGTAGACTTTTATACATAGCTATGGGATCAACCCTACTGATTCCTGTATCGTTGTTTTGTCTTTTGTGTGATTGATTATATTGGGGTAAATTATTATTGTAAACTGTGCTGTTTAGTCCCTAATAGAAGGGCAATATATCAAGTATAATTACCGTATTTTTCACTGCATAAGACGCACCTGACCATAAGACGCACCCAAGATTTAGAGGAGGAAAACAAGAAAAAAACATTCTGAACCAAATTCTCCCTGCCAGGCTCTGCACCCAACCCCACACTCCTTGTCAGGCTCTACACCCTGTCCCCCTCCCTGCCAGGCTCTGTACCATTCCCCCCTCTGGTGGTCTAATGGTAGGCGGGGACAGGGCAGGACAGGCAAGCCTAGTGGCAGGGCAGGCAGGCACCCCTTACCTTAATTTCTCCAGCTGTCTGGCAGTCCAGCGCTGTAGGGCAGGAGCTTACAGCCTCCTGCCTTTCCATCTGACTTTCTACCCAGTGGCAAGCAGAGTCGTAGCGGCAAGAAGGCAGGCGCAATTTTTTCGCTTCCTGCCATGCCACTCCTTGAATGGCGGTCCAGCCTTACAGCCTCCTGTCCTTCTCTCCTTTCTCCCCCGAACGGCAGTGGGAAGCAGGCAGGTGTGAGTTTTTTGCTTCCTGCCTTGTCCCGCGCCGCTCTGTGAATGGCTGTCCCAGTTCTCACGAAAGATAGAGTGAGAAATACGGTAATAAATAAATATTAACATGGTAAGATAGTAGATGACGGCTGATAAAGACCCGAATGGTCCATCCAGTCTGTCTAACCTTACCATCTCTTTAAATTACTGATTTAATTTAAATATTTCTTCTTCTTAGCTATTTGGGCCAAAACCCAAAGTTCTGCCCGGTACTGTGCTTAGGTTCCATCTACTGAAGTCTCCATCAAAATGATTAAAAAAATCCAGACTGACAATAACATGCTTAGGTTTAAATCTTTTCTTGCTCTTTCTTTGGGAGCATCTTCTTTCTGGAATTCTTTTGTAACTATTGGACTTGCTTATAAAACAAAAGGTTTATGTATTTTTGGATCCTAGGCAGCTCTAGAATTTTCCGTGAGAGAGGGAACATGCGATCAGAGGTGGTTGAAGGCGGGAACAAGATTTTGAATGTAGTTGTGGGTGGGAGAGTTCCTGTTTTGATGTGGGCTATATTTCCTGCTGTTAATTCGTTAATTAAATTGTTTAATTTCCCTTTAGCTTTATTGCTGTTTGAAAAATTAGTTCCATAACCTAATTTAAAAAAAGAGAGAGGTTTGAAGACTTATGTGCTAATTTGTAGAATTTTCTTAATCTCAGAAATCCTATCTAGTCATGTGAGCCCAGAAAACTTTGTTTCTTGACATTAATAGCGTTCCATAGTTCCTAATGCACGATTACCGTCTTTTGTTTCTATCCAGCAGATACTGAGGCAATGCAGGAGACGAAGAGGGAGGAGAATAAAAAAAAATGGCTTTTAGAAATTGAACCCATCTCAAGACAACCAGGAAATGTTGGTGAGAATATTTCCCAGAGGAATGAGAGTCAAAACACAAGGAATTATCAACAGGAATCGGAGAAGAAGCAGAGAGACCCTGCAAGAGACTCTCTAGATGCAGTCACTGAGGGTGAGAAAAGTGACGGGGAACTCACAAACATCCCTGAGCTCCAGAGACACCCGAGAGAAGAGAAACCCTTACGAAGTAAAAACAGCGACCAAATGGCTTTTCAGCTCCATCGGGGAAAGAGGAAAGGGAAGAAATCCATTCTGCAAGACACCGTTGGAAAAAGCCTTGGTAAGATATATCATTTCTTATTGCCCAAGAGAATCCACCCCAGGGTGAGACCCTTTTTGTGTTGTCAGTGTAGAAAAGGCTCCAAATGAAAAGTGAAGCTGAAATACAGCAGAGAACGCATGCAGAAGGGAATCCTTTTACGTGGAGTTGAATGTATGAAAGCATTAAGTCCTAGGGATGGCTAGTCCAAACATTTTGTTTAGTTTCATTTCTTCTTTTATTTTAGTTCCTCTTCATTTTTGTTTCAAGGGCAAATATCACCAAGAGTGTGAACTATTTGTAAATGTGGCACACTGGTGAAAAAAAGGGGAACTATTTCCGATGGTGTTCCAGTGGGTCACGTGTGCAGTATTTGCAAAGAGGACACGCTATTAATGGCAAACCAAAAGACACCAAGGGGCAAATTCTATGAATGGTGTCCCAATTGTAGGCTGCGGTAGGCGTCCTACCACTGTCTAACCAGCCAATCAAATAGACTCAGCCATTGAACTGATCGTGACAAGGGAATTTCCATGCCGCGGTCAGTTTAGCGGCTGTACCAGGGAACCTGACCGTTTCCCCCCCCCCACCCGAGGAATGCCCACTTCCTCCTTCTGGAACCTCTGAAGCAACTCCCCCAAATTTCCATGGCTGGAGGAATGCCCAATTCCACCTTCCGCCATCCCCAAGACATCCCCTGGCAGGAGGTATGCCCAAACCCTCCTGCCGCTGGGATCATCATCCCCCAAATCCCCTCAAATACTCACCAACTCCACCCTGACACTCCCCAACACCCCAACTCCCCAAGATCCCCCTGCAGCCCTTGAACATCCCCCATACCTTTTTCTGATGGCTGTCAAGAGGAATGCTAACTCCCTCCTGCCGGCAGGCCCACCACTGCAAAATGGCAGACGTTCCCCTTCTTGGTGCATTCTGGGATGAATTGGGAGTGGCCTGACTCCAATTGGCCAGATCCCTAAATCCCCTGCCATGGGATCTAGTCAGTTGGAGTTTTAGGAAGCCTTAGGCATCTGAGCCAGTCAAGGCCTTAGGCCATTCCCCAATGCATCCCAAAATGCACCAGGATGGGGAAGGCAGTGGCAGCCTGCCGGCAGGAGGGAGTAGGCATTCCTTTTCCAGCCATCAGCCAAAGGTAGAAACATAGAAACATAGAAAAATGACGGCAGATAAGGGCCATAGCCCATCAAGTCTGCCCACTCCACAGACCCACCCCCTAAGTCTGCTCTAGAGACCCCGCTCCAAATGACCCATTCTTAACTCCACCCTCTCAGGGATCCCACATGGGCATCCCATTTTCCCTTAAAATCTGGCACGCTGTTGGCCTCGATCACCTGTATCGGAAGCTTGTTCCAGTGATCAACCACTCTTTCGGTGAAGAAATACTTTCTGGTGTCGATATGAAATTTCCCTCCCCTGAGTTTAAGCGGATGCCCTCTTGTGGCTGAGGGTTCTTGGAGAAGGAAAATATCTTCTTCCACCTCGATACGTCTGGTGATATACTTGAACGTCTCAATCATGTCTCCCCTCTCCCTACGTTCCTCGAGAGAGTAGAGCCGCAATTTGTTCAGCCTCTCTTCATATGAGAGATCCTTGAGCCCCGAGACCATCTTGGTGGCCATCCGCTGAACCGACTCTGCTCTTAGCACATCTTTATGGTAATGTGCCCTCCAGAATTGCACGCAGTATTCCAGATGTGGTCTCACCATGGTTCTGTACAACAACATGGTGACCTCAGGCTTCCGGCTGACGAAACTTCTGCGGATGCAACCTAATATTTGTCTTGCCTTAGATGAAGCCTTCTCCACTTGATTGGCAGCTTTCATATCTGCACTGATAGTCACTCCCAAATCCCGTTCTGTTACGGTCCTAGCTAAGGTCTCACCATTTAAGGTGTAAGTTCTGCACGGATTTCTACTGCCGAGGTGCATGACCTTACATTTCTTGGCATTGAAGCCCAGCTGCCAGGTCGATGACCAACGTTCTAACAAAAACAGGTCCTGCGTCATACTATCGTGTAAATTGGAGCCGCTCACTATGTTGCATAGTTTAGCGTCGTCGGCGAATAGTGTTATTTTGCCTTGAAGGCCCTGAAACAGGTCCCCTATGAATAAGTTGAAAAGTAGCGGGCCCAAGACTGAGCCCTGCGGTACTCCACTCGTCACTTCTGACGTTTTAGAGAGAGTACCATTAACCACCACCCTTTGAAGTCTACCACTTAGCCAATCTTTGACCCATGCGTTTCTCCCAACCCCATCGATTTCATCTTGCTCAGCATTCTACGATGAGGGACGCTATCGAAAGCTTTACTGAAGTCTAGGTACACTACGTCTAGGGATTCTTCCAAGTCCAGCTTCCTTGCTACCCAGTCAAAGAAGCTGATGAGATTGGATTGGCAGGACCTACCCTTGGTGAATCCATGTTGACTGGGATCCCGTAGATTCTACTCATCCAGGATCGTGTCTATTTTTCGTTTGATTAGTGTTTCCATGAGTTTACACACTATTGATGTTAGACTCACCGGTCTGTAATTCGCAGCCTCCTCTCTGCAACCTTTTATCCCAGGACAAGCAGGCATGATATTCTCACATGTGGGTGACGTCATCTACGGAGCCCCGATGCGGACAGCATTTCAAGCAAACTTGATTGAAGATTCAAGCTTGCTGTGCTGCACCACGCATGCGTGCCTCCTGCTCCACTAGAGGGCGCATCCCCTCCTCGTGGTCTCCAGTTCGTTTTTTTCTGCGGAGCCAAGAAGTCCTGTATTTTTTTGGCTCTGCCCCATGTGCCTTCTTGCACCGCAATTTCTTATTTTAAATTCGTTGGAAGTCGCTGTTCGCCTGTTTATTATTTTACATTTTGTTCCTGCTACCGAATCGCGAAGTCGCGGTTCGTTTTTGGCCGCCTGGGGGCTCCCGGGTTGTCGCGGCCGCGTGGCCTCCCTGGCCGCGGCCTAATTTTTATCTTATGTCCCGGCCCTTGTCTGGGTTTAAAAACTGCACCCGGTGCGAGCGTCTGCTTTCGCTTACCGACCCGCATTGTTGGTGCATCCGGTGTTTGGGTGCTGATCATCCCACCGAGTCCTGTCCCCGGTGTGCCACTTTCCAAAACCGGGCGCTCCGTCGGCGTAAGGCCAGGATGGCGGACCTTTTTGCGGTCGACCAACCCTCGACCTCAGCCTCGAGGTCGGCCCTGGCCTTGACCTCGGCCTCGGCTCCCTCGGCCCCGCCCCGAGACTCGACCCCGAAGACCTCAGGTTCCCTGAAGTTCTCGGCTCCGGGTAAGTCCCCTCTTCCTTCCTCAGGTTCCGCACCAGCGAAGAAATCATCCTCGGGGACGCCGGCCGGACATGGTGGGACCTCCGTGCCTTCGGTCCCGGCGAAGTCCTCCAAATCTTCTGGCCGTGCCTCCAGCACAAGGGAATACTCTGATACGAGGTCGCCCCTGGTGGAATGCACTACGGCCTCGGACATGCCTTCGATGCTGTCCGTGCCGGTCTTTCAAGACATGCTCCGGGCGATGATATCGTTGGAGCTGTTCGTGGCCCTCGCTCACCTTAATCCGGCCTCGACCTCACGTGCGCCGGACCAGCCTGAGCCTCGCGTCGAAGTACCTCGGGGCAAGCTGCGCCGCTCTCGACGCCTCTCGGATTCCTCGCCGAGGTCTTCGAGCCGTTCTTCCCCCACGGGGTTCCGCGGGGCGAAATGTCGCTCGAAGCATGTCGAGACCTCGGGCCGTCGGAGTTCGAAGAAACCCCGGAGCTCACCTCCACTGCGGGGTCGCTCCCCGACTCCTCGCTCCGGAGGGCGGCTGATGGTGGCGGAGTTATCGCTCACCAACCCTCGGCTCTTGTTGACTCCCCCTCGATCCGGGGATCCGGTCCGAGGCTCCAGGCTTTCGCTGAGGGAGTTCGGGGAGAGGTCTCCGGCACACCGTCGGTCGGTACCTCTTACCCCGGCGGTGTCCCCGAGGGGTTCCTCGAGGCGGCGCAGGTCCTCGACATTGGAGCACTTTCACAGCGTTTCCCCGGTCTCGGATAGAGTGTCTGAGCGTGAGGGTCCTTCCTTTTCGGCAAGACGCAGGTCTTGTTCCCCGTCCCCACAAGGGGCTACGTGAACGTCCCGTCCTTCTTTTACGAGGTTCGTCCAGGACATGGGACGCGCCCTTGACTTGGACCTACTGTCGGACTCGAGGTATTCCAAAGAGTACCTGGCGGAGCTGGATATGCCTTCTCCGCCTCGAGAGTCCCTCAGGCTGCCGTTGAACCCTGTGCTCCGGCAAACCTTCATTAAGAACCTCGAGACTCCTTACATGGTGACGGCTGTCCCATCTAAAATGGAGTCGAAGTACCGTATGGTACCCTGCCCGGGGTTTGAGCAGCCACAGCTCTCTCACCAATCGCTGTTGGTGGAATCTTCATTGAAAAAGGCTCACCCCTCCCGGGTCTCCGCTGCGGTCCCTCCGGGTCGCGAGGGCAGGACCCTGGACAAATTTGGTCGCCGTCTATATCAGAACTCTATGATGGCCTCTAGAGTGCTGAACTACACTTTCACTTTTTCATCTTATCTTAAACATCTGCTTGGGCTGTTGAGCGCCTTCACGACGGATTTGCCAGCCTCTCGCCAAGGGGCTTTTGGCCTCCTAGAGGATTTTTCTAACCTCCGTCTCCACCTGTTTCATGCAGCTTACGACGGTTTTGAGCTTTCCTCGAGGGTCGCCGCCTTTGCTGTGGCCATGCGCCGGCTGGCGTGGCTGCGCTTGGTCGACATGGACCCCAACCTCCAGGACCGGTTGGCTAACCTTCCTTGTGTCGGTAAGGAACTCTTTGACGACACTATTGAAGCGGCTACGAAACGCTTGTCGGAGCATGAGAGGTCGTTTGCCTCCCTCGTGCGCCCGAAGCCCAAGCCGGCCGCTTCTCGTCCCCTACGGGGCACGCCTCGCCGTTACCCACAAAAGTCTACCCCGGCTTTCTCTAGGCCTCCACCTCGGTGTCAGCAAGCTCATTCGAGGGCATTGTCGAAATCTCAGCCGACAGCCCCTGCCAAGCCATCTCCGTCCTTTTGCCGGGATGCGCAGATGGGGGCTGGCCCTCTCCGCGCCTCCGTCAGGCCTTCTTCCCATCGGAGGACGCCTGCGAGCCTTTTACCCTCGTTGGGAGTCCATCACGTCGGATGCTTGGGTCCTTGGCGTGATCTCATCCGGGTACTCTCTCAACTTTCGGAAGATCCCTCCCGACATCTGAAAACCTGGCTTTTTTCTAAAATCTAACTCTCCCTCCTCTCTGACATCCTAGCTCTCTAACTTTCTTCTTCCCTCTGATCTTCATCTAACTCTTTCCCTGGAGTTCCTTTCTCATTACAATCCCTGTAAACTGTGCCGAGCTCCACGACCGTGGAGATGGCGCGGTATAAAAACCTAAGGTTTAGTTTAGTTTAGCCCTCCGAGCGCTTGTCCCCCCAATTGGGCGCAGTTGCCCCTCCTTCTCTCAGAGGCTCGAGACCTTCTTCGCCTGCGGGCGGTGGAAGTGGTCCCCCCCTGCCAACGGGGGCAAGGGTTTTACTCCCGTTACTTCCTGGTACCGAAGAAGACGGGAGACCTGCGCCCTATTCTGGACCTGAGACGCCTCAACAAGTTTCTAGTAAGGGAAAAGTTTTGAATGCTTTCCCTTCCGATTCTTTACCATCTGCTCGACGAGGGCGATTGGCTCTGCTCCCTCGATCCGAAGGAGGCCTACACACATGTCCCGGTGCATCCCGCTTATTGCAGATTCCTGCGATTTCAGGTGGGAGACCTACATCTACAATATCGGGTCCTCCCCTTTGGACTGGCCTCGTCTCCTCGGGTATTCACAAAGTGTCTCGTGGTGGTCGCAGCAGCCTTGCGCTCCCAGGGTCTTCAAGTATTCCCCTACCTGGACGACTGGCTGATCAAGGCTCTGTCCAGGGAAGGGGTTATCTCAGCGACCCGACAGACTATTATTTACCTTCAAGGTCTGGGGTTCGAGGTAAACTTCCCGAAATCACAGCTGTGCCCCTCTCAGTCCTTACAGTTCATCGGGGCCGTGCTGGACACGGTTCGCCTCCGTTCCTTCCTCCCCCCTCCGCGTCTAGAGGCGTTAGTAAGTCTGAGTCGAAGGATTTCGCTGCTGACCTCGGTATCAGCACGGCAGATGATGACTCTTCTAGGCCACATGGCCTCTACCGTCCACGTCATACCCTTCGCCCGTTTCCACCTGAGGATTCCTCAATGGACCCTGGCCTCTCAATGGCGTCAGGACCGGGACCCGATCGATCGTCCCGTGACAGTTACTCCTTCCTTGCAAAGATCGCTCCGTTGGTGGACCGACTCTTCGAATCTTTCCAGCGGTTTACTATTTCTTGCCCCTCCACACCACAAGGTCCTCACCACGGACTTGTCGGAGTACGCTTGGGGGGCTCATCTGGATGGTCTAAGCACTCAGGGAATGTGATCAGCAGAGGATCGTCGCTGTCACATCAACGTGCTGGAGCTTCGGGCCATCTATCTCGCTGCAGTGGTTTTTCAACATCTGCTTCATGACCAGGTGGTTCTCGTCCGTACGGACAGCCAGGTGGCGATGTATTATGTCAACAAACAAGGTGGGACCGGGTCCTGGTCCCTCTGTCAGGAAGCTCTCCGTCTCTGGGAGTGGGCGGTGTCCCACAACATCTTCCTTCGAGCGGTTTACATACAAAGGGAGTGAAATTGTCTGGCGGACAGGCTCAGTCGCCTCCTCCAGCCGCACAGATGGTCCCTGCATTCTCAGGTCTTGCGACAAGTGTTCGACAGGTGGGGGACGCCACAGATAGATCTGTTCGCCTCCCCCCTCAATCACAAACTGCCTCTCTTTTGTTCCCGGATGTACTCCCCGGACCGTCTCGAGGCCGACGCCTTCCTCCTGGATTGGGAAGGGTGGTTCCTGTACGCGTTTCCGCCTTTCCCTCTGATTCTGCGGACGCTGGTCCATCTCAAATCGGTGCGGGCCATTCTGATCTTGATTGCTCCTCGGTGGCCTCGCCAGCCTTGGTTTTCCCTACTACTTCAACTCAGTGTCAGGGAACCTCTGCTATCTCAGAGTCGGGGTTCACTGTTACATCCCAGTCTTCAGTCTCTTCATCTGACTGCTTGGTTTCTCTCCCCCTGACCTCTCTCCCTGTATCTCAGTCGGTCAGGGAGGTATTGGAGGCTTCTCGGAAAGTCTCGACTAGACTCTGCTATTCTCAGAAGTGGACTAGATTTTCGTCCTGGTGCTCCTCTCACCGCCAGGACCCGGTGTCGGTCCCTGTGTCTTTGGTTCTGGAGTATCTGCTTCATTTATCTCATTCTGGCCTGAAGACAAATTCCATTCGTGTACATCTTAGTGCGATTGCTGCCTTCCATCATCACCTGGATGGGAAGGCTCTTTCACTCCATCCCTTGGTCTCTCGCTTCATGAGGGGTCTTTTGAATGTTCATCCTCCTCTCAAACCTCCCCCTGTGGTTTGGGATCTTAATGTTGTCCTGGCTCAACTTATGAAACCTCCGTTTGAGCCTCTGGATAAATGTCATCTTAAGTTTCTCACTTGGAAGGTGATTTTCCTGCTTGCCCTCACTTCCGCTCGGCGGGTTAGTGAGCTGCAGGCGCTGGTGGCGGACCCGCCTTTCACGGTATTCCATCATGACAAGGTGGTTCTCCGCACTCATCCTAAGTTTTTGCCTAAGGTGGTGTCTGATTTCCATCTCAATCAGTCCATTGTTTTGCCGGTGTTCTTTCCCAAGCCCCACTCTCACCCTGGAGAGGTGGCGCTCCACACTCTTGACTGTAAGAGAGCGTTGGCCTTTTACCTTCAACGCACTCAGTCTCATCGGACAGTTCCACAATTGTTTTTGTCCTTCGACCCTAATCGGTTGGGTCGCCCAGTTTCCAAGTGCACCTTGTCCAACTGGTTGGTTGCTTGTATTTCTTTTTGCTACGCTCAGGCGTGTCTCGAGTAACGGGACATAAGGTCCGAGCGATGGCAGCTTCTGTAGCTTTCCTCCGGTCCACGCCTATTGAGGAAATTTGCAAGGCTGCCACGTGGTCTTCGGTTCATACTTTCACCTCTCACTACTGTCTGGATACATTGTCCAGGAGCGATGGCCGTTTTGGCCAATCGGTATTACGTAATCTGTTTTCTTAAATTGCCAACTTCCCTCCATCCCTTTGCAGTTAGCTTGGAGGTCACCCACATGTGAGAATATCATGCCTGCTTGTCCTGGGATAAAGCACAGTTACTTACCGTAACAGGTGGTATCCAGGGACAGCAGGCATATATTCTCACAACCCGCCCGCCTCCCCGAGGTTGGCTTCTTTGCTGGTTATGTGAACTGGAGACCACGAGGAGGGGATGCGCCCTCTAGTGGAGCAGGAGGCACGCATGCGTGGTGCAGCACAGCAAGCTTGAATCTTCAATCAAGTTTACTTGAAATGCTGTCCGCATCGGGGCTCCGTAGATGACGTCACCCACATGTGAGAATATATGCCTGCTGTCCCTGGATAACACCTGTTACGGTAAGTAACTGTGCTTTTTATGCAGTGGAACGACGTTAGCCGTTTTCCAGTCCATGGGTACTCTCCCTGTAATGAGGGAGAGATTGAAGAGTACGGATAGCGGTTCCGCCAGGACATCACACAACTCCCTGAGTACTCTGGGGTGTAGATTGTCCGGTCCCAGGCTTTATTCACCTTGAGTGTTGTCAGCTCGCAGTAGACGTCTCCGGGTGTGAACTCAAAATTCCAAAACGAGTCTTTCACTCTTTGCTTTGTCTGTAAGTGTGGACCGTGACCCGGTGCTTCGCTGGTGAAGACCGAGCAGAAGTACTCATTCAGAAGTTCCGCTTTTTCGGAATCTGATTCCACGTACTTCCCGTCTGTTTTTTTTAGGCATACTATCCCATCTGTGTTCCTTTTCCTGTCGCTAATGTACCTGAAGAAGGATTTGTCTCCCTTTTTGAGGTTCTTCGCTAAATTTTCTTCCACTCGAAAGGCATTCGGGGACTGTCGGGATCTTGTGGTGCCGAGGAGTGTCAGGGGTGAAGTAGGGGAATGTTTGTGGGGCTTCGGGGCATGATGAGGCCAGCAGCAGGAGGGAGTGGGCATCCCTTCTGCCAGGCAACTTTGCAGGGGAGATGGGTTCCCTGCCGCGGCTGCTAAATTGATTGCCTCAGGGAGATTCCCATGTTACGATCAGCTCAGCGGCAAGAAGATTCGCTAACCAGCACCTGTGACATTGACGCCGGTTAGAGAATTGGGATGGTTAGGTGGAGTTAGGCGTCTGTCCATCAATGGGATGTCCATGTGTGATTCTGAAAAACCGCTTAGTCAGCTGCTGAGACGAGGCGTCCTATACAGAAATCTGGCCCCAAATGTCTTTTTTTCTGCTTGCTTTAGTTTAATGACATGGGACATGTCCTGGGCTTTTCCCATGTCATTGCCATCCCTTTTAATTCCGCACCAGGAAAACTACCAGTATTTGACTATCTGGGACTAATCTAGTTATCAGCTTATGCTTAGTGCCCCTGGCTGAATATTTACCCATAACTAATTAATACAAATGAATAAAAGTAATTACTTAAAAACGATTTGATATCATATCTAAGAAAGCACAAAATAATCCAAATGAGAAACAGTCTACATCTGTTTATTGTGATAATAATTTTTATCATCAAACAGGTTTAAAATGTCTTCAGAGGATCCATGAGAGTGAGAGGCCATTTACATGTTCAGAATGTGGTAAAAGCTTTAGTCAGCAATCAACTTTAAAAAGGCACAAGAGGATTCATACTGGAGAGAAACGATTTACATGTTCAGAATGTGGTAAAAGCTTTAGTCAGCAGTCAAATTTAAAAAATCACAATAGGATTCATACCGGAGAGAAACCATTTACATGTTCAGAATGTGGGAAAAGCTTTAGTCAGCTGTCACATTTAAAAAATCACAATAGGATTCATACCGGAGAGAAACCATTTACATGTTCAGAATGTGGTAAAAGATATCGTGATCCATCAGCTTTAAGAATACATAAGAGCATCCATACTGGAGAGAAACCATTTACATGTTCAGAATGTGGTAAAAGATATCGTGATCCATCAGCTTTAAAAAGGCACATTATGATGCATAGTGGAGAGAAACTATATACCTGTTCAGAATGTGAGAAAAGCTTTAGTTGGCAATCAACTTTAAAAAGGCACAAGTGGACTCATACTGGAGAGAAACCATTTACATGTTCAGAATGTGGGAAAAGATATAGTAGTCCCTTAGCTTTAAAAACACATAAGAGGATTCATACTGGAGAGAAACCGTGTACCTGTTCAGAATGTGGGAAAAGCTTTAATTATCCATCAAATTTAAAAAGGCACAAGAGGATTCATACTGGAGAGAAACTATTTACCTGTTCAGAATGTGGGAAAAGCTTTAATTATCCATCAAATTTAAAAAGGCACAAGAGGATTCATACTGGAGAGAAACTATTTACATGTTCAGAATGTGGGAAAAGCTTTAGTCGGCAGTCACATTTAAAAAATCACAATAGGATTCATACCGGAGAGAAACCATTTACATGTTCAGAATGTGGCAAAAGATATAGTGATCCCTCAGCTTTAAAAATACATAAGAGCATCCATACCGGAGAGAAACGCTTTACATGTTCAGAATTTGAGAAAAGCTTTAGTCAGTAGTCACATTTAAAAAATCACAATAGGATTCATACCGGAGAGAAACCATTTACATGTTCAGAATGTGGTAAAAGATATCGTGATCCATCAGCTTTAAAAAGGCACATTATGATGCATAGTGGAGAGAAACTATATACCTGTTCAGAATGTGAGAAAAGCTTTAGTCGGCAATCAACTTTAAAAAGGCACAAGTGGACTCATACTGAAGAGAAACCATTTACATGTTCAGAATGTGGTAAAAGCTTTATTCAGCAGTCACATTTAAAAAATCACAATAGGATTCATACTGGAGAGAAACCATTTACATGTTCAGAATGTGGTAAAAGACATAGTGATCCATCATCTTTAAAAAAGCACATGATGTTGCATAGTGGAGAGAAACTATATACCTGTTCAGATTGTGGTAAAAGCTTTAGTCAGCAGTCATATTTAAAAAAGCACAAGAGGATTCATACTGGAGAGAAACCATATACCTGTTCAGAATGTGGTAAAAGCTTTAGTTGGCAGTCAGCATTAAAAAGACATGAGAGGATTCATACTGGAGAGAAACCATATCATGTCCAGAATGTGGCAAATGTTATAGAGATCCCTCAGCTTTAAAACTACACAAGAGGGTTCATACTGGAGAGAAACCATTTACATGCTCAGAATGTGATTTAAACTTTAGTCGACAATCATGCTGTGCAGAATGTTGTAAAAGCTTAAATGGGAATCACATTTAAAAAAGATAGAGGAAGAGTCATAAAGGAGATACAGAAAGAAAGTGTATATGAACGTTTAAGAGTGGCAGAAGGAACAACTATCAAGCAGAAATTCCTGATAGAAAATATTGTACAAAGCTAAAACTAATATTAAAGAGTGTACTAACATTACACCATTTCTGCTTTCTTCTATAGCTTTGGTATTCTTGACTCATCTATAACTTTAAGTGTAGACTGTACATTTTTAGACTTGAAGAAGGGATGAGCCTCATAGAAATAGATTATAGACAATGCTCACTGTCTCCGGCTGAATATTGACCTATAACAACTCAACAATGAATAGAAATTGGAATATAACTAATTATGTATAAAAACTGTGATTATCCATATGGGAGAGAAAGATTCTCCATCGCTTGAGTACCTGAATAAATTCATATTTACTGTTCTGAGCTCCCTTGGGAGAATGGTATAGAAAATTAAATGAATGAATGAATAAATATATATCTTATGATTAAACTTTGTATCATCAAACAGGTTTAAAATTACTTCAGGGGTCCATGAGAGTGAGAAGCCATTTACATGTCTAGAATGTGGTTAAAGCTTTAATGACTAAAACAGCACAAGAGGCTTCATATGGGGGTAATTACCCTTAAAGGAAACAATATTCTTGTTCAGAATGTGGTAAAATTTTTTAGGTGGAATTGGCTTTAAAGGGGCAGAAGAGAATACATACAGGAGAGAAACCATATACCTGTGGTAAAACCTTTAGTTACAAATCACACTTAAAACTCCACATGAGGATTCATACTGGAGTAAAACCATGTGGAGAGGCATAATCGAAAGTGTGCCTAAGTCTTAGGTTGGATGTCTTGTGCAAGATGTCCACAAACCCAGTAGGGAAATTGTCCATTTTCAAAGCTGCCAAACATCTATCTTTTATTTTTGAAAAAGAGCTAGGTATAAGTTTTGGTCCTTAGAACATCTACTTTATTCCTCATTTTCAAAAATAAAAGTGTCCACGTGAGAAACATACAAAAGCAAGTTTTGTAGATGTAGCCACCAACTACTTTGATCTCGGCAGAAAGAATCCCTATCAGCTGAGCCAGTTTCGAGGATTCCCAGTGGCTCAGCTAATAAGGATTGCCCCTGCCAGGATCAGCTGAGCCGTTGAACCCTACACCCATCCCCCTGACATCCATAGACCTTTTTGACATTCCTCCTACATCCCTGGGCCCCCTCCCACATTCCCGGACTACCTATACCATCATATGAGAAAACAGAAGGAGGGAAGCCCATCCCCTCCTGCCTTCAGTGCCCCACGCTACAAATGACAGGGCTTTCTCCCTCCCAATGCCACAATGGTAAATCGTAATTGTTTTTACCCAGTTCCTCTGCACTTTTCTTGTATCCCTACTGCCGGTCTTAGGTTGATTTATTCCAATCCAGATGGAGTTCGGATTATCCTAACTTCGGAACAGAAAGCACAACCTTCTGCCAGTCCAGATGGAGTTAGGAGGATATCGGACTGAGTAGCCTTGCTCGGTGCTTCCACTGCTGCTGGAAAGACAGCCAAGAGTGTAATATTTAAGAAATAAAACCTTGTTTGTTATGTGTTAGTTTGTACACTGCAAGAAAGCATTTCCATTAGGCATGATTTTAAGAGTCTCTGAAAAATAAAACAAATATAAATGATAATTAACATTTTTTCTTCATACAGTATACTTTGTGTTTCTTTTCAATTTGTGGTTACCATAATTAATTAATATGATTAATTAATATTATTTGAGGCTAGTAGGGATACTGCGGGGGATGGTAGGGACGATAGTTGCAGAGATGAGGCGTTGACAGGGATGGTGGTCATGGAGACAGGATGGGGATAAATGTTTTCCTCGTGTCATTCTCTAACTCTTAGTCCAGTGAGTTTCCAGTTTTTCCATCCCATTGGAAAAATAGGTTCTGACAAACCCTGCAAAATACTCATTGATGGCGTCAATGACATCCTTGTTTTGAAATTTACCAAAAACTTTTCAAATGCACCACTGTTACCAAAAGATTGACATAGGGGACGTGATCAATTCCAGACCGCTGCACTCATCTCTCATCTGGTGGCACCATTAAGAAGTACGTGTTGCACACTTTCAAATTTTTATATTAGATTTCCAGTGTTGGCACATTTTCAAGAGAAAATCAATAGTTGCCCTGACTTATGAATCAACCCACGTGCAGTAGGCTTTTGTCTGACATCACTTTCAGCGCTACGGCTGTGGTGTTTTTCACTTCATTTTCTTAAGAGAACTCTTTCCACGCAGTTGTTTTTTTCAGGGTTGAGAACATTTCAAGAGTTTTATAACTGCTCTTTCCAAGTTTAACACAAAATTCAGTCACACACCTCTGGCATATGAAGTCAACCCAACAATGATGTACATGAAAAAGTTACTATGAGTTTTTGCCTCTTTGGCTAGGAGGAGGCTTTGGTGCATAGGAAGAGGAATGGACAGTAAGAAAAAGGAGGTATTGATGCCCCTGTGTAAGACCTTGTTTGGTTGGAAAAACTATGTGGATAGGCTACATCCATGCCCCCAATTCTTCCATATATTCCTCAGTTCTTAATTCTATCTCAGGGGAGATCAAATAAAGAAATCTCTCACAAAAGTGTGGTTAAAATAGTCAAAGCTTTGAGGAGTATTTGACTGTTTACTGAAGTTGGTAAGTTCACAGTCAAAAGTCTCATCATATTACCTGTGGCTGGTCATTTTATTGGAAATTGACATCATTAATTAATTCATTATTAAACAGACGTAGGTGGTACGTCCTCCAAATTGCATACTTCAACAATATTCTATTGGGTCTATCCAAGTCATATGATTTCCCATTAATTTTACTTCCTTAGCAATAATGACTTAACCCATCACATGCTATTGGCATCATCTCTTGTCAGCAATAGAAGGAAGTGGACAGCATGCTGACCTTGCACACGTGTTCTATTCTATTGGAAATATCTCAAGCTCATCAATACATGAAGGAGGACACGGTACTACTCGAGAGGGTCCAGAGAAGAGCGACTAAAATGGTTAAGGGACTGGAGGAGTTGCTGTACAGTGAGAGATTAGAGAAACTGGGCCTCTTCTCCCTTGAAAAGAGGAAACTAAGAGGGGACATGATCTAAACATTCAAGATAATGAAGGGAATAGGCTTAGTAGATAAAGACAGGTTGTTCACCCTCTCCATGGTAGAGAGAACGAGACGGCACTCTAAAGTTAAAAGGGGATAGATTCCGTACAAACGTAAGGAAGTTCTTCACCCAGAGAGTGGTGGAGAGCTGGAATGCTCTTCCGGAGGCTATTATAGGGGAAATCACCCTCCAGGGATTCAAGACAAAGCTAGATAAGTTCCTGCTGAACCAGAACATACACAGGTAAGGCTAGACTCAGGGCACTGGTTTTTGACCTAAGGTCCACCGCCTGAGCGGACTGCTGGGCACGATGGACCACTGGTCTGACCCAGCAGCGGCAATTCTTATGTTCTTAATATTTGACTAGGTAAATGGAAGAAAAATATGTTTTTATAAACAAATATGTTAGTGTGACTTTTAGCTCATTTTCAGGGACCTATTGTCATGGCTCCAACATCTTGTTCTAGACATTAACCCCAAATATTTTGTTCTATTAAGGAAACATGTTCTTTAGCACTCTCCAGACCGGTACAGTTTAATCTTTACGAGTGGGTATATATCCAATCATGACCAGCAGGTGGAGACAAACCAAAACTGTGGAATAGTACATAAGAGGTACCTTCCCCTAGTCCTGTCAGTCTTCTTTCAGTCTCCAGCAGGTGTGAGTGAGTTGTACCCATCTCCCTTGGTAGGGCTATTGGAATTTGTTTAGGGATCCTAGTCTCCATTTTTGTGCCGGATTGATCTTGGGTGGGCCGTGTTTGGGGGTCCGTCCAACCTCGGTGTCAAACCTGGCGGATTTTGTGCTGGGTCCCTCCCCCCATTTCCTCCACCTCCCCAACATTTTTTAGAGGTGCCTCAGCAGTAAGCCTTGCCCCCTAAGTGAAGCAAGGCTTGCTGCTTTGAGAGCCAGAGAAGTCTGTTCTGTACAAAATAAAAAATCCTAAGGTAGTGCCGGTCTGAAGGGTTGCTTTCCCTTTAAATATACTGTAATTTACTGTATTTTTTGACTAAACGGCACTTTTCTTCTAGCTAGGTTGCGTATGGACCAATTGAGCACTTCTCAGGGAACTGGTGCACAAATTGGTCCAGACGTGTGGCACTCGCAGCCAGCCTGAACTCGGCTGTTTGGGCTGGGGCAGTGGTGGAGCTCCGTCCGCAGCGGTTGCAGGTGTCCAGGACTCCCTGCCGCTAGTGCCTCACGAGTCTGAAGGGAGCAGTGAGGCAGCCCTTTCTTCCCCTCTGCCTACGGAGGGATTTCCTCAGCCGCTGACGGTAAGGATAAAAAGGATTCCCTTACCGCCAGTTCGGGACTCCCTCTCAGCTGATTTTTTAACAGCTGATGCCGGCTTGTCTGTTTTAGCAGCTGGGACAGTTCAGGCTTCCCAGCCCCTGGAGGGGCTATTTTTGGTGGGAACTTCACCATTTTCACAGACAGGCCCCTCCATTTTGTTTGCAACCTCAGGTGACCTTCCCCCTGTATTGGAAAAACAGGGGCAGGTTTCAGCTGGGTCCCCTGCTGTGGCAAGGAGTCCCATGGGACCCCCGGGGTTTTTTCCCCCAATTTAATTTTTGCTTTGTGCAGAGCCTATTTTCAGGTGGCTGGGAGTCCCACGTGTTCCCTGGGGGTTTCGGGGAGGAGGGTTCCCTCCACATCCCCTGTGGCTTTGCCTCCCTCTTTCTCCTACCTCATCCAAGCACCTGCAGGTGGCTTGGGATGCAGATTGGTGGTCAGAGGAGCGAGTTGGCCTGGATGAGGACCTGGACTCTTTTGAGGAATTCCAGGATCCTCTTGGGATTGCGGTGGGGCAGCAGGTTTCCCACCTTCCTGGGAAGAGGCGTCCGTGGTGCACCTTTTTCAGAGGGATGAGCTATCAGACCTGTTTCAGCAGGTCTCCTCTGTGCTGCGTTTTGAGGAAGCACCACTGGAGACCATGTGTGTGGGGGACCCTCTTCTTAGGGGGATCGACGCTGCATCCCGCTCTTTTCCTATGCATCAGGATATTTGGGATCTCGTTCTGGTGCAGTGGAATACACCGGAGGCGACGTTTCAGTTGGCAAACACCATGACTCGTTTGTATCTCATCCCGGATGGAGAAAGGGCTACTTTGAAGTCGCCAATGGTGGACGCGGTGGTCTCAATAATTGCTAAGCAGCATACGGTGCCCATCATGAGAGTGAACCACTCCATGATCCAAAGAGGTTTGCCCTTCCCTCCAAACCCACCTGCCCAGACTGCTGCAAGTTGGTTCCGTTCAGGGAAGTGGCATCTGAAGGGGATGACGCTGTGGAGACCACTGAAAGAGGAGAGACTCCTGTAGAGGCTACATATGCGCTGTAGCCCAGGGGACCACCTCCAGGGAGGCCACCCTGGACCTGCAAATAATGCCAGGCTGAGAGAATCAGAAGATCCAGGAGATCTCTGATTTGCTTCTGAAGTTTCTGTCTGCGTAGCTTGGGGAAAAAAACACGGTATCAAAGAGAAGGCCCAGATACTCCAAGGTCTGCGACAGCAACAACGGGCTCTAATTGGAGTTGAAAATCCAACCCAAGCGTTGTAGCAGAGACATCACCATCTCCATTGCTCGTTCGTACTCCTGATGAGACAGAACCCGGATTAACCTGCCGTCCAAGTAAGGATGAGACAGACATGGGTCGGTAGCATGGAATGCTGCTACTATTTGGGGGTTTTGCCAGATACTAGTGACTTGGATTGGTCTCAGCGAAGACGGGATACCGGGCTAGAAAGACCATTGGTCTGACCCAGTAAAGCTATTCTTATGTTCTTATGTTAAATAAACAAAGACAAAAAACTCCACAAAAAAAGTCATAAAATGACAAACTGCAAAAATGTGGCGTGAATAATTATTATTAATTAAAATCACAGCATCTTATTCATCATTAGGACTGAACCTTCTTACTGTTGTTCTTGTACACATTAATAGGTTAAACCACATTAAGGAGCCAAAACCAAAACACAGGCTGTCACGGGCCAATTCCCACCCAATCTCCGCCCCAGACCCCGTCTCCATAATAATAGTAATTATAACCATTTTTTCCATTCATTTTTCATATACACACACAATATAATCTTATTAACACATAATGGTTAACCACAAAATTAAACTACACAAAACACACTGTATGCTTCTCAACATTCATTCCTACCAGCGATTACGAGTTTGGGGGGGAGGGGGGTCCGGGGTTCCGACAGGAGGAGTTGGGCATCCTCCTGTCGGCGAATTACGAGTTTGGGGGGTAGGGGGGTCCGGGGTTCCGACAGGAGGAGTTGGGCATCCTCCTGTCGGCGATTACAAGTTTAGGGGGGAGGGGGTTCCGGGGTTCGGGGTTCCGACAGGAGGAGTTAGGCATCCTCCTGTCGGTGATGGGACAGGCGGCCGCGGCCGCTATACTTTATTGCAGCAGGGAGATCCCTTGCCGCGATCAGTATAGCGGCCGCGTCTACTTACAATGTAGACCAGCATTTTGCTGGCCTACATTTTAAGCGTCTCTTCCTCTACTAGGACGATGCGTAGGGCCGCCTAAGTTCGCCTAAGGCCTGTAGGCAAGCTTAGGCATCTTGCGGGTCTCCCTAGGATCCCGGAGGCGCCTTCAGACCTGCCTGGGGAGCATTTTTTTTAAAAAAACGTGCATCCCGATTGGCTGATTAGACAGCTGTAGGACGTCTACAGCTGCCTAAAATCGGGACGCACTTTTGGAGAATCAGGGCCTTTATGTTGAAAAAAAAATGTCTTTATAAATATAAAAAACTTATCCTTCTGGCTTCCTGATGTAGCGTAGCGACACAAAGACTGTGTTGGAGCCGTGAACTGACCTTTTCAGATAAGTGGTGTACTGTTAAACAGCTTTTCGTAGAGCCATAAAATTTGCCACTCCAGTAGAAGCGAGAATCCTTGCTCCATGCAATGTGTTATGATTAAAATCCAAGCACCTTTCCAGCGACATTGTACCGCTGCTGTGGCGCCTTGCTGAAGAGCTTATGAGCACATTTAAATATCTAAAAGCCTTTAAATGTTATATGAAGATACTATTTGAGAAACTTGCCCAGTATTGATGTGAGGGATTTTTTTGTGTTTTGTTCTATTTTGAAAGTATTGCCCCCCTCAAGTGGACTGTAATTTAAAATCCCCGGTCTGTTTGGATCAAAGCCATCTTTGGCATTAACTTTTAATATTCAACTTTCTTCAATTTTTCTTCTTCCTTCTCAGATTTATCTATTTTTCCACATGCACCATCCCCTTCCCCCCATCCATGTGTATCATTTCCTCCCTCTTTCTTCTCCCTTATTCCAATCTTTTCTTAAACATTTTTTCCATCTTTCTTCCCCACCCTCCCATCCCTGTGCACCATCTTCTCTCTCTCCCCCTCCTCTCCATCCCTGTGTAGCACATCCCCTCTCTCTCTCTCTCTGGTGGGCTGACATCTTTCTCCTCTCCTTCCCACAGTCTGGCCTTTGTTTCCTTCCCTCCTCCCCCTTTGTGATCTGGCATCTCTCTGTCCTTCTCTTCCCCCTCTCCCCTACTCTCTCACCTTCTTCCCTGGCATCTCTGTCCTCCCCTTCCGTTTCCCTCCCCTGAAGGTCTGGTATCCTTCTTTTGTTTTCCTCCCCATCCCTGTGGTCCAGCATATAAATCACTCCTACTATGAGCCCTCATGACCTCCCCTGAATTCCTTCCTCCACAGGATCCAGTGGCAGCTGCTCTTTCACTCTTTGGGTTGTGGCAGTAAAGGTGAAGTAAATACGCTGCCTTTGCTGGTCTGGAAGCTCTCCCTCTGCTAAGGCTTCCTGCCTAAGTAGGGACATGAAGTAGTAGCAGAAGGAAAACTTCCAGTCGCAGAATCCAGTGTGTTTACCTCACTCACTCTGTCGGCGACCCGTAGAGAGGAAGAGCTTCTGCAGCAATGGATCCCATTGGGGTGGGGGTGGGGGTGGAATGGAAATCTGGACTACAGTGTCAACTGCCAAAAAGGTGGACCACCATTGGCTTCAATGACTCTACTCCTCTGCCCACCAACCCAGCCGGCTGATTAAGCGTTCCCCTTAACTGTATCCATGATATCCTGTTTGTCTGTCTTATCTATTTAGATTGTAAACTCTTTGGAGCAGGGACTGTCTTTTTCTTTGTGACTCTGTACAGCACTGCATAGGTCTGGTAGCTCTATAGCAAAAATTAAAAGTAGTAGCAGATTAAATTCTTTCCAACTACCGAGTCCTCACTTTCCCTCTTTCCCTGTCTTCCTCCAACTCACCACTTCTTTCCCTCACCCCTCCAGTATCTCACTAATCTGAACCTCCTCCACCCATCCAGCATGTGCCTTTTTTCCTTTATCCCCTCCTCCTATCCAGTATGTGCCCTCTTTCTATACCCCTCCCATCCAGCTTCTTCCCCTCTCCTCTCCACTTCCATCCATCCTTTGGGCAGGATCTGGACATGAATCGGGATCTTTCCCTGGCTCCAGGGTTTCTCTCTTGCAGGGCTGGGGGAAAGGAGAGAAGAACAGAAAAGGAGAGCGAGCACTGGAAGCTTTTAATAGGACAAAGGCCGATGACGTCACAAGGGGGAGGGCGGAGCTTCACATTTGCTAGACTCCTCCTGGAAGGGGCGGAGCTTGGACAGAGCTGAGATCCACAGGAGGCTGTGCGGGGAGGGAGGAGCCAGGGCAGGAGAATGGCAGCAGGGGTCCGTTTCCTACCTGAAGAAGACAAAAAGCCCTGCAATGATTCTCCTCATCTCCACTTCAACTCCTGTCCCCGCCCCAGGATCAGTCTGACCAATGAGTACCGGGAGCTGAAAATCCTCCCCAGAAACTGACCAATCAGCTCTGAAAGGGGAAGAGCCAAGAAGAAGATAACCCTGTTTGAAGCACCGCCCCTATAGAGACGTCATCATACAGTCCCTAACAGGAAACGAGTCTTTTCTTCTTCCTGCAATTGAGCCGAAACTTCCGGTTCCCGCTCACTGCAAGAGGCTAAAGCCTGATCCTGGGAAATGGCTGCAGGAGCTTCTGCCCAGGTGGGTCTTGTTGAAAGGAGAGAGACCAACCCAGAAACCCTTCAGTGCCCAGAACCCTCCTCTGGGATTGAAATACTCTCTATCCACCCCAAAGCATCTCCCTCTGCCTCACTCAGCCCCAGCACTGGCAGCTCTTCTCAAACACAACTACCCTGGGACTGTGGGTTATGTGAAGGTCAATTCTGTACATCTGCCCTTGAGAGATACTCTGGGATTGTGTGTTAGGTGGCTGTGAACTATTTAAACCCAGAAACATCAGCCTCACTCAGCCCCAGCACTGGCAGCTCTTCTCAAACACAACTACCCTGGGACTGTGGGTTATGTGAAGGTCAATTCTGTACATCTGCCCTTGAGAGATACTCTGGGATTGTGTGTTAGGTGGCTGTGAACTATTTAAACCCAGAAACATCAGCCTCACTCAGCCCCAGCACTGGCAGCTCTTCTCAAACACAACTACTCTGGGAATGTAAATTAGGTACATCCAGTACATTTCCCTCCACCCCATGAGCATCAACCCTGGGAGGCCTCTTTCTGGAAGTGCTGGAAGAGGCTGAGTGTGTTTCTGGTTTCTATTTCAGATGCAGGTGAAGTTTGAGGACGTCGCTGTCTCTTTCTCCCAGGAGGAGTGGGAGTATTTAAATGAAGAGCAGAAGGAGCTCTACAGGGAGGTGATGGAGGAGAACTATCAGACCCTGCTCTCACTGGGTAATGGATACATTTACATGTCTATTAGCAGTAGTGGACCATCATTATAAAGATAATTTTGATTATGTTTGTCTCGTGTGATGAACACAAACGACACCATGAGAGTCTTGCTGTCCCGCAGTGCTAGAGAATGACATGGGGACAAATTTGTCCCTGTCCTCTTAGGATCTTTCTCCATCCCTGCGAGTTCTTTCTCTGTTCCATCCTTGAAAGCTCTGTCCTCATCTGCCCAAGCCTCCAACACTTTAAAATCATAAGTTGGGAGTGCCAGCTAAACCCAGACAGACTCCCCCATCTTAAAAAAAACATTCTGGATAGTCCTCGAAAAAGACATGTCCGTGTTTTCCTGGACGTTTGGTAATGCTAGGTTTATGTTACTTTTTTAAGGTATAAAATTTTAAGATAATGTAATTTTCTTACCCCAGCAACAGGTTCTCCGACCTTCACCCCTAAGATTATATCCCACATCAAACATGGAGAAGAGCCGTACATCAGGGGTGAGCCTGAATCGGAGGAAAGAGAAACTGGGAAAAGCAGCTGCTCAGGTGAGTGCAATAATAAAAGGGACTGGGATAAACACCTTCTGTAGGGGAACTGCTGGGGATGCTACCCCTTTATAGATGAGGATAAATCACTTGGACTGTAAGTGAAGGCTTAACTAGAGAATGACATGGGGACAATTTTGTCCCTGTCCCCGCAGGAACTCAATTTCCCCATCGCATCCCTGCGAGTTTTCTCACTGTCCCTGCCCCATTCCTGTAAGCCCTGCCTTAACCCCACATGCCACGAACACTTATGAATTTAAAGTGTTTGAGGCTTATACAGATGAGGACGGAGTTTGCAGGAATGGGGCAGGGACAGGAAAAGAACTCACGGGGACAGGTCAGGAAAATGAGTTTCCGTGGAGATGGGGAAAGATTTGTCCCCGTGTCTTTCTCTAGGCTTAACCTCTGGGCCACACAGTCTTAGCTCTGAAGAGGTGGAGGAAAGGAAAGATCCAGGTTGCTTTCTGTTTATCTGTAACTTCCCTCCAGCCCCAGCTCCCCATGGGTCCAAATTCTCTCCCCCAGTCCAGATCCAACACCGTCCTTCACTTGAGCTCCAGCTTTAGTGCCAACCAGCACCCACCCTCGACAGATACATGATAGCAGCAGCAGCAACACCCCACCCCTTGGGTCAGCATCTCCTCCCCATCTTCCCTTGTGCCTACATTATCTGAAGGAGCCAGCTGCACCACAATGAAAAATCTTCAGAGGTCTGTTCCGAGGCCTTTCTTCTGCTGACGAGCCCCTCTTTGATGTAACTTTATTTCGCGAAACTGGAAGTTACATCAAGGAGAGGCTCGTCAGAAGGAAGGCCTGGAGCAGTGGTCTCAAACTCAAACCCTTTGTAGCGTCACATTTTTGGATTTGTAGGTACTTGGAGGGCCTCAGAAAAAAATAGTTAATGTCTTATTAAAGAAAGGACAACTTTGAATGAGGTAAAGCTCTTCATAGTTTATAAATCTTTCCTTTTGGCTAAGTTTTAATAATAATATTGTAATTTATAGCTAAAGAGACAAACGATCAATAAACTGTTTTATTTTACTTTTGTGATTAACATAAACATACTGAGGGCCTCAAAATAGTACCTGGCATACCGCATGTGGCCCGTGGGCCACGATTTGAGACCACTGCCTTAGAACATATATCTTTGAAGATTTTCATTGTAGTGCAGCTGTTTTGTTCATGTAATGTAGACAAGATGTGAGCTGGGGAGGAGATGCTATCCCGTGGGGGGTGTTGCCTCTAACGCTATCACTGTTCCTGAGTCTGACCTTGGTGCAATTTTTTTGTTGCTATGGGAGTAAGGATTTTTACTGCTTCCGCACGGTGGTAAAAGGCCTTGTTCCCGTTCCTGCGGTAAACCGGTAACAATTTTTCCTGTTCCCGTAGACTTACTGCGGTTTGCCACAGGAACCTGTCCCTGTGAAATTCTCTGGCAGAGTTTAGGCTTGTATACAAGGAGTTGCAGTAGTCTAGCTACGATAAAATGATTTTACCATCATAACAACATGACATTCGAACAAAGGTCTGATCAATCTGTTGCTTCATGCTGTGGAGTGTCTTTTTCCAGAGGCTGGAGATTTATGGTGCATAGGAAAAGTTGAATCTAGTATTACACCTAGTATTTAGATGATTTGTGTACTTTGAGGATGGTTCCGGATGGTAGAGATAGCAAGTTAGGGATATCATGTAGGGCAGTGTGAAACCAGAGTAGCTTGGTGTGAAAGAGAAAGGCAGTGTATCTCAAACTGTGTGCCTCCTGAGATTCCTAGTGTGCCATGGCACGCTGAGGAGGAAGAGAGGTGCCTGCCAGCTGACTTCCCTACACGGTACAGTGCCAGTGCTGCCCGATTCGCCGAAGGCCTGCATGTTTCCCCTTTCTCTCTAGTGTCCTTCGGCGTCCCCCCTCGCCTCCTGGTCTCACCTTTAAAGCTAATTACAGCAGCCTGCAGAGGATCGCTGATAGGTAAAATGATTTTATTTTCAATATAGTGATTGAAATGTGTCAGTTTTGAGAATAAATAACAGCTGTGTATATGAAAAATGAATGGAAAAATTGCATTATGAAGAGGAAGTGACGTCACCGATCCGAATGGTAGCTTGATCTTGAGCTCCGTTCGAGCCCTGAGCAAAACCCTTCTTTTAGTTGAGTTATTAAGCTGGATCACGTCCTACCTGCCTGCTACGGGTGTTGGACTGGTGAGCGAACGGCATGGCAACCCGCAGGAAGCTCCCATGTGACAAATCGGGCCAGCGCACGATGGAACAGGTGCCGAGCCGGGGCGCACGTGGCGCTGATGTTATGGAGTCGAGCGGGAGTGGAGCTGCGAGTTTGGAGAGAAGCATTGCAGCCGTGGCTGTTATGCTGGTAGAGCCGGTCCCGGAGCGCTCTCCTCCTGACCCGTTGACCAAAGCCGATATGCAACAATGGATATCGGAGGTGAAATTGGAGATTTCAGCTTTGGCGGTCCAGGTACGGGAGGCAGTGCGGGAGCTCCGTACAGATTTGGTGGATGTGGGCTTGCGGGTCGAAGTGGTGGGGACACATCTGGACAGCTGTGAGGAGAGTATGACCGGGGTGCAACGCACATTGGAGAGCGTCTCAGCTGACTATCAACTTCTGCTTGATAAGCTGGAGGATCTGGAGAATTGCACCTGGCGTAACAACTTGCGGGTGCGGGGCCTCCCTGATCTGCCAGAATATAAGGATGTACGGTCCACTGTACTCAAATTGCTCTGCTGGTTGCTCCAGAATGAGACCCTGGTGACGGGGATCGAAAGGGCACATAGGGCCTTGAGTCCCCGGGTTGCTGATCAGCCTAAGGACATTGCGTTGTGCCTACAGAGCTTTGTGCTAAAGGAGCAGGTCTTACGGAGAGCCCGGGAGATGGGTGACCTGGGAGGGTCATCGTTTGGAATTCTATCACAACCTTGCTGCTAGCACATTGCTGAAGCGCCGTGATTTTCGGGAGGTAACCAGGGCCCTGCAACGCAGTAACTTGCGCTATCGTTGAACCTACCCCTTTGGAGTGGTGATCACTATTATTGGTGTGCATACCAAAGTTTCTTCAGTGCGTGAGGCTCGTGCTCTACTGCAAAAGGAGGGGATTGAAGTCCCGGATGATCCTGCCCCAGTGCAGGGGGGAAGCTCCGAGTGTGGGCTGGAGTCCTGCTTCTTATCGATGGCAGCGAGTGGAGCGTGCTTCCCGAGGTCGAGGTGGTCGTGGGGCGGGCCCCCCCCCCCATTCAGCTGCAGCGTCCTCTTTGAATGGCCCTTCCTGACGGACAGCATGCTTTACCCGCATATTTTGGGACTTGATTCCTATGCTCTGTTTGGGATTTTGGTGACAGCTGGGGTCTTTTGATTGGGGATATGGGGGAGAGTTTCCCCTGGTTGGTGTATGAGAGTGGGGTAGAGGGTGTATTGGGACTGAGTTTGGGGGTGGCATGGCTGTGGGCTGGAGGATGGTTTGATGTTGGTGGGCATATGGTTGGGGGAGTTTGATGTAATGTAATGTAATTTATTTCTTATATACCGCTACATCCGTTAGGTTCTAAGCGGTTTACAGAAAATATACATTAAGATTAGAAATAGGAAAGGTACTTAAAAAATTCCCTTACTGTCCCGAAGGCTCACAATCTAACTAAAGTACCTGGAGGGTAATAGAGAAGTGAAAAGTAGAGTTAGAGGAAAAATAAAAATAAAATAAACATTTTAACAAGATTTTAGTTTCCAGAAAAAGGGCTTCTTCAGGGAAGAGACTTGGCCGACAGTCCCAGGATGTCTATGTCTCCTCCCCTGCGATGTTCTCCCATCCATGCATTCCCTCCCAGATCTTGGTGTTGGGTGTGTGCTTATGGGGTTGGTTGTTGTATGGTTGTGGTTGTTTGAGTAATGGGCAATGGGGACTGTTTACTTCCTTACATGTTTGTGAGATGCCTGGAGGATCTCACTGTGGGGGTGGGGGGGGGGGGGGCCAGGTCGGATTCTTGTTGGGGAGGGCTGTTGTTGCTGTTTTTTCTTGCCTCTATGGTGGGGCTTAAGTTGGTCTCTTATAACATCAGGGGTCTCAACTCACCTTATAAGCGGAGGGCCTTCTTCTGGGAGTTGCTTCGCTAGCAGGCTGCAGTTTGCTTTGTCCAGGAAACCCACTTGTTACAATCCCATGAACACCTTGTTCGTGATTCTCGGTTTCCCCAGTTCTTTTCTGCCTCTCGGGTGGGTACTTCTAAGAAGGGTGGGGATACTGATTGGCAAAGGGGTGCGATGTGAAGTTTGTCGAGTAGCCCGGGATCCACAGGGTAGGTATGTTGGAGGCTCTGATAGAGGGGAGCTTGTATACTCTGGTGAACATTTATGCCCCTAATGAGGGTCAGGGTACCTTCTTTCGGGAGTTAGTGCCCCGGATTCTACAGTTCAAGGGGGGTTCTTTGATACTTGGTGAGGATTTTAACCTTTCTATGACACCTCATCTGGATAATTCGGGGAGAGCTGGGTGCTATGGGCGGCGGGATCGTAAGTTGCTGCGTGAGGCTCTTGCCTCCTTAAATGTTACAGATGGTTGGCGTTGGCTGCATCCGTTGATACGGGATTATACCTATTTCTCTAGAACGCATGCCTCCTACTCCAAGATTGATTATATCTTTGTGGAGCGTGGTCTGCTCCGACGGGTGGAGCTGGAGGGGATTGAACAAGTTACTTGGTCGGATCATGCTCCTAGATGGGTACAGTTTGGGGGTGAGGGACGGAAATTGTGGTGCTTTAATGATAGTTTGTTGGATGATCCTGGGGTAGTGGCCCAGATTGAGGGGTGGTTACGTGAGTATCTGGATTTGAATTTGACATGTGGTACCTCTTTGGAAGCAGTCTGGGAGGGTTTGAAGGCTGCCTTGAGGGGTCGGTTGATTACATTGGCCTCCTTCAGACATTGTCGGCGTCGGGAGGAGATTAATGTGATGTTGCATCGGATAGGACGATTGGAGGGGATGCATAAGCGTCAGCCTTAGGATGCGGAGTTGGGTAAGCGGTTGCAGCATGCCAGGATGGATCTTCAGGCTCTGGAGTTGGAATGCTTGCGTTTTAATTTACAACTTTTGCAACAGCGGTAGTTTGAGTTCTCTAATAAGGCTAGTCGATTGGTAGCCCATCGTTTGAAGTTTCGTCAAATGAGTAACCATATTTTTTCTGTTCGGGCGGCCTCTGAAGAGATTTTGCGGAGGGAAGATGATATTCGTGTGCGTTTTGTGGAGTTTTATTCTCAACTCTGCACTCCGGAGGCGGAAGGGTCTCCGCAGGAGTGAGATAGCTATTTGGCTTCAGCCTCGCTACCTCGGATTGCAGAGGGGGATGTTGGGAGATTGGATCGCCCACTTACTTTGATAGAGGCTCGTGGGGCTCCGCGGTCTATGAAGGTGGGCAAGTCTCCCGGGCTGGACGGTTTCACCGTAAGTTACTATAAACGCTTTCAGGACTTTTTGTTACCTCCCCTGTTACAGTTTCTTAATTCCCTGGGCGGAGATTGCATGCTTCCCTTTTTTATACGATTGACAGGGGTTACGGTTTTAGAGAAGGACGGGAAAGATCCTGTGCATTGTGCCTCCTACCGTCCGATTTCTTTGCTGGGGGTGGCTACTAAGATTTTCACGCGGATTTTAGCAGATCGTTTGATGAGTTGGATTCCCTGGTTGATCCATCCTGACCAGTCGGGATGTGTGGTAGGTCGGCCGGTGGGTGAAAATGTTCGGCGGGTTTATGATCTGCTCGAAAGGGCTAGGAGACGGGCACGGGAGACGGTATTCTTGTCTATTGATGCTGAGAAGGTCTTTGATAGGGTCTCCTGGCTTTTCTGTTCCAAGTTTTAGAGTCTGTTGGCTTGGGTCCGCGTATGCGGGAATGGATTCGTATTCTGTACTCCGATCCTGTTGGTTGCATTAAGGTGAATGGGGGCTATTCCGATACTTTTTCATTGGCGCAGGGTACGCACCAGGGGTGCCCTCTCTCTCCTCTTCTTTTAGCTTTGACAGTGGAACCTTTAGCACAGAGGGTGCGGGCCAATAGAGACATCAGGTGGGTTTCTGTACCGGGGGGTGATTATAAACTGACCCTTTTTGCGGATGATATTCTCTTTACGGTTAAAGATCCTGAGGTCTCCCTACCAGCTATTCTGCGGGAGTTGGATGCCTTCAGGGTGGTGTCGGGGTTTTACGTTAATGTTAGCAAATCTGAGTTGCTTAATGTTAATTTGTCTCCTGTTAGGGTGGACTTTCTCCAGAGCCGCTTCTCCTTTCGGTGGGTTAAGCATTCCTTGCGATATCTGAGGGTTTATTTTGGCCCGCTGGGCCAAATACTGATATTTATGACCTTAATTACCCCACGCTGTTTCGTCGCATTCGGATGGATTTGGATGCCTGGTGGAGGCTATGTTTCTCTTGGTTGGGTAGGGTGGAGATAGTGAAAATGATGGTGTTGCCTCGCCTTCTGTTTTTGTTTCAGGTACTGCCACTGTGGGTGAGTAAACGGACATTGGAAGGGGTACAACTGCTCATTTTTCATTTTGTTTGGGCGGGGCGTAGGCCACGGGTGAGTAGGACGGTTCTCTCTCTGGGTCGGAGTGAGGGGGGTCTGGCAGTCCCTAATGTGTTTAAATATTATCAGGCTGCTCAATTGTGTGCTCTTTTGGAATGGCAGACGCAGGACCCGAAACCGTGGGTAGTGCTTGAGCAGGGTTTGTCGGCTGGGGTTCCGTTGTTACATCGTCCCTGGTTGCCTGGGAGGGTTTGGATGGAGGGCGGTTTGACATCCGTGGACACTTCTTTGAGGGTTTGGAACATGGTTCGGAGGGGGTTGTTGTTGGGTAGGCGCCACTCTTGGTATACCCCGCTGCGCCATAATCCTGCGTTCGCTCCTGGTCGTCAAGGCGGGGAGTTTGCACATTGGGAGACCCGGGGACTGGTATGTGTGGGACAGTTGTGGGATTTGGTTCGGTCTCGCATTAGGTCCTTTGAGGAGCTTCAGACTACCTACAATCTCCCTTCTAGAGACTTCTTTCCGTATTTGCAAGTTATTCATTACTTTCAGACCTCGAGACTTGTGAGAGATTTGAGGGGTGGTAAGACGCCCTTTGAGTTGTTGTTAGGCCCGGTGCTTTGGAAGGGTACTTTGTCGGCTCTGTACAGGTGTCTTAATGTTCGGGGGGCTGCTCCCCTACCTTATATGTCAGCTTGGGAGGGGGATTGGGAGTCCGCTATACCTCTGGAAACTTGGGAAGCTATTTGGAGGGAGATGTCCTCTGCGGGCTTAGCGGCCTTATTGGTTGAAAATGGGTATAAGGTCCTTTTTCGGTGGTACTATACTCCTCAGGTGTTGGCTAGGTGGCGAAGGGATGGGAGGGGTCTCTGCTGGAGGGGCTGTGTTGAAGTGGGTACTTATTTCCACATGTGGGGGGCGTGTGGGAGGGTGCGGGACTTTTGGGCTGAGATCTTTACTCAAATTTCTCGGATTTTGAGTACACCGCAGTGTTCTCCCCAGAAATTTTTTCCAGCTGGGTGGCATGAAAAAGTAGCTGGATGGGGCAGGGCGGGGAAATTTGGTAGTGGAGAAAATTAAATGTATACTATTTTTATTAGTTAATTATTATTATTTTCCAATGCTCGATATGACTTCCTTTTTTAAGGTTTGACACTTGTACCAGAATATTTTTACTAAATTTAAGAAGTATCCAATTCTAGAAGTTAATAATTAGATATTCACCCTCTTTCAAATAGTATAGAGGTTTAAAAAAGGGAAATGCGTTAATGAAGTCATTAGGTTCAATCTAACCATTTATTTCTGCATGAATTTAAACAACTAAAAAAAAAAAAGATAAATATAGCTCATCCAGTCATACAAGAAATGGCTGTACAACACCTCTAATAATGTTTTGATCACTAGGTTCCTTCCTGAGGTCTCACTGAGGATATGAAATAGATGCTATCCCCAGTTCCAGACCTCTTCCACATAATTTATGGAGATGTGTTACTGAGCCTTGAAGGGCACCTATGTGATTGATCTTTATCTGCTTCTTTTTTATTTTGCTATAGTGCAAAGTAAGAGCTAGGGCAAAACAGTATAGGTAAAGATGCAGGTACTAATTAGCAATGTATTAAAAATATTTTATTTTTATTTGCTTATAATGTCATTTGAAAGCTGCTTGATGATAATACAACTTTAATTTAATTCTTTATAATGTGTGTGTCTGTGTGTTGGGGGGACAACACCTACGTCAACAGTAAAGTTAGAATAGGGTCATTAAATCCAGTGGCATACCTAGTATATATGACAGCCAGTGCTAATCATTTTTTAACAACCCCCTCCTCTATATAAAAAAAAGATATTTTTAGTAATAATCCATGAGTCACACAACAAGGGAGCACCTAGGAAAAGGCAGCATCTTAAACACTGCAGTGAGCACTAGAACACATGCATTGTAAAACTAAACAAGCCAGATCCTACACAGTCAATTGATCCTGTAGTCGATGCTAACAGAAAGCCATGTTCTTGTCATACACACAGAACACAGATACACCCTCGCCCAATATGGAATAATCACAAACTAAAAATAGAAATATGTAGACAAAAGTTAAACTGAACCAAGAAACCAGACTCTGCATAAAATGCAACACCACAACACCACAGAAACAGTGACACGTCCCCTAATACTGTGCAAAATATAAAGACAGTAGATGTAAATTTGAAAAAAACTTCTACATAACAGTCACCACTTTACAAATTAACAAATAGAAATAAAATAATGAGAAATATGAAAATACCATTTTATTGGACTAATCCATTTTTCAATTAGCTTTCAGAGGCCAAATCTTTCTTCAAGACAGTACAGTATACAGCTGTTATGGTATCCTGTCCTGACCTGAGGAAAGGGGTTTATTCCCCCCCCAAAATTGCCTTATTTCCATTTCCTATTGATAAATTTTAATCAATACAATTACAATACTACTTGATTCTACGTAAAGCAACAAAAATATTTTTTTTTCTACCTTTTGTCGTTTCTGCTTTAGTCATCTTCTCTTCACTCTGTTCTTTCTATTCAGCATTTGTCCTTGCTCCCTTCCATGCAACATCTGTCCTCTCTCTTTGCCCCTTCCACCCAGCACTACCCTCTCTCTACCCCTTCCATCTACTGTCCACCCTATCTCTGCCCCTTGCATCCACTGTCCACCCTTTCTGCCTTTTCCATCCAGTGTCTGCCCTCTCTCTCTGTTCCATATGGTATATTCCCTCTTTCTATGTCCCTTCAATAAACTCTATATCCTGTGCCCTTTCTCTCCTTTGTACATAATTTATTTCAGCTTCAACCCCTCTCCATTTTTTGTCTCCACCCCTCCCCTATGCTCTGGCATCTCTCTCTTCTCCTTTCCTTCCTTCCTTCCCACTCCACCCCATGGTCTGACATCTCTTTCTCCTTCCCTTCTCTCCCCCCTCTCCAGTATCTGCCTCCTGTCTTTCCCCTTTGGTCCAGGCCTCTCTCTTTCTCTCCGTCTTTCTTCTGTGAGGAGATCATGTTGATCTTGAACATTGAATAATTCTTCCACATTCTCCTTATCACTGTACTGTAGTCTGGTCCAGCAGACTGCTTTGGCACTATTACATGGGTAATAGTAAATTCATTATGCATCAGCTTTCCACACAGAATGCCACAAGTATCTATTTCTTGTGTTGTGTTTACATCTGCCAGCAGCAGAAACTTGTGAGACAGATCCCTTGGCAATACTACACTTCGGAGCCCTTTGACCACCTGGTTCTGTATGGCTGCAGGCTTTAAAGCTCTGTTTACTGGAGGAGACTATCCAGCATCCATAGTTGCATCACTCTTAAGGATCTGATCAGAGATTACATTAGACAAGGTGGTATTTTTAGGCATGGAAAAATAGGACATGTTCTCCTCAATCTGCTCAGATGCCTTCAAATGCCCTTTAATGTTCATAAAAACATAAGAAGATGCCTCCGCTGAGGCAGACCAGAGGTCCATCTCGCCCAGCGATCCGCTCCCATCAGGCCTATTGCCTGAGCAGTGGTCCCTGACTATCCCTATGATCTACCTCTACTCCTATCTGTACCCCTCAATCCCTTTATCCTCTAGGAACCTATCCAAACCTTCTTTGAAGCCCTGTAACGTGCTCCGGCCTATCACAGCCTCCGGAAGCACATTCCATGTATCCACTACCCTCTGGGTGAAAAAGAACTTCCTGGCGTTTGTTCTAAACCTGTCCCCTTTTAATTTCTCCGAGAGCCCCCTTGTACTTGTGATTCCCCATAATCTGAAAAATCTGTCCCTGTCTACCTTTTCAATGCCCTTCAGGATCTTGAAGGTTTCTATCATGTCTTCTCTAAGTCTCCGCTTTACCAGGGAGAACAGCCCCAGCTTTTTTAGTCTGTCAGTATATGAGAGATTTTCCATACCCTTTATCAGTTTAGTTGCTTTTCTCTGGACTCCCTCAAGTACTGCCATGTCCTTCTTGAGGTACGACGACCAGTACTGGACACAGTACTCCAGATGCGGGCGCAACATTGCACGATACAGTGGCAGGACGACTTCGTTTGTACTGGTCGTGATACCCTTCTTAATGATACCCAACATTTTGTTTGCTTTCCTTGAGGCTGTGGCGCACTGTGCCGATGCCTTCAATGTTGTGTCTACCATCACTCCCAGGTCTCTTTCAAGGTTACTTACCCCTAGCGGTGATCCCCCCATTTTGTAGTTGAACATCTTTTTCCCTACATGCATTTCCCTATGTTAAAGCTCATTTGCCATTTTTTGGCCCACTCCTCCAGTGTCGTTAGGTCCCTTTGGAGATCTTTGTCTGATCTCGGGCTAAATCTTGCCTCCTGAGCTGATCTTCAAAGGAGAGCGGAGTGAGAGCCATATTGGCAGTGAGATCCGTTTTGGGCCGCATGTTGTGCAGGGCTGGACTAAGGCAAGTTGTAAGCTTCCTTCCATCGCTGATCTATCTTCCATAAGTCAGCAACGGAGGGAACTTACAACTCGCTGCTCTTGCTTGCTTCGGGCCTTCCTCGTTGCCTGGTCCTGCCTTCATGGAAACAGAAAGTAGGCAGGACCCGGCAGCGAGGAAAGCCCGAAGCAAGCAAGAGCAAGTTGTAAGCTGACCTGTCTCCTATAGCGAACCCATGCTCCGGGGCATTTGCATGCAGACTTCCGTTCTCTTCCCCCCTCAGGACTTGACTTCCAGTTTCGGAGAGAAGCGGCATGCACATGTTAGAGCCCTGGAGCATGGGTTCAAGTCGCTTGCTGGCATTAAATACTAAAAAAAAAAAGTCAGGCTCCTGCGATTCAGGCTGTGCCGAGTCAGCCCGGTAAATCTCCAAGCCGGTGAGAAGGTTTTTTTTAAAAATGATGAGCAGAAGATGGCAGCAGCAGCAGGATTGCGATCGAGATTACAGCCGGGTGCTCATCTAAATTAGCTGGGCGGAGCGTCCGGCTGAAAGGCCCTGGGGAGAACACTGCACTGGTTCCAATGGACTGGCGCCATGCGCTCTTATTCTGGCATCAACTTGACTTTGACTGGGGAGACTCTTTGTTTTGCAAGTTGGCTTTCACTGCAGCCCGGCTGGTTCTAGCCTCTGCCTGGAATCAGGTACAGCCCCTCTCTTGGCATCTAGTGGAGCGGCGCTTACTGAAATGGCAGCTTCTTTACCAGCTTACGGCTTTGCAACATGGTAAACAGCATGGTTATGCCTCTATTTGGTGCTGCTTCAGGGCTTGTTCTATATTGAGGTTGGTGTGGGGTGTTCTATTTGGGATTCTGGTGCTTGTGACACTGGTTGGGGATTGATTGCTCTTTTGTCTCCCTTTCTTTTTTCTTATTTCTGTGTTGGGTGATTTTTCTCTTTTTTAGTAAGTGGTTTGGGTCAAGTGGTCTGTCACCGGAGGGGGAGGGGTGGGGGTGTGGGGGGTTCTGTTTTCAGTGGGGATTTGTTGCTATTCGCTTGTATAGGTCTGGGGTCTTACTCCTGTTATTCTATACTGGTTGTACTTTTGGTACTCTTTTTTGGTTTGGTGTGTATTTGCTGATGTCTTTTTGTCTTTCTTTCATAAATAAAAAGCTTTTATTTAAAAAAAAGAAAAAATTGCATTACAATTAGTAAAGGGGATGGGATCTGGGGCAGAGCTTGGGTGTGCCTAGGGAGGTCTGTGGTTGGGCTACTCAGTTGATATTTGTTAGACTTAGGGGGTACTTGGCTTGAAGTAGTTGAGAAACACTGTGATTGGCAATCAGCTGGCACCAGGGCCTCTCCTCTCTGGCCCTCTTCCCTGCTGGCACCTCCTACTGGCGTCTCAGGGCCTAACTGGAGGACCTCTGAACATGCGCAGATGTTGACGGGATATCGCACACATGTGTGATGTCGTCATGGTGACGTTTGTGCACTTCTGGGTGCCTCAAGCCGTGGCCACTACCTTTAGTGTGCCCTAGCTCAAGAAAGTTTGAGAGAGCCTGCAGTAAGGGATTCTCTTTCACTAATGCTACCATTCCGCCTCAATACAGCAGGGGCCGCTATCCCAGAACTGAGCAGACTACATGTCCCAGAATGCACTGAGCTCTACAGCTCAGTGCGATGCCACCTTAACAAGGCATCCCTACTGAGTCAGGGGGTGAGACTCGGGCAGAGAGGTATTTATGTGCCACAAAGAATCATTCAGAGGTCCCTGTGAAAGAGGATGTTCTGAGGAAGAGGCTTCCACAAGAAACTTCCCTAGTTAGGAGTTGATAGGAGACCTGGAAAATTGTGGAATTGGGAGAGAGACTGTTAAAAAGAGGAGGCTCCTGAGAGCTTGACTAAGAAAAGCCCAAACCTTTGTTGAATAATATGTGACCTCTGAATCCTCTTCTTTTCCCTTGTGGATTATTGATCAGTTTTAATCAAGCCTTCATCTTGGACATCAACTCTCCACAAGTTCTTTGGTTTTGGTTGTGTTCCATTTTAAACATTGCTGTCTTCTATAAGTAGGTCTAGACCATTGTTTTTGAACCGCCAGTCCGCGGACTAGTATCGGTCCGCAGAAAATTTCTGCTGGTCTGCGCAGGGCCGGCGAGATTAAGTCGGCAGTTAAATTTCCTGCCGATTGCGGTTCCTGCTGACTGCTGTTTCTCCCAGCCTCGGGCGATCAAGACAGGCTGCCGTCATCTGAGCCTTCCCTCTGTGAGTCTCGCCTGTTCGGAAACAGGAAGTTGAAACAAAATAGGCGGGACTCAGAGAGTGAAGGTCCCGACGTCGGCAGTCTGTCTTGATTGCCGCCCCTGCCGAGTTGCTGAAGAGGGCCGCGGGGAAGGTGCAAGTGGAAGGGAGAGAGCTGCAGGTACAAGGGAGATGGTCAGCGTGTGTGGGAGCAAGATCCTGGGAAGCCTTCGACAGTGGTTGTCTCCCCTCCCAGCTGCTCTCCTAGTTGCCAGGGCAGTGATTCACTGGCAATTTCCTCTTTCTTCAGAGGCAGCAATGGACCCAAGGCTGCTTAATAAATCACTGCTGCAGGCAAGTACTGAGAACTGTTGGAAGGGGAGGAAGCCACTGTAGGAGGCTGGGAAGCTGCTGGATAAAGGGAGAGTTGCTACTGGACCTGGAGGGAGGTAGAAGGAGAGATGCTGCTGGGAGGGGAGGAGGAAAAGGGATGGGAAGAGAGTTAATGTTGGATAAGGGGAGGAGGGAAGGGAGAAGGAAAAAAGGAAGGAAACAGCTGGCAGGGAGATTACAGGAGGGGAAGGGGTCAGGGTGGAATGGAGAGATCAGATGAGGGAAAGGGGAGAGAGAGGAATGAGAAAGTAGAGAGAGATTAATGCTGGAAAGGGGGTCAGCAGAGAAATGAGAAAGGGATAAAGATGCTAGATCTGGTGTAGGAGAGATAAAAATGAAGAAAGCAGTGAAGATGGAATGAATGATGTAAAAAGGAGAGAGAAGGCACAGGCTGGATGGACAGGGGAGAGGTGCATAGAAAGAAGTCAGATACATATGTAAGGTGGAGAGGGCAGACAGTGGATGGAACAGGCAGATGCTGGATTGAAGAGACACGGCAGACGCTGGAAGGAAAAGAGTGAAAAGAAGATGAAAGCAGAAACCAGAGACAATAAAAGGTAGAAAAAAATAATTTTATTTCTATTTTGTCATTAGAATATATCAGATTTGAATTATATATCCTTCTAGAGACATAATTGGGGACTGCAAAGCCCAGGCACTGCTTCTTTAGCTTCCAGCTGGCGTACGGCTCTCTCTGACCAGGGGGCATTCCCCTAACACTATTCCTGTCTTGTGTGACTTCAGTATACTGTTAGCAAGATATTTCTGTGTAGCATTCTATAATAACTTGGCTTGTTCAGTTTTCTTGATAGTAGAGGGGATATATGTGAAGGGGAAGGGAGACAGGGGTTTTGTTGGTCCGTGCTCTGTATATTTGTATTTATAAAATCACAATTGTTCAGAATATTGTTTCTTTTTATACTTTAATAAAATACGTTCAATATAAAATCATAACTGCGGCTTGTGCAGATGGGATCAGTTGGTTTTTGGGGACCGAGCTCACGGAGATGGGGCGGAAATGGGGTTTTTAAATTTCAGTCTTAATAGTTTGCCGGTTCACAAAAGAATTCTTTCATTTCTGCCGGTCCACGGGTGTAAAAGGATTGAAGAACACTGGTCTAGACTGATGACATGAAGAAATTAGCACTTGATTTGGAAATGGACCTAATTCAGAACCATTATAAAGTGTGTGTGACTGGAGATAAAGTTGGTCGGATCTTGCATAGCTGATACTCCTAAAAACCTGCTTCTAAAACAGATCAGATATAAAAATAAAAAGTAAGATTCTCTTAATTAGCTAACCCATTGTTAAAATATTATAAAGAACTTAGAATTTATACCTAACACAGTAAATAGGTTTGAAGATATAGATACCTAGTTCAGTCAACTACAAAAGCTACTTCAGTTGCGACACACAAACCTCCCAATTAACTGAGCTTTTGAACCTAGATTTAGAAAAGTGATTCAGGAGAAAGAATATCTAGATCTTTGCGGTACAAATCCACATTAAACTGCAAAAACTTAGAGTTCTTTCCAAACATGCGGTTTTTCAAAATAGTTTCCAAAATGAATCATCCTGAGTAATCCTTAAATTGGCCATCCACGGCTTTTTAAAGTCCAGCAGCAAGCTCCCACGCCCAAGCTCAGCTGATGAAGCAGGGAAGGCAGCTGGTAGATTACACACTTTTAGCACCCTTGAGAGAATTGACTCCCTTAACTCTCCACCCTGCCAATTCCAAGAAACAGCTCACAAACTGGCTCTGTCTCGAGATAAATGCTTGAGAAAATGCTTTGCAAATAGGAAACTGACCAGTACTGGTGCAACACAACCTCTCTTTTCTCATTATACACAGATTATACTAATATCTTAGAAACCACTGCTGTTTTCTAACTCATGAGAAATACCTTCTGTTTTTATCCAGCAGATCATCAGATCCAGCACAAATGGAAGAGAGAAAAGAATCAAGGAGAAGAACCAGTTGAAATGGAACAAATCCAAACACAGGCAGAAAATGTCTGTGAGAATATTTCCCAGGGAACTGAGAAGATGAACACAAAGAATTATAAGCAGAAATCAAAGAAAGAGAGAGACCCTACAGAGGTCTCAAGGGATGGAGTCAGGAAGTGTGAGAGAAATGACAGGGATCTGAGTTACATCCCTGAGGACCAGAGACACCTAGCAGAGGGACCCTTCCAAATTAAAAATAGTGATAAAATTACTTCTAAATTCCACCATGATAAGAGGAAAGGAAAAACCCACAAAAAAGAACTTCATCTACACAAAAGAGATCATGAAAATGTGAAACCATCTACCTCTACCGAGTGTAATAAAAGCTTCACTCAACTTTCACATCTAAAAATGATCCACACAGGAGAAAAACAATATACATGTACTGAGTGTAAGAAAAGGTTTTCTTGGCTTTCACATCTAAAAAGACACGAAATGATCCACGCAGGGCACAAACCATTTACATGTACTGAATGTAAGAAAAGCTTCACTTGGCTTTCAAATCTAAAAATTCACGAGAGGATCCACACAGGGCACAAACCATATGCATGTACTGAGTGTAAGAAAAGCTTCACTCAGCTTTCAGATCTAAAAATTCACGAGAGGATCCACACAGGACACAAACCATATACATGTACTGAGTGTAAGAAAAGCTTCACTCGGCTTTCAAATCTAAAAATTCACGAGAGGATCCACACAGGGCACAAGCTATATACATGTACTGAGTGTAAGAAAAGCTTCACTCGGCTTTCAAATCTAAAAATTCACGAGAGGATCCACACAGGGCACAAGCCATATACATGTACTGAGTGTAAGAAAAGGTTTTCTTGGCTTTCACATCTAAAAAGACACGAAATGATCCACACAGGGCACAAACCATATGCATGTACTGAGTGTAAGAAAAGCTTCCCTCGGCTTTCAGATCTAAAAATTCACGAGATGATCCACACAGGGCACAAACCATATGCATGTACTGAGTGTAAGAAAAGCTTCCCTCGGCTTTCAAATCTAAAAATTCACGAGAGGATCCACACAGGACACAAACCATATACATGTACTGAGTGTAAGAAAAGGTTCACATGGCTTTCAAAACTAAAAATTCACGAGAGGATCCACACAGGGCACAAACCATATGCATGTACTGAGTGTAAGAAAAGCTTCACTCAGCTTTCAGATCTAAAAATTCACGAGATGATCCACACAGGACACAAACCATATGCATGTACTGAGTGTAAGAAAAGCTTTGCTAAGCCTTCACATCTAAAAATTCACGAGATGATCCACACAGGGCACAAACCATATGCATGTACTGAGTGTAAGAAAAGCTTCCCTCGGCTTTCAAATCTAAAAATTCACGAGAGGATCCACACAGGACACAAACCATATACATGTACTGAGTGTAAGAAAAGGTTCACATGGCTTTCAAAACTAAAAATTCACGAGAGGATCCACACAGGGCACAAACCATATGCATGTACTGAGTGTAAGAAAAGCTTCACTCAGCTTTCAGATCTAAAAATTCACGAGATGATCCACACAGGACACAAACCATATGCATGTACTGAGTGTAAGAAAAGCTTTGCTAAGCCTTCACATCTAAAAATTCACGAGATGATCCACACAGGGCACAAACCATATGCATGTACTGTGTGTAAGAAAAGCTTCCCTCGGCTTTCAAATCTAAAAATTCACGAGAGGATCCACACAGGACATGTACTGAGTGTAAGAAAAGCTTCACATGGCTTTCAAATCTAAAAATTCACGAGAGGATCCACACAGGGCACAAACCATATGCATGTACTGAGTGTAAGAAAAGCTTCACTCAGCTTTCAGATCTAAAAATTCACGAGAGGATCCACACAGGGCACAAACCATATACATGTACTGAGTGTAAGAAAAGGTACTGAGTGTAAGAAAAGCTTCCTTCGGCTTTCAAATCTAAAAACATACAAAATGATCCACACAGGGCACAAACCATTTACATGTACTGAGTGTAATAAAAGTTTCGCTCAGTTTTCACATCTGAAAAGTCACAAAATGATTCACACAGGGCACAAACCATTTACATGTACTGAGTGTAATAAATGCTTCATCAGCTTTCAGCTTGAAAAACTCACCAGAGCATCCACACGGCACAAACCATTAACATGTACTGAGTTTAATAAAAGCTTCACTCAGCTTTCAGATCTAAAAATTCATGAGAGGATCCACACAGGCAACAAACCATTTACATGTACTGAGTGTAATAAAAGCTTAACTTGGTTTTCAGATCTAAAAATTCATGAGAGGAACCACACAGGTAACAAACCCTTTACATGTACTGAGTGTAATAAAAGATTCACTCAACTTTCAACAACGCTGCCACCTTCCTCTACATTTGTAGTGTCTGGCAAATGTATATGTACACGCTGCTACCCTAATCCTTAATTTGCTAGTGGTTAGCAACAAGCTGCCACCTTTCTAAACAACTTTGGATCCCTGGGTGTGTTCACCTATAGAGAAAACAAGATTTGAACTAGTGAATAGGCCTTGCCTGATGAAATGTACAGTATTACCATCTTGATAAAGTGTGTGCTCTATGATTTGGGGTTTATTCCAGGAAACAAATGTACAGGGTTGACCTTAACTTTGTTGGTGTTTCTTCTAAATCAGGGCGACAAAGAATGTGTTAAATTAGTTTGATAGGGTAGACACCCGTAAAATGTACTAACACAGGAGACACAGCGTCTGTGAAATTATGTTAGAGAGCGTGTATTTAGTTGGAAGATTTTTGCCATTTGAATTTCAGTTTTATCTGTTGGGCTCATCATGTGGTGGTTTCGACTGGCCACCCATTGCGCTGCTTGCATGCTTTTCAGCATTTATTTGCCCGTTCCGATAGCTCTTAAGAGGTTTTGCTTTCCTGATAGAGGTTGGAGCATTGGATGAGGACATCCCAAATGATTTTCTCTGATGTAGCCTGGGGGGAAATCCATGCACCAGGAGATACGAATTTTAGTGCATGAATCTCCCCAACCTAGACACAGAATATTAGCAGTCCCTTTTCTAGGGCTGCCTTTGAGTTAAAGGCGGTTTGAATATCATCACTGCGTATGCATCCTGCTCAGGGCTGCCTGTGTAAAGGGGATGAAAGGTGAAATTTGATATGCACTGTGTTTAAACAGTAAACAGCATGCAGAAGGCAGTTGGAAGCTCAGTCTTTGAGTTTCCAGCACCTTCTGGAAGAGTTACAGTGCATGAGCCCCAGCTAGAAGCTCTCTGAATGGTGCATTCAATGGAATCCCAGAGTGACATCATCAGAGGTTTCTTAAGCTACTGCCTTGGGCAGGAGAATCGTCTTTTGGGCTATCTCCACCAATAGATCAGATTCCTACCAGCACGGAGGATCTTAACATTTAGAGATGTACAAATATTTTGCCAGTCGAAAGAGAGTTTGTAAATGTGAAAATGCTTATGGCAAGCTCTACTGCTTTAGAAGACTTAAACCTTATCTCTCTCATCAAGCGATAGCCAACGTAATAACAGCCTTGGTACTCTCAATCTTAGACTACTGCAACGTGATCCTGCTGAGCATTCCAAAGTACAGGATCAAGCTGATTCAAATGGTACAAAACGCAGCAGCAAGATTTCTGCTGGGAAAATGGAGGCGGACGAGTGCCACCCCTCTACTCCTGATTGAAAGCAGGGTGAAATTCAAGATCTTTATCTCAGAATGGCAATAGCTAGCAGCAAGACACAATACCATACACCAGCACACGCCCTACGCTTGAGCCAAGAATCTCTGTTGGAAATACCCTCCTTCAGAGACATGAGATAAAAAGCATCAGGACAAAAATGTTCTCAGTGATAGCTTCAATGTGGTGGAACTTCCGAAGGAATTAAAACTAGGAAACGTCACTGGAAAGTTCAAGAAAGGGATAAAGACCCTCCTCTTCATAGACTGCTTTAACTAATAAAGCAACATAAAACACGACATGGAGCATGAGGAAAGTATGGCACAGTGGTTAAAACTACAGCATCAGCACCTTGAAATTGTAGGTTCAAACCCACGCTACTCCTGCCCATCAATCGCTGTTCCACAATTGACCAGAGAATCGGCCACCAGCCATCCAGTCGGTATTACTGCATCTCCCACTTAATCCCCCCCCATTGCCCCATATACATTATATAGATTGTGAGCCAGCTGGGACAGGGAAAAATGCTTGAGTACCTGAATAAATTAATGTAAACCATTCTGAGCTTCCCTGGAGAACGGTATAGAACATTAAAGAAATATAAATATACTAGCCATTAAGCCTGTTACATTAATGGGTTCTAGAATACTGTTCACCCTCTATGTTGCCTCTTCCATTCACTGCCCTCTCTTCTCTTTCCATCCAGTGTCCGCCCCCTCTCTCTCTGTCCCATATGGCCTCTCTCCATCTCCTCTTTCCTTTTCCCTTGGTCTGGCATACCTTCCTCCTTCCCTCCATGCCCTGCCATCTGTTCTTCCCTCCAAGCCACTTTCCCCTGTGCTCATTTTCCTCCTTCAACTACTTCATCGGGCAACAGCAGCATTCACAATTCATTGCTGTTGCTGGCTTCAGGCCTTCCTCTCTGGCGGGCCCTGTATTCATGAAGTAGGCAGGACCCGCCAGAGAGGAAGGCCTGAAGCCGCAACAGCAGCGAATTGTAAATGCTGCTGCTGTTCTCTCCCCTCCCAGCCCAACCCCCGCTGACTTTGCGACCCTCCCGGCGAGATGACTTTAATAGCAAACCTTCCTCCAGCGTTGGGCAGCCGCAGCACGTTAAACAGGCTGGTTCGCGGCTTTCTTCTGCCATTGAGTCTGTCTGTCGCGTCATTGATGACATCATTAGTGATGCGGCAGAGGGACTCAACTGCAGGAGAAAGTCGCGAAGCAGGCTGTTTAACGTGCTGCGGCTGCCAGTGCTGGAGGGTGGTTTGTGTAGAAGCGATATGTCTCTTCCCCTGCAGTACCTTTGCTGCGGCGCATCCTTCCATCCTGAGTCTGTTTCTCCCCTAGCCGCCGCATACGCACTCTGGCCACGGACCTACAGATCATGCAGGGCTGAGTGCGCATGCTCGGCTAGCGTTTTATTATATAGGATTATGTGTGCAAATAAGTAGGATTTAGTATGAACATAGTACACAATACCAGTATTTTATGTGTAAATACGTAGGATGATTGACTAGGGTATGAATGTATCTGTATTGAAAACGTTAACTCTGTATTGTAACACCATTACAGAAGCTCATGTAAACAGCTCTTGAAAACCGCTCTGTATAACGAGTCATTAGTAGCGGTATAGAAGCTTTGAATAAACATTCCCTAGGTTGTTATTTTTGTTAGCAACTGCATGTTTAAGAAATACCTCTTTCCTCTTAGAGAGAAGAACAATAAAGTTGAAGTTCAGTTCCTACATAACTACTGGAGGGGTCTGAAGTTTTCAACATGCATAAAAGTGTGAGTGAAGTGCTCGCTGCGGCCTGCCAGAGAGAAACTGGTCCCGGCTCATGGCCCAAATCAATAAAGGAATAAATGACTTGTGAGGGTTTCCCACCCAGCATCCGAGGTCCAAAGGGATTCCTCCGTACACTAAAAATTCACCAAATGGTCCATAGAGAAGACTAATCTTTTACCTGTACTGAGTGTAATAAAATCTTCAATCTAAAAATTCAGCAAAACATTCACATCATTGAATATGACACTGCAGGTACTTCCTGCACTCTCAAATAGCTTTGGTATTGTAGACCAGATGTTCTCCACCTGTGGTACGTGGCACCATCATCTCTTCTCTTCTGCCACTGCCGGTACTACTGCTGCTTCATCCTCCTGCCTTTCTGCAGATGCCGCTGTGGCCATCAATTTGTCTCCTATACTCCTCCTGGACTAGCAGCCTTAGCAGCATCTCCTTCCTTCTCTCCAGTCACAGGCACCCCTTCACAGAGCTGCGTGTAGGCTCCCAGCACACTGCCAAAGCCAGCCCGGAGACCTTTCCTCCAAGGTCAGAGGGAAGGCTTCCGGGTCAGCCATGTGCAGGAACCACAACCCTGTGAGGAATCAAGTGCGGCTGAAAGTGTGAAGAAGAAGGCCCACCTGGATGGCCCTGAAGGGAGAGAGCACGTTGGGATAAGTAAGGGAGAGAGGAGACACAAATGTGGGACAAAGGAAGAAAAGAGCGAGGGGGAAAAAGCATGTTGGGACAAGGGAGGAGCACAAACTTGGGACAAAGGCTGGAAGGAGGGAGGATGGCACAAACTCAGACACAGAAGGAAGGGGGGGGGCATGAACTTGAGACATAGAAGGGAGAGAGGAAGTGGGCACGAACATGGGACTTAAGAGGGAGGGAAAGAGATGCTGATTTGGAGGAGGGAATAGAAAGGGAGAATTGTTGGAAATTAGTGTGTAAGAGGGAAAGAGATGATGCACATTACCATACACCAGCACGCTCCCTGCACTCGAGCCAAGAATACCCTCCTTCAGAGACATAAAAAAAAAAAGACGAGAAGTGTTGGGCATAGGGAGGGAGAGGAGTGAGGTAATACATGGGGAAGAGAAGGATGAGAGGAAAAAATGGATGTGGTGGCAAGGGAATAGTGGGACTGATTGAAAGGGATGCAAGAGGGAGGGATGTTGGACATAGTGATGGAGGGAGAGATGTGGCATGGTGCTGGAGAGGAGTGAAAAAAGAAGAAATGGTGGACATGGGGCTGGTGGGCAGGGGTGAAAGATGCTGCACTTTCTGGGTGCAGAGGCCAGGAGTTCCTTTTGCCAAGCCTGGCAGGCAGCAGACGCATTCCTTAGCCACAGATGAGATGAGAAGGGGGATGAGGAGGAGACATGTTGGATGTGGCGGTAAAGGGGGTGGGAGAGAGGCGTCCTAGATCCCTCCCTCTCTCTATTTCTTTCTCCACTCCCTTTGCAGCAAGGGAAGGAATGAATGAAAGAGAGATGAACAGTGAGAGAGAGGGAGACATGTTGCACTTGGGGGTGGAGAAGAGAAGAAGAAATGCTGTGCAGGAGTGGGAAGGGGGAGTATGCTTACAATGGGAGGGAGGGAAGAGAGAAATGCTAGGAGGAACCAATGAACAACAACTGCATGAAGTTGATGAATAATTTGCACAAGACAAGAAAGGGGGGAAAAAAAGTAACTGGAATTAACGATGGAAAACTAAGGGTTCCTTTTACGAAGCCACATTAACGGCTTCAGTGCATGTGACTTTTCATCACGTGCTAACCCCTGGGCTAACCTAAAAACTACCGCCTGCTCAAGAGGAGGCGGTAGCGGCTTGCGCGGCCGGTGGTTTAGCGCGCGGTAATATGCCTTCGTAAAAGGAGCCTTAAATTTCCAGAGAAATAAAGTAAAAACAGAATTTATTGACTGAAATATGTTAGCTTTGGGAAATGTATATATCAGATGTCTTTGTATTGTGTTCAAAAGAAAACAACGTGGAACCGAATCCTGGACTTCCAAGAGTAAAAAATGGTTAAATTTATTAAAGTCTTGATCAAATTAAAAATATCACAATATGCTAAAAGCCAAACACATCCCAGAAGGATAAAGTTACTGTATCATGTATTGGTGCATTCTGTAGGTCAGACCCTACACGGACCGTGTTTCAGCAGTGTTTTGCCTTCTTCAGGGGTCCTTTGGAGTACAGTTATATGAAAACCACACAGAAAACAGGAAAAACAAAAAAATATATATATATGAAACTTAAATATTTCTGGTTTTATTTCTCCAGTGTTGAAGAACTTGCTGACCCTTGATGTGGCTGGTGGGGATTCCCAAGCACCGCCAGCTGAGGACCTCCTCCAAAGATGGCCAGAGCTTCCCTCCACCAAGTGTGGCAGCATCTGTGATTCAGGGACGCTGCTTCTGCTGCCTGCCTGGCTTGGCAAAAGGGACCCCTGGCCTCCTTTGCAGGAAGTTCTCGGCTGGCCTAGCTTGAGGGTCCTCATCAGCTGGAGTATTGTTGAGGAATTTCTGAAAGTGTCACAGAAAATGGAGGTTGAGAATGAATTAAAATAAGGTATCTATTAAAAATCTGGGAACTCAGATGAGACATCTAGTGACAAAGACTGAGGCAATTGTAATTAAGGATTGAAAGGCTTAAATTGCTGATTCTACATTTTAGCTAATGCTAAGGAAGTTCAAAGGTTTAGTTTGATTTGTGACTTTTAAGACGTAAGTAAATTTATATACCATTGTTTAAATAATCATGGAAGTGAAAGATAAAGATTCTAGAGGAGGCCTTGCTGGCTGGGTCGCCAGGTAGAGATGCTGCTGTTCACCGTAAGTTGATTCTAGCGGGCCTATGTACGTTGGGTCAGCTTTGGGAGAATATATCTATGCGTTCTTTTCAGGAGTTGCAGGAGGAATATGGGTTGGAGGATAGGGATTCCTTTATACACATCTGCTTATTTTTCTTTCTCAGCAAGCTTTTTGGGAGCTTTCTTTAGGGGATACTTGGTTGGAACAGGCTCTTCAGGCTGGGGCTGGGTGAGGAGGTGTTTCATGGTTATATCACGCTTTGTTGAAGAGGGAAGCCCCTTATGATCCCTATCAGGTTCGCTGGGGGTGTGATTTGCCTGGAGGGCATAGCTTTCCTCGTTGGGAAATTATTTATAAGCGCTTATTTAAATTGACATTATCCATTAACTGTATTGAGAATGGCTATAAGATGTATTACAGGTGGTATTATACCCCGGTGAGACTTTCCTCCATTTTTCTGGGGGAATGGATTGCTGCTGGTGCAATTGTGGGGGCCGAGGAGACTTTTTACATATTTGGTGGTCCTGTCCAGTAGTACGCTTATTTTGCCAGCAGGTGGGTTGTTCCTTGGTGCAGATTATAAATGTTATTGTGTTCTTTTTTTTTTATTATTATTTATTTTAGAAATTTTTACATTATTTAACAAGCATATCATCTTGTACAGAAAGTGCAATTAAGAAAACATAATATTAAACACAACATTAAAAAAATTTTTTTTCCAAAAAAGAAGAAATAACTCTCAACTTAATCGCACACTAGTCCTCAAAATTAGGATCCAAGACTTAAGAAACGGAGTGATTTAAGGATACAAAATAACAACTAAAGGAAATCACATTATCTGATACTGAAAAGGAGCTAATTATTCCTTGGACGCTGATTTTCCTTCATTCCCAAGGCGCTTCGTGGAGAGGAAGGCTGTCAAATGAGCTGGTTCAAAGAACACATATTTCAAAGTATGATACCTTACTACACATTTACAAGGATATCTAAGGAAAAATAAACCCCCCATCTGGGTCACACCAGGTTTCAACATTAGAAATTCCCTTCTTCTCTTTTGAGTCTCCTTAGAGACATCCGGAAAAATTTGAATATGAAAACCCAGGAAGTCTGTGGTTCTATTTTTAAAGAAAAGTTTAAGGATCCAGTCTTTAATGTTATTGTGTTCTGAGGGAATATTGTTTGCTTAATGTGGGAGTCTGAACAGAAATTAGCGGCATGTCTGTTTACGGTGACCTCTCTTGCTTTGGCACAATGTTGGCATACTCAAGAAGACTTGAGGCGGTCCAGAGGAGGGCGACGAAAATGATAGGAGGCTTGCACCAGAAGACATATGAGGAGAGACTGGAAGCCCTGAATATGTATACCCTAGAGGAAAGGAGAGACAGGGGAGATATGATTCAGACGTTCAAATACTTAAAGGGTATTAACGTAGAACAAAATCTTTTCCAGAGAAAGGAAAATGGTAAAACCAGAGGACATAATTTGAGGTTGAGGGGTGGTAGATTCAGGGGCAATGTTAGGAAATTCTACTTTACGGAGAGGGTGGTGGATGCCTGGAATGCGCTCCCGAGAGAGGTGGTGGAGAGTAAAACTGTGACTGAGTTCAAAGAAGCGTGGGATGAACACAGAAGATTTAGAATCAGAAAATAATATTAAAGATTGAACTAGGCCAGTTACTGGGCAGACTTGTACGGTCTGTGTCTGTGTATGGCCGTTTGGAGGAGGATGGGCAGGGGAGGGCTTCAATGGCTGGGAGGGTGTAGATGGGCTGGAGTAAGTCTTAACAGAGATTTCGGCAGTTGGAACCCAAGCACAGTACCGGGTAAAGCTTTGGATTCTCGCCCAGAAATAGCTAAGAAGAAAAAAAAAAAAAAAAAAATTTTAAATTGAATCAGGTTGGGCAGACTGGATGGACCATTCGGGTCTTTATCTGCCGTCATCTACTATGTTACTATGTTTTCCTGTGATGCCGAATCTTCTCGCAGTTTACTCTCGTTTGGACTATTTGTAACTGATGTCTAAATTGACTGCATTAAGGCATAACACCTTGGCAAACTATTCTAAGATGTGGGAACCCTATGTTAAATGGAGACAGCACTCTACTTAATTCTGTGTTACTTAGCTTGGGGGGGGGAGAATTGGGGGGGTTATGGAGTCTTGTTTTGGAATTATGTACTTGCTTTTTTTCTCTGTTTGGTTACTTTGTCTTGTGTTGTTGGGTTTTTTTTTTTAATTTAATAAAGATATTAAAAAAAAAAAAAGATTACAGAGGAAACAGGATAATTGTCTTTGTATATAGACTTACACATAATCATGTGAATGCCCCTGTTTCTTATATATAACGAACACAAAAGTTAATTAAGAGTTTACACAGATGTTCGGAAGTGCCTGGAAAGTCTGTCCTTATAAACCAGGAAGTAGAGCTTTTCTACTGACATGATATATGTTTTGACAGGTTACAAATGTCAGTGGTTATATGGAGAAAAGGAGTAACACTGACATCTATTGGATTTGATGAGCAAATACTGGTCTATCTTTTACATTGGAAATTTATCTTTAGTTCAGACTATCAAGAGTTAACTTGGACAATTATATAGGAAAAATATGTTTTTGTAAATGAGCTAGGCTCCACAGAATATATGTGTTTAAGAATCTTACACCTCAGACTATTGTATGTTAATGTCAGAGAAAGGATAAAATATATAGCTTTGTCTAGATTTCGTTGAAGGGATTTGAACAGGAGAATGTTATGTGATTTTCTTATTCCTTCCAATTGAACACATGACTACTTTATAATTTGATATTTACATTGCATTTATTATAATAAATCTTGAAGATTTTGTTTTAAAATCTTTAGTGTTTTGTGTCCAATTTTTACATATCAGGATGGGAAGCTCTTCTCTTACTGCTTAAGAGAGGAATTTTCATCCTGTGGAACTTCTCCTGAACCTGTATCCAGGTAAAATTTGCAGCGCCTGGATATTAGTGACCACTGCCGTCGAGGGGAGTGGTCTCCTTTTGGAAGTTGAATTTACTGCCACTTTCATGTACAGCGACCAGTGCTGGACACAGTACTCCAGGTGAGGACGCACCATGGCCCGGTACAGTGGCATGACAACCTTCTCCGATCTGTTTGTGATCCCCTTCTTTATTATTCCTAGCATTCTGTTTGCCCTTTTTGCTGCCGCCGCACATTGCACGGACAGCTTCATCAACTTGTCGATCAGAACTCCCAAGTCCCTTTCCTGGGAGGTCTCTCCAAGTACCGCCCCGGACATCCTGTATTTGTGCATGAGATTTTTGTTACCAACATGCATAAGAACATAAGAACATAAGCGTTGCCTCTGCCGGGTCAGACCAGGGGTCCATCGTGCCCGGCAGTCCGCTCCCGCGGCGGCCCCCCAGGTCCATGACCTGAAAGTGTTCCCTACCTAACCTAAAATATCCATACCCTATTCGCTCAATGTCCTGTAAGGTAAACCTCTATCTGTACCCTGTTATCCCCTTCGCTTCCAGGAAGTCATCCAGTCCCTTTTTGAACCCCAGAATTGTACTCTGTCCTATCACCTCTCCGGGAAGCGCGTTCCAGGTGTCCACCACCCTCTGAGTGAAGAAGAACCTCCTTGCATTCGTTATGAATCTGTCTCCTCTCAGTTTTTCTGAATGACCTCTTGTTTTAGTTGTCCCTGCTAGTCTAAAGAATCTGTCCCTCTCCACCTTCTCTATGCCTTTCACTTTACACTTGTCCACATTGAACCTCATCTGCCATGTTGCAGCCCATTCCTCGAGCCTGATTATGTCACGTTGTAGATCTTCGCAATCCCCCTGCATCTTCACTACTCTGAATAACTTTGTAATGTCCGCAAATTTTATCACCTCGCGCGTTGTATCTATGTCCAGATCATTTATGAAGATGTTGAAGAGCACGGGTACAAGCACTACCACAGTAAAATAACTTTGTGCAGAACAGAAACTTTTAAATTATTGCAGACAGTGGATACCGGCTTGAGTACCTGATTGTAAAAACCGCTTAGATAACCTTGATAGGCGGTATATAAAATCCTAATAAACTTGAAACTTATAACACTCGGACGAGTGCATTGCGGCCCCTGCTTAAGGGAAATCCCCTTAGTAAACAGAAAATTATTTTAAGCACTCAGCAACAGGAGTGTCTGCAGACATTGCTAACTGATGTGTTAGAAGTGTCAGCCTTGAAGTTACCTGATCCAGACAGAGCAAGCAATTCAGCTGCATGTGTTTGAAAATGCCATTCAGTGGGCTGGTGTAGCAGCTCAAAATGAAATGCCAGATTTATATCTATCAGGACATTTACAGAAATAGAAAAAGGATTTACTGTTTGTGAACAGGGAATTGTAGCTGTGTCAGCAGCCATTCAGAAATTATTAGAAACAATTTTTCCACGATCTATCACTGTGCACACTTCTCACAAAGTCCACAAGTTATTGCAACAAACTACATTGCATTTCACAGCTCCAAGATTAGGGAAATACGTAGCTACAATATTACACTCCAGCATAGATGTGAAACCTATCCCCCTTTCTCATCCATTTCATTATCTGTCTGATTGGCTTTGTAGTACTCCTGATTTACACGATTGTCTAGAGCAGATGCAAAAGGAAAATCAACCAATATAGTATCTGTATCTGAAATCCCACATAGAAACATAGAACATAGAAAGATGACGGCAGAAAAGGGCTACAGCCCATCAAGTCTGCCCACTCTACTGACCCACCTCATTAAGTCTGAGTGCTAATGACCTAGTTCCTTAACTCGACCCTCGTAGGGATCCCACGTGAATGTCCCATTTATTCTTAAAGTCGAGCACGCTGGTGGCCTTGAACACCTGCACCGGAAGTTTGTTCCAGTGATCCACCACCCTTTCTGTGAAGAAATACTTCCTGGTGTCACCACTAAATTTCCCTCCTCTGAGTTTGAGCGGGTGCCCCCTTGCGACCGAGGGTCCCTTGGGAAAGAATATGTCATTTTCCACCTCGACACGACCTGTGACGTACTTAAATGTCTCAATCATGTCACCCCTTTCCCTGCGCTCCTCTAGAGTATAGAGCTGCAATTTGCCCAGTCTTTCTTCGTATGAGAGACCCTTGAGTCCGGAGACCACGTGACCATGTTATCTGGTTTACAGGGTTGGCATTAGCACAATGCTGGCAAGATTACCTGCTCTTTGAGAGGATTATACAAGACTGGATTATCTTCAGCTGATGTTGAAGTTGATGGTCTCATGACATAATACTATATCTGCTTACATAGGGGTCTGGGACCCCTATGTAAGATGGAAGGAGCAAGTTAAAGAGATTTGATTTGTTGACTTTTAAGGTGGGAGAGTGTTGGCTGAACCCTTGTTGAGTGCCCTTCATTGCTTGGGCCAAGTGCTGGGTCTGGGCTTTCAGGGGGTTCCTTGAGCCAGAGGAGAGGGAGAGAGACTTCACTGGCCCAGAGCAGGATTAGGGCTTTGCTCAGCCCCAGGAGCCCAAGTTGCCAGCTGCCGCAGGGGTTGCTGGGAGGAATCTCCTCCCTCAGGATTAAAAAGGAATTGGGGGAGGAGCCGGTGATGTCACAAGGGAGAGGGCGGAGCTTCACGATCGAGAAGACAGGAGGAGGAGTTGCTGATTGCACAGAATTTCACTGGGGGCGGGAAGAGGAAGAGGCGGAGACTCTGCTGCTGAAGTGTGTTGTCTAGGAAATGCAGTCAGTGGAGCTCCGCCCCCCTTTGTGACGTCTGGTATATGGCCGGAAGTAAACTGAGTCGTCCATCTTGTGCTGGAGCCTCAAGTGCCCAGTTTCTTTCAGCTTCTGCTCTTCTCTCTCATTCCAAGCCCAGGGAAATGGCTGCAGGATCTTCTGCTCAGATAGGAGCTCCTCCTCCCCCACTTTTCCTGGCAATTCCACTATATGTACGCCTCCCCCAATTTATGTGTATTATCCTATATAATAAAACCCTAGCCGCGCATGCGCACTCAAATCTGCATGCTTCCGTGATCTCTGATCCATCAGATGTATGTCCGTGGCCACAGGAGTGCGCATGCGCGAGTCCCCAGCCTTACTGCTTCCCAGCACCTACCTACAAAGGACTGGCCGCCAGCGTTGGTCTCCCTGCTCTCCAGATCGCGGTGTCGGCTCCTCTCATGAGCCACACCAGAGTCGGAGAAGGTTTCCAACGCTGGCGGGAATCAAGAGGACACTCGCCCGGAGCAGGCCAGACTGCGGGCCGGGCAGGGAAGCGCCGACAAAAAGAAACTCCAGCCGCAAGCTGCTCAATGGGACCAGGCAGGCAGCCATGCGAGGGAGGGAAACAGAATGAAAAATAAAGGTAACGTGCAGGGAGAAGTTGGGCCTGCCTGCGGGAAACGCGATAAGGGAAGGGGGGCCCATGGAGCAGGCTTGACCATGGGAGGGAAGGGGGAGGGGCCAAAAGGAGCAGGAAAAGTAGGGAAGGGGGGTGGGGCAAATGCTGCTACTGCTGCACAGGGACCTGTAGGTGAAGGGAAATACCTGCTGCTGCTGTACAAGGAAGTGGAGGGGGAGGGAAATGGACATGGGGGGGGGGCAATGCCAGATACATAGGGTAGATATTAGAAATGGGGAAAATAGGAACACAGAAGCGAGATTGTTTGGGGACCAAGTTTGTAGGCTCCAGCGGCTTGCACAAATTACATTGTAACGTGCTACGAAAGTAGGAGGGAGGTAGATAGATAGATAGGCTGCGCGAGAGGAGATGAAGGAACAGATGGTAAAGGAGGGAGGGAAGGGTGGTAGAAAGGAACAGATGGTAAAGGAGGGAGGGAAGGGTGGTGGAGGAAAGGAATAGAACAGACATTGAAGGAGGGTAGAGAGGAACAGACCCTGAAGGGAAATGTGGAAGACAGAGTGGGGAGAAGACGCTGGAAGGGAAGAAGACAGATGCCAGACTATAGGGGAGCGAAGGGAAGAAGATGGGTGCTAGACCAATTGGAGGGGGGGTGAAGGGAGAGGCACAGTAACAGCAATGGAAGATGCAGAGAGAAGACACACAGTGGATGGAAGGAATTGAATGAGAAGATGAGGAAAGCAGAAACCTGACAACAAAGGTAGAAAAAAATTCTATTTATTTTCTTTTTCTTTGCTTTAGGATAAAGTACTATATTAGTTGTGTTGATAAAAATTTATAAACAAAGCCCTGCCAGCTGAACATCTCTTTCTCTAGTTCAGCAGCCAGAACTTTGATTTATAAGGAAGGAATAAGCTAAATATTGCAGTACTAAGGTTTATAAGGATGCTGCGGGGACAGTGACGGGGCGGTGAATGGGATGGCAGTGACGGTGACGGGGCGGTGAAGGGGATGGCGGTGATGGTGACAGGGCGGTGAATGGAATGGCAGTGACGGGGCAGTGAAGGGGACGGTGGGCCGGGGACGGGGCAGTAACAAGGACAGATTTTTTCCTCGTGTCATTCTCTAGCGCGCATCTCCTCAGCGGGTCCTCAGTTCAACGTTTTCCGCAGGGCCCAGAAGTCCCGTTTTCTTCAGCTCTGCAGTTCTTAGTTGCCTTCTTGCACCGCGGCTTTGTTATTTTCTACGTGAAGTTGCTGTGCAGGCGCATCTTGTGAGTTGGAAAAAAAAAATAATAATAATAAACTTCTTTTTCTTCGCTGATTTTCGACCGACGGCCTCTGGGCTTAGGCCCTGCCGCTGAACCTCGTTCCTTCACGGTTTCTTTTTTTCTCTTATGTCCCGACCTAATGTGGATTGGAACAAACTTTCCGCTACGACCAGCGGCAGCAGGAAGCTATTAACCTCTATAAAGGGAGCTAGACTCAGACAATTGGTATTGGAGCCCACTAGGGATCGGGCGATCCTAGACCTAATACTCGCCAATGGAGAAAGTGTCACCGAGGTCTCGGTAGGCGATACGCTAGCCTCCAGTGACCACAACATGATACGGTTCAATCTCAGGAAAGGTTTCACAAAGTCAAGCACATCAACCAAGGTCCTCAACTTTAAGGGCACAAACTTCAAAAACATGGGAGATTTTGTCCAGAGGGTGCTGCAAGACCAAGCTGAAACAGATAATATAGAGTGATGTGATCAACTCTCAAATCAACCATACGAGAAGCAACCAACCGCGTCTATAGTGTGTAAACTCATGGAAACACTGATCAAACAGAATCTTGACACAATCCTAGACGAAGAAAAACTGCATGATCCACACCAACACGGGTTCACCCAGGGAAGATCCTGCCAATCTAATCTGATTAGCTTTTTTGACTGGGTTACTAGATAACTGGACGCCGGAGAGTCACTGGACGTGGTATATTTGGACTTCAGTAAAGCATTTGATAGCGTCCCTCATCAAAGATTACTGAACAAGCTGAAATCGATAGGATTAGGAGACACTCTAACTACATGGGTTGGGGATTGGCTGAGCGGTAGACTTCAGAAGGTGGTGGTGAACGGTACCCCATCCGAAGCAACGGACGTGATCAGTGGAGTGCCGCAGGGCTCGGTCCTGGGCCCGATTCTATTTAACTTATTCATAAGAGATATGTACTTATTCATAAGAGATATGACGCAAGGACTTAGAGGAAGGGTATCACTGTTCGCCGACAACGCCAAACTTTGCAACATAGTAGGCAGATGCTTATTACCTGATAATATGACACACTACCTACTGCTACTGGAACAATGGTCAAACACTTGGCAGCTAGGCTTCAATGCTAAAAAATGCAAGATAATGCACCTGGGCAAGAGAAACCCGTGTAGAACTTATGTACTAAATGGTGAGACCTTGGTTAGGACCACGGAGGAACGCGATCTAGGAGTGATCATTAGCGAGGACATGAAAGTTGCCATTCAAGTAGAGAAGGCTTCCTCCAGGGCAAGACAAATGATGGGGTGTATCCACAGAAGTTTCGTCAGCAGGAGACCTGAAGTTATGATGCCGTTGTACAGAGCCATGGTGAGGCCTCACTTAGAGTACTGTGTTCAGTTTTGGAGACCACACTACCGAAAGGACGTGCTGAGGATCGAGTCGGTTCAGAGAATGGCCACCAGGATGGTAATGGGGCTCAAGGATCTCACGTATGAAGAAAGACTAAAGAAATTGCGGCTGTACTCACTTGAGGAAAGAAGAGAACGGGGAGATATGATTGAAACGTATAAGTACATCACGGGATGCATCGAGTCAGAAGATGATATCTTCGGGCTAGCGGGACCCTCGACCATCAGAGGGCATCCGCTGAAAATCAGGGGAGGGAAGTTCCATGGCGACTCCAGGAAGTACTTCTTCACCGAAAGAGTAGTGGATCATTGGAACAGACTCCCACTCCAGGTGATAAAGGCCAGCAGCATGACGGATTTTAAGAGAAAATGGGATACTCACGTGGGATCTTTAAGGGAGTAAATTCAGGGGAGGGGATACTTGGAATGGGCAGACTTGGTGGGCTATAGCCCTTTTCTGCTGCTTTTTTCTATGTTTCTATGTTTCTAAACAATAGACCACAGTGGTTCTCTAAGGAGATCTCAGACCTCATAAAAAAGAAGAAAAGGGCGTTCATCTTCCACAAACAATCAGCAAGAAGCAAGAATCCAAGGAAGACTATCTGGCCAAGTCTAAAGTGGTCAAAACGGCAGTCAGGGAGGCCAACTCCGAATGGAGGAAGACCTTGCGAAGAGCATCAAGACGGGCGATAAATCCTTCTTCAGGTACATTAGTGACAGAAAAAGAAACACAGATGGGATAGTACGCCTTAGGAAACCCAACGGGAACTTTGTGGAATCGGATTCCGAAAAAGCCAAACTGTTAAATGAATACTTCTGCTTGGTCTTCACTTGCGAGGTGCCGGAATCCGGCCCTCAGCTGCCGACAAGGGAAAGCTCGGAAGACGCATTTCAAAATTTTGAGTTTACGCCCAGTAGTGTCTATGATGAGCTATCTAGACTCAAGGTGAAGCCATGGGACCAGACAAACTACACCCTAGGGTGATCAGGGAACTGAGTGAGGTCCTGGAGGAACCGTTATCCGCGTTCTTCAATCTTTCCCTAAGTACAGGAAGAGTTCCGTTGGATTGGAAGACGGCTAACGTCATTCCACTCCACAAAAAGGGAAGCAGGACAGAGGCTGAGAATTACAGCCGGTGAGTCTCACTTCGATAGTAAGTAAACTTATGGAAACGCTAATCAAATGCCAATTGGATACAATCCTGAACGAGGAGAAACTACGGGATCCCCATCAACATGGTTTTACGAAGGGAAGGTCCTGCCAATCAAATCTGATCAGCTTCTTTGACTGGGTAACAAGGAAGTTGGATACAGGGGAATCCCTGGACGTCGTGTACTTGGACTTCAGCAAAGCGTTTGATAGCGTCCCACACCGCAGGTTATTGAGCAAAATGGGTTCGATGGGACTGGGTGTAACATTAATCGCATGGGTTAGGGACTGGCTTAGGGGTAGACGTTAGAGGGTAGTGGTTAACGGTACCCTCTCCGATACGACGGAGGTGATCAGCGGAGTGCCGCAGGGCTCGATCCTATTAACATCTTCGTAAGTGACTTGACTGAGGGGCTTCGAGGTAAAATTACATTATTTGCCAATGACGCCAAACTATGCAACATAGTAGGCAAAAGCTCATCGGACGAAAGCACAGTGCCTGACAAAAGCTCAATGCCTGACAGTATGACGCAGGACCTACTCCTGCTGGAGCATTGGTCAAAGACTTGGCAACTAAGTTTCAATGCCAAAAAATGCATTGCAGGACTTACACCCTAAATGGCGAGATCCTAGCAAGGACTGTAGCAGAACGCGACATGGGCGTGATCATTAGCGAAGACATGAAGACTGCCAATCAAGTGGAGAAAGCTTCTTCCAGGGCTAGGCAAATCATGGGTTGTATCCGTAGAAGTTTCGTCAGCCATAAGCCCCAGGTTATTATGCCATTGTACAGACCCATGATGAGACCCCATCTGGAATACTGTGTGCAATTCTGGAGGCCGCATAATCAAAAGGATGTGCGGAGAGTTGAGTCGGTTCAGTGAATGGCCACCAGAATGGTTTCAGGACTCAAGGATCTCCCATATGAGGAACGGCTGGGTAAGTTGCAATTATACTTAAGTTTATGTTAAGTATTGTATTACTCCCTAAATATTGTCATTTTATTATTATGTCCATCGCTTTGAATTATGATTAAGCGATTAATCAAAAACACTAATAAACTTGAAACTATACTCACTCGAAAAACACAGAGAGAGGGGAGACATGATCGAGACGTTCAAATATGTCACGGGCCGTATCGAGGTGGAAGAAGATCTCTTTTTTCTTAAAGGACCCATGGCGACAAGAGGGCATCCGTGGAAAATCAGGGGTGGGAAATTTCATGGCGATACCAGAAAATATTTCTTCACCGAAAGGGTGGTCGATCGCTGGAATAATCTTCCACAACAGGTAATTGAGGCCAGCAGCGTGCCAGATTTTAAGAAAAGATGGGACTGGCATGTCGGATCTCTTCATGGAGGTAGATAGGGGGTGGATCTTTGGTGTGGGCAGACTGGATTGGCTGTGGCCCTTTTCTGCCGTCATTTTCTTTGTTTCTATGACTCACCTCCTCCTCGTACTGAGGCTTCTATACCTCGTTTATCGAAGCCCATCGAGACTCCTTTGAGGTCAAAGCATAAGCCTCGACCTCGCAAGTCTCCTACTCCTCCTGCTTCTTCTCGGGGCACATTCAGGTCGAGGACCCCTCCATCGAGACCGTCTGCAAGGGAACCTTCTCCAAAACAGCAGTCGAGCAATTCGTCCCTCAGACTCCGGGGACTAATCCTTCAAGGATTCTGAAGCGCAAACACTCTCTGACACCTCCTCTAATATACAGTGGAGCTTCATCAGTGGCCATGGCGCTCGATACTGACATGCCATCTCAATATTCCAGAGAAGCTTCGCCATCTTATTTGGCAGCACCCAAGTCTCAGTCTCCTTCTCCTGAGGAACCCTCCACTTCAAAATCCACCTCTTTTGCGAGGTTTGTCTTTGATATGGGTAAGGCTCTTCAGTTGGATCTACACTCTGAATCTAAGTACAGTCCTGAGTACTTGGCCGACATGGAGTTGCCTCATCCACCCAAGGAAACCTTGAGACTTCCCATGACTCCTGTGTTAAAGCAAACGTTTCTCAGGAATATGGAAACCCCTTACTCTATTCCGGCCATACCTTTTAAGATGGAATCTCGTTATCATATGGTTCCTTGCAAGGGGTTTGAAAAACCACAGCTATCTTACCAATCCCTAGTAGTGGAATCTTCACTTAAGAAAGCTCAACCCTCTAAGGTCTATGCTGCGGTGCCGCCAGGCAGAAAAGGCCGCACTATGGATAAGTTTGGCCGCAGAATTCCATGATGGCAAATCGAATTCTCAACTACAACTACCTCTTTACATATATTTTAATCATTGCTTTAAAATAATGCCAAAGTTCTTTCCTGCCCTTGAGGAGCAATGCCTTCCAGAGTTCAAAATGATTCTCCAAATCCGCCTGTTCATGCTGCAGGCCACATATGATGCTTTTGAGATGTCATCTAGGGTCACACCTTTGCTGTGGCTATGCGACACCTGGCTTGGTATGGACATGGTCTCCAATTTATAGGACCGTCTGGCAAATTTGCCTTGCCAAGGAAATGAACTTTTTGATGATTCCATAGAGGCTGCTACCAAGCGTTTCTCTGAACATGAGCGCTCCTTTGCCTCCCTGGTCTGGCCAAAGGCTAAGACTCCACCTGCTCGGCCTTACAAGCCTCCGCCACGTCGTTACCCTCAGAAAATGACTTCACCTTTCTCCAGACCTCTGCCCAGACGGCAACAACAGCAGCAGCAGCAGCAGTGACAGGCTCCTGCTGCGGCTAAGCCAGCCCAGTCTTTTTGACGTTCCCAGTCTGAGCATACCAACCTTCATCCACCAGACTTCTCTCCTGCCCATAGGAGGTCGGCTTCACCACTTCTACCATCAGTGGGAGCTCATTACCTCGATCTATGGGTTCTCAACATTATTCGGGAGGGATACTCACTTCAATTTCTTCATGTACCTCCAGCTCTCCCTCCAAGAGAGTTTCCTTCCAGTACGTCGCAACTTCCCCTTCTTCTTCAGGAAGCTTAGACTCTTCTTCGACTTCGAGCTGTCGAGGAGGTTCCCTTGAACCAATGGGACATGGGATTTTATTCCCGTTATTTTTTAGTCCCAAAGAAGACGGGGGATCTAATCTAATCTAATCTAAACCTTAAGTTTATATACCGCATCATCTCCATGAGAATGGAGCTCGACACGCGACCTATTCTAGACCTCAGAGCCCTCAACAAATTTCTAGTCAGTTTTGGATGCTCTCTCTGCCAACACTTTACCCCCTGATGGATCACGGGGATTGGTTATGCTCTCTGGATCTCAAAGAGACTTACAATCATATCCCAATTCATCCAGCCTCTCGCAGATTCTTAAGATTTCAGGTGGGGGATCTTCATCTTCAATACCAAGTTCTGCCTTTCAGACTCGCATCATCCCCCAGGGTCTTCACGAAGTGTCTGGTGGTGGTAGCTGCAGCCCTGCGTACCTAGTCATCAGGTTTTTCCACATCTGGATGACTGGCTCATCAAAGCCTCCTCTCAACAGGGGGTTATTGCAGTGACCCAATAGACTATTACATCCCTCCAAAGTCTGGGGTTCGAAGTCAATTTTCCAAAATCCCAGTTGACTCCCTCCCAAACTCCACAGTTTATTGAAGCTGTCCTGGACACTGTTCAACTAAGAGCATTTCTGCCTCAACCACGTCAACATGCTCTCATTCACCTTTGCAACCACGTATCTTCTCTTACCTCAATTTCAGCAAGACAAATGATGGTTCTGCGAGACAAATGATGGTCACATGGCTTCCACAGTTCATGTGACTTCTTTTGCCAGACTTCACCTTCGCATTCCTCAGTTGACCCTGTCATCTCAGTGGCAGCAAGCTTGCCAACACATCTCAACACATTACAGTGACTCCTTCGTTGAGACAATCTCTCCACTGGTGGATGCTCTCTTCCAATCTTTTCAGAGGTTTGCTTTTCCACACATCCCCTCATCAGAAGATTCTCACAACAGATTCTTCAAACTACACTTGGGGAGCTCATCTCGATGGTCTCCGTACTCAAGGCCATTGGTCTCGCACGGATTGTCTCTGTCATATCAATCTGTTGGAACTCAGAGCGATTTTCAATGCTCTCAAAGCTTTTCAACATCTTCTTCACGATAAGGTAATCCTCGTTCGAACAGACAACCAAGTCGCCATGTATTATGTCAACAAACAGGGAGGCACGGGTTTTCTTTCCCTATGTCAGGAAGCTCTGAAGCTTTGGACTTGGGCAGTGCTTCACAACATCTTCCTCAGAGCTGTCTACATTCAAGGTTAGCAGAACTGTATGGCGGACACATTGAGTCATCTTCTCCAACCTCACGAATGGGCACTCAATTCTTCCACTCTGCTTCAGGTTTTTGCTCAATGGGGGACTCCTCAGATAGACCTATTTGCATCCCCCCAAAACCACAAGTTGCTTTGATTTTGCTCCAGGATATACTCTTCTCTATGCCTTGAGCCGATGCTTTCCTTCTGGATTGGACAAGTCAATTTCTCTACGCCTTCCCTCCGTTTCCTCTGATTCTCAGGTCTCTTGTCAAACTCAAGAGGGAACAGGCCACCATGATTCTGATAGCTCCTCGGTGGCCCAGACAACCTTGGTACTCCCTTTTACTTTAACTCAGCTCCAGGGAGCCTTTCCTTCTACCAGTATTTTCCTCTCTGCTTACACAGAGTCAAGGGTCTCTGCTTCATCCCAATCTGAGGTCTCTTCATTTAACAGCATGGTTCCTCTCTACCTGACTACCTCTCTACAGTTCTCTCAATCTGTACAGGACATTTTAGAGGCTTCCAGGAAGCCGTCCACTAGGCAGTGTTACAACCAGAAATGGACTAGATTTTCTGCTTGGTGTACCACTCGTCATTTGCAACCAATATCTACATCCCTGTCTACAGTCTTAGATTATCTACTGCACTTATCTCAGTCTGGCCTCAAGTCTACATCTATTAGGGTCCATCTCAGTGGCATTGTTACTTTCCATCAACCTATTGAAGGGCAACCCCTCATTGCCCTCACATCTGCTCGAAGAGTCAGTGAGTTACAAGCTTTAGTTGTGGATCCACCCTTCACAGTTTTTCATCATGACAAGGTGATCCTCCATACTCATCCTAAATTCTTACCTAAAGTGGTATCAGAATTTCATATTAATCAATCTATTGTTCTTCCAGTGTTTTTCCCCAAGACTCATTCTCATCCTGAAGAAATAGCGCTTCATACTCTGGAGTGTAAACATGCTTTGGCTTTCTACTTGCAACGCACTGAACCTCACAGAACTACTCCTCAACTTTTCATCTTCTTCGATCCTAAGTTGGGGAATCCTGTCTCGAAGTGATCCATATCCAACTGGATGGCTGCTTGCATCTCTTTCTGCTATGCTCAGGCTGGTCTCCCTTTGCAGGGTCGTGTCATGGGCCACAAAGTTTGAGCAATGGCGGCATCTGTAACTTTCCTCAGATCAACTCCTATTGAGGAAATCTGCAAGGTTGCCACTTGGTCCTCGGTTCATACATTCACCTCTCACTACTGTCTGGATACTTTTTCCAGACGTGACGGCCATTTTGGCCAGTCTGTTTTGCAGAATCTTTTCACCTAAATTGCCAACTCTCCCACCATCCCATTCTGGTTAGCTTGGAGGTCACCCACATGTTGAGAATATGCTGCCTGCTTGTCCTGGGAAAAAGCACAGTTACTTACCGCAACAGTTGTTATCTAGGGACAGCAAGCAGATATTCTCACAATCCACCCACCTCCCCTGGTTGGCTTCCTAGTTAGCTATCTGAACCAAGGTACCTCACAGGAGACGCGCGCCCTAACTCGGGCGGAAAGGCACTCGTGCAAGCGCAGTGCAGCACTCGTAAGCTCTTAAAAGATCTTCAAGCAAGTCTGCTTGCGAGGCTGTCCGCTGCGGGGCTCCGTTGGTGACATCACCCACATGTGAGAATATCTGCCTGCTGTCCCTGGATAACAACTGTTACGGTAAGTAACTGTGCTTTTTAGTCACCCTCTTTGTCTTCTTTAATGTCATTCACCTATTCTCTACTGTTTCAAAGATTATCTTCTCTTAGGATATCGGATATGGTTCTAACCTGATTTACTTAATTTCTTCAGCATCGATCATTCACAGTATATCAAGATGGTGAAGCGTCTCCTTCCTGTCAACTCACCTCTGGAGCCCCACAAGGGTCTATTTTATCTCCCTTCCTATCTAATATCTTTCTTAGTCCCCAAGCTAAGCTCATTCACACCTTCATTATCTATTCGGATGACATTCTGCTACAATATCCCTGGATCTAGTAGCTCCTAATCTAATTCCTTTGCAACACTGCATAGATGCCATAGCCCGCTGGCTCCAAGATAACCATTTGCTTCTCAACACTTAGACAAACGTGATTTAATGAGACGGAGTCAGCATGGGTTCAGCCGGGGGATACTTTGCCTCACAAATTTGCTTGACATCTTTGAAGGTGTGAATAAACATGTGGATAAAGGTGAGCCGGTTGATATAGTGTACCTAGATTTTCAGTTGTGGATTAGGAATTGGTTATGGGATAGAAAACAGGGTAGGGTTAAATGGCCATTTTTCTCAATGGAGGAGAGTAAACAATGGAGTCTGTACTGGGACCAGTGCTATTTAACTGATTTATAAATGATCTGGAAATTGGAACGACGAGTGAGGTGATTAAATTTGCAGATGACACTAAACTGTTAAAGCTGTTAAAATGTATGTGGATTGTGAAAAATTGCAGGCAGACCTTAGGAAATTAGAAGACTGAGCATACAAATGGCAGATGAAATTTAATGTGGACAAATGCAAAGTGATGAACATTGGGAAGAATAACCTGAATTACAGTTACCGGATGCTAGGGTCCACCTTGGGGATCAGCACCAAGGAAAAGGACCCGATTTCATCGTAGACAATACAATGAAACCTTCCACCCAATGTGCAGCAGTGGCCAAAAAAAGCAAACAGGATGCTAGGAATTATTTTAAGAAAGGGATGGTTAACAAGACTAAGAATGTTATAATGGCCCTGTATCGCTCCATGGTTCGACCTCATCTGGAGTATTGCGTTCAATTCAGTGGCGCTAGAAGAGCGACCAAGATGGTAAAGGGGATGGAACTCCTCTCGTATGAGGAAAGACTAAAACGGTTGGAAAAGAGACGGCTGAGGGGAATTATGATTGAAGTCGACAAAATCCTGAGTGGAGTAGAACCCGCCCCTCCCACTTGACCCGGCTACCCTTCTTCTCTTAAAGTCGCCTATGGCCTGTTTAGGTTTGTGCAACATACAAATATTAGATTAGATTAGGTACAAGCGGATCAATTTTTCACTCCGTCAAAAATGACAAAGACTAAGGGACACTCGATGAAGTTACAGGGAAATACTTTTAAAATAGGAGGAAATTTTTTTTCACTCAGAGAATAGTTAAGCTCTGGAACACATTGCCAGAGGATGTGGTAAGAACGGATAGCATAGCTGGTTTTAAGAAAGGTTTGAACAGGTTCCTGGAGGAAAAGTCCATAGTCTGTTATTGAGAAAGATGCAGAGGAAGCCACTACTTGCCTTGTATCGGTAGCATGAAATATTGCTACTCCTTGGGTTTTGGCCAGATACCAATGGCCTGGACTGGCCACTGTGAGAACGGGCTACTGGATCTCGAATTACCCCAGTCTGTATTTCTCTCCCTTTTTGGTTCTCCGCTCCTCTCAGCAGTTATTGATTCACATCTAAACTTTTCAGAATACATTTCCAGTGTTCCAATTATAGGCGTCCTACCGCTGTCTAACCAGCCAATTAGGATGCATGTTTAAAAAACAAAAACACCCCGAGGAAGGCCATCTACACCATAGGCATCTGTCACTATTGAGGGAGACGTAGGGATGCTTTAGCTCCCACAAGGCTAGGCGTGGTCTCACCCAGAAGTAGCTTTAGGCAAGCTTAGATGGCCCTGGACATCTTCCTAGGGCCATGATAGGTGCCTGAAAGATAGAGTCAGAAAAACGCTGGTCTACATTTCAAAGAGATGTTGGTGTTGAGCTGATTGTGGCAAGGAAATCTCTCTGCCATGATCAGCTGAGTGGCTGAGGCAGGGAACTCACCCTCTGCGAAGTCAGGAGGGATGCCCAATCCCTCCTGATGCCTCTCCCCAGCAGGAGTGCCCAATTCCTCCTGCCAGACCCCCCACCCCAGAAACACATCCCCACCCAACTACGATACTGTTGGGCCTGCCAGCCGGAGGGTATATGCCTCCCTCCAGATGGACCTTCTCTTTACAAGGTACGGCAGGGGGAGTTGGGGGTTGATGGGTGGTGTTTCTGGGGTGAGGGGTTCTGGCAGGAGGGAGTATGCCTACCTCCTGCCTATCGCGGTTGGGTGGAGGGGAGTTTGAGGAGGTTTTGGCAGGAGGAACTTGGCACTCCTCCTGCTGGGGGAAGGCAGGAAGAAGTGGGCATTTCTGCAGCCAACTGACTTTGTGGGGGAGGATTTGGGGATTCCCTGTCGCTGTAGTTGCTGCTGAGCTGATCACAGCAATGAGATTCCCTTGTGAACAGCTCAGCGGCAATGAGATTCTCTAACCGGCCCCTGTGACAGACGCTGGTTAGAGAATCGGGGTGGTTAGGCAGGATTAGACGGCATCTCTCCGTCAGAACAGACGCAATTCTGTATAGGACACCCGTGTGCGATTCTCAAAAGCCACTTAGGTAGCTGCTGAGACCGGGCATCCTATACAGAATCAGGCCCTTCCTCTGTACTGCAGTCGGGCTCTTCATTTTACGTCAACTTCCCTGTGTCCATCCCTTTCTTCCTACAGAGACTCTGCCTTAGTAACATCTCACTTAGTTTACTGTAACGTAGTGTATGCAGCTCTTCCACAATCCCTTCAAAATACCGCAGCAAGTTTCCTATGCCAAGCCAGAAGGCGTGATCATGTGACCCCATTATTCTCCCAATTACACTGGCTGCCTATCGCTTATAGAAGACATTTCAAGATCCTGATTCTGACCTTCAGAGCACTTAAGAGAGGGGACCCCGGACTATCTGGCAAAGAAAATGATACCCTATGTGCCAAGAAGAACATTTCGCTCCCTCAATGACCATCAGCTAGGCTCACTGGGACTCTACAAGAAAGAGCGCTTTTTTCTTTTCTGCCCCCACATTGGGGAATGCTTTGCCCCTGGGGTTCATCTGGTTAAGTGAATTCAAAGTGACTCATTTGCTTTTTGAAAGCTTTATCTTAACATTTTTAAGGACAGAGGAAGCAGGGCAGCAATCGCTGGGTACTATGTCCCATTTTTCCCCCACTGTGTCTGAACCTTTTCTATTATATAATTTATGGAGTTATTTTCTAACTTTCTGGATTATTTATTAATTATTTTGCAAATCATGTAGACCTGGATGGTCCATAATTGTGCGATTCATCAAGTATAATGAATCAAACATACATATTCAGCAGCCCTGCCTGGTTAAGTGTCAGAGAATAGCAACGGTTGGTCCACTCAGCATGGTCTAAGCCAGAGGTGTCCACACTTTTTGGGCTTGCGAGCTACTTTTAAAATGACCAAGTCAAAATGATCTACCAACAAAATTAAAAAAAAACACAAAGCACACTGTACGCAGAGAAAATGTTAATTATCATTTATATTCGTGGGTTTTTCAAAGAGGTCAAGGCAGATGACTCTATGCACTGTCAGCTCAGTAACAACCATACAAAATAGACAAATATACCCCAATTCCCGTTTTAATAAACCGCAATAGCGGTTTTTAGCACTGGGAGCTGCGCTGAATGCCCTGCGCTACTCTTGACGATCATAGGCTCCCTGCGCTAAAATCCGCTATTGTGGTTTAGTAAAAGGGAGCCATAGTGCAAAATATAGACAGCAGATATAAATTCACAAAACGGACACATTTTGATCACTAAATTGAAAATAAAATCATTTTTCCTACCTTGTTGTCTGGTGATTTCATAAGTCTCTGGTTGCACTTTCTTCTTCTGACTACTGTGCATCCAATCTTTCTTCCCTTTCAGCCTATATGCTTCCTCTCCTCCAGACCTCATTCCCTCCCGCAACTTTTTCTTCCTCTCTCCCTGCCTTCCTTTCTTTTTTTCTCTCTTCGTGCCCCCTTTCTTTCTTTCTGTTTCCCTTCTTTTCTTCTATCTCCCTGCCTGCCCCCTTTCTTTTTTTCTCCCTGCTCTCCCCCAAGCCACTGCCGCCATCATTGAGGAACAGGCCCCCAAACCGCCGTCGCCATCGGAGAACAGGCCCCCAAACCACTGCCGCCCCAAGCTCTCCCTGCGTCGGGCTGACCAGCATTCCTCTTCCCGACGTCAATTTTGCTGTCGGGGAGGAAGTTCTGAGAGGATTGGCTGGCCTGGAACTTCCTCTCCGATGGAAGAATTGACATTGGATAGAGGAAGGCTGATCAGCCCGGTAGATTGTAAAGGCAACACGAGTCTATCATGGAGCCCGGGATGGGCTTGATCGACTCACTTTGCCTTGGCGATCTACCGGTCGATCACGATCGACCTATTGGGCACCCCTGGTCTAAGCCATGGGCAGCCTCTCCTCCTGCTTAAAACATGCTGAAGGATGCTTTTCTCAACTTGAGTATCTGGTCATGGTTATTTTTAGGATTTAGTTTTAGTTTTCCTAGTGTGTTCTCTGGTGCGGAATTAAAAGGGATGGCAATGACACGGGAAAAGCCAAGGACATATCCCACGTGATTAAACTAAAGCAAGCAGAACAAAAACATTTGGGGCCGGATTCTGTATAGGACGCCTGGTCTCAGCAGCTGCCTAAGCGGCTTTTCAGAATCACACACGGACATCCCATTGATGGACAGACGCCTATCCCCACCTAACTACCACAATTCTCTAACCGGTGTCTATGTTACAGGTGCTGGTTAGTGAATTTTGTTGCCGCTGAACTGATCGCTGTCAGCCTAGCTATCGCTACCATTCAGCATTTTTAGTTGGCATTACTTATGTCAGTGAAGGCCTATGGGAAATTATATCAATCTGACTCTGGCATGGGAATGCAGATAGACCCTGAGGGCAGGGAGACGGTTTTAAGTATCCCTGATTGAATCATGACTAGCTAAAAGGTGTTAATGTCTGTTTAAGAGGGTGCTTAGGACAATGGGTCCAGGTGCACAGATCAAGAACAAAGAAGCCAGAGACTAATCCCATCTAGCATGCCTGCAAATATCACACCCTCCTTAGCAATTAAATTAACCATTGTTTCAAACAGTTTACAAATTCTAAACAGAAAGATACTGGGACATACAAGTTTCTATGGGTTCAATTCCCAGATAAGCCCCCAAAATGTCAGTTTTGTTAGTGGCCCCCCCCAATATTAGGTGGTAGGGGTTAAGTGCGATGCGTACTGACAAACGCCTGGTCCCAGGTTCAGTTCCCTCACTGAAGTTTCACCAGGAAGTAGAATCAAATAATAGGCACAGCCAGAAGTGGATGCATAAAGAATATATTATAGAAATAGTCTTAAGCATTACAATGAAGCATTACAATTAAGTAGAGAGCAAAGCAGTTTCCCTGCCTTACAGAGTCCAGAAACAAAGAGACAGAGAGTCAGAAGTTCTAGGAAGAGCCAGAGAGAGAAAGAGAGCCAAGACCCCTCTCCTCCAGAGATAGAAAGATAGATTGATAGATAGATTGATAGAGCAGAGAGGAGGCTTTTATACCTTTGCTGAATATAGAAACTTGTATGTCCCAGTATCTTTCTGTTTAGAATTTGTAAACTGTTTGAAACAATGGTTAATTTAATTGCTAAGGAGGGTGTGATATTTGCAGGCATGCTAGATGGGATTAGTCTCTGGCTTCTTTGTTCTTGATCTGTGCACCTGGACCCATTGTCCTAAGCACCCTCTTAAACAGACATTAACACCTTTTAGCTAGTCATGATTCAATCAGGGATACTTGAAACATATCAATCAGGGATACTTAAAACCATCTCCCTGCCCTCAGGGTCTATCTGCATTCCCATGCCAGAGTCAGATTGATATAATTTCCCATAGGCCTTCGCTGACATAAGTAATGCCAACTAAAAATGCTGAATGGTAGCGATAGCTAGGCTGACAATCGCCACATGGGAATCTCCCTGAGGTGATCAGTTTAGCAGCAGCGGTAGGGAACCTGTCTCCCCTGCAAAGTTGCCCGGCAGAAGGGATGCCCACTCCTTTCTGCCGGAACTCCTGAAGCTCCTCCTTCTCTGGATGTCTGCAGCAGGAGTACCCAATTTTTTCCTGCCTCCACCACTCGTGACATCCCCCGGCAGGATGGTTGCCCACTCCCTCCTGCTGCTGGCCTCATCATCCCCCGAAGCCCCACAAAATTCCCCTACTTCACCCCTGACACTCCTCGACACCACAAGATCCCGACAGTCCCCAAATGCCCCCCATACCTTTGGCTGATGGCTGGCAAGAGGAACCAACTAAATGAGGAAACTTTAAGAGATGTCCAATAAATATGAATACCAAATGATGAGGACAAAACTATAAAAAGTGAATTTCTTGCTAGATCTCAAACACCCAAGGCACTACTTTTGATTTTATTCGTGCCCTTACTGAGGTGGTGTTTTAATCATTGGTCTTAGCAAATAGCATGTGCAATAAATATTTTTATTAATTTTCAACAGGCTCTGCATAAATTATAAAGTGCAAAGAGTGCCATAAAAGTGCTATATAATCCTCTAAAGGAAAGGCACTTATCTTTGCGCCCGACGGCTGCTCAACCGTTTCACTTTATGTTTCGTCAGGGGCTATGCCTCCTTGGTTACAAGCACCAACAATTTTTGTTAGAAAAGCCCATTCTTTTGAGCTGAAACCACCTCTACTCGTGGCACTGCACTCAGCCACTATTGCCCTACATTTGGCAAGAGGAATGCCTACTCCCTCCTGCCAGCAGGCTGCCACTGCAAAATGTTGGGCCTTCCCCATCCTGGTGCATTTTGGGATGCATTGGGGAGGGGCCTAAGGCCTTGATTGGCTCAGATGCCTAAGGCTTCCTAAAACTCTAACTGACCAGATCCCATGGGAGGGGATTTAGGGATCTGGACAATCAGAGTCGGGCCACTCCCAGTGTATCCCAGAATGCACCAGGAAGGGGAACACCTGCCATTTTGCAGTGGTGGGCCTGCCGGCAGGAGGGAGTAGGCATTCCTTTTGCCAGCCATCAAAGGTATGGGGATGTTTAAGGGCAGCAGGGGGATCTTGGGGGGGGGGGTCAGGGTGGAGTCGGTGAATATTTGAGGGGATTTGGGGGATGATGAGGTCAGCGGCAGGAGGGTTTGGGCATCCCTCCTGCCAGGGGATGTCTCGGGGGCAGTGGCGGCAGGAGGAATTTTGCAATCCTCCAGCCGTGAGCAGACCTCCAACAGGAGGGAGTGGGCGTCCCTCCTTCTAGTCAAATTTGCGGGGGGGGGGAAGACGGGTTCCCTGGTGCGGCTGTTAAACTGACTGCGGCAGGGAGATTCCCTTGCCGCGATCGGTTCAGTGGCCGAGTCTATTTGAAATGTAGTCCAGCATTTTGCTGGCCTACATTTCAGGCACCTATTGCGGCACTAGGAAGATGCCTAGGGCCTCCTAAGCTTGCCTAAGGCCACTTCCAGGAGAATCCCACACCTAGCTTTGGGCGAGCTTAAGCGGCCCTTCACGCCTTCCTAGGCTCACAAAAACACCTACAATGTAGGCTGCCTGTCACGGAGTGTTTTTTTAAAAAACATGCATCCCAATTGGCTGGTTAGACAGTGGTAGGACGCCTGCTGCAGCCTACAATCGGGACACCATTTATCGAATTTGCTCCTTGGTGTCTTTTGGTTTGCCATTAATAGCGTGTCCTCTTTGCAAATACTGCACACGTGACCCACTGGAACACCATCGGAAATAGTTCCCCATTTTTTCACCAGTGTGCCACATTTCCAAATAATTCACACTCTTGGTGATATTGCTCCTGAAACATAAACTAAACTAAACTAAACTAAACTAAGCCTTAAGTTTATATACCGCGTCATCTCCACAGAAGTGGAGCTCGACACGGTTTACAGGAATTAAAAACAAAGAAAGGAACTCCAATGGAAGGGAGGAGGGTTTGGTAAGTAGGAAGGTGAGGGGGGAAGGGAGGGGGGAGTTACATTTTGGCGAAAAGCCAGGTTTTCAGATGTTTTCTGAAGTGTTGGAGGGAGGTCGTACACCGGAGGTGGGCAGTAAAGCTGTTCCATAGCTCGGTGATCCTAAAGAGGAGGGATGTTCCGAGCTTTCCTGTATGAGAGATGCCATTTAGAGAAGGGAAGGATAGTTTGAATTTCTGAGTGGATCTGGTGGAATGAGTGTTCGAGAGCCAAGATAAAGGAAAGAGGGGGGGAAGGATGCCGTGAAGAGATTTGAAGGTAAGACAGGCACATTTGTAACGAACCCTGAGGAAGACTGGGAGCCAGTGAAGCTTAGATAGAAGCGGGGAGACATGGTCGAATTTGCCTTTTGTGAAGATTAGTTTAGCTGCGGTGTTCTGAATCCGTTGGAGTCTGATAAGATTTTTCTTTGTTAGGCTTAGGTAGATGGAATTGCAGTAGTCAAGTCTGGAGAGAATGATGGATTGGACAAGGACAGCAAAATGATGCTGGTGAAAGCAGGATCTGATTTTCCTTAACATATGAAGATTGAAAAAGCATTTTTTTACTAGGGAGTTGATGTGGTCGTTAAAGGACAATGTAGAGTCAATGGTGATTCCCAGAACTTTGCTAGAGTGCTCAAGCTGTAGATTGGAGCCCGAGGAGGAGCTAAAAGACGAATGTTTAGGCTGCCCATCCCTAGGAATTAATGCTTTCATACATTCAACTCCACGTAAAAGGTTTCCCTTCTGCATGCGTTCTCAGCTGTATTTCAGCTTCACCTTTCGTTTGGAGCCTTTTCTACACTGACAACACAAAAAGGGTCTCACCCTGGGGTGGATTCTCTTGGGCAATAAGAATTGATATATCTTACCATGGCTTTTTCCAGTGGTGTCTTGCAGAATGGATTTCTTCCCTTTCCTCTTTCCCTGATGGAGCTGAAAAGCCATTTGGTCGCTGTTTTTACTTCGTAAGGGTTTCTCTTCTCTCGGGTGTCTCTGGAGCTCAGGGATGTTTGTGAGTTCCCCGTCACTTTTCTCACCCTCAGTGACTGCATCCAGGGAGTCTCTTGCAGGGTCTCTCGGCTTCTTCTCTGATTCCTGTTTATAATTCCTTGTGTTTTGACTCTCATTCCTCTGGGAAATATTCTCACTGACATTTCCTGGTTGTCTTGGGATGGGTTCAATTTCTAAAAGCCATTTTTCTTGATTCTCCTCCCTCTTCGTCTCCTGCATTGCCTCAGTATCTGCTGGATAGAAACAAAAGACGGTAATTGTGCATTAGGAACTATGGAACGCTATTAATGTCAAGAAACAAAATTTTCTGGGCTCACACAACTACCGTATTTTTACATATATAACATGCATACGTGTATAACGCGCCCACGCGTATAGCGTGCGGGAACAAAGCATTTATGTAAAAAAAATTCCTTATAGCGCGCCAACGCGTATACCGTGCATGCTCCTCGAACTAGAAACTCCTCCCGCCACCCCATTTGTGTGAAGGGGATTCGAATATTCTAGAAGTAACCCGCTGGATCGCTGATTAAATATTAAAATCTGCCAAATAAAAACTTCTGAATTGAAAAACTTAGTCTCAACTCTATCGTAGCGGGCAATTTGAGTTTGACCGGGTGAATAGGGGCGCTTACATTCATAAAGTCGGCCCAATGACCAAACCAGTAGAAGGATTAACAAAGACCCGGGATGAATGGAAAGACCGGTCAACTTCGACCTACAGAGCTAAGGGCTAAAGGAATAAATGTAATAGGGTGTCTTTGCTGCAAACTGGTGTATGTAGGTTTACTGCACCCCACGACTGTATATTATGACATCGTTTATGATGACCAATGTTATCAGAATACTTTTGGCGTACAGCAATGTTTTATTTCTACCAATGTCACTGGGGTAAAGGTGAAAACAGTCATTGTGTGAAAATATCCTTTAAAAGTGACTATGTAACCTGTTCAAAAAATTTGCCAAACATATTCTAATAACAAGCAGTCCTCGTAGACGATACAGTCGATGCTGTTGCGATCCGTGCGGTGGCGACGCTGGGGTACAGTAAACCTAGATGCACCAGTTTGCAGCTAAGACTCCCTATTACAATTATTCCCTATACCTTTTACCTCTATGAGCTATAGTTGACGGGTCTTTCTCTTCATCCCGGGTCTTTAATTCCTCTATTGGTTTGGTCGGTCGTCCGACTCCATGAATGTAAGACTCCTATTCACCTGGTTGAACTCAAATTGACCCTCCCCAGGATAGACTTTAGTCAAAACTTAAGATTTTTCATAAAATTCTTATAGAATTTCTTAAATTTTTAAAACTTTGGACATTTTAAAAGTCGGGCGGCATTTAACAATTCCCATACGGCAGGGGCGTCATTATCGGGGCGGAAAATGCCGTCTGTGCTGTATGGGTGTCGCCGAATGTAGTATCAGCAAGGTAAAAAGAATTGTATAATGCGCTCACGGATATTACACGCATGTTTATTGCACGGTTTGTAAAATCGTGTATAGCGCGCGCGTTATATGCGTAAAAATACGGTACATAGGATTTCTGAGATTAAGAAAATTCCACAAATTAACACACAAGTCTTAAAACATCTCTCTTTTTTTAAATTAGGTTATGGAACTAATTTTTGAAACAGCAATAAAGCTAAAGGGAAATTAAAGAATTTAATTAACAAATTAAAAAAAGGTAAAACAGCAGGAAATACAGCCCACATCAAAAGAGGAACTCAGCCACCCACAACTACAGCCAAAGTCTTGTTCCCGCCTTCAACCACCTCCGATCGCATGTTCCCTCTCTCACGGAAAATTCTAGAGCTGCCTAGGATCCAAAAATATATAAACCTTTTGTTTTATAAGCAAGTCCAATAGTTATAAGAGAACTCCAGAAAGAAGATGCTTCCAAAGAAAGAGCAAGAAAAGATTTAAACCAAAGCATGTTATTGCCAATCTGGGTTTTTAAAATAATTTTGACGGAGACTTCAGTAGATGGAACCTAAGCACAGTACCGGGCAGAACTTTGGGTTCTGGTCCAGAAATAGCTAAGAAGAAGGAAAATTTAAATTAAATCAGTAATTTAAAGGATGGATAAGGCTGGACAGACTGCATGAACCATTCGGGACTTTATCTGCTGTCATCTACTAAGCATGTTATGGGTTTTTAAAATCATTTTGACGAACTTCAGTAGATGGAACTTAAGCACAGTACCGGGCAGAACTTTGGGTTCTGGTCCAGAAATAGCTAAGAAGAAGGAAAATTTAAATTAAATCAGTAATTTAAAGGATGGATAAGGCTGGACAGACTGCATGAACCATTCGGGTCTTTATCTGCTGTCATCTACTAAGCATGTTATGGGTTTTTTAAAAATCATTTTGACGGACACTTCAGTGTACTAAGCACAGTACCGGGCAGAACTTTGGGTTCTGGTCCAGAAATAGCTAAGAAGGAAAATTTAAATTAAATCAGTAACTTAAAGGATGGGTAAGGTTGGACAGACTGCATGGACCATTCGGATCTTTATCTGCTGTCATCTACTATCTTACTATGTTAATATTTATTTATTAATTATACTTGATATAGTATGCCTCGTCTTAGTGATTGTGATTTGGTTGCCTTGAATGGTCCCATCTCGGGTTTGGAGGTACAGAAAGCGATAAAGGCGATTTAAGCGTGGTATGGCACCTGGTCTTGATGGTTATTCTCTTGATTTTTATAAACTTGTATCCCATTTAGTGCCTGTTCCGTTGGTAGACTATTATGAAGTGGGTCTTAATGCGGGAGGCTTCCCATTGCATATTAATTATCTATAATAATAAAATGGTAAGCGCGCACGCGCACTCTAAAGCCATGTTCCCTGATCCGTTGCGATGTGGCCACAAGAGAGTGCATGTGCACTTATACGTCACCACACAACAGTCTCCTCTTTTTCCGGCCCGGCCCACTGAGAGGGAGAGCAGCGCTGGCACCGGGGAGGAGGGGGACGCCAGTTCAGCTCGGCCGCTCCGTCTCTGCCGTCTCAGCAGCCCCTAAAGCTCCTCAGCAGCCTGTCCCGCCCCCTCGAGAAGGGCTCCCGATGGCGGCGCTGCTGCTGGTGGTGCTGCTCCCGCTGCTGTGCGCGAGCGACGCGTCGGAGCTGGACGCCGCCTGTTGGCAGAGGATCGACCACATGGCGAACGACAGTGGCTGACAGGAGGAGACAGAGGTGAGATGATGGATTGATGGGAGATAGAGAGAAGGGAGATGCTGGACTGTTGGGGGGATAGACAGAGGGGATATTCTGCTCTGGTTGGGGGTGGGGAAAGAAAGGGAGGCCTACTGCTGGACAGGAAGAGCAGGAAGAGGTGCTGATGGACAGGGGGGGAAAAACGGAAGTGAGGCCTACTGCTGCACAGGGGGAGCAGGAAGAGGTGCTGATGGACAGGGGGGAGGTAAAACAAAGGGAGAAGGGCTGCTGCTGGAGAAGGGGAGCAGTGAAGGGGTGGTGGTGGACACATGGGAAGTAAAAGGAAGGGAGAATGGACAGGGGGAGCAGACAAGGGGGGGTGGACAGCCAAGGAAAAAGAAAGACAGAAAGAAAGAAAGCGGCTAAGGAGACAGAGAGAAAAAAAAATAAAGACAGACACACACATATATTCTAGCACCCGATAATGTAACGGGCTATAAAACTAGTACTTGATATATTGCCCTTCTATTAGGGACCAAACGGCACATTTTCAATAATAATTTATCCCAATATAATCAATAACACAAAAGACAAAACAATGATACAGGAACCAGTAGGGTTGATCCCACAGCTATTTATAAAAGTCTACCGTAATATGAGAACCCCCAAAATGTTAAAGAATAAAAGTGAGTTCAATCTAGATGGGATTCTAACCGTAAATGTTGGGGCAGAGAATTCCACATGGCTGGTGCCCTATAAAGGAAAGCGGATTCTCTAGTAGGATCCGATTTTGCTCAAGACACAGATAGGATAAGACAGTTCTGGTTCTAAGATCCTAAAGTGGGATGGTAAGGGATTATCAATAAATTACCGAAGAAACCTCAGTAAAAGGCTCTGTGTGTCAGAACCAACATCTTAAATGTGGCTTGATAAAAATATGGTAACCAATGGACTCCCTTCAGGAGTGGAGAAACATGGTAAAGTCTCCCATAAAACTCTTAATAGCTGTATTTTGAATGTTTTGGAGGCAATTAATAGTATATTTGGATAGCTTAAACAAAGAAGGAGCTTCAATAATCAAGTCAACTCAAGCAAGACCATGAACCAACTTGTATAACGAAGACTTGTCAAAGGCCATAAATCCCCCAAATACCTCTGAACTTTTGATTACTCCTGGCGGAATTCTGCGCAAAAAATTTCAAAATTCTGTAAGTTTAACAACATTTAACCCATATTTTTGCTAATTATTATCCAGAATTTCAGTACATTTCCAGATTTTTATTAAATTCTACTAGAGAAAACAAGGGTTCTTCAAGTTTTTCTCGCTTAATGACTTTCTTCTAGAAGCCCATCTTTGTAAAAACCCAACTTAGTGAAGTTTGGTTGATTTGTTTTCATAGAACTTCTCTTTGCCTTTATATTGTCGAAAACCATATCTGAAAGCTGAGATATTTCAATAAATTCAGAATTTAAAAAAAACTTTTTTCTATCTTTTGTTGTCTGAGCAGTTTATTTTTTCATTCATTAGGTTCCAGATCCAGAGTCCCTTTTCTGATTTTCTTCTTTCATAACTGTCTTCCTAGGATCGTCTGTCCATTTCACATTTTGTCCCTATGTGTCCTGTCCAGCATCTGTCCCTCCTGTCTCTATCCTGAGCTTCTGCCCTCTGTGTCCCTCTCCATTCCCCTGCATCAATCATCCCATTGTCAAAATCACCCCTTTTCAAGCAATGTCTAGCTGTCCTTCTATGCCCCTGTCTTAATTTTCTCTCCCTATCAAGCATTCTTCTCCATGTCTGTCCCTCTTTCTGCCCAGCATTGCTTCAGTGTCCCTGTCTCTATGCTCAGTCCCCATCTAGGATCTCTTCTCTCTGCTTCTGTGCCTCTCGTTGTGCAGAATCTTCCTACCCTCAGCCAGCCTCCCTCCCTTATCCCCATCTCAAGCCAAAATCTCCCTCTCTACCCCTGAACACCCAGCATCTCATGCTATCTCTCTCCCCAGCCAGCATCTCTCATCCATCCCCACTAGCCAACATCTCTCACTTTCTCCCCATTGTCCACTACCACAGCGACACAGATTCCACTCAATAGCAGCCTCCCACCAGCTCTGCAGGTTTTCCTCTACTGCGGTTCCGCCAAAGAAAGAGGAAGTAACATTATTGAAGATGGGACCGAGGAAGAGGGAAGCCTGCAGAGTACACACAGGCTACTCAAAGTTGCCAGTAGTGATTCAGATAGGGAGTGCAGCCCGATACTAAATTCTGTGCCAACTTCAAGTAATTATGCGTCCCTGGAGAATTCTGCGCCAAAATCTCCCTCTCTACCCCTGAACACCCAGCATCTCATGCTATCTCTCTCCCCAGCCAGCATCTCTCATCCATCCCCACTAGCCAACATCTCTCACTTTCTCCCCATTGTCCACTACCACAGCGACACAGATTCCACTCAATAGCAGCCTCCCACCAGCTCTGCAGGTTTTCCTCTACTGCGGTTCCGCCAAAGAAAGAGGAAGTAACATTATTGAAGATGGGACCGAGGAAGAGGGAAGCCTGCAGAGTACACACAGGCTACTCAAAGTTGCCAGTAGTGATTCAGATAGGGAGTGCAGCCCGATACTAAATTCTGTGCCAACTTCAGGTAATTATGCATCCCTGGAGAATTCTGCGCAAACTTATGTTCTTAGAGGTGGAGCACAGCCATTGGGATACAACCCACATGTCTAGAATATCTCGCACTGGAACATGTATTCTGCCTATTCAGCAGGATATAATTTCTCACAAGCCCAATTCACCTTCCTTGGGAGCTGCTTCTCTGTTAAGCAGGAGACAGGACTGAGGTGCTCAACCGTGAAGACACAGAATGGGAAGAATTAGAGATTCAAGGTCTGCAGCTCACGAAAGCTCTAGAAACTTCTGTGGCTTTGTAAACTCTTTCCAATGCTGGGCTCCATCAGTTGACATCATCCACTTGGGAGGACATATATACTGCTCTCCGTACAGATAAGTCATTTGTTTTACTCTCTAAGACCTCCTTATACTGCTGAGTAGTTATTGTTCACCAGTACACTGAAATACCTCCTCTTACTCTGTATTGTAGTTATTACTATAGCCCATATCATTCTGTAGAGTATTTGTTACTCACCCGTGTATGAATGTCTAACTTCTCTCTCTCCTGACTCCTGGGGATCCTGGATATGTGTCTCTCCATCTTGTTTAATCCACGATAACAGATCAGGACTTATCCTTACAGAGCCTGTTTTCAGGAATAAACATAAAAACTCAGTTATACTTCCCTTAAGAAAAATATGCAAACCAAGAAGAAGAGGACTTCCTTATTGTATAATCATCCTACCCAGAATGACATATGGCAAATTGGGTCTAATATGGATGTTTGCAAGACTACCACAGGCTAACTTGAGTGGGTCTATCTTCATTATTAGCTGTTCCCATATAGAACAAAATAAGCTACTATCTTTTCCTAAACAGTAAGAACATAAGAATTGCCGTTGCTAGGTCAGACCAAAGATCCATCATGCCCAGCAGTCCACTCACGCGGCAGCCCTCTAGTCAAAGACCAGCACCCTGAGACTAGCCCTACCAGCGCACATTCTTGTTCAGCAGGAACTTGTCTAACTGTGTCTTGAATCCCTGGAGGGTGTTTTTCCCTATAACAGTCTCCGGAAGAGCGTTCCAGCTTTCTACCACTCTCTGGGTGAAGAAGAACTTCCTTACATTTGTATGGAATCTATCCCCTTTCAACTTTAGAGAGTGCCCTCTTATTCTCTCTACCTTGGAGAGGGTGAACAACCTGTCCTTATCTACTAAGTCTATCCCCTTCAGTACCTTGAATGTTTCGATCATGCCCCCTCTCAATCTCCTCTGTTCAAGGGAGAAGAGGCCCAGTTTCTCTAATCTTTTGCTGTTCGGCAGCTCCTCCAACCCCTTAACCATCTTAATCGCTCTTCTCTGGACCCTTTCGTGTAGTACCGTGTCCTTTTTAATGTACGGCGACCAGTGCTGGATGCAGTATTCCAGGTGAGGGTGCACCATGGCCCAGTACAGAGGCATGATAACCTTCTCTGATCTGTTCGTGATCCCCTTCTTTATCATTCCTAGCATTCTGTTTGCCCTTTTTGCCGCCGCCGCACATTGCATGGACGGCTTCATCGACTTGTCGATCAGAACTCCTAAGTCCCTTTCCTGTGAGGTCTCTCCAAGTACCACCCTGGACATTCTGTATTCGTGCATGAGATTTTTGTTACCGACATGCATCACTTTACACTTATCCACGTTGAACATATCTGCCATGTCGATGCCCATTCCTCGAGCCTGATTATGTCATGTTGCAGATCTTCACAATCTCCCTGTGTCTTCACTACTGCCCTGCGGCACCCCACTGGTGACGCTCTTCCAGTCCGAGTATTGTGCATTACCCCCACTCTCTGTTTCCTATGCTCCAGCCAGTTTTTAATCCATATGAGTATTTCACCCTCAATTCCATGGCTCTCAATTTTCCGACATAGTCGTTCATGCGGAACCTTGTCGAACGCCTTCTGAAATTCTAGATATACAATGTCAACCGGAGATTTACTTGCGGTAAGAGACAGGCGTATCACAATTATGGGTGATCGGATCATAGGACCTCTTATAATTGCCATATTATTTTAAGTCCACATCCTGACTCCAAATTTTAATCACCTACGCCTGTCCAATCCTACCTGCCTCACCTATTTTGTGTAAAGAACTACAGAACTACATTTGCAGGTGTGTGGTTCATGAGCTGTATCATTGAAATATATTCTGTAATAATGAAAAAAAAATAAAAAAACCACTAATCATGAAAGTAGTAAATATAAACCCTCAAATCATGGAAAGCAACATTTATCTCAAATGGTGTATCCCAGTGTCATAGTCAAAAAAGCCAAAATCAGCAATACAACGATTAAGATTATTTTTGAGAGCCATACCCTGTGCCTGCTTGTGCTACGATGGCTACGTCAACTCGACTGACACCCTGCTCGTCCGCACGTAGTTGAAATCGATTCGTGGCAGAGCCTAGAGAATGACACGGGGAAAAAAATTGTCTCCATCCCCGCCCCATCCCCGTGAGCTCGGTCCCCGTCCCCGCAAACCATCTGATCCCATCCACACAAGCCTCGAATAGTTTTATACTGAACTTATTTTATTAAAGTATGATCAAATATATTTTATTGAGCTCAGCAAAAACACCAAACAGAGAAACAAAACTAAGTACAGACAAGCTCAACCTTTTAGATTCCAGGATCCAGTCCCCACACATCTCCTCCCCCTCGAGCAACCCCACCCCACCCCCAAACAAACCCCCCTAAAGCATACCCCCCCCCCCCCCGGATCCTCCTTCCAAGTACAACATTAGCAAAGAGAAAACACAAAAGGAAACAGGCATGCCAAGTTCAAAATAATGGGACAGAAAACAAAGATTCAACAGTTAAGCATAACGCGGAAATGAGCCTTGAGCAATAGCAGCGTTGAAATAAGCCAGCAAGGGACCATAGAGATGGGAAGAAAGAAGCCGGTAAATGTCTCCCGAAAATCCATCTGGACCCGGGGCCCTATCGGAGTGGAGAGCTTTGATAGCTGATTCTAATTCAGCCGCTCTAAATGGACTATTGAGGGAAGACACTACTTCCTCTGGCAGGCAAGGAAGTCCAGATGACTGAAGGTAGTCTTTCAGTAAGTCCGGAGAGACATCATCAGGAGCATCATATAAATGTCTAAAAAAGAACTACTGAGACATCAGCCGTATTAGTCACCATACCCCCGAGCCTCCCTCAAGGGATTCGAATGAAACGACCGCTTAGCTACTCGTAAGGCCCGTTCTAAGGTAATGATACCTCTGCGAATACGTTTGTTGTGAGCACTCAGAAAAGAAATGATATGTCCACGAATCACTGTCTTGGTGGCCTCCCAAAATAAAATAGGATCATCCATATGGGGAGCATTATTAGTAGAGTAATCCTTCCATTGGGCCTGCAAAAAGGTTTGAAATTCCCTGTCCTGAGCAAGATAGAACGGAAAACGATGAACATCTACCCAAATCGGGATATGGTCGGAAATATTCAGGGAACCAATCTCGGCCGACATGACCGAAGAGAACAAAGTCGAAGACAGAAAAATATGGTCTATCCGGGACCAGGTACTATGGGCCCGAGAAAGATGAGTATAGTCACGAGCTTCAGGATGAAGAAGACACCAAGGGTCTACCACTGAAAGAGTATCACAAAAGTAAGAAAGAAGACGACCCTTAGCACCCAAAGAGGCAATAGAGGTACCAGACTTATCCAGAACAGAGTCCAGCACCAAATTAAAGTCTCCCAAGATAAAAAGTGGATCCCCAGAAAAATGATAGCAGAGTTGAATCAACCTTTGCAAAAATAGCCGATTCCGACGAGTTAAGGCCGTAAACCACAAGTAATAGATAGGATCGAGCACCCAATGTCAGGCGTAAAAGCAGATATCTACCATCAAAAGCTTTATCAAGAACCTGCACTCCAAGAGGCGAAGACTTATGGACCAACACAGTAATTCCACCATGGCGGCCCTGAGAGGAAGCAAAATATACCTCCCCCACCCAGGAACGGCCCAACTTACGATGTTCCGCATCAGTCAGTCGAGTTTCCTGTAAGCAAGAAATATCTGAGCAATAACGCTGCAGAGCAGCTAATATTTTGGACCGCTTTATCGGTGACGAAATGCCCCCAACATTCCAAGAGGTAAGCCTAAAGGGGGTACTCAGGTCGGAAAGTTAGGAAAATAGCAAAATAGAGAAGAAAGAAGAAAAGTATGAGACTACACCAGGAGCCCAGCCACCCCCCAGAGCAGTGGTGCCAAACATATGGCATAACCTGAAAAGTTGAACAAAAGCATGACAAGTTCCTAAAAAAACTGGATACGCATACTGAAGGAGGACCCCCCACCCCCAAAAACCCAACCCACTCCTACTCAAACACCACTCCCACCCTCCCAAACCAATGCCCCCATAATCCCAACCACAATCTCACAAACTGTCCCACGAACGTGGAGCGGAGAGGGAGCCACGCTATGACATGAACAGGGCCCCCAGTCCCCCCAACCCCACCCACCCGACACGCACCACCATGATCACATCTGAAACTCCACACGCACACTCACACCAAACCAGCCACTCCACACACTCACCCATCCAGCCACCCAAGAAGATTCCCAAACCTCAAGAAAGCCAAAACAAGTATGGAAACCAAGGCACATCATCTCCAAAAAGCTTCCAGAGATCACCATATCCCTCCAAAAAGCCCATCCCGGAACTATCCCCATGCTTCCACCCCTCAAAATCCACACACACACACAGTGGCCAACCATGCATTCCCAACATTATACAGGCTAAACCAACCCAGATTCAAGAATATAACGCCATTCAAGCAAGTAGACATGCCCCCCTCCCCCGGGGGAACCAAACCCCAACCTAGCATACCCAAGCACTCACCCCCATACTCAATCAGAAACCCCACAAACATACCACAAGCACTCTGAAAACAACAAATCTCCTAAACAAGTCAGTCCAGTGAGGGCTCCAGGAGTCCAAGGACGCCCCCACTCCACCAAATTGTCAGGCACCCAAAGGATAGCAGCCAGGAAGGGCCGTGACCACAGAATCACACTGCTACCACCCGGCTCCCAACCAGGCACTGAGGAGAAGGAAACAGCTCCTGCAAGGGAGCCTACGACCAAAGCTCATTCGGGATCAAGAGGTAGATCCCCCAAAAAGAAGGGCCAACAAGCAATCCAGGAGAGCAGAGACATCAAAGAAGTGGGAACATTAGCGACGAGGCCTGGAACATCATGGGGCCGATGAAGGCCCAGACTCCCCCGGAAGAGCATCCAAATATGCCTGTGAGTCCTCCGCCGAGATATAGCTCTTCCACCCGGTAGCCATCTAAATCCTCAATAGCACAGGATATAATAGCTGGAAACGCTGTTTGCGGTCAAACACGGCACAGCAAACTTGGGAAAACTGGTGCCATCGCTCCTGTAACGCAGGGGAATAGTCCTGGAACAGACGGACCGGAGCCCCCTCATAAGTAAGAGTGTTGCGCTTCTGACAATAGCATCGCATGAGTTCCGCCTTATGAGCCGAGTTGTGCACGTTGAATATGGTGACCCGGGCATGGGTATGGTCCTCAGCACGCCTGCCAAGGCGGTGAGCTCGCTCCAGCCTCAGAGGCCCCATGCCAGCAGGGAGCGGCAACTCCGCTTGAAGCCAGGACTCCAATGTAGTGAGCAGGCGAGAGTCCGACACTGCCTCCGGCAGACCGATCAGATGCAGGTTATCGCGTCTCGATCGGTTCTCAAAATCTTCAATTTTATCCGCCTGACGCATAAGCTGTTATTTGAGAGACACAAGATCCGCCGCAAAGGCGGAATGGGCGTTCTCCACGTGCGCTACTCTGGTCTTGCTGATATGTCGGGTGGTGTCCGTCAGGAGAGATTCGAGCGAGGTAAGTTGGTTGGAAAGCTGGTCAAAACGTGTGTCCAAAGCCCTCACCACTGATGCAGACAACGCCTCAATGTGAGCTGCCGACAGTGGAAGCGCGGAACCCATGTCAGCCACCGTCGCTATCTTAGGGTCAGGCCGTGAGGCTCTCTCCTCCCGATCTTTGGCGTTGCAGGTCGTCTTACCGCTCATAGTCGGGCTACAAGGCATCAAGAACTTATCCATGCACCATAGATGCAGAGGCGTCAACAAAAGGTAGGCAAGGCGCAGAGGGACCCAGGCCCCCGGAGCTCGAGCAAAGCATGGCTTGCTTGGCTCAGCACATTACGTGACTCCATTATTATATTAAAGTATAAAAAGAACCAATATTCTGTACAATTGTCAATTTATAAATCAGCATCTTCTCCCCACTCTCTCTTCCCCATTTCCCTTCAGCGTCCTCAGCCCACTCTCTCTCCACTTCCCTTCAGCGCACGCACATAAAAGCAAGCAAGCAAGCGATTTTATATCATTTTCATTTATTCATTCATTCATAGAAATTAAAGTCTAAATAATGCCAGTCATATAACAAAACATGATTTTACAAAAATTATTCCCTGCACAGTCAAGCCTACAAGGATTACTAGATGTCTTTCAGCCGCTCCCCTCTCTCCCCCTTACCTTTGTGATCAAGTCAAAATGATCTACCAACAATAAAATTTTTAAAAACACAAAGTACATTGTACGCAGAGAAAATGTTAATTATCATTTATATTCCACGGGTTTTCAAAGAGGTCAAGGAAGATGACTTTATGCAATGTCACCTCAGTAACAACTATACAAAAATAGACAAATATACTTCCTCCCTTTTTACTAAACCGTGATAACGGTTTTTAGCGCAGGGAGCTGCACTGAATGCCCCACGCTGCTCTCGATGTTCATAGGCTCCTTGTGTTAAAAATCGGTATTGCGGTTTAGTAAAAGGGGGCCATAGTGCAAAATATAGACAGCAGTAGCAGATAAAAATTCTCAAAACAGACACATTTTGATCACTAAATTGAAAATAAAATAATTTTTCTTATCTTTGTTGTCTGGCAATTTCATCAGTCTCTGGTTGCACGTTATTCTTCCGACTGCATCCAATATTTTTTCCCTTCTTTCAGCCTCCTGTTTGCTTCCTCTTTTCCATATCTTATTCCCTCCCCCAACTTTTTCTTTCTTTCACCTTGCCCCCTTCTTTCTTTCTCTCTCCATGCCCCTTTCTTTCTGTATGTCTCTGTCTTTTTCTCTCTGCCCCATTTCTTTCTTTCTTTCTCCATGCCCCTTTTCTTTCTTTCTGTCTGTCTTTCTCTCTCCATGCCCCCTTTCTGTCTGTCTCCCGTCTCCCTTTCTGTCTCCTTTCCTGTCCCCCCTTCTTTCTTTCTCCCTACCCTCCCCCAAGCCACTGCCACCGGGGAATAGGCTGCCACTGCCGCCATCAGGGAACAGGCCAGCACCGAGTTCTGAGCTCTGCTTGCTTCCCTTCCCCATAAAGATGATGCTGAAGCGTAGGGCCGACCAATTTTCGCCACCCGTCAATTCTAACGGAGAGGAAGTTCTGGGCCAGCCAGGCAGCGATTCTGACGTCGGATGGCAAAATTGGTCAGCCCTGCATTTCAGTGTCGTCTTTACAGGAAAGGGAAGCCGGGAGAGCTCAGAACTTGGCGCCGGCCTGCTCCCCAATGGCGGTGGCTTGGGAGGGCAGTGAGAAAGAAAGGGAAAGGAAGCAGGTTGGGCACCCCTGCTCTAGACGAGACGTGAGACGCACTCAAATGGCTAAAGAGCCGCAGTTTGCCGACCACTGGTTTAACCCATGAACCAGCACTGGTTGAGAATGTACAACTCCCAACGCCTTTCTGACAGGAGAAAAAGGAGTTTCAATCTGTCCAAAGCATATCTTCCTCAGGGGTTAATAACCAGCATTGCCCCTCATAAAATTCTTATTTCAAAACATTACCGTTGTGGTCTAATGGCAAACGCAGCCGCGCAATGTAGTTGCTTTGAAAAACTGCTAATGAAAGAAAATCATCTCTCATTACAAGACTGCCCACCACAACTGTACAATGTAATCTTCTGCAGCCAGGTTCTGACCATTTGGGCTACTCTGACCCTGCATTTCAGCTCTTCTTCAAGAAAAAGAAAATAATCTGTCTCTGATTTCAAAGGGAAAAAACTTGTAGGCACACAAGATGGTCTTATGAGCCCTCACGCTGTCAGCTTAAGATAGAGATTAGTACACAGATCCTGATCATACTTGGACGTTTCTGGAGCAAAGGAAATAATAATAATCATTTTATTTTATATACCGCTCTACCACATAGTTCTAGGTGGTTCACATACAGGAAAAACTAAACCGTCAATGAATGAAATGCACTAAATCTACTAAAATATGCAAGCTTATAAAAACAATACACATTTACCAATCAGAATTCTAAAAACTTATGTTTAACTTATAAATATGAGAAAATGAATGCTGACATGCTGGGGCATAATAAGATATTCAAATTAGTTTGGGGTCCATTAACGTCTTTTGTAGATTTGCTATAGTTGTCCTTTATCTTTCGTTGTTTTTTCACACATACATCGAGAGGGATGGGAGGGGGGTATATCTTTTGTTTTGGTATAGTCCTAATGGTAATGATAGATGGGGGAGGGAATTTTTATCTTTTGTATAGATACTGATTGATTATAAATGCTTGGTTGATTATCATCATCATCTATAATAATAAAACGCTAAGCGCGCATATGCACTCTAACCGCATGCTTCCCTGATCCCTGTTGTGTCGCGCTGTGCCAGCAAGAGTGCGCATGTGCGCTTACTATGTAGGACTCCAGGACGCGCAGAGTGGCGGCTGCGGGGGGAGGGCTGTTGGCGGAGGCCAGACGCCGAAAAGGGCTAAGAAGCCGGCGGGAGCGGTGAAAGCGCGCAAGGCATCGGGCCCCCCTACTCTCCACCTTGCGCTGCTGCGACTGAGGCAACTTCAAAATTTAAAAAAAGCCCGGGCTCCACACCGAAAAATGAGAACTGCCGTGTGCACACAGACAGGGAGGAAGTTAATTCAGGTACCCCCAGCACAATACGGAGCAAGGTGATCGCGAGCTTTTCCCGCCCCTCTCCAGCTTCGGGAAGGGATCGGGACAAATCTCGCACAGCGGTGACCCAGGATTACCTCTCATCCGGCAACGCAGAGAGCGTTCCCCCCGCCCCCACACACCAGGGCGCCGCACAACGATAACATCAGAGGGGAGCTGTCAATCACTACAGCTGTCGCCTGCGGGGGGTCTAGGAGTGTGTTCGCCTCAACTTTTCCCTCTTTTATTCCAGTCCTTGCAGGTTCCCCGGTCCAGCCGAACAAGGAAGCACGGGGAGTGGCTCTAGCCTGCCCTTCTGATGCCAGTCGTAAGATGCAAATGGAAATAAATAAACTCTGCCCTTGCCCTAGCACCGTTTCTACCATGGAGGTGAGGCTGCCCGATTCCCTCCCTTGGTGCCAGGGTGGTGAAGTAAGACCTTTTTAAAGATGCAGGGGGGGGGGACAGAAATGCTGCTGCATAGGGGGCAGGGAGAAAGACAGATAGTGGGAGGGAGGGAGACAGAAAGAAAGACAGACAGACATATATTCTAGCAGGGGGGAGGTAAAACAAAGGGAGAAGGGCTGCTGCTGGATAAGGAGAGCAGTGAAAGGGGAGGTAAAAGGAAGGGAGAATGGACAGGTGGAGCAAGCAAGGGGTGGTGGTGGACAGCCAAGGAAAAAGAAAGACAGAAATACAGAAAGCGGCTAAGGAGAGAGAGAAAAAAAAAATAAAGACAGACACACATACATATATTCTAGCACCTGTTAATGTAACGGGATATAAGACTAGTTTGTATATAAATTGTATTGCACTTTTTGTTGCCATTAAAAACTAAATAAAGTTCAAAAAATCAAAAAATAAAACATAAATTTACAAATTTGTCAAATAAATCAATTTTTAGTAGTTTCCTAAAGGACATATATGAATAAGCCTGAGAGATAATGGTACATAACCATAAGTTCATTTTACCTGCTGTCTCAACGCAGGTGCCATAAGGCAGTAAAGGGGCCAAAAGAGACTACGAGGAAAAAATAGCCAAGGAGGCGAAGAACTTCAAGCCGTTCTTTCGATATATTAAGGGGAAACAACCTGCAAAGGAAGTGGTGGGACCATTGGATGACCATGGAATAAAGGGAGCGCTAAAGGAGGACAAAGCAATCGCTGACAAACTGAACACATTTTTTTGCATCTGTACTTACCGAAGATGTACACAGCATACCGGAACCCATCAGGCTATATGCTGGAAACGAAGAAGGAAAGCTGACAGGATTGATGGTCAGTCTAGAGGAAGTATGTAGGCAGATTGATAGGCTTAAGAATGATAAATCTCCGGAACCGGATGGCATCCATCCGAGGGTCCTCAAGGAACTGAAAGGGACCATAGCTGAACTGCTTCAACTAATAGCCAATCTGTCGATCAAATCGGAAAAGATTCCGGAAGACTGAAAGGTGGCGAATGTTACATCAATCTTCAAGAAAGGTTCGAGGGGAGATCCGGGGAACTACAGACCGATGAGTCTGACCTCGGTACTGGGAAAGATGGTAGAGTCACTGATAAAGGACAGCATCATTGATCACCTTGATGGACATGGGCTGATGAGGACCAGTCAGCACGGTTTTAGCAAAGGTTTGACGAACTTAAGAACATAAGAAGTGCCTCTGCTGGGTCAGACCAGAGGTCCATCGTGCCCAGCAGTCTGCTCGCGCGGCGGCCCATCAGGTCCAGGACCTGCGTAGTAGTTTTCTATATGTACCCCTATATCCCTTCAATCCCTTTTTTTTCTACCTTATCTATATCCTTCTAACTGTACCCTTCTTCATCCTATATCTTCCCTATCTATATCCCTCAATATCTTCTTCTTTCAAGAATATATCCAATTTTTCTTTGAAACCCTGTAAAGCACTCTGTCCTATTACGCCCTCCAGAAGCGCATTCCAGGTATCCACCACCCTCTGAGTGAAGAAGTACTTCCTGGCATTGGTTCTAAACCTGTCCCCTTTTAGTTTCTCTGAGTGCCCCCTTGTTATTGTAGTTCCCCGTAGGCTGAAGAATCTGTCCCTCTCCACATTCTCAATGCCTTTCATGATCTTATATGTCTCTATCTTGTCTCCTCTGAGTCTCCGCTTTTCCAGGGAGAAGAGCCCCAGTTTCTCTAGCCTGTCTGCGTATGAAAGATTTTCCATACCCTTAATCATACGTGTAGCTCTTCTCTGGACCCTCTCAAGTATCGCCATATCTTTCTTCAGGTACGGCGACCAGTACTGAACACAGTACTCCAGATGCGGTCGCACCATCGCTCGATACAGCGGCAGGATAACATCCTTCGTTCTGGTCGTAATACCCTTCTTGATGATACCCAACATTCTGTTTGCTTTCCTTGACGCTGCTGCGCATTGTGCTGATGGTTTCATTGTGGTGTCCACCAGCACTCCCAAGTCCCTTTCAAGGTTGCTCTCCCCCAGTACCAACCCCCCCATTTCGTAGCAGAATCTCGGGTTCTTTTTCCCCACATGCATGACCTTGCATTTCTCCACATTGAAGCTCATCTGCCATTTATTGGCCCACTCCTCCAGCTTGTTCAGATCCCTTTGTAATTCTTTGCAGTCCTCTACTGTTCCTATCCTGCTACAGAGTTTGGTGTCATCCACAAATTTTATAACTTCACACTTCGTCCCTTTTTCTAGGTCATTTATAAATACATTGAACAGCAGCGGTCCAAGAACTTGCTGCACTTCTTTGAGGGAGTAAACAGACAGATAGACAAGGGCGATCCGGTCAACATTGTATAACTGGATTTTCAGAAGGCGTTCGACAATGTTCCGCATGAACGACTACTTTGGAAAATTGCAAGCCATGGAATTGAGAGTGAAATACTCACGTGGATTAAAAACTGGCTGGAGCATAGGTAACAGAGAGTGGGGGTAAATAGACAATACTAGGACTGCTTGGACCCGTGCTCTTTAACATCTTTATAAATGATCTGGCCATAGGTATGACGTCGTCCATCATGATATCCTAATCTTCCAACTCTCTGAAATAGGCATAAGTTCCACAATCCTAGACTGGTTCTCGAAATTCCTACGCTTACGCTCCTACACCGTTAACATAAACGGTACCTCATCCCCTCCCTGGAAGCTGATATGTGGAGTCCCGCAAGGCTCACCCCTCTCTCCTATCCTTTTCAACATTTACATGTCCTCTCTGAAACTCCTTCATCTATCCCCCCTGGAAACTCTCTACATCTATGCTGACGACATCCTCATCCTCCTCGAGACCGACTCGAACCTCATTAACCTCGCTGAGAACATATCCGCATGTATAATGAACCTCCAATCCTGGGCTCATTCTGTACAAATGAAATTGAACGAGTCCAAAACAAAATTACTTTGGCTCGGCCCAATATTAGATAATTTACCCACCTCCATCCCTTTATCTTCCGGCTCCACTCTTCAGCTTGAGTTTTCAAGCAAAGTCCTTGGCATCATCATAGACTCCTCTCTTTCCTTCAATGACCACCTCAACTTCTTTAGTCTTCATATGCTGAGGAAAGTGAGATCGTACTTTCATCATTCTCACTTCGTCGTCCTTGTTCAATCCATCATCCTCTCTAGACTGGATTATTGCAACTCCATCTATTTAAGTCTAACAAAAAAAAAACTCCATAGACTTCAGCTAATCCAGAACGCCGCGGCCAAGCTTATTTTCGCAAGTTCGACCATGTCTCCCCACTCCTGTCCAAACTTCAATGGCTCCCAGTTCACTCCAGAGTCTTCTTTAAATGTGCCTGTTTAGCCTTCAAGATCCTACATGGCATCCACCCTCCCGTTATCCCACTCTTCTGGAACTCCTCTAACCCTAATTCCACTAGATCCTCCCAAAAATTGAAACTATCATTCCCCTATACAAAAGTTTTATCGCGCGTAGGAAAACTAGGAACATCCCTCCCCTTTAGAACCACAGAACTCTGGAACAACCTCACATCCCCGCTCAGAATTTCAAGCTCCCTCCAATCCTTCCGCAAACACCTGAAAACTTGGCTCTTTTCTAAAATCTAATCACCTCCCTCTCTCTGGTACCCTGTCCCTCTTTATCTTCCTAGCTTCTTTCCTATAACCCTTCATTGTAGCTCCTTTTCAACCTAACCCTGTAAACCATGCCAAGCTCTACGCTTGTGGAGATGGCACGGTATATAAACCTAAGGTTTAGTTTAGTTTAAATTTGCGGATGATACGAAGTTATTCAGAGTAGTAAAGAGGCAGGGGGATTGCGAAAATCTGCAACGTGACATAATCAAGCTCGAGGAATGGGCATCGACATGGCAGATGAGGTTCAACGTGGATAAGTGTAAAGTGATGCATGTCGGTAACAAAAATCTCATGCACGAATACATGATGTCCGGGGCGGTACTTGGAGAGACCTCCCAGGAAAGGGACTTGGGAGTTTTGATCAACAAGTCGATGAAGCCATCCACACAATGTGCGGTGGCAGCAAAAAGGGCAAACAGAATGCTAGGAATGATAAAGAAGGGGATCACGAACAGATCAGAGAAGTTTATCATGCCTCTGTACCGGGCCATGGTGCGCTCTCACCTGGAGTACTGCGTCCAGCACTGGTCGCCGTACATGAAGAAGGACACGGTACTACACGAAAGGGTCCAGAGAAGAGCAATTAAGATGGTTAAGGGGTTGGAGGAGCTGCCGTACAGCGAAAGATTAGAGAAACTGGGCATTTTCTCCCTCGAACAGAGGAGATTGAAAGGGGACATGATCGAAACATTTAAAGTACTGAAGGGGATAGACTTAGTAGATAAGGACAGGTTGTTCACCCTCTCCAAGGTAGGGAGAACAAGAGGGCACTCTCTAAAGTTGAAAGGGGATAGATTCCGTACAAACATAAGGAAGTTCTTCTTCACCCAGAGAGTGGTAGAAAGCTGGAACGCTATTCCAGAGGCTGTTATAAGGGAAAACACCCTCCAAGGATTCAAGACAAAGTTAGACAAGTTTCTGCTGAACAAGAACATGCGCTGGTAGGGCTAGTCTCAGTTAGGGTGCTGGTCTTAGACCAGAGGGCCACCGCGTGAGCGGACTGCTGGGCATGATGGACCCCTGGTCTGACTCAGCAGTGGCAATTCTTATTTTTTTATGTTCTTGAATATTTTAGTCCTTACCTAGGGAGATCAGAGTCTCATAATTCTCCTTCATCACCTCCCTGTAAAGCTCCTTCTGCCCTTCATCTAAATATTCCCACTCCTCCTGGGAGAAAGAGACAGCCACGTCCTCAAACTTCACCTGCATCTGAAAGACAAACCAGGAACACCCTCAGCGCCTTCTGCATCACCATCATTGTAGACCTGGTGCCTGTATGTTACTTAGTGTGCAACTGCAAGGGGAGGCCAAGTGACCTATAGTGGAACTTAGGAAGTCAAATGTAATAACCTACTGGGTTGAGAATGAAGGGAGAATGCAGGTGAGGAGTGGCCCCTTTGAAGGGAGGACAAAAGCATTGACAAATTCAGCCATCCTCTCTTTTCTTCTTCCCTTCTCTCTTTCTTTCTTCTCCCTTTGCCCCTTCAGCCATTATTGTAGACCTGGTGGTCCCTTAATCCTCCATTGCCCCCTTGGAGTGTGCTGGTGTCATTCCAAGTCCCCTCCCCCCATCTTGCCCCTCCCCCTGCCAGGAAAAGTGGGGGAGGGGGAGCTCCTACCTGAGCAGAAGCTCCTGCAGCCATTTCCCTGGGCTGGGAGGAGAGAGAAGAGCAGAAACTGAAAGAAACTGGCCACCTGAGGCTCCAGCACAAGATGGACGACTCAACTTACTTCCGGCCACATACCGATGACGTCACAAAGGGGGCGGAGCGCCACTGACTGCATCTCCTAGACAACACACTGCAGCTGTAGTCTCCGGCTCCTCCTCTTCCAACAATCAGCAGCGGATTGCAGCTGAAACTCCTCCTCATTCCTGCCTTCTCGAGCGTGAAGCTCCGCCCTCTCCCTTGTGACGTCTCCAAATCTCTTTCGGGCCTCCCCTTCCCTGGCTGCGCTGGCTCCTGAGCTGGGACAAAACTTAAACTCCTCCTCCTTTCTCCCTTACCCATGCTAGGGGGCGGATCCTTCTACTATTCTTCCCGCCCCATGGAACATTCTGAACAATCAGCACTAAAAGGGGCAGAGCCAGAAGTACAGTGTTGGCTACGTTTCAGTGGAGCTCCGCCCCTTTGTGACGTCATCGGCATGTGGCCGGAAGGAAAGCGAGTCGTCCATCTTGTGCTCTTCTCTCTCCTCCCAGCCCAGAGAAATGGCTGCAGGAGCTTCTGCTCAGGTAGGAGCTCCCCCTCCCCCACTTTTCCTGGCAGGGGGAGGGGCAAGATGGGGGGAGGGGACTTGGAATGACACCAAGGGGGCAATGGAGGATTAAGGGACCACCAGGTCTACAATAATGGCTGAAGGGGAAAAGGGAGAAGAAAGAAAGAGAGGATGGATAAATTTGTCAATGCTTTTGTCCTCCCTTCAAAGGGGCCACTCATCACCTGCATTCTCCCTTCATTCTCAAGGCAGTAGGTTATTACATTTGACTTCCTAAGTTCCACTGTAGGTCACTTGGCCTCCCCTTGCAGTTGCACACTAAGTAACATACAGGCACCAGGTCTACAATGATGGTGATGCAGAAGGCGCTGAGGGTGTTTCTGGTTTGTGTTTCAGATGCAGGTGAAGTTTGAGGACGTGGCTGTCTCTTTCTCCCAGGAGGAGTGGGAATATTTAGATGAAGGGCAGAAGGAGCTTTACAGGGAGGTGATGAAGGAGAATTATGAGACTCTGATCTCCCTAGGTAAGGACTAAAATAGTCAACTAATAGGACACAATTTTCTGCTCTCCTTTGCTCCAGAAACTTCCAAGTGTGATCTGGATTTCTCTACTAACCTCTATCTTAAGCTGACAGTGTGAGGGACCATAAGACCATCTTGTGAGTCCTACAATTTTTTCCCCTTTGAAATCAGGTAGATTATTCTCTTTTTCTTGAAGAGCTAAAATGCAGGGTCAGAGTAGCCCAAATGGTCAGAACCTGGCTGCAGAAGATTACATTGTACAGTTGTGGTGGGCAGTCTTGTAATGAGAGATGATTTTCTTCCATTAGCAGTATTTCAATGCAACTACATTGCGCGGCTGCGTTTGCCGTTAGACCACAACGGTAATGTTTTGAATAAGAATTTAATGAGGGGCAACGCTGGTTATTACCCCCTGAGGAAGATCTGCTTTGGACAGATTGAAACGCCTTTTTCTCCTGTCAGAAAGGCGTTGGGAGTTGTACATTCTCTACCAGCGCTGGTTCATGGGTTACACCATTTGAGATAAGTGTTCCTTTCCCTCTTCACATATGATTTGAGGGTTTATATTTACTAATTTTATGATTAGTGGTTTTTTGAATTTTTTCCATTATTACAGAATATATTTCAATGATACAGCTCATGAAGCACACACCTGCAGATGTAGTTCTGTAGTTCACTACACAAAATAGGTGAGGCAGGTAGGATGGGACAGGTGTAGGTGATTAAAATTTGGAGTCAGGATATGGACCTGAAATAATATGGCAATTATAAGAGGTCCTATGATCTGATCACCCACAATTATGATACACCTGTCTCTTACCGCAAGTAAATCTACTGTTTAGGAAAAGATAGTAGCTTATTTTGTTCTATGTGGGAACAGCTAATAATGAAGATAGACACACTCAAGTTAGCCTGTGGTAGTCTTGGAAACATCCATATTAGACCCAATTTGCTGTATGCCATATGTCATTCTGGGTAGGATGATTATACAATAAGGAAGTCCTCTTCTTCTTGGTTTGCATATTTTTCTTTGAACAAAGGGGAAGTATAACTGAGTTTTCATGTTTATTCCAGGCTCTGTAAGGATAAGTCCTGATCTGGTATTGTGGATTAAACAAGATGGAGAGACACATATCCAGGATCCCCAGGAGTCAGGAGAGAGAGATGTTAGACATTCAGACATGGGTGAGTAACAAATACTCTACAGAATGATATCGGCTATAGTAATAACTACAATACAGAGTAAGAGGAGGTATTTCAGTGTACTGGTGAGCAATAACAACTCTACAGTATAAGGAGGTCTTAGAGTACAGCAGAGTAATAGTAACTATAGAGAGTAAAACAAATGACTTATCTGTACGTAGAGCAGTATATAAGTCCTCCCAAGTGGATGATGTCAACTGATGGAGCCCAGAATTGGATAAAGTTTACAAAGCCACAGAAATTTCTAGAGCTTTTGTGAGCTGCAGACCTTGAATCTCTAATTCTTCACATTCTGTGTCTTCATGGTTGAGCACCTCAGTCCTATCTCCTGCTCAACAGAGAAGCAGCTCCCAAGGCAGGTGAGTGGGGCTGAACAGGCAGAATACATATTCCTGTGCGCGATATTCTAGACATGTGGGTTGTATCCCAATGGCTGTGCTCCACCTCTAAGAACATAAGTTTGCGCAGAATTCTCCAGGGACGCATAATTACCTGAAGTTGGCACAGAATTTAGCATTGGGCTGCACTCCCTCTCTGAATCACTACTGGCAACTTTGAGTAGCCTGTGTGTACTCTGCAGGCTTCCCTCTTCCTCGGTCCCGTCTTCAATAATGTCACTTCCTCTTTTTTTACGATAGACTTTTATACATAGCTATGGGATCAACCCTACTGGTTCCTGTATTGTTGCTTTGTCTTTTGTGTTATTGATTATATTGTGGTAAATTATTGTAAACTGTTCCATTTGGTCCCTAATAGAAGGGCAATATATCAAGTATAAGTAATAAATAGTAAGATAGTAGATGACAGCAGATAAAGACCCGAATGGTCCATCCAGTCTGTCCAACCTTACCCATTTTTTAAATTACTGATTTAATTTAAATTTTCCTTCTTAGCTATTTCTGGACCAGAACCCAAAGTTCTGCCCGGTATTGTGCTTAGTACACTGAAGTGTCCATCAAAATGATTTTTAAAAAGCCCAGATTGGCAATAACATGCTTTGGTCTAAATCTTTTCTTGCTCTTTCTTTGGGAGCATCTTCTTTCTGGAGTTCTCTTGTAACTATTGGACTTGCTTATAAAACAAAAGGTTTATGTATTTTTGGATCCGAAGCAGCTCTAGAATTTTCTGTGAGAGAGGGAACATGCGATCGGAGGTGGTTGAAGGCGGGAACAAGACTTTGGCTGTAGTTGTGGGTGGCTGAGTTCCTCTTTTGATGTGGGCTGTATTTCCTGCTGTTTTACCTTTTTTTTTAATTCGTTAATTCAATTCTTTAATTTCCCTGTAGTTTTATTGCTGTTTCAAAAATTAGTTCCATAACCTAATTTAAAAAAACAGAGAGGTTTGAAGACTTATTTGCTAATTTGTGGAATTTTCTTAATCTCAGAAATCCTATGTAGTTGTGTGAGCCCAGAAAACTTTGTTTCTTGTCATTAATAGCGTTCCATAGTTCCTAATGCACAATTACCGTCTTTTGTTTCTATCCAGCAGATACTGAGGTAATACTGGAGATGAAGAGGGAGGAGAATCAAGAAAAATGGCTTTTAGAAATTGAGCCCATCACAAGACAAACAGGAAATGTCAGTGAGGATATTTCCCAGAGGAATAAGAGTCAAAACACAATGAATTATCAACAGGAATCGGAGAAGAAGCAGAGATACCCTGCAAGAGACTCCCTGGATGCAGTCATTGAGGGTGAGAAAAGTGACGGGGAACTCACAAACATCCCTGAGCTCCAGAGACACCCGAGAGAAGAGAGACCCTTGCGAAATAAAAACAGCGACCAAATGGCGGAATCGGAGAAGAAGCCGAGAGACCCTGCAAGTGACTCCCTGGATACAGTCACTGAGGGTGAGAAAAGTGACGGGGAACTCACAAACATCCCTGAACTCCAGAGACACCTGAGAGAAGAGAGACTCTTACGAAGTAAAAACAGTGACCAAATGGCTTTTCAGCTCCATCAGGGAAAGAAGAAAGGGAAGAAATCCATTCTGCAAGACACCGTTGGAAAAATCCTTGGTAAGATATATCATTTCTTATTGCCCAAGAGAATTCACCCAAGAGTGAGACCCTTTTTGTGTTGTTGGTGTAGAAAAGGATTCAAATGAAAGGTGAACCTGAAATTCAGCACAGAACGTATGCTGAAGTGAAACCTTTTACATGTACCAAAGCATTAATTCCTAGGGGTGGGCAGCCTCAAAAGTTTCATTTTATGTTGGTTCCTCTTCATTTTCATTTCAGGGAAATATCAGCAAGAGTGTGAACTATTTGGAAATGTGGCACACTCTTATGAAAAAAGGCTCTGTTTCTGATGGTGCTCCAGTGGGTCACACGTGTGCAGGATTTGCAAAGAGGACACAATATTACTGGCGAACCATAAGACACCAAATGTCTTTTTTCTGCTTGCTTTAATTTAAGGACGTAGGATATGTCCTGGGCTTTTCCCATGTCATTGCCATCCCTTTTAATTCCACACCAGAGAACACACTAGGAAAATTACCGAATGCACGAAGTCTCCTAATTGGGAGCATTTCTTAATGAAGATCCTAAAAATAACTACGAGAAAAGCATCCTTCAGAAGAAAATCTAAGGTTTTCTATTCACATGTTTTAAACAGGAGAGGCTGCCCATGGCTTAAACCAACCGCTGCTATTCCATGGCACTTAACCAGGCTGGGCTGCTGAAAATGTTGATTCATTATACTTGATGAATCATCCAATTTTGGACTAGCCAAATCTAGGCAATTTGTAAAATTTAAAAAAAAACCCAAAACCATACAGAAAGTTAGAAAAGAACACCATTAGCTACATAACAGAAAAGGTTCAGACACACTGGGGGAAAGATGGAACTTAGTAGCTAGCGATTGCTGCCGTGCTCCCTCTGTTTTAAAAGTTTTAAGATAAAGTTTTCAGAAAGCAAATGAGTCGGAGCAAAGCCCCAGGGAATCAGGACCTTGAAATGGATTCTATAAGCGATAGGCAGCGAGCGTAATTGGGAGGAAAATGGGGTCGTTTGGCTCTCCATAGAAAACGTACTGAGGTATTTTGAAGGGATTGGGGAAGACCAAATACCCTACGTTACAGTAAACTAAGTGAGATGTTACTAAGGCAGTGTCTCTGCAGCAAGAAAAGGCTGGACACAGTGAAGTTGACATAAAATCAAAAAGCCCGACTGCAGGACAGAGGAAATGTGTTCTGGAAAGTTTAGACGTGAATCAATAATTATACCGCTGGGGGAAGCCAAAAAGTATGGCAACTAGAGACAGGGGTAGAATGTGATTTGAGATCCAGTATGTTACCGTTTTCTCAGGACTGAGAAGCAAATGGTTATCTCGGAGCCAGCGGGCTATGGCATCTGGGCAGTGTTGCAAAGGAATTAGATTAGGAGCTACTGGATTACAGTGATATTGTAACAAAATGTCATCCAAATAGATACTGAAGGTCTGAATGAGCTTAGCTAGGGGACTAAGAAAGATATTAGATAGGAAGGGAGATAAAATAGACCCTTGTGAGGCTCCACAGGTGAGTTGAAAGGAAGGAGACGCTTCACCATCTTGATATACTGTGAATGATCGATGCTGAAGAAATTAGGTGAACCAAGTTAGAACCATATCCGATAGCACAAGAGAAGATAATCTTTGAAGCAGTAGAGAATAAGTGAATGAGATCAAAGAAGACTAAGAGGGTGACTAAAATCCAAATTACCGTGTACATCTCTTAGCAAGGAGGTTAAAGTGGTCTCTAATGTGGCCTAGAGAATGACACGGTGGCTGTTACCCATGGCTAGTCGCAGGTAACCCGCTGAAACGGGGAAAAAGTGCTCACTGCGGGTACAGGGACAAAACCATCCACCGCCCCGTGGAGTGTTGAATGGCCTTGTCTACAGTTAAGGGAGGGAACGCACGTGGTCACTGATCACGCGCGACCCCCCTCCCTCTTTCCTACCTACCGGCCGCATCTATCTCCCTCCCTCCCCCTTACCTTTGTGGCGCGTTTTACTTTACAGTGTAATTTGTTCAAGCCGTCGGAGCCTACCTGAAGTCACGGGCGTCTGTGGACGGAAGCTTCATCTCTGATGCAACTTCCAGCATCAGAGGAGAAGTTTCCACCCACAGATGCCCACGACTTCAGGCAGGCTCCAGTGGCTTGAACAAATTACTCTGTAGAGTAAAACACGTCACAAAGGTAAGAGGGAGGGAGATGCCAGACCGCACAAGGGGTGCTGAAGGGTGGTGGAAAGAAACAGATGCTGAAGGGGGATGGCGAGAGGGAAGGGTGGTGGTGGAAAGGAACAGACACTGAAAGGAAATGTGGAAGAGAGAGTGGGGAGATGAGGCTGAAGGGAAATGGGGTATAGAGAGTGGGGAGATGAGGCTGAAGGGACATGGAGAAGAGAGAGTGGGTAGAAGACTGAAGGGAAATGGGGAAGAGAGAGTGGGGAGAAGACGCTGAAGGGAAATGGGGAAGAGAGAGTGGGGAGAAGATGCTGAAGGGAAATGGGGAAGAGAGAGTGGGGAAAAGATGCTGAAGGGAAATGGGGAAGAGAGCATAGGGAGAAGATGCTGAAGGGAAATGGGGAAGAGAGCATGGGGAGAAGATGCTGAAGGGAAATAGGGAAGAAAGCATGGGGAGAAGACGCTGAAGGGAAATGGGGAAGAGAGAGTTGGGATAAGACGCTGAAGGGAAATGGGAAAGAGAGAGTAGGGAGAAGACGCTGGAAAGGAAGAAGACAGAAATGCCAGACTATGGGGGGAGTGGAAGGAAGAAGATGGGTGCCAGACCAATTGGGGGGGCGTGGAAGGATAGATGGGGGAGAGACACAGTAACAGAGCAAATGGAAGACGCAGAGAGAAGACAGACAGTGGATGGAAGAAATTGAATGAGAAGATGAGGGAAGCAAAGGTAGAAAAAAAATTCTATTTCTTTTCTTTTTTTTTTTTGCTTTAGGATAAAGTTATATACAGATATTAGTTGTTTTGATAAACATTTATAAACAAAGCCCTGCCAGCTGAACATCTCTTTCTCTAGTTCAGCAGCCAAAACTTTAATTTATAAGGATGGAATAAGCTAAATATTGCAGTACTGAGGCTTGTATGGATGGTCACGGGGACGGGGACAATTTTATTCCCCGTGTCATTCTCTACTGTGGCCCATATGGAAACCCGATTGTCTAGAATGAAGGGTGTGGATGGCTTCTGCATGATCAAGGAGTTGTTGATAAAACCAGCTTTTCTGTTATTTTAGCTAGAAATGGGATTGTGGAAACTGGGAGATAGTTACTAGTAGATTTCTCCAGAGCCGCTTTCTTAAAGATGGGTTGAACTGCCACCAAATTCCAAGCATCAGACATGAAGCCTGAAGACAGACTGGAAGAGACCACTTGAAGAACTCTTGGAAAGGCCTAAAAATGGCACTTTCAGCCAGGCAGGAGGAACAAGGTCTAATCTTGAAGGGGCAGAGTTAATAATGAGATAATCTGTACAGCTTGGAGGATGGGCATGTTAAATTGTGACCATTGAGAGCAAAAAGTATTTGCAGACGAAATGACGTGGGAATCCAGCTAAACTGGGGGAAAAGGAGATTCTTTTACGTCCCTTCTGGATTCCATACTCTAGGTATTCAATCCTGTCCCGTAATCCAGGAGCTGCAGAAATGCAAACTCTTTTCTGAGCATGTGCTCCTCCCACTTTAGAGCTCCTCCCACTTTAGAGCCCCCTACAGTTTTCAGTTTCTGCAAGCAATCCACGCAGAAGTCTTTTGCTTTGCTCTGCATCTTTTTCTTTTTCTTTTTTTGCTTAAACTTCATTTTTTTTGGTGGCTTCAGTGCTGTGAGACCTCATGCGGTGTCCTCTGCTGGAGGAATGAACGCAGTTCGCAGAGCCAGACTGCTGCTTCACGGAGAAGCTTCAGTGGACCTGTGCAGGCAGCCTGCTGTGCCACCCTTTGCAAACTCTGGATCCATTCTCCTGGGAGCTCGCTTGTCCTCCGACAATCTGGGAGATGCACTAAAGTCAGCGATCGTCAGTAAACCTGTTTTCACAGTTTTAGCAACAATGGCTGACAGCTAACCCGAAGCACAAAACGGCCCATTGCGTGTTTTTCCCCTCGATCACCCATTTTCCGATCTGGCCATGCAAATTAGCTAAAACCCCATGCAAAATAGCCAAGCGATTGATGTTTCAACATCACTTGGCTATTTTTCATCAGGTTTTAGCGATCCTAAAAATCGATTGCATGGGGTTTTTCTTTCATTTTTTTAATGACACAGATAATTTCCATGTAATACACACACAAAATATGTTGCATTCAAGAAAAATGAAAAAAAACTTCCCCGCCACTGCCAACGGCCCTCCACAAAGACCCCCGACAAACAGGCCCTCCTTGATAAAACGGCAGGAGGGATGCCCACTCCCTCTTTCCATCCCAACTCACCCCCCTACAGAACGACAGGAGGGATGTCCACTCTGTCCTGCCATCCCAACTCACTCCTCCCCCACGCAAAACGTCAGGAAGGATGCCTACTCCCTCCTGCCATGGACCTCCCACAACCACCCCTTACCCCCCCCCAGAAAAAAATGTCAGGAGGAATGCCACCAGAGCCCCACCCCCTCAGCACCCCCTCCCCCCGTACCTTTAGTTGGGAGCAGGAGGAATGGCTGCTGTCAACAATGCTGGCCCTAGGCCCTTCCCCAGTGGGAAGGGGCTTAGGCACCTGAGCCAATCATGGACTTAATTAGGCTCCCTCTGTATACCGGATACAAGGAGGAGTCTAAGGAAGTCCCTGATTGGTTCCATCTGTATCCCAGATACAAGGGGGAGGTGTCAAAGGCCCTGATTGGCTTGACTGAACCGATCAGGGCCTTAGGTTCCTCCACCTTGTATCACTGAGCAATTGATTGGTCGCATTTTCAAGCAAACTTGATAGTGCATCAATCGCTGCTGGAGAATCAGCCAACAGCGATTGAGTCGCTATCTTTAGTGCATCTGGCCCAATGTCAGGGATTTAAATGCAGACTGTAAGTGTCCTGAGTAAAAGTCCCTCCAGGTTTCAGGGCGCAGGTTGCATTTCCCGCCCCAGGTCACGTGTAGTGGTTCATGGGGGCAGAGGTTACAGGCAGAGCCCATCTGGCTGGCAGTCCAAAGATTCCAATTGAGTAATTTTCTCAGAGAAGTACTTTCCAAAGTCTACAGCTAAGGCATAAATGTTGGAGCTCTTGTTAGATCTTTAATAAGGCTCGCTTAGAAGATCACAGGACATAGAAGTCATGGACTGAGATTGTGTGTTGTAGAGGAGCACAAGGTAAATAACAGCCAGCAACACTGGGAATTTAAAGAAAGCAGGAAAAGTCTCAATCCCTCCCGAGATTTCGCCCCAAGGAGCAAGACCCGATTCCGTTTTATAATCACTCTTTGGCGAGTCCCTCACGCGGAAAAGTCCGTTCAACAGAATTCAAGACTGAAAAAGAGGAGCAGAGCAGCAATCACTAGTAAATGATCCATCATACAAGCAGCAGTAGCAGCTCTGACCATCCCAGCACGATCCAGGTAGTGGTGGAGTCAGGTCAGACCCTGAAATTTTGAGGATGTATAGTGGCGACATTCAATGCCATTACCCACTTAGCTAACTAGTAAAGCAAGACCACTTCAATACCAGTTCTATGTAGGGTTGGCTATGTGGGTACTGCACTGAATACCAGCTGTATCCACACAACTTTCAGCCATCACTGATGAACCAAATTTTTAATGCCGTTACCTGGATATGGCCCAGTGTTGTCTATCAGGAACTAATGTAGTTAGCAGTTATCAACTTTATAGAAAATGTTCACTACCCCCAGCTAAACATTGACACACAGCAATTCAACAATTAATACAAGCAGGAATAAAACTTATTACTTAAAAAGTAGCTTTTATAAAAGCTTTTATATCGTATCTAAGAGTACACAAAATAAATCAAATGAGAGAGAAACATTCTACATCTTTATAATAAGATAAAACATTTTATCATCAAACAGGTTTAAACTGTCTTCAGAGGATCCATGAGAGTGAGAGGCCATTAACATGCCCAGAATGTGGCAAAAGTTTTAATCACCAATCAAGTTTAAGAAGCCATGAGAAGATGCATACCGGAAAAAAACAGTATCCCTGTTCAGAATGCAGTAAAAGATATAGTTATCCCTCAGCTTTAAAAACGCACAAGAGGATTCATACTGGTGAGAAATCATATACGTGTTTAGAATGTGGAAAAATCTTTAATCAGCAATCACATTTAAACCTGCATGAGAGGATTCATACTAGAGAGAAACCATATACATGTTCAGAATGTGGTAAGAGATATCGTGATCCCTCAACTTTAAAAACGCACAAGAGGATTCATACTGGAGAAAAATCATACACCTGTTCAGAATGCGGCAAAAGCTTTAATCTCCAATCAAGTTTAAGAAAACATGAGAGGCTTCATACTAGAAAGAAACAGTATTCCTGTATAGAATGTGGTAAAAGATATAGTGATCCCTCAGCTTTAAAAACGCACAAGAGGAGTCATACTGATGAAAAACCATATACATGTTCAGAATGTGGTAAAACCTTTAATCGGCAATCACATTTAAACATGCATGAAAGGATTCATACTGGAGAGAAACCATATACATGTTCAGAATGTGGTAAAAGCTTTAATCAGCAATCACATTTAAACCTGCATAAAAGGATTCATACTGGAGAGAAACCATTTACATGTTCAGAATGTGGTAAAAGCTTTAATCAGCAATCAAGTTTAAGAAAACATGAATGGATCCATACCAGAAAGAAACAATTTCCTTGTACAGAATGTGGTAAGAGATATCGCGATCCCTCAACTTTAAAAACGCACAAGAGGATTCATACTGGAGAGAAACCATATATCTGTTCAGAATGTGATAAAAGCTTCAGTCAGCAGTCAAATTTAAAAACGCACAAGAGGATTCATACTGGAGAGAAGCCATATATCTGTTCAGAATGTGGGAAAAGGTTTAATTGGCAATCAACGTTAAAAATACACAAGAGGATTCATACTGGAGAGAAACCATATGCTTGTCCAGAATGTGATAAGAGATATAGTGATCCCTCAGCTTTAAAAAATCACAAGAGAATTCATACTGGAGAGAGACCATTTATGTGTCCAGAATGTGGTAAAAGTTTTAGTCAGCAGTCATATTTAAAAATACATGAGAGGATTCATGGTGGAGAGAGACCATATATATGTCTAAAATGTGGTAAAAGCTTTAATCGACAATCACATTTAAATCTCCACGAGAGGATTCATACTGGAGAGAAACCTTATACATGTTCAGAATGTGGGAAAAGATATAGTGATTCCTCAGGTTTAAAAACACACAAGAGGATTCATTGTGCACAGAAACCATATACCTGTCCAGAATGTGGTAAATGCTTTACTCAGCTGTCAACTTTAAAGAGGCACGTGAGGATTCATACTAGAGAGAAACCATATACATGTCCAGAATGTGGGAAAAGCTTTAGTCAGCATTCACATTTAAAACGGCACGAGAGGATCCATACTGGAGAGAAACCATATACATGTTCAGAATGCGGTAAAAGATTTTCTGTAGAATCATCTTTAACAATCCATAAGAGAATACATACTGGAGAGAAACCATATACATGTTCAGAATGTGGTAAAAGATTTAATGATCCCTCAGTTTTAAGAAAACACAAGAAGATTCATACTGGAGAGAAACCATATACATGTTTGGAATGTGGTAAAAGCTTTAATCGGCAATCAAATTTAAATCAGCACGAGAGGATTCATACTGGAGAGAAACCAAATATGTTTAAAGAGACTGGACTCATGCGCATTTATGCCACATAGTTATTTAAAACAGGGCTGTGGAGTCAGAGTCGAGGAATCGTAGACAGTGTTGGGTACTGGAGTTGGAGTCGTGGGTTCCAGAAATTGAGGAGTTGGAGTCGGAGTTGAAGGATTTATCTATCAACTCCATAACCCTGCCAGGGCTGTGGAGTCGGAGTCAAGGATTTGGAGACAATTTTGGAGTCAAAGGATTTATCTACTGACTCCACTGCCCTGATTTAAACATCTCTATCATATCTCCCCTCCCCGCCTTTCCTCCAAAGTATACATATTTAGATCTTTCAGTCTGTCTCCATATGCATTATGATGACCATGCACCATTTTAGTAGCCTTCTTCATAGAAACATAGAAGATGACGGCAGATAAGGGCCATAGCCCATCAGGTCTGCCCACTCTACTGACCCATCCCCAAGCCTACTATCCTAGGGATCCCACTCCTGGTGACAGGTTCCCTTGGCTTAACCCTCTAAGGGTTCCCACATGGGCATCCCATTTGCTCTTAAATTCTTGCACGCTGGACTGACTCCATCCTTTTTGAAGATGCAGTCTCCAGAATTGCACACAATATTCTAAATGAGGTCTCACCAGAGTCTTATACATGGGCATCAATACTTCCTTTTATACTGGCCATACCTGTTTCACGCGTTTACCACACTTTCTGTAAAAATGTTACTCCTGAGCCTATCACCTCCTAACTTTATCATATGCTCTCTCATTCCAGAGCTTCCTTTCAAATGAAAGAGACTCAACTCATACGCATTTACGCCACATGTGGTCTTCAGAATTATACATAATATTCTAAAGGAGGACTCACCAGTGTCTTATACAGGGGCATCAATACCTCCTTTTTCTTACTGGCCATACCTCTCCCTATGCAGCCTAGCATCCTTCTAGCTTTAGCTGTCACCTTTTCAACCTGTTTGGTCACCTTAAGATCATCACATACAATCACACACAAGTCCCCCTCTTCCGTCCTGCACATAAGTTCTTCACCCCCTAAATTATACTGTTCCCATATATTTTTCAGCCTAAATGCATGACTTTGTATTTCTTAGCATTACATTTTAGCTACCAAATTTCAGACCATTTTTCAAGCTTCGCTAGGTCTTCCTTCGTGTTATTCACATCATCCAGGGTGTCTACTCTATTGCAGATTTTGGTTTTATCCGCAAAGTGGCAAATCTTACCCAGCAGCCCTTCAGCAATATTGCTTATAAAAATGTTAAAAACTGTCAAAGGGTTTGCTAAAATCTAAAATACACCACATCTAGTGTACTTTATCCAATTCTCTAGTTACCCAGTCAGAGAAATTGGTCAGGTTTGACTGACAAGACCTACGTCTAGTGAATCCACGTTGCTTCTGGTCCTGTAATCCAATGGATTCCAGAAACCTCTCCATTCTTTGTTTTAAAAGGGTTTCCATTAATTTGCTTAACACAGAAGCCAGCTTATACCAGGACAAGCAGGCAGCCTATTCTCACATATGGGTGATGTCATCGATGGAGCACGGATGCGGACGCCTCACAAGCAGACTTGCTTGAAGAAACTCGAAGTTTCGAGTCGACTACACCGCGCATGTGCGAGTGCCTTCCCGCCCAGCGTAGGGCGCGCCTTCTCAGTTTTCCACGGAGCCGAGAAGTTCGTCTTTGACTCTCTGCGTTTAACTTCATTACTTTGTGCCTTCTCTGAACCGCGGTTTGTATTTTTTTCCTCACGAATCGCTGTTCTTATTTTATTTCTTTCATTTTTAGTCTAAAAAAAATTAAAAAATTTTCATCTTCCGTCCGTTTGCCGGGACAGGCCGCTTGGCCGCAGCCCGAGGACTTCGATCTTACGGCGGCTATTTTTACTTCTATGTCCCGGCCTGTCACGGGCTTCAGGAAGTGTAACAAGTGCCAGCGTGTGATTTCTCTTATGGACCCACACCATCGCTGCCTCAAGTGCCTTGGGCCGAAACATCATCCAAAGTCGTGCCTGCGCTATGCTACGCTTCAACCTCGAGCCTTCAACCGTCGTTGTATTTTGATGGACAAGCTCTTTGGGATGGATTCTTCTTCTGATCCCTCGACTTCTACCGAGGTTCCTTCTGCTTCTACTGCTTCCACCTCGAGCCTCATCAGACCTTCGTCATTTGCAGCGGCTCTTTCTTCGACGACATCTGCTGTACCTTCCCCTGTTTCCTCAGGTCAGATAGCTCAGCAGACAGTTCCAGCGGTAGTGATTAAAGTACCTAAGACTTCCAAGTCGAAGCACACTGCCTCGAGGGAACCTCCAGCCAAAGCAGGAGGTCCTGTTTCAGACGTGGATCCATCCTTGCCGGCTTCTTTCCAGACCATGTTGGAGAAGCAATTCATTCAGTTCCTTACTAATATGGGACCAAAGCTTCTTCCTCTTATCCAGCCTGGGCATTCAGCAGACTCCTGCAAGGTCGAGCTGCTTCCTTTGCCTCAGTCTGAGCTTACACACTTTTTGCAGGGAGCAGAGTCTCTGCGAGTGTCTGGTCTGGCATCTAAGCACGAGAAGCAAGGAGTAGAATCTTTGCAAGTGACTCGGCAGGAATCCTCACACTCTATACAAGGAGCAGAGTCTTTGGAAGTGCATCGAGGTTCCTCCATCAAGCCTCTGGAGCTTCTATCTACAGCCTCTAGTCCTATCCATTCTTTGATAGCATCGGCTGCTTCTATCTCCGAGGCGAAGTCTCCTCGATCTTCGAGATCTGCTTCCAGGCACAGTTCTCACCGACGATCGAGGCCTTCATCGAGGTATCCTTCCAGGCATAGTTCTTCTTCTAAAGAACGACCTTCTTCAACTAAGCCTCGATCTACCCCTACTTCGACTAGACCACCGACTCCTTGTTCGAGGTCTCCAATGCCGAACCTCAAGGATGTAGCGGTTTCGATTACCTCATCCAAATCACCATATTCCTTTGATGCCTTTTTTCCTGCCGAAGCTTCATCTTCGACCCAGGCTGCCTCGACGTGCTCGAGTCCTTCTCGAGGCAAAGCATTGGCAGATCAGCTATCTTTCTCATCTTTTCTTCGTCAGATGGCTGTGGACTTGGATCTTCAATTAGATACTGGCTCCAAATACTCTAAGGAGTATCTCGAAGTCAACCTCCAGCAGAGTCACTTAAGCTTCCTCTTCATGAGCTTTTGAATCAGACTTTGGTCAATGCATGGAGATACCTTTTTCCATACCAGCTGTTCCAGGAAAATTGGACTCTAGGTATAAGACTGACAACTCAAGTTATCTCATCAATCCCTGCTTGTCGAGTCCTCTTTAAAGAGATCCCATCCTTCCAAGGTTTATGCCACCGTTCCTCCTGGAAGGGAAGGGAAAACTATGGACAAATTCGGACATCGCATCTATCAAAATGCCATGATGTCCTCAATTATAATTTTCAGTTTATTACTTATTTTGAGTTCTTCATTTCTCTATTACCAAAGTTCTTGACTTATTTGGATACTCAAAAGCACTTTGAATTTCAAGAAGTCCTTGCTTCTTTATCTCAACTCCGATTGCATATCCTCCAGTCATCTTATGATGCCTTCGAGTTGTCTACTCGAGCAGCTGCTTGCTCTGTAGCTTTGCATCGCCTTGCCTGGCTTTGTACCATTGACATGGACCCTAATCTTCTATTGTCAGACCTAAGCCAAAGCCATCTCCTGCCAAACCTACATGCCCTGCTCCTATCTATCAGCGACGTTTTCCTCCGAGGACGGCTCCTTATAATCGCCCTCCTCTTAAGTAACAGCAGCCTCCGAAGCAACAAAAACCTCAACCTTCTGCTGTACCTAAGGCTACTCAGCCTTTTTGACTGTTTAAAACAGAGCATAACCTCCACCGTTCTGACTCTGCCTTCTTTTCCCCCTATAGGAGGTCGTCTCCATCTTTTTTACCATTGATGGATGACAATTACATCTGACCTCTGGGTACTTACCATCATCAGGGAAGGATACTCTCTTCATTTCTCTCAGGTTCCACCAGAGCTTCCTCCAAGAGAGTATCTTTCCAATCCATCCCAGACCGCCCTTCTTCTTCAGGAAGCTCAAGCTCTGCTTCGTCTCCATGCCATCGAACCAGTTCCCTTGGAACAGCAGAACAGGGGATTTTATTCCCGTTACTTCCTTGTTCCGAAGAAGACGGGCAATCTGCGGCCCATTCTGGACCTCAGAGCTCTCAACAAATTTCTAGTCAAAGAAAAGTTTTGAATGTTATCCCTGGCATCCTTTTATCCCTTTCTCGAGCAGAACGACTGGTTATGCTCTTTGGATCTCAAGGAGGCCTACACTCATATTCCCATTCATCCGGCCTCCCGTCAATATCTCAGATTTCAGGTGGGGAATCTGCATTATCAATACAGGCCTGGCCTCGTCTCCCAGAGTGTTCACCAAGTGCCTGGTAATGGTAGCAGCAGCTCTAAGGAATCATGGTCTTCAGGTATTTCCCTACCTCGACGACTGGCTCATCAAAGATTCAACATCTCAAGGGGTTATTGTAGTGACCCAACGGACTACCTGGTTCCTACAAAGTTTGGGATTCGAAATCAACTTTCCCAAATCTCACCTCCAGCCCTCACAGAATCTACAATTCATTGGAGCTGTTCTGGACACTGTCCAACTCAGAGCATTCCTCCCACAGCAACGACTGGAAGCTCTTCTTCAACTCTGTCATAGAGTGTCTTCCCGCTCTACCATCTCAGCGAGACACATGATGGTACTCCTAGGTCACATGGCCTCCATAGTACACGTGACTTCTTTTGCCAGACTTCACCTCAGAATTCCTCAGTGGAACCTGGCATCTCAATGGACGCAGGTTTGCAATCCACTTTCTCAACACATAACAGTCACTCCTTCTTTGAAACAGTCTCTCCGTTGGTGGATCCTCTCTTCCAATCTTTCCAGAGGCTTGCTTTTTCAAACACCACCCCCCCATCAGAAGGCTCACGACGGATTCTTCCACCTATGCTTGGGGCGCTCATCTCGATGGTCTCCGTAATCAAGGCCTCTGGACCAATACGGATCGTCAGTGTCATATCAATCTGTTGGAACTCAGAGCGATCCTCAAAGCTCTCAACTCTTTTCAACATCTTCTTCACAACCAAGTAGTCCTCATTCGGACAGACAACCAAGTCGCCATGTATTATGTCAACATAGGGAAAGACGGGATCTGCCTCCCTTTGTCAAGAAGCTCTGAAGGTTTAGGACTGGGCAATCCGCCACAACACCTTCCTCAAAGCTGTCTACATTCAAGGGGCGAAGAATTGCTTAGCAGACAACTTGAGTCGTCTTCTGCAACCTCACGAATGGACGCTTCATTCCTCGCCTCTTCATCATATTTTTTCACAGTTGGGAATGCCTCAGTTAGACCTCTTTGCAGCTCCCCACAACTACAAACTGCCTCGGTTCTGCTCCAGGATATACTCTCCTCACCGCCTCGAGGCAGATGCTTTTCTTCTGGAATAGACGAATCTCTTCCTATATGCATTCCCTCCATTTCCTCTCATTCTCAAAACTCTGGTCAAGTTGAAGAACGATCATGCCACCATGATTTTAATTGCTCCTCGGTGGTCGAGTCAACCTTGGTACTCCCTTCTACTTCAACTCAGCAGCAGGGAGCCATATCTTCTACCAGTTTTTCCTTCTCTGCTTACACAGAGTCAAGGATCTCTGCTTCATCCCAACCTGCAGTCTCTATACCTGACAGCTTGGTACCTCTCAACATAACCCCTCTTCAGTTTTCTCAATCTGTAAGAGATGTTTTAGAAGCTTCTAGGAAGCCTACCACTAGACAATGCTATCACCAAAAATGGACTAGATTTTCTACATGGAGTTTTTCTCATCATAAGGAGCCTCAGCATTCCTCCTTATCTTCTGTTTTGGACTACCTTTTGCACTTATCCAATTCTGGCCTCAAGTCTACATCTATCTGAGTCCATCTCAGTGCAATTGCGGCTTTCCATCAGCCTATTGAAGGGAAACTCCTCTCTGCTCATCTGGTAGTTTCCAAATTCATGAAAGGACTTTTCAATGTCAAACCTCCTCTCAAACCGCCTCCTGTGGTTTGGGACCTCAATGTTGTCCTTGCTCAACTAATGAAGCCTCCATTTGAACCAATTGATAAGGCTCATCTGAAGTATCTCACTTGGAAAGTGGTATTTCTCATAGCCCTCACTTCTGCTCGACGAGTCAGTAAGCTGCAAGCTTTAGCTGCTGATCCACCTTTCATGGTGTTCCATCATGACAAATTGGTTCTTCGTACTCATCCAACAGCGTGCCAGATTTTAAGCATAGATGGGATGCTTATGTTGGATCTCTAAGAGGGTAGAGTTAAGGGGATGGGTCATCAGAGTGTGATCTCTCAAAGGGTAACTAGGGGGGAGGGTAAATAGAATGTGCAGACTTGATGGGCTTTGGCCCTTTTCTGCCGTCACTTTTCTATGTTTCTATGTTTAAATTCCTCCCTAAAGTGGTCTCGGAATTTCATCTCAACCAATCCATTATTCTTCCAGTGTTTTTTCCAAAGCCTCATTCTCATCCTGGAGAAGTAGCTCTTCATACTCTGGACTGTAAACGTGCTTTGGCCTTCTATTTGGAACGCACCAAACCACACAGAACTGCTCCTCAACTTTTTACATAGAAACATAGAGTATGATGGCAGAAAAGGGCCGACGGCCCAACAAGTCTGCCCACTCGAATAACCCACCCCCCTAAGCACTTCCTCGAAGTGAACCCACATGTTTATCCCATTTATTCTTAAAATCGAGCACATTGCTGGCCTCTACTACCTGGAGTGGAAGATTATTCCAATGATCAACCACCCTTTCGGTGAAGAAATACTTCCTAATGTCCCCATGAAATCTTCCACCCCTGATTTTTAGTGGATGCATTCTTGTTGCCATAGGTCCTGTAAGGAAAAAGATGTCTTCTTCCATCTCCATACGGCCAGTAACATATTTAAACATTTCTATCGTGTCTCCCCTCTCTCTGCGTTCCTTGAGAGAGTATAGATGCAACCTACCTAGCCGTTCTTCATATGGGAGATCCTTGAGTCCCGAGACGTTCCTAGTGGCCAATCTCTGAACTGACTCTATTCTCAACACATCCTTTCGATAATGTGGCCTCCAAAAATTGAACACGGTATTCCAGATTTGGTCTCACCATTGACCTGTAAAGCAGCATCACCACTTCGGGCTTACGGCTGATGAAACTTCTCCGGATGCAACCCAGCATTTGTCTAGCCTTGGATGAAGCTTTCTCCACTTGATTGGCAGCCTTCATATCTTCACTAATGATTACTCCCAGGTCCCGTTCTATAACAATTCTAGTTAAGGTCTCACCGTTCAGTGTAGGTTCTGCAAGGGTTTCCGCTTCCAAGGTGCATAACTTTACACTTCTTGGCATTAAAGCTCAGCTGCCAAATAGTAGACCAATTCTCCAGTAAAAGTAGGTCCTGTGTCATACTGTCGGGTACGGTACCTCTGCCTACCACATTACATAATTTAGCGTCATCGATCCAAATAAGTTGGGACATCCTATTTTTAAGCGTACCATCTCCAACTGGATGGCTGCTTGTATCTCATTCTGCTATGCCCAGGCTGGATTACCCCTACACAGTAGAGTCACAGCCCATAAAGTTAGAGCAATGGCAGCTTCAATTGCTTTCCTCAGATCTACACCTATTGAGGAAATTTGCAAGGCTGCTACTTGGTCCTCGGTTCATACTTTCACTTCTCACTATTGTCTGGATACTTTCTCCAGACGGGATGGACAGTTTGGCCAAACAGTATTACAAAATTTATTCTCTTTAAATTGCCAACACTCCCACCATCCTATTTTGGTTAGCTTGGAGGTCAACCATACGTGAGAATAGGCTGCCTGCTTGTCCTGGGATAAAGCAATGTTACTTACCATAACAGGTGTTATCCAGGGACAGCAGGCAGATATTTTCACAACTCACCCACCTCCCCTGGTTGGCTTCTCTGCTAGCTATCTGAACTGGGAGACACGCCCTGTGCTGGGCAGGAAGGCACTCTCTCGCATGCGTGGTGCGGGTGACTCGAAACTTCGAGTTTCTTCAAGCAAGTCTGCTTGTTAGGCGTCCGCTTCGGGGCTCCGTCGGATGACGTCACCCATACATGAGAATAGCTGCCTGCTATCCCTGGATAACACCTGTTACGGTAACTGTGCTTTACAGGCCTGTAATTCCCTACTTCTGTTTTACTTCCACTTTTGTGGAGAGGGACCACATCCGCCCTTCTCCAGTCCTCCGCTACCACTTCTGACTCTAGAGAAGCTTTGAAAAGGTCAGTCAGCAGAGCCACCAGAACTTCCCTAAGTTCCTTCAGTACCCTCGGATGTACACCATTCGGCCCCATCACTTTGTCTGCCTTTAATTTAGCTAGCTCGTCATGACCACAGCCCTCTGAAAATCGATCAGTGCTTTCCACGCCTCCATCCCTAATTGCGTTTGTCTTATGTGGTCACACTCTCCTTTTTTAGATATATTCTGAATGTCTACTATTAAATCTATTCACTTCTTTCATCTGTGAAGGAGGCCTATGTATCAAACTAATGTAAATATATTATCATTCCCTGTTTCCAAATTAATCCACAATGCCTCTTCCTTGCCCTGCAGATCCTGCAATTGTGTGGCTTTAATATGATCTTAAGCATATAACCCTACTCCACCCTGCTTTTCTTCCTACTCTGTATTTCCTGAACAGATTATAGCCCCGATATAACTATATCCCAGTCATGGTTCTCCATAAACCACGTCTCCGTGATCGCCAGTATATTCAACTCATCTTTGTAAGGTTGGAGGGGATATGTGAGGCGCCCTTACAAACGCCAGGTCCCGGGTTCAGTGCCTTTACAGAGGTTTCATTAGGAAGAAAAATCACTGACAAGCACAGCCAGAAGTGATTGCAAAAAGAATATAATATAGAAATACAGAAAGCAAGATTCATAAAAGTTACAGTTAAGCATTTACAAATATAGACTGCTTCTGTGCTCTTGTAAATGAGAGAGAAAAACAGCTTCCTGAATAAGTGTTGTGAAGACAAAGAGGTAGAGAGAGAAAGGGGGTGGGGAGGGTGATGTTCCAAGCTTCAGGTTCCAGAGAGACAGGGGTGCTGCAGAAAGGAGGCTTTTATAGTTTGGAATCTTATTCTAAATATAGAAACTATTATATTTCCCAGTATCTTTCTGTTTATAATTTGTAAACTGTTTGAAACAATGGTTAGTTTAATTGATAAGGAAGGTAGTGGGATGGCATGGTAGATGTTAAGTGAATCTCAGGTTGAAACTTCTGAACACATAGATGCATTTCAGACTTTTGTTCTTAGATATAATGTAGAATCTGAACATATTGCAAACATAATTCACAATCATTGGAAAATTGTCCAGAGAAGTCCAAACTTCATTTAGCATATTCCAGAGCACGTAATTTAAAAGAACAATTGAGATTAAATCTAGATATAATGCAAGAAGATGCTAATATCAAAGGGTATCATTCAAGATGTGGATCTGCTCTTTAACTATTCAAGGGGCAGTGTTTGAAAACCCTTTAAATCATAGAAGGTACAAATTAAGACACATTACCACGTGTAAATCGGATTACGTGGTATATTTGATTAAGAACATAAGAACATAAGCAATGCCTCTGCTGGGTCAGACCCGAGGTCCATTGCGTCCAGCAGTCCGCTCACGCGGCGGCCCAACAGGTCCAGGACCTGTGCAGTAATCCTCTATCTATACCCCTCTATCCCCTTTTCCAGCAGGAAATTGTCCAATCCTTTCTTGAACCCCAGTACCGTACTCTGCCTTATTACGCCCTCTGGAAGCGCATTCCAGGTGTCCACCACACGTTGGGTAAAGAAGAACTTCCTAGCATTCGTTTTGAATCTGTCCCCTTTCAACTTTTCTGAAAGCCCTCTTGTTCTTTTATTTTCCGAAAGTTTGAAGAATCTGTCCCTCTCCACTCTCTCTATGCCCTTCATGATCTTGTAAGTCTCTATCATATCCCCTCTAAGTCTCCTCTTCTCCAGGGAAAAGAGTCCCAGTTTCTCCAATCTTTCTCTCTCTCTCTCTATTTCTGTCTTTCTCCCTTTCTCTCTAATGATAGGGGAAACGCCCCTTGCCAGACATGGTTGGGAAGTCAGCCGACAAAGGGCTAGATTTACTAACCTTCTTTCCATATCCAATCCGTTTCCAATTGAGGCAGGTCCAAAGAATTCACTAACCTAAAATATGCAGATGGGGCGATCGGAGGAACGCCCCCATCTGCCTGCACGAATCATGCATGCGCAGACCCATCCTAGCTGCGACTTTTTTTTTTAACTTTAAACTTCGGTGAAAAGGTTCAGATCCCAATACTGCCTCACACACATACTCTGTCGTCTCAGGTACCAATGCATCAGGGGGGGCATCTCATTAGAAAGAAAAGGGAGAGAGACAGAAAGAGAGAGAGAGAGAGAAAGATTGGAGAAACTGGGACTCTTATCCCTGGAGAGAAATGTCCCTGGCCAAAGAAATCTCTCTCCCTTTATTCAGAGTACTGCATACATATTTATAGCATTTCACATGGGTCAGTTTTTTCAGCATATGACTGTAGGAAAGACCATATTTGGTAACAGGATACATAAAAGCAACTAGAAAGAGGTAGCAAACATAAGGGGGGGGGGAATAGTGGGAAGTTTCCATTATAGCATATAATACTGTCTTGTCTAAGGTCTAGCAATGTTTCTTTTTTAACAAATGTTTCTTATCAAAACAAGTCAACTACAGAACAAAATGGGGACACAGAGCTCAGAACACAAAAAGAAGACTTTGTGGTTTCTTGGCAAAAAGATAACTGTTTCAGCAGTTCCTTTTACACAAGCAGGAATAGAAAAACTTACAAAGAATATATGTGCCCTTTCAATCCCCTCTTACGTCATGAAAATGACATCATAAGTGTACAGAATGAGCTTGGAGGGAGAGATAGTCCAGATATGTCCTACGATATACAGTGGTACCTCGGTTTACGAGTGCACCAGTTTGCAAGTGTTTTGCAAAACGAGCAAAACATTTGCAATACTGGTGCCTCGCAAACCGAGCTTACCTCGATGTACGAGCACCTCCCCTGCGATCCAGCACCCCCCGCGCGATCCGGCACCCCCTTGCTCGCGTCGCCCCCCCCGCCGCGATCTGATATCCTCCGTACCCATCACCCACCCGAACGTATCACTTACCCCCCCATCTGGCATCCGGCACCAAGGCACAGGACATGCTGGTGCCGGTGCCCGAAGATCTCTCATCCTTTTTGCTGGGCCTTGAGCATCTGCGCATGCTCAAGGCCTTAGTTCCAGCTCTCTCCGAGATTCTCTCAAGGGGGGGAACGAATCAAGCGAGTTTCCTTTACTTTATATGGGGAAACTCGCTTTGATATACGAGTAATTTGGTTTACGAGCATGCTTCTGGAACTAATTATGTTCGTAAACCAAGGTACCACTGTATATATATTTCAATAAGGTCTGTGGTGATTGCCCTCAAGTGCATTTTGTTTAAGTGGCTGGATCCGGAGGGCCCTGACTACTCTCTTTGGCGCAATCGCCTGATTGTACTTTTAATGTGGGAACGTAGAGACATACGAGACTTTTCTTCTCTCCCAGGCTGCATTTTTCAGCGTACCTGGGAACCCTTTTGGAACACTATGAACCCAGTGGCACGCTGCCGCCTCCTAAACTGTTAATTTATTGTTTTGTACCTCTTTATGTACATGCTGTTTGTTTTCGATTCTAATTTGCTTGGAAGATGTGGGTTTGACTTGAAGGAGGACTGGGGAGGGGAGAGGGTCAGGGGGGATTGGAGTGCTATTCATTGATCTTGCAATGAGCTTCACATGTTGATTGATGCTCCTCGTTGTTTGTTGTTGATCTTTCTCACTTGTCTCTTAGTGCTGATCTACTGGGGGGACAGTGGGGAATTGGAAGGTATAGGAGTTATGTTGAACTGTTCTTTCTGACAAAATGTGAGCATGTTTTTGTATATCTTGCTGCATTTGTATTACTTTGCTTTGAGCTCAATAAAAATATATTTGTCATTATATTTCAATAAGAAGGTGTTTAACCCATCCTTGCATCCAGCTAAAGTATTGGTCCCAAGGATTAAATAATCCAGAATTACGTTTGAGCTCAGCAGAGAGGTCCTCCAATTTAAGGCGGGAGACAACACATGAACAGGTGAAAACAACATAAGCAATGAGAATACAAATAATACAAATAATAAATAATCCAAGCAACATTGGCTTGTACCTAGTCTCTGGTCTTGTACCCATCGGGGACCCCTCTTGGTCAAAACTTCCGGGAAGGTCGGGGGTCTGTGGTTGGGACCGGTAGGTGCTAACCAGGGCTGCAGTAGAGCGATGAACAGCAGAGTTGACTGTACCATTTAATCACAGGGACCAGGCAGCCAAGAGCTAGAGAGTCAGTCAGCAGGGAGGTCACGCCAGGTTCGGAGAGAAACATGAGCCAGTTTGGTGATGCGGTCAACATCTTCCTCGAGCATGGTACCGTCATCATCAAGGTCAAGGCAGCAGTTAGAGAGGTGGAACTTGCCACAGATGCCACCTTCTGCAGCCAGCAAGTAATCTAGGGCCAGGCGATTCTGGTACATGGCAGTGGAAAAGTTCAAGAACAGCCTGCAAGCAAATTATGCAGTTGGGCATGTAGATTGGGGTCTGACAACCCCAGGAGCCATCTTAGCAGGTCCATAAGCAGCAATGATCCATTCATCAGGCCAGTTGTCACCCCATTTTCCAATCTGTATGGGTGGAGAGTGCTAACCGCTTTTGGCGACCCCTAGTGTCGAACACAGGGGCTCCCAGGCGTTCGCCGTCGGCCAGCAGTAGCTGGAAGGAGCTGGGACGGATCATTCCAAGTACACATGTACCAGTCTGGTGAGCAGGCAGCCAAGGGTAAGCATCGGGAGCTGGCCATCGGGCGTAGAAAGTTCCATGGAGCAGGTGCTGAAGAGGAGGTCCTGGTAAATTGAAGATGCAATAATGGAAGTCCGCAAGGCCCACAGTGGAAGTTGTGGAGTTGACGTGAAAGAGAGGTGCTGTGAAGGCAGGTCTAGCATATCCACTGTTCTCCCATACCGGTCCCACCACAGACAAAACAATTGCTGACATTAAGAGTCTGGCCTATAGATTCAGCAAACTGTATAAACAGATGCCTAGTTGTGACAGGAAAAACAAAATCTACTTTCATATGTGCATAAAAACGGGGGAAACACAACAGAAAATAGCACAAGACACATTCCCATAAAGGACAGGCTCCACCATGAGTGAAGGTTTCCTCATAGGGGCATTGCTTGAAAGGCATGAAGCTATAGAACACATTTGAGATAATAATGCTGCCAATCGAGGAACAGTATGAGGGGCAGTACCATGACCGTAAGCAACATCAAATAACATGCATGCATCAAAATACAAAGGCTCTGGGCAAGGAGGGTAATGAGGGGGCCCTCAGCACCTGCTAAAGGCACTGGGTGGGGGTTGCGATAAACCACAAGCTGCCAGTTACACTCAAACACTTGTAAACAATTCCGGTCCAAGAAAGTAAAAGGTCAGGATGTGGCGTTGCAGGTGTATCAGTCTCTTTAAACTGGTAAGGTCCATACTCGGAGAGAAAGGTGTCTGCACAGACAGGGAGGGACAAACACCAGCTTGAAAGGAGTTCAGGTATCATCATCCAGCAGCTGAAGCCCAGGGAGGTGAGTCAAAGGAGGACATTGACTTGGTATAAGTATGAAAATGAGAGACAATAGACAGATACACAATGTTCATAAGAGGACAGGGTGATAAGTTGGTGTGGGTTGCGCACAACTAGTAAGGCATGCAAGAGACCATAAGGATATACTCAGTGTGGGGGCACAAAAAAAAACCATTATGCCAGAAATGTGTGAATTGAGCAGATCCAGTGAGCACCATAGAATAAACACTGTATAAAACCTTTGTCTTAATAATATAACCCCTAACTAAGCAGCGCTCAGGCCATGGAATACAAGAACTAAAAAGAGATTGTGCAATTTAGATAGGAAAAAACAAAAATGCAAAAATGGGGATAAAAAACTCCAAAAATGGCCAATGGGATGTCTTCCGGGGTACCCCACAAACCAAACAGACAACACAGAGAGTACATGGCACAAACAAACAGAGAGCAGGCCTTAAACTGTCTTTCATCTGTCAAGGAGTCAGGGCAGAACTTAAATCTGCAAATAAACAGTTATACAAAAGGAAGAAGGAAAACAACATCATAGAACCAGACATATATTTGTGCACACATTAGCAAAGTAAATTTCCTGAGAACACATGGCACAATAATCAGAAAAGGCATAATCAGCTGGTCTAGAGTCTAACATCTGTAAGAGAAAACAAAAAATGGAGTCAATGGGCTCCACTGTCAGGCATAGGGCATGTCATCAGTCAAGGCACAGTCAGAGGAGAGAATGCAATCAGGGACACAACTGGCTAGTCTGTGCTTCAATCTACAGAAAGAAGCAGATCTGACTAGGTAAAACAAGATACAGTGTACAGGGTGAGATACAGAGGTAGTTTGAAGTATTACAGTGTCAATGCTAAGAGGCAAAAGAAACATTGTAAATGTTAAAGTGCAAGGGCATTTCAAGGTCACTTGAGGCACAACTTTTTTTTTCCTTGTTATTTTGTTTCGGTTCAGCAAAAAAATTATTTTTGCCAAAACTGGTCCAAGATAGCTATGCATGTATACCAACTGACTGCTATGAGAGAGAAGAAATCACCATCCTAAGGAAACGTAGACTCATTGGAAAGAAAAGTGATAGGGGAAATGCCCCTTGCCAGATACTGGTGGTAAATCGGCTGCCAACAATCGGCATCTCCCAGACCTGTTAAAGAGACTTGTATAGAGTATTGTAAAACAACAACAACAAAAAAAGTGAAACACTACAACAAGGATAATGCAGATCCACTGGTCTTAACAGATTAAAGTAGTAAATTGCACTTTCCACTAGAACATATGAATTAGTGTCAATTCTTAATTGCTTAGTTTATACTATTCCTACCCCAAAGAGCTTACCTAAACAAAAATAACTTGGAACTTTACTCACACCTGCCTATTCCAACTAGAATGTCCCTTATAATAAGGATGTAATACATGCATATACTTTCAAACATATGACACATACCCTGTTTATCAAAGTACGTTATCCTGTCTGCAACGTTCGGCAACAAAGAAACATAGAAACATAGAAATAGACGGCAGATAAGGGCCACGGCCCATCCAGTCTGCCCACCTCAAAGACCCTCCCCTACCTTTCTTTGTGAATAGATCCCACGTGTCTGTCCCATTTGGCCTTAAAATCAGGCACGCTGCTGGCCTCAATAACGTGAAGTGGGAGACTATTCCAGCGATCAACCACCCTTTCAGTGAAAAAGAATTTCCTCGTGTCCCCATGCAGTTTTCTGCCCCTAATTTTCCACGGATGCCCCCTTGTTGCCGCTGGACCCTTGAAGCAGAAGATATCTTCTTCCATCTCGATGCGGCCCGTGAGATGTTTGAATGTCTCAATCATGTCACCCCTCTCTCTGCGCTCCTCGAGTGAGTATAGCTGTAATTTATCCAGCCTTTCTTCGTACGGGAGATCCTTGAGTCCCGAGACCATCCGGGTGGCCATTCTCTGGACCGATTCCAGTCTCAGCACATCCTTAAGATAATGCGGCCTCCAGAATTGCACACAGTATTCCATGTGGGGCCTCACCATTGACCTATACAATGGCATAATGACTTCCGGCTTACGACTGATGAAACCCCTCCGTATGCAACCTATGATTTGTCTTGCCTTGGATGAAGCTTGCTCCACTTGATTGGCAGTTTTCATGTCCTCACTGACGATCACCCCTAAGTCTCGTTCAGCTACCGTTTTTGTTAGGATCTCTCCATTAAGGGTGTATATCTTACATGGTTATGGCCGCCCAGGTGCATAACTTTGCATTTTTTGGCATTGAAGCTGAGTTGCCAGTCCCTAGACCAGCGCTCCAGGAGGAGCAGGTCGTGCATCATGTTGTCAGGCATTGAATCTTCGTCCGTTGGGCTGATGCCCACAACAATGCCTAGTTTGGCGTCATCGGCAAATAATGTCATTTTACCTCGCAGTCCATCTGCTAAGTCACTTATAAAGATGTTGAATAGGATCGGGCCCAGGACCGAGCCCTGCGGCACCCCACTGATCACCTCCATCATTTCTGAGGGAGTGCCGTTCACCACCACCCTCTGAAGTCTACCTCCAAGCCAGTTCCCAACCCATTTCGTCAATGTATCGCCCAATCCCATAGAACTCATCTTGCTTAGTAACCTGCGGTGTGGTACGCTATCGAATGCAACAATCATGCTTCCTTGCTTCACCAAATCCACATTAGCCACAAAGCAAACCTGAATCTGCAACCTTTCCCATGTTTCCAAACCAAATTATTTTTCCATCTCCCCTGGTAATTTCTCAACATCACCAACTTCTCTTTCTCTGTATCTTGTCTTGTTTCCCCAGTGCTTTCTTGTACCAAGTTTCCAAATTTGTTAAAAAGTTGATGAACTTCCAAATACTAGATTCACTCGTGAAACAGAAATATGAATTAAAAAAAAACCATTCAGGAAACTTATCTAGCTAAATTATCACATAGATTGTTGGTTTGTCTTCTGCAAGCCTGCCATAACTGGCAGGGTTGAGAGGTTTCATATCATGATTAAAATCAGCACGATGTATGATATATATTCCCTCCCTCTTGTAAGAAGAAAAAGAGAGACAGGCAGGAATGCTGGCCAGAGGGGTGGAGGGAAAACAGAAAATCCCATACAAATACGGTATGCATACCACAGTTAGAATAAAAGAACATAAGAACAGTTCCTCTAAATATAAAATTGTTAAGAGAAGGTCCTGACACGGGATGAGCATTGTGCCACTGCATCAAAGCAGTGTTAACTAATAATTCCCTGTGCCTTTCTGCTAAGCACAACAAAATCAAAATAATTGACAATCTCATTTCAAATATGCAAAAGGGGTCCTAACCACTGGTAAAAAGTATTGAATTCCAAAGCAAACACTATCTTCCTTGCTTTTGGAAATTCTGTTCGTTTTAGCTCAACTACTAAGCTTTCTTTCTGTCTTCCTGAATCTTATGTATTTCATCTTACTACTCACAATTCCTATTCTGAATTTGAGGAAGTGTAATAAGTTTCAACTCTAGTCAGAAGTGCAGTATAGATTCTGACTTTTAACATCTAAATGGGTGGTTTCTCCCCCCCTGGTTCTCGCGGAGAAACCATTCAGCTACTCCCATCTCTGTTTAAGGCACTGTCTCAAAGAATTGTCCTATGTAACTAGACACACTGTCATTATCACTACAGGATCCTCTCTAAGGGGCTTTTCCAGATGATTGCTGTCCAGGGGGGGAGGCCACCACCCCCCTCATCACTTCTGCTAGCTTTTTACTCCCCATTCTGTCCCCTGCTCCATCCTGAGCATAGGAATTTGACGCCCTCATGAAGCTCAAGGTGTGAAAAATAATAAAAAATGCAAAATTTCACTAATGTATAGTTACCAGTAATTTTATTGTGTTCATCTTCAATCATGACACCAAAAGAATAAAGCATAATTGCATTAGCCGTTACATTAGCGGGAGATCATTATAGTTGCCAAAATGCTGGCCTTCTGATAACGAGCTCAGCTTAAGATCTCAAGACACTCTCATTATATACTTTTGGCTCAGTGTGATATCATCAGTTTCTTAACCAATAAAAATTAACAAAGGAGGTGTTTAAAGTTAGACAAAGAAAAAAGTTTTAGAAAATTACATTTGTTTGCTTATATTAATTTCTGAATATGCATTTACATTTTATAACATATCCAATATTCAAGAGAATCTACAATTATTAACAGGGTTAGTCAGCCTGCTTGTCATTACAATACAGGAGAAGGAGGACGAGAAGGAGGGGCTGTTCCTCCCTAAGCTGACAGTCTCAAATTTCATTGTCTTTACACAAAAGCCTTCCTAGAAAAGGAGGAGGAGGGGCTGGTTTCCCCCTCTCTATGCTAGAGACTGTTACTTATTTCCAGATGTTGTGCCCTTTGAATTTCTTTAGGTTGCAAATATATATATATATGTTTTTTCAAAACCCATTCTTTTGTTCAATACACAGCCACACATTCATATTTGCTTGGGCCCAAGCATTCCATACATTCATAACTTGATTCATAACTATATTTAATTCCTGTTATATCTTAGTTTGGAATACTTTCTTCCAGCCAGCCTAAGGCACATCTGGTATCAATTAACACCCCGATGCTGAGAACAAAGACTTGGAAAACAAAATGGATTCCAAAGACTGAGAAGATATAGAAAAGACAGCAATCAAAATGGAGTCCATGCATCTCATGATTTCCTTCATGATCTAGCCTAATAGCAAAGTACATAAAAAGAATATTATTATGCTTTCCCTTATATTAATCTGTAGTGTGTTTTCCTGGCTTTGGCTACATTTATATTCAGATTTTTATTCACCTTTTTTTCGTATGCTTCTGTTGGGCGTGGCCTTAACTAACACATATGCTTGTATCTAACTAGAACAGCGGTCTCAAACACGCGGCCCACGGGCCGCATGTGGCTCTCCTGGTTTTATTTGCGGCCCGCGGTCTGGAGGCCATCATTCTCTTTCTTTTGGAGCAGCAGCCGGCTCGTTCACTCAAAGCCGCGGGTTGGCAGCTCCTTGCGCTATCCGCGCCTGCGTCTGAAGCCTCTCTGATGTCACAACATCAGAGAGGCTTCAGACGCAGGCGCGGACCTCGCAAGGAGCCGCCACCCGCGGCTTTGAACGAACCAGCTGCCAGACATGCTGCTGCTCCAGTGGCGTACCAAGGGGGGGGGCAGTCCACTGTTCTCTTCCCTGCAGGGCCGACCAACTCTGGCGGCCCGACGTCAATTCTGACATCGAGAGGATGTTCTGGCTAGCCAATCACTGCCTGGCTGCCCGGAACGTCCTTTCCGACGTTAGAATTGACATCAGGCAGCGAGAGTTGGTCGCCTGGTGCAGAAGAGAAGCAGGGAGATGGCCTGTTCCCAATAGCGGCAGCAGCAGCAGCCTATTCTGCCGCGGCAGTGGCATGGGGGAGGGCAGGAAGGAAGAAAGAAAGAAGGTGGGGTGGGGATTGAGAGCAAGAAAAAAAAGCAAAAAATGGGGCACGGAGCAAGGAAGAAAGAAGGAGGGGGGACAGGGAACCAGAAACAAAGCAAAAAATGGGGCATGGAATCAGAGAAAGACAGACAGAAAAAAAGAAAAAGTTGGTGGAGGGAATGAGGTCTGGAGGAGAGGAAGCATACAGGAGGCTGAAGGAAGGGAAGAAGTATTGGATGCACAGTCAGAATAATAAAGTGCAACCAGAGACTGATGAAATTACCAAACAAAGGTAGGAAAATGATTTTATTTTCAATTTAGTGATTGAAATGTGCCAGTTTTGAGAAAGAAAAGATGTTGAACTTTAAATGTGAGTGCTGCAGAAAAAAATAGAGTACTTGGAGAGCCGCAGAAAAAATAGTTAATGTCTTATTAAAGAAATGACAATTTTGCATGAGGTAAAACTCTTTATAGTTTATATATCTTTCCTTTTAACTGTTACAGGAAAGTTTTATAAACTATAAAGAGTTTTACCTCATGCAAAATTGTCATTTCTTTAATAAGACATTAACTATTTTTTCTGTGGCCCTCCAAGCACCTACAAATGTGTCCCCGCAAAGGGTTTGAGTTTGAGACCACTGAACTAGAATTACCCAGAATCATACAAAAAACAGGCACTTTTGTAGAAAAACTCCACAAAAATACTGCACTATCATGTTCTGATATCCATTCCTTTACCGTCCCATAAACATCACCCCCTACTGGCCACAAGCCACTACTACTCAATCTCCCCCTAGAGAAAAAAACTCTGTGAAAAGGAGGAGGGGGTGAAAACTCTCACTGCCACCCAGAGGCACAGCGTGGGAAACTTGTTTTAAGTGAACAAAAGAAAACCCAGATGGCATTTTTTACAGCAAGCACAAACAGAGTTAAAAGATACCAAAGCTGCAGTTTTTGATGGGTGTTTGTCCTGTTTTGTTTTTTTTTTTTCAAGGCTCTTAGGAAGGGGAGGATCCTTAGTGCCTGTCTGACCCAGAACAAAGCACAAATCTCGCTTACCTTACCTTATAAGCAAGACACAGGAATATATAATACAATACAAAGCTTATACTTCAAACCTTATCTTCTAAACAATAGAAGAGGTTAAGCGCATGCAGAAAGCGTTAACCCCACAGACAACAGAGTAGGCAGGCGTGTCTATTAATAGCTTTCTTCCCAAAAGAACGTGTGGCCACATACTACAGGAGTTCCCTAAACTCCGTGAGCAACAAGAGTTCCCTAAACTCCCTGAGGCTTGCCAAAAGCCTTAATAATCATATAAGGGTATGGAAGACTTGAAAGAGGGCAGAAACCCCAGTGAGAGTCAGAAATCCATACTCACTCACTGTAGTCCTGGCACCATCTCCAATCCCAGACGAAGTCCCCAGCTGAAAAGGTTCAGATCCCAATATTGCCTCACACACATACTCTGTCGTCTATGGTACCGATGCATCAGGGGGCATCTCATTAGAAAGAAAAGAACACACATGCGGTTGCATGGCCAAAGAAATGTCTCTCTCTTTATTCAGAGTACTGCATACATATTTATAGCATTTCACATGGGTCAGTTTTTTCAGCATATGACTGTAGGAAAGACCATATTTGATAACAGGATACATAAAAGCAACTAGAAAGAGGTAGCAAACATAAGGGGGGGAATAGTGAGAAGTTTCCATTATAGCATATAATACTGTCTTGTCTAAGATTTAGCAATGTTTCTTTTGTAACAAATGTTTCTTATCAAAACAAGTCAACTACAGAACAAAATGGGGACACAGAGCTCAGAACACAAAAAGACCTTGTGGTTTCTTGGCAAAATGATAACTGTTTCAGCAGTTCCTTTTACACAAGCAGGAATAGAAAAACTTACAAAGAATATATGTGCCCCTTCATTCGGGGCCCAATTCTCCTCCTATGCAGCGGAGGTGGCAGCTAGAGAATGACACGGTAACAAAATTCATCACCGTTCCCGTCCCCGCAGATAACCGCGGGAAATAATCGCATGTCATTTTCTAGTGTCTTTTTCAACCTCAGTCCTTCTACACCAGCCAGCATTCTTCAAAGCAAAGCTTGTGGGTCAGCGGTTGTGCCCAATTATACTCGGATTCTTCCCTTTCTCCTTAAAAAATGACATGAAGATGGTTTCCCGCAGTTATCCGCGGGGACGGGAACGGTGATGAATTTTGTCACCGTGTCATTCGCTAGTGGCAGCCTCTTCCCTCCTTCCCTTCAGTGAGAGCCCGCAGGTATAAATCTGGCGCTGTACTTTGATGTACACGGGCTTTAAAATCACGGGCTTGCACTGCGGGAAAGGGCAGCAGAGAACAGGAGAGTCGGGGCGAGCAGGCAGGAAAGATCAGGGCAGGCAGGCTTATTCAGGGCTGCAGGAGATGGGGCTGGCAGGGCAGCAGAAGGCAGGGCAGTTGCAAAGGGCATTCAGCGACTGGTCCTGAGCAGTCGCTTTTTGCAAGCCCAGTCTGATCAAAAAAAGTTTAGTGAATCGCATCCCTGTCTACTTTGCACACAGTTCCCCTCATTTGCATGCGCACACTGGAAGCAGATTGGTACACAGGTTAGTGAATACTGCAGGAGGGAAATCTGGTCGCTAAGGGCTTGCAAACCAATCGGTACACAATCAGTTTGCTTAGTGAATTTCACCATCTTCCTTTCCATGTCCAATCCATTCCCGATTGCATGCAGGCCGACCAATTCACTAAAGGCCTGCATGCAAATGGGGATGATCGTTGGCACGCCCCCCACCCACCGCACGGATCGCTAGAGAGCGATCCTTGAGCATACGCAAACCATCTTCCTTGCCTGTAGATAGTCTGCGCATGCTCTCAGTAGGAAACTTTTTTTTTGCAAGCTCGTGGTTTTAACCCGCTTTAAGCCTGCAGGTTAAAACCATGACTGTAATACCCTTCTTGATTATACCTAGCATTCTATTCGCTCTCTTTGCGGCCGCTGCGCACTGTACCGTCGGCTTCATTGTTTTATCCACAATTACCCCCGAGTCCCTTTCTTGGCTACTCTCACTCAATAACATCCCTTCCATCGTATATCTGTACCTCGGGTTTCTACTTCCTACATGCAATCCTTTACATTTCTCTACATCTGCCATCTCGTTGCCCCCTCCCCTAGTTTGTTCAGGTCCCTTTGTAATTCTTCACAGTCCTCTTTTTGTTTTCAGTTCTACTACGTGCGCTATCCTGTCCTCAACCTTCGGTAACCTTGCCGCATTCTTGCATTAACAAAGTCACATCATCCACAAAGCAAACATGAATCTGCTACCTTTCCTAGTTTTCCAACCCAAATTATTTTCCCTCTCCCTTGTTAATGTCTTAACATTACCAATTTCTCTTTATCTTCTCTTGTTTCCCCAGTTCCTTCATATATACATAAGAATTGCCGCTGCTGGGTCAGACCAGTGGTCCGTCGTGCCCAGCAGTCTGCTCAAGCAGCGGCCCCCAGGTCAAAGACCAGTGCTCTAAATGAGTCCAGCCTCACCTGCGTACGTTCCAGTTTAGCAGGAACTTGTCCAACTTTGTCTTGAATCCTTGGAGGGTGTTTTCCCCTATGACAGACTCTGGAAGAGCGTTCCAGTTTTCTACCACTCTGGGTGAAGAAGAACTTCCTTTTGTTTGTACGAAATCTATCCCCTTTCAACTTTAGAGAGTGCCCTCTCGTTCTCCCTACCTTGGAGAGGGTGAACAATCTGTCTTTATCTGCAAAGTCTATTCCCTTCAGTATTTTGAATGTTTCAATCATGTCCCCTACTGTCTATAATTCTCCATTCTGTTTACCTCTGCTAAACCACAAGATCGGGGGAGAAAAGCCAGTCCAAGCATGGCTGTCCAAAGCCTGTGACCATTTCACAACTAACTTGTATACTTATAGGCAAAATGAATTGCAATCCCTAAAACTCCCTATTATACCATACACTAAGAACAATGTTCCTGGCTCCTGTTTCTCTCAAAACTTCAAAAATGTGCACACTGCTTTAACTTGGGTACGAGACATAAACGCACCCGAAGAATGGGCCGCGAAATGGCAAATGAGGTTCAACATGGATAAGTGCAAGGTGATGCATGTCGGTAACAAAAACCATATGCATGAATACAGGATGTCCGGTGCTATACTCGGAGAGAGCCCCCTGGAAAGAGACTTGGGAGTACTTGTAGACAAGTCAATGAAACCGTCTGCGAAATATGCAGCGGCAGCAAAAAGGGCAAACAGAATGCTAGGAATGATTAAGATGGGATCACAAACAGATCTGAGAAGGTTATCATGCCGCTGTACTGGGCCATTGTACGCCCCCACCTGGAAAACTGTGTCCAACACTGGTCGCCGTACATGAAAAAGGACATAGTACTACTCAAAAGGGTCCAGGGACTGGAGGAGTTGCCGTACAATGAGAGGCTAGAGAAACTGGGCGTCTTCTCCCTTGAAAAGAGGAGACTGAGAGGGGACATGATCAAAACATCCAAGATACTGAAGGGAACTGACTTAGGAGAGAAAGAGAGATTGTTCACCCTCTCCAAGGTGAAGAGAGCGAGAGGGCACTCGCTAAAGTTAGAAGGGAAAAGATTCTGTACAAAGTAAGGAAGTTCTTCTTCACCCAGAGAGTGGTAGAAATCTGGAACGCTCTTCCGGAGGCTGTTATAGGGGAAAACACCCTCCAGGGATTCAAGACAAAATTAGACAAGTTCCTGCTGAACCAGAATGTACGCAGGTAAGGCTAGACTCAGAGAGGGCACTGGTCTTTGACCTAAGGGCCGCCGCAGGAGCGGATTGCTGGGCACGATGGACCACTGGTCTGATCCAGCAGCAGCAATTCTTAATCTAAATACACTACGATGCACAGCATTCTTATAACCAATGCAGAAAAGTCGGCCAGTTTAAACTTGTGCTACGTAAGGTCCCACAAAGCTATATAAAATTTGAACGTTTCCTAGCACCAAAAGATATCCTAAAATTGTTTATTCAATGATTGTTTATGTAAATCTAGAAAACCAGTTCTTGGCCCCAACACCAGTTCTATCTAGCTAAGTTTTTCCTATTCAAACTCATTTATCATTGATTCTCATGTGAACTCCAGGGAGATATTGGCAGTACACAAATAAAGATTGCATTGGATTGGATTGTCTGCAAGCCTGCTGTAATTAGCTGAGATTGATTGATTGATTTAATTTTAATTTAATTTAATTCTTATATACCGCTAATAACCGTGAGGTTTCTAAGCGGTTTACAAAAATGATGCATTAAAGATACAATAAATAAAAAAAATTAATAAATAAGATAGGTACTTGGAAATTCCCTAACTGTCCCAAAGGCTCACAATCTAACTAAAGTACCTGAAGAAACAGTATGAAAATAAAAATATAAAGACAGAGGTAGAGATAGTGAGATAAAAAGGCTGCTTTGGTTACCTCATTGGAATAACTACGAGACAGCATTGTATCTTCCAAAACAGACAATATTAGTTTATTGGTAGTATAAGAACTTACAATTGTACAGCAGCACAGGCATATCAGAAAAATATATATTGTCAGTTCAGAATATGCAATGGAGAGAAGAATTTGCACCCATATGCTTAGCAGGGGGCTAGCAGTTCCCCGTAGCATAAGTAAGTGAATCTTTCTCTGGCTTTTCTTAGACTGCATGTGTTTTTTATACAGAGAAATTCTTCCTTTGTTCCAAAAAAGGCCATCCCCTGAATTCTAGTTATGTACTTCCCTATTGGTACATAAAAATAATGTACAGCTAACTCTTCCCTATCGTCCACGCCTCTCTCTCACCTCCACACACCCCCCCCCCAGTAAAAGGGGGGCCTTACAGAAACAGAGAACTGTTGCTGAACTCTCATCTTTCAGCACGGAGACCTGCATCTACTAATTAGAGGTTTTACAATTCTATGCATATTCGAGTTGGTGTCCTTGTAAGATGAAAAGTTGGCAACGAGATGGCTTTTCCACAATCCAGCTGTCTGGTTCCCATAGCTTGGTTCAGAGACAGAGAGTCCATGGTTTGGTATCAAGATCTTTCATCTTGTTACACCCATATGAGCAGAGCTCCTTGCTCATTATAAATGGTTTATGGCTTTTTCATCTAGAGCAGTGTATTGCAAACTGAGTGCCTCCTGAGATTTCAGGTGTGCCGCGACACGCTGGCGAGGGGGGAGAGTCGTCCACGCCTTGGTTGAATGCCTACAGGACATGCCTCTAGCGGCGAGGCTCATCCTGTAGGAAGTCAGCCCGTGCAGATGACTCTCCTCCTCCTCTCCCCGCACCTCCCAGATCCCTTCACCGAAGCGGGTCGAGGCCAGATGGGCCTCCACGCATGCATGAACATCGACGCAATGATGTCAAGCATGTGTGTGTCATCGCATCGATATCGACGCACTTCCGGGTGTCTTCCGGCCAGGGCACTGGATTTAGTGTGCTGCCGGCCAGAAAGTTTTCAAGACACTGGTCTAGAGCCTCGAACAAAACTGAAAGTATCAAGAAGATAATTCGGAGCCAGATCATTTATTATCTTATAACATAGGCGGCCAAACTTGAAAAGTATTCTTGCCTTGATCTGCAACCAGTGTAAAATGTCGATAGGAGTCCGAAATAGGATCAAATTTCTTTAGGTTTCAAGTTTCAAGTTTATTAAAAATTTGATTAATCGCTTAATCCACATTCTAAGCGATTTACATATTACTAAAATTACAATAAAAGGGGAATAATACACTAAATAGAACTGAACATACTATTGACAAAACTATTGACATAACAAAAATAAAACAAAAAAAATAAATAAAGAAAGAAAACATGAGGAAAAGCATGGGTAAAAGTTACAATATGTTTTAAAGATAGAAAAACAAGTAGGGAGAATACATAAGGAGAGGGAAAAGGCTAAATGTTTCAGTGGAAGATTAGAAGTAAAAGAATTATTATTAATTAGTGTAGAAATGATTAACTGGAAAAGGCATCTTTAAAGAGAAAACTCTTCAGCTTACCTTTGAATTTTTCTATGTTTGTTTCTTCCCTTAAATAGATAGGGAGAGAATTCCAGGTTTGGGGGGCTGAAACAGAAAAGATCGATTGTCGTCTAGTGTTTATGAATTTAAGAGAGGGAACCGATAGAAGATGTTGTTCTGTAGATCTTAATATTCGATTAGTGGTATATGGAATCAAATATTTATGAATAAATGCTGGGGTTTTGAAAAGAAGAGTTTTATATGTAAGTAGGCATATTTTATAAGTTACACGATGTGTGACTGGGAGCCAGTGGGCTTCCCTAAGAAGAGGTGTCACATGGTCGAATTTCCTTGCTTTGGTAATCAATTTTATAGATGTGTTTTGAATAATCTGAAGGCGTTTAAGTTCCTTTTGAGCAATACCATTATATAAAGAGTTACAATAGTCTATCTTAGATAAAACGAAAGAATGGATAAGAATTTTAAGAGACTTTTCACAAAGGAATTGAGAAATAGAACGAATTTGTCTGAGCCTAAAAAAAGATAATTTGACAACACTGCTGATATGGTCATGAAAAGTGAGTTTATTATCGAATATAATTCCTAAGATTTTTATTTTTATAACTTCTTGTAATGGAAAGCCCTTAATAGTGATTGGGAAATTAAGACTTAAATTATCTTTCCAGGGAAAGAGCATTGTATTTGATTTATTTATATTCAATGCCAGACGATTGATATTTAACCAATCTGATATTTTTTCTAGTTTCGTGATTATTGTTGAAATGTCCAAGGGATTATTAGTATCAATCATGAATATCAACATGATAATAATAATAATTAATTTTCTTGTATTCCACCCCACCAGCAGTTCTAGGCAGTTCACAGCAGAAAATACAATTTCAAAAACACTCTACTACATACATCAGTCAAATACAGCATTAGTTAAAATACAGTTTCAGACACATCAATTAAAACATAGGTTAAAAATAATTGAAATAAAAACACCATCATAAATATAATTAAAAGAATCATCATTCTTGTTTATCAAATAATATTAATACTAATTTTATTTTTTATATACCGCCAAAGCCATAGTAGTTCGAGGCGGTGTACAACAAGAACTGGACAGTCAGCGAAAAAAATAACAATGAAGTTGTTGGTTACATAAAGTCACAATGTGAAAGAGTTCAGGGGAAGGTTTAAGAGTTCTTGGTTACAAATCGGTTAAACAGGTTGGTTTTAATTAGTTTTCTGAAGTTAAGATAGGATGAGGAGTGCTTGATGATGTTGCCTAGCCAGCCGTTCTGTTGACTTGCTTGGAAGTCTAGAGTTCTGTAGAGGAATCTTTTGTATCGGCAGGTTTTTATTGTAGGGTGGCTGAACATATAGGTAAGTTTTTCATAATTTCCTGAATGTAAAGTAAGAATGGACTTGGGCAATCAACGGGCTCATCCAGGAGTTTATCTTCCCTGCCTGATACGCCAATGTCCTGTCCAAAAAACGTCTTAAAAGGACAGGCCCTAAGGGTGGGGAAGATGACCATCTCTGAGTTTCTGGTACATTTTATTGAGTAAGACAGTTTCAAGTAAAGAACCAAATAAGAGGGTAATAATTCAGAAAGTGCCTTCTAACAAATACACCCAAACTTAAAAATCCCTCTGGCCCCAAATGGCAGCCAATGCAGTCTGGCATAAAAAGAACTAACATGATCATATTTCTTAAGACCGAAAATCAAATGGACTGCAGCATTCTGAACTACTCGGAGTCTTAATAAAGTCTGTTTTTGGTAACCCTAAGTAAATAATATTACAATAATCCAAAGCAGACAATACAATAGACTGGACCAGCAACCGAAAGGACTCCATATCCAAAAACTTGTTAATGGTCCTCAATTTCCACAATATTGCATAACTTTGTAATTAACAAGTCTGCTTGCTTCCTAAATGTTAAGCTACGATCCAGAGTTATTCCCCAAATTTTCAAATTTGGTACTATCTCAAAGCCTTACGAGAGGCATAGAGGGATATGGGTGACTAAAATGACGCCAGGTTCACACCTGGCTAGGCCTCCGCGTGGGCAGATCGCCGGACTCGATGGACTGAAGGTCTGATCCGGAGATGGCCGTTCTTATGTTCATTGACCCTTCAATTGAATAGTAGTTTCCTGAATGTTTTCATTAGGGCTAGCTATAAAAAAAATCTTGGTTTTTTTCAGGATTAAGCTTCAACCTAACCTGTAACATCCACAATTCTACCTTTTTCCAAAATATTAGAAATTTGAGATGACCTTGCAGGGTAACAATATGGTAATGTCATCTGCATCTATATAGAACATTACATTTAACCTTTTCCTATCGTGTGTCCCAGACAGGGCTGTGGAGTCGGAGTCGGAGGAAATTTCGGGTACCTGGAGTCGGAGTCAGAACATTTATCTGCCGACTCCATTTTTGAACTTGGCATACCAATCACGAGCGATTCTTTCAGCTATAGCACCCACTATATACACAGCACAAATGTTGCGAGCAGCTTCTGCGGCCTTAGAACCTTGATTAAAAGCAAAAAGAAGGTGGTGTCGAAAATGCTCATTTCTCTCAACTTGACATTCCATTTTAACGATCTGAAAATTAACCAGTGCTGTGGAGTCGGAGTCGGAGGAAATTTCGGGTATCTGGAGTCGGAGTCTGAAGTACAAAAAACTGAGGAGTCGCAGTCGGAGTCAGAACATTTATTTACCGACTCCATAGCCCTCGTCCCGGATGGCGGGACATTCCAAAAATGTCGTTGCCATTGTATGTCCCATACTAATAAAGAGCCAGGAACACAAAATATTTGAATTTGCAGACTTAGGACTTATTTACATTATGTTTACAATAGCCGTAAATGATAACGGTGAATAATACAAAACTTTGCTAAAATAATTACGATTGGAACCAGCGTAACGTAAAATTTATTACGATAGGAAAAGGTTAAACTTTGGAGTAAATATGCCAAAGATACTAAGTGCTCTTTTTACAAAGCCGCACTAGGGCCTTAACGTGCGGAATAGCTAGATAGCCGCACGCGCTAGCCGCTACCGCCTCCGTAGTAGATTTCCGGCTAGCACGCACTAATCCGGTGCGTGCAATAAAATGGCTAGCACGGCTTTGTAAAAGGACCCCTAAGTATATGTTAAGCAACGTTGGAGATAAAGGAGAAGAACCCTGCGGAACGGCACACCAGTTCTTCCGTGGAAAAGAGTATTTCTCTTCAGTAAACACTTCATATGTTCTATGTTTCAAGAACCCACTAAACCAGTATTACCACTGATCCCAACTGAATCCAAGCAGATCCACTAGATCTAAAGCGCTGTTCAGGTCCAACTGCAGGATCAGGGAACTAGTACCAGTGTTAAACGATGCTATTACTGTTTCTGCGCTATATCCAGAGCGAAACCCAGATGGATTATCACAGCTGTGTTTTGATCGATCGGCATCATTTCGATGTTCTTTTTACTTGTAGCTAAGTATATCAGGTTACAATTCTCTAGAGCAGTGGTTCCCAACCCTGTCCTGGAGGAACACCAGGCCAATTGGGTTTTCAGGCTAGCCCTCATGAATATGCATGAAGCAAATTTGCATGCCTATCACTTCCATCATATGCAAATCTCTCTCATGCATATTCATTAGAGCTAGCCTGAAAACCCAATTGGCCTGGTGTTCCTCCAGGACAGGGTTGGGAATCACTGCTCTAGAGTACTCAAGACCAAGGATTGTACCAAAAGTCTGAATGCATCAAAAGTGAAATAGGGTCTGATCATCCAAAGCAGGGGTAGGGAACTCCGGTCCTCGAGAGCCGTATTCCAGTTGGGTTTTTAGGATTTCTCCAATGAGATCTATTTGCATGTAATAATAATAATAACTTTATTTTTGTATACCGCAATACTATAAAACAGTTCAGAGCGGTTTACAGGAGAAGAGACTGTACATTTACAGCAAAGATGCAGAGTCAGATTAACCAGGATAAAGTAACCAGTAACAATTAAAATTAAAAGTAAGATAGGTACTTAGAAATTCCCTTACTGTCCCGAAGGCTCACAATCTAACTAAAGTACCTGGAGAATAACAAAGAAGTGAAAAATAGAGATAGAGGAAAAATAAGAAATAAACATTCTAACAAGACTACATTGATCTAAAATACTTTGGAAGGATGAAGAGAGGAGAGAAAGGAATGTATACAGTTACAAGGGAGTGCAGGATGAGGATAGTAAGATCCAGGGAAGAAGCGGAAAGGAAGGAAGGATGGGGTTAGAGAAATTTATCAAAGAGGTAAGCTTTGAGAGATTTTCTGAAGGATGGGGCAAGAGAGATGAGGGTGGTAAGGCAATCATTCCATTTGCCAACTTGAAAAGAGAGGGTTTTGTCCAGGAATCTTTCAATGCATATTCATTGGGGGAAATCATGAAACCCCGACTGGAATACGGCTCTCGAGGACCGGAATTCCCTATCCCTGCACTAGGCCAAGGGTAGGCAATTCCAGTCCTCAAGAGCCGGAGCCAGGTCAGGTTTTCAGGATCTCCACCATGAATATGCATGAGATCTATTTGCATGCACTGCTTTCAATGCATATTCATTGGGGGAAATCCTGAAAACCCGACTGGAATACGGCTCTCGAGGACCGGAGTTCCCTACCCTGGTCCAAAGCGTCCATAACAGAAAGTGGCTTTTTTTTTTTTTAAATTAAAGAATTAATTTGAACATCTAAAGTCATAAAGAATTAATTTGAACATCTAAAGTCAGACCCCCTAAAATTTTAATTGTTGAAAGGAATGGGGTACTCTACTCCTTAGCATTTGTAGGAAATATTAGGCAATGTAGAAAATGAACAGAGGACTAAGAAAAGACATGGTCTTTAGATGCAGGATCAAATAGGCTTTATTATGTAATGCACTAGAGATGGCTTTTTACACAACGTTTTCGCTTCTAAGTTCTGGTGCCTAAGTTTTGTCCTGCGTGAGATTTTGTTGACATGAAAATGGCCTGACTAGAGTCAATGAGAAATTTTTTTTTTCCAATTCTTTATTCATTTTTTAAAAACTTACAATAAGTGTAACAGCATTTATAGCATTTTAAACTCAAATACAACACTTAATATTCTGTTAAAGTCCATATCAGAATTTATCCCCCCCTAATTAATTACATTCTTTAAATTCAAGAAAACCTACCATAAACCCCATTCCTATATACCTTCTTTAATATTCAAATCAAAAAACCCTTCCCCTCCTCTCCCCATCCTGGATGTGCATTTTTAAGGAGAAAAATAATATTCAATCATTACAATATTTTGTTAATGGCTCCCAAATCTCCTGAAATTTTCTAAAATTCCCCTGCTGTGTGGCTATTGTCCTTTCCATTTTATAAATGTGGCACAAAGAGTTCCACCAGAAAGCACAGTTACTTACCATAACAAGTGTTATCCAGGGACAGCAAGCAGATATTCTCAACATGTGGGTGACGTCACCAACGGAGCCCCCTAGCGGACGTTTTCGCAAGCAGACTTGCTTGAAGACCTTCAAGCTTGCGATTAGACCGTGCATGCGCGAGTGCCTCTCCCGCCCGGTCTCTGGCATGTGTCTCCTCAGCATGGCCTCAGTTCATAGAGCTAGCAAAGAAGCCAACCCCAGGGAGGTGGGTGGGTTGTGAGAATATCTGCCTGCTGTCCCTGGATAACACCTGTTACGGTAAGTAACTGTGCTTTATCCCAGGACAAGCAGTCAGCATATTCTCAACATGTGGGAGACCTCCAAGCTAACCAGAATGGGATGGTGGGAGAGTTGGCAATTCATGAGAACAGATGTTGCAAAATGGACTGGTCAAAATGGCCGTCACGCCTGGAGAAAGCATCCAAACAATAGTATGAACCGAGTACAGATTTCCTCGATGGGAGTCGAGCAGAGGAAAACAACAGACGCCGCCATCGCTCTGACCTTGTGGCCTGTGACTCGACCCGGCAGGGAGAGACCAGCGGAGTGTAACAGAAAGAGATACAAGTGGCCAACCAGTTAGAAATGGTCCGCTTAGAAACAGATCACCCCAAGCGATTAGGATCGAAAGAGATGAACAACTGGGGAGCAGTACGATGGGGGGAGGTGCGCTTCAAATAGAAGGCCAACGCCCGTTTACAGTCAAGGGAATGCAGAGCCACTTCTCCAGGGTGAGAATGGGGCTTCGGAAAAAAAGACAGAAAGGACAATGGATTGGTTGATGTGAAAATCCGAAACAACCTTAGGTAAGAACTTAGGATGGGTAAAGAGTACCACCTTATCATGATGGAAGACAGTGAAAGGTGGGTCCACCACCAAGGCCTGAAGCTCACTGACCTGACGGGCAGAAGTGAGAGCAACAAGAAACACAACCTTCCAAGTGAGAAACTTCAAGTGAGCCCGCACCAGTAGCTCAAACGGGGGTTTCATCAGTTGAGCAAGGATCACGTTAAGATCCCAACCCACAGGAGGAGGTTTGAGGGGCAGATAAACGTGGAAAAGACCTTTCATGAAGCGGGAAACCACAGGATGAATAGAGAGAGGTTTCCCGTCAACCAGCTGGTGAAAAGCCGCGATGGCACTGAGGTGGACTCGAATCGACGAGGACCGGAGTCCAGCACCCGACAAGTGCAACAGATAATCCAGGACAGAAGACAGGGAGGCCGAGTGCGGCTCCTGTCACTGTGTAGCACACCAGGAAGAAAAATGGGTCCACTTCTGATGGTAACACTTGCGAGTGGACTTCCTCTGAGACGCTTCCAGGACATCCAGCACGGACTGGGAGAACTGGAAGGAAGGCATCAAGTCTCAAGGAACCAAGCTGTTGTGCAGAGACTGCAGGTTGGGATGAAGCAGAGAAGGAAAAACAGGCAGAAGAAGAGGCTCCCTGGAACTAAGTTGTAACAGAAGGGAGAACCACGGCTGTTGGGGCCACCGAGGAACTATCAGAATCATAGTGGCGTGTGTAGACTTGAGCATGACGAGAGTCTTCAGAATGAGAGGGAATGGAGGAAACGCATACAGAAATAGGTTCATCCAATCCAGAAGAAAGGCATCCGCCTCGATCCTGAGAGGGGTGTAGACCCTGGAGCAGAAGCGGGGCAACTTGTGATTGAGGGGGGACGCAAACAGATCGACATCTGGAGTCCCCCAATGAGCAAACACCTGACGCAGCGTTGAGGAATTGAGGGACTTGTCCACCAGGCAATTGTTCCGGCCCTGGATATAGACCGCTCGAATGAATATGTTGTGGCGAATGGCCCAATCCCAGAGCTGCATCGCCTCCTGGCACAGGGACAGGGACCCCGTGGCGCCCTGTTTGTTGATATAATACATAGCGGCCTGGTTGTCTGTGCGAACCAGCACCACCTGGTCCTGAAGCAGGTGAGAAAAAGCTTTCAGAGCGAGGAAAATCGCTCGAAGTTCCAGCAGATTGATGTGACACAGTCGGTCGGCAGTGGACCAAAGGCCCTGAGTGCGTAGACCATCCAGATGAGCTCCCCAAGCATAGGTCGAGGAGTCTGTCATGAGGACCTTCTGCAGAGGAGGAGCATGAAACAGAAAACCTCTGGAAAGATTGGAAGAGAGCATCCACCAGCGGAGAGACTGCCTTGACAAAGGAGTCACGACAATGAGTGGAGAAACAGGGTCTCGAACCTGGTTCCATTGGGACGCCAGAGTCCACTGAGGTGTGCAAAGGTGAAGTCTGGCAAAAGGAGTCACGTGAACCGTGGAGGCCATATGGCCGAGAAGGACCATCATGAGCCGAGCAGGAGCCGAGGACAGGCGGGCCACCCTGTGGCACAAACAAACCAGGACCTCCTGACGAGGCCGAGGCAGGAAGGAGCGGAGGCGAACCGTGTCTAGGACCGCTCCGATGAACTCGAAGGACTGAGACGGACACAGCTGAGATTTGGGAAAGTTCACCTCGAATCCCAGACTCTGAAGGAGCGAGATAGTGTGATTCGTCGCTCGCAGAACCTCCTGGCGAGATGACGCTTTGTCCAGCCAGTCGTCGAGGTAGGGAAACACCTGGAGCCCCCGGAGACGTAAGGCCGCGGCTACCACTACCAGACATTTCATGAAGACCCTCGGAGAGGCCGCTAGGCCGAAGGGGAGAACACGATATTGGAGGTGGAGATCCCCCACCCAGAATCTCAGAAACCGGCGAGAAGCTGGATGGATCGGAATATGCGTGTAAGCCTCCTTCAGATCCAACGAGCACATCCAGTCTCCTTCGTCCAACAGGGGATATAACGTAGGAAGAGTGAGCATTCTGAACTTTTCCTTGACTAGAAATTTGTTCAGCAATCTGAGGTCCAGGATCGGATGCAAGTCCCCCATCTTCTTGGGAACCAGAAAGTACCGGGAATAGAACCCCGTATTCCACTGATCCGAAGGCATCTCCTCGACCACCCAGAGACAAAGGAGGGCCCGAGCTTCCTGCAGAAGAAGAGGTAACTGAGACCTGGCAGAAGGAAACTCTCTTGGCGGAAGGTCCAGAGGTACACGACGGAAGTGAAGGGAGTACCCTTCCCGGACAATGGAAAGCACCCAGCTGTCGGTGGTAAGACTTTCCCACTGAGGGTAGAAATGACGGAGACGACCCCCGATGGGAAGGGGGGAGGGCTCCAGAGTGAAGGGAGCCAGCTGGCTCCGACTGAAATAGTAAAAAAGACGGCCCAGGCTTTTGAAGGATCCAGTGGGGGAAAGAGATCAAAAACCAATCAACTGACACCATCAAAGGTCCCTTTGCCAAAAGAATCTTCAGAAGTGCTGGAGGCATTGCTAACAAAGATGAATGCCATGAAAAATTTACTTTCTGACACCAATATTAAAGTAACAAACCTGCGAGATGAAGTTGCCAACATATCTCATTAATTAGCTGTTTGTATGGCTCAAACGGAAAACTTAGAAAAAAGGGTTACAGGTATGGAAGAAAATTTTAATATATGCACTGCGGATCATAAGATGATTCAGAAGCTTAATAAAGAGATGGAAGACATGAGCAACCGCTCCAGATGGAATAATGTCCGTATCTTAGGTTTACCGGAAAAGGCAGAAGGGGGAAATCCAATTAACTTTGTGGAAACTTTCATCCCAAAATTGTTAAACCTCAAATTTTCTGCGCCCTTTGAAGTGGAGTGGGTGCATAGGATCCCATGAAGATTAAACAGTAAAGCTACTGGTCCGCGACCCTTAATCTTTAAAGCATTGCGCTTCAATCAGGCATTTGATATCTTAAATGCCGCTAAAGAGAGAAAGAATTTAAAATGGCAAGAGGGGAAAATAGTGCTAGTCCCAGACTTTGCAAAACGAACGGCAGATCTGAGAAAGCAAATGCTAGCCCTTAGACCACAACTTACACTTGGAGCAAGGTATGGATTACTATATCCATCTACAATGCGGATTACTTTGAATAATAAAACTTATCATTATGATAACATTAAGTCTTTAAAGGATTTCATTGATCAACAACTGCATGCAATGGAATAACTGTCATTCACCTTAAGGTTCTATAACAATCTTTCGGAGGGCATCAACATTTACTTTATTATCTGGAAAACTATATGAATTTTGGTGATATTTCCAAGTATCATATAATTTAAATTAATAAAGTTAGTTAACCTGAGGAAATTCTCTTTGAGATCAAAAGGTAGTTCCTGTGAACAGTGTCTCCTTTTCTGTTTAATGAACTGCAGGCTGCATGAATTTCAAGAGGTGGAGTTTTTTTGCTTGAATAGCTATACTGCCACCTGGTGGATTTTCACGGAATATATTGGAAATGTTTTTAAATAAAAGGAAATGCACGGAAACGATTTGAACAAGGAAGCAATTGAAGTAAGACAAGGAGGAATGTTGAGATTTGAAACGCAAGAAGGATCTTCAGTGCCATGGAGAGTTGATTATATATCATACAGGGAAAAGGAATAATATTTTGTTAAAGGAAGAGCTGTAAGACTAATAGTGCTGCTTGAAACTTTTATGGACAGTCAGCATTTTAAAGATTTCGTTAATGCTCATAAATAAAGTAGCGGGTTTTTTTGGGGGGGTTCTTTTTCTTTTTTAAGCTGCTTTCTTTTTAAGTAGGATCACATAGGTAAATGAAAAGTTTTAGTTTATGAAGTTTTTCATTCTTGTAGATTTCTATAATTAGATTAATGCTGATGATTAATTTTGAGAGTACTAGAAAATAAATAATATGTATGTAGGAGTGATGGATACAGGTTTTATGGCATTAGTGGATAATAGTGATTTGATATGCTGTTGATTTTATTTTATTGCTAATATTAGGTTCATTTCTCTGCAACGCTTAATTGAGCATAACGTTTGGTAAGCTAAATATTTTAAATGTAAATTTATCTAGGGTAAAAGCATAAATGTAAGGAAATGGTTATGTTTCTAAAGGGGAGTTAGGAAAGGAAGTTCTGAAATATAGTTTTACAATTTTGGTTATTAGCTGATTGATTTATATTAATAGAAATGTGATATTATAATCTTCAAGTAATAAATTGATTAGATTAGTTTTTAACAATCATTTTAGGGCCTGTCTAGGGCTATTTGATTATATATTTGATATAAAATAATTACTTTATGGCTGAATGTATGTGTTAATGTAATGTATTATTGTCCTGCAATAAGATGTTTGGCTTACTTTAGGGGAGGCTATGTTCCTCCTTTATTAGAATTTCAGTGGAATTGGGGGCTTGGAAGTAAAGTTGTCCACTGGTTGGGAGTACCCAAATATGAGAATCAAAGACCAAATGACCTGCCTGTAAACCAGCAGACTATTGTTTTATCAAAACTCAGTATAAGCCTATGATGTAGCAATGAAGTCTCAACAGCTGTTAAGTTTGTAAGTAGAGAATGACACGGTGGTGGTTTACCCGCGGCTACTGCGTTTAGCCGCGGGTAACCCGCCAAAAATGGGGAATGAAAATTAGCAGCCTCTGCGGGGACGGGGACAAGGCCATCACCGCCCCGTGGAGCGGTGAATGGTCTTGTCACCGCAGTGAGGCATAAAGGATCATGCGGTCCCCGCAGCCCCCGCATGTCCACCCACACGCCGGCTCGATCGTTTAACCAGCTTCCTCTCTCCACCTCACCTTAGTTTGCCGGCTTTCTTTTTCAGCAACCGGAACGCTTTCAAAAGAGCCGCGCACGCGCGGCTGCTCAGTATTCAATCTTCTGCTCTGATCCAACCGGAAACAGGAAGTTGCAGCAGAAGATTGAACTTTGAGCAGCCGCGCATGCGCGGCTCTTTGAAAGCGTGCCGGTCACCGAAAAAGAAAACCGGCAAACTAAGGAGAGCTGGAGAGCAGTAGCGTACCAAGGGGGGGGGGAGGGGCGAAAAAGGTAATGGCGCCAGGCCTTGGAGCACCGAGGCAAACCGCTTCTCCCCCCTCCCAGCTGAACCCCCGCTGACCCTCCTATCTCTCCCCCCCAAGTGAACCTTTCCGACCCTCCCAGCGAAAGCAGCAAACCTCCCTCCAGTAGCGTCGGCTTTCTCCTCCCTCTGCCACATCACTGATGACGTCATCAGTGATGCGGCAGAGGGAGGAGAAAGCCGCGAAGGAGGTTTGCTGCTCTCGCTGGGAGGGTCGGAAAGGTTCACGGAGGGGGGGAGATAGTAGGGTCAGCGGGGGTTCGGCTGGGAGGGGGGAGAAGCGGTCTGCCTCGTGCTCCATTACCTTCTTCGGGCAGCAGCAGCGTTTACAATTCGCTGCTGTTGCCGGCTTCAGGCCTTGTTCTCTGCCGGGTCCTGCCTACTTCTTGTTTTCATGAAGACAGGACCCGACAGAGAGGAAGGCCTGAAGCGGGCAACAGCAGTGAATTGTGAATGCTGCTTCTGCCCGATGAAGTTCAGGACATCGGGGAAGGAGCAGGGAGAAATCGGCTGCTGGCTTGGAGGTGAGGGTAGGGAAAGATTCGTGGAAGTGGAGAAATTGGCACGATGGCTTTGTGGGGGCTAGGGGGAGAGAGAAAGAAAGGAAAAAATAAAGAGGGGGGTCAGGGGGAGAAAGAAAGGCAGAAATAAAGACAGGTCAGGGGGAGAGAGAAAGAAAGGCAGAAATAAAGAGGGGGTCAAGAGGGAGAGAAAGAAAGGCAGAAAGAAAGAGGAGGGCCAGGGGGAGAGAGAAATAAAGAGGGAGGCCAGGGGAAGAGAGAAAGAAAGGCAGAAATAAAGAGGGGGTCAAGGGGGAGAAAAAGAAAGGCAGAAAGAAAGAGGAGGGCCAGGGGGAAAGAGAAATAAAGAGGGAGGCCAGGGGGAGAGAGAAAGAAAGGCAGAAATAAAGAGGGGGGCCAGGGGGAGAGAGAAAGAAAGGCAGAAATAAAGAGGGGAGCCAGGGGGAGAGAGAAAGAAAGAGGGGGGGACAGGAGAAGAAAGAAGAAGGACCAGAGACTCATGAAATCACCAGACAAAAAGGTAGGAAAAATGATTTTATTTTCAACTTAGTGATCAAAATGTGTCCGTTTTGAGAATTTATATCTGCTGTCTATATTTTGCACTATGGCCCCCTTTTACTAAAACGCAATAGCGGTTTTTAGCGCAGGGAGCCTATGAGTGTCGAGAGCAGCGTGGGGTATTCAGCGCAGCTCCCTGCGCTAAAAACCGCTATCGCAGTTTAGTAAAAAGGGAGGGGGAATATTTGTCTATTTTTATATAGTTGTTACTGAGCTGACATTGCATAAAGTCATCTGCCTTGACCTCTTTGAAAACCCACGGAATATAAATGATAATTAACATTTTCTCTGCGTACAGCGTGCTTTGTGTTTTTAAAATTTTATTGTTGTAGATCATTTTGACTTGGCCACAAAGGTAAGGGGGAGGGGAGCTGCTGAAAGACATCTAGTAATCCTTGCAGGTTTGACTGTGCAGGGAATTATTTTTGTAAAATCATGTTTTGTTATATGACTGGCATTATCTAGACTTTAATTTCTATGAATGAATAGAATGAAAATGATATAAAATTACTTGCTTGCGGGGACCGCATGATCCGGCTCACACAAGGAAGGAGGGGGTGAAAAGGAAAAAGTTTATCTTCCTTGGAAATAGATTCTGAAGTGACCTCATCAAAGAAGACCAGCACCAAATGTACAAGAAATCCCTTAAACAATGTCAAAAGAGCCCAAAATAGAAAACTGCTACTGCCTTGAGACTCCATTATTGAAGGAATCAACTTGAAATCACAGAAGAGACAGGAAAAGGTTAAATGCCTCATGGAATCCTCAGGTACAAAACACAAACCAAATTGTGAATGAAATCAGAGCAGACAGTAAGAATTATAAAATTGATGTCATTATCCATCTGGAAAAAAAGGTGTACTAGAAATAATGCCTCAGCAATACAATTTTCAGAAGTTCTATTTGCTCATGGTAAGGGAGAAGAGAGACTGCTAGTGATGGCAGGGGGACTGATAGAAGATATGAAAGAAGGGTGGTAGAAAGGAACAGATGGTAAAGGAGGGAGGGAAGGGTGGTGGTGGAAAGGAATAGAACAGACATTGAAAGAGGGTAGAGAGGAACAGACCCTGAAAGGAAATGTGGAAGGCAGAGTGGGGAGAAGATGCTGGAAGGGAAGAAGACAGATGCCAGACTATGGGGGAGTGGAGGGAAGAAGATGGGTGCTAGACGGGGACGGTGACGGGGCGGTGAATGGAATGGCAGTGGCGGGGCGGTGAAAGGGATGGCGGTGACTGTGACGGGGTGGTGAAGGGAACGGCGGTGACAGGGCGGTGCAGAGGATGGTGGGCCGGGGACGGTGCAGTGACGGGGACTGATTTTTTTCCCCGTGTCATTCTCTATTTGTAAGGGCCTGGAGGGGCATAATCAAAAGAAAAATCTAAGTCCAATTTGGACATATGGTGCTAGATGCCCAAAGTCGGCAGTGGTACAATGTCCATTCTCAAAAAATACATCTAGAATAATTTTTTGGCAAAAATCGTCTTGACATCCATGCCATTGATCATCCAGATCACCAGTACGTCTATCTTTATACCACATTTTCAACCAAAAATTAATCCAAGTCCCAAATGCCCAGAATAAGACCATTTAGACATGGGAGGGGCTAGCATTGTGATGGACTGGCCACCTAGACATGGCAATATTTGCTAATAGGTGGGGAGGGGAGGGGTGATGGTTGCGGGTCTATATAGGCGGGTCCGAGTTCACCATGAGATACTTAATTAGAAGGGTGGGGAGGGATTTGGAGAGTGGGATTCTGGATGTGCATGATTGTTTAAAATTAGGATGGTTTGGGGGATGGAAGAGATTTTCTTCTGGGTACCTTGGATGTGGGGGAATATTTTAATTAGTCATCTGTTAAGGGGAAATTCTAGAGAACATTTGATGAAAGGTATTGTGTTAAACAGAAAAATGAATCTTAAATTATTCTCTTTAAATGTTAATGGTCTCAATCATCCCATTAAGAGGAAGAAAATGCTTAATTTTTTGAAACAACAGAATGCGGATATATGCTATATCCAAGTAACACACTTATCGGCAGCAGAATCCAAGAAACTAGAAGAGGGATGGATAAAACATTGGTTTTTTGCCCCTGCTGTGGAAAAGAAGGCTGGGGTAGCTGTTTTGGTGAATAAGAAATGTTCAGCTAAGTTTAAACTGATTGCTGCAGATCCCTTAGGAAGATGGTTACACGTGGATATGAGCTTGGGAAATAATACGCTGGCGCTTTTCAATTTATATGCCCCTAATTCAAATCAAATTGAGTTTTTCAAAACTCTGCAAAAGCTGATACTACCACTGGCTGCTTCTAATATAGTAGTAGCAAGGGATTTTAACACTATTATGGATCCATTGATGGATAAAAAACCTAGTAAGATTTTGAAGTCATTGGGATTAGAAAATTTAATACAATCTTGTGGTTTGAAAGATATATGGCGGATCCTTCATTTTAATGAACGGGAATTTTCTTCTTGCTCCCATGTTCTAAATCATTCTCACAAATAGATTATATTTTTGTTTCAGATCAATTAGATCAGCAGATAACAAATGCCATCATAGACCCAATCATTTGATCAGATCATGGTGGAGTTTGGATTGAATTTAAATTTGCTGAGCAGGATAATAGTAGACCTGAATGGAGATTTAATAATACATTTCTTGCAGACTCAAACTTTCTTGAATAATTTCAGTTAAAAATGAATGAATATTTTCAGATCAATACCTCAGAGGAAATCTCCTTAGAAACCTTGTGGGATGCTTTCAAAGCAACCATGAGAGGACAAATCATTTCATATTCAGCATATATTAAGAAACAACTCAAAAGGGAATTTTCTAATTTGGAACAAGAAATTAAGGTTTTGGAGTTAAAATTGGCTGGAAAATGGGAACAAATTACATTGCAGGCACTTTTAAAATCTAAATGTAAGTACAATGAGATTTCTTCTAAATTGGTCAGGAAAGATTTGTTTTCTCAACAGGCCCTGTATTATGGAAATTTGAATAAAGCGGGAAGATTATTGGAAAATTTTCTTAAAGCAAAGAAAAAAAAGGTAAAAATTGTTGCAGTTAAAGATGAGAAGGGAGATGCCCATTCTCAAATTGGATTTTAAAACAATTTTTGGAATTTTATAAAGTTTTGTACTCTTCTGAGCCTTATTCAAACAAGGAATTAGAAGGTATAGAATTTTTAAAATTAATTAAGGGACCAAAAATTCCTGAGCATATAAAAAGAAGTCTTGAGGAGCCTATATCAATGAAAGAACTACAAGCAGCGTTGAAGTCCCTTAGAGTTGGATCCGCTCCAGATGGTGATGGTTTCACTGTAGAATTTTATAAATCATTTCAAAATACCCTATTACTACATCTGTTAAATTTATATCAGGTCCAACTAAATAAAGGTTGTATTACAGGTACTATGGCAGAATCTTTAACAATAGTTTTGCCAATGCCAAATAAAGATCCTACGTTGGTTTCAAATTACAGGCCTATTTCTTTGATTAATGTGGATGGAAAATTGCTAGCTAAGGTATTTGCTCTATGTCTGGCCAAAGCTCTCGGTATGCACCAAACAGGTTTCGTTGCTCAAAGACACTTTTCAAATAATACTAGATTGGCTTTTCATATGTTAAATTTGACAAAAGAAATGGATGATTCAGCCTTCTCTGAATCCTTGGATACAGAGAAGGCCTTTGATCGTGTAGAATGGACCTTTATGTATCAGGCAATGGATTAGTTTGGTATTGGTTCTGAATTTATACAAATGATTCAAACCTTGTATAGTTCCCCTTCTGTCAGATTATATATAAATAATACGGTTTTGTTTGGAGAGGGGAGTTAGACGGGGGTGTCCGTTATCTCCTTTGCTATTTGATATTATTTTGGAACCTTTGTTATTGGCTATTCAACAAGCGGAGGAGATACGTGGTATTCCTTATGCAGGTCAGGAATATAAAGTCTCTGCATATGCAGATGATATTTTGATTCATTTGAGGAATCCTGAGTCGACCATTCCACATTTACTTGATTTGATAGATTTGGAAAATTCTCTGGCTACAAAATAAATTGGAGTAAATCAGAGGTTCTTCCATTAAATGTACATTGTACAGAAGGATTATTTGATGTTTCCTTTTATCTGGAAGGAAGATGGTATAAAATATTTTGGGATTTGGATAAAAAGTACTTTGGAAGATACGATGAAAGTAAATGAAAAATCCTTATTGTTAAAGGTCACGGAAATGTTGTGAGCAATGGAACCATCTACATTTGTCTTGGTGGGGGAGCGTTCAACTGGTCAAAATGATGATTTTGCCTGTAGTTTGCTACCAAATGGGTATGTTGCCAGTTTATTTTCAAGGGTCCTTTTACAAAAAGCTAAATAGTATTCTGACAAAATTTATTTGGCTGGGGAAAAATGCAAGAATTGCTTTAGTATCTTTACAAAAACCAATTGCGGAGGGTGGGGTAAATTTTCCCAATTTTTATAGGTATCATTAAGCCTATATAATGCGTCAAGGTATGTATTGGATCCTCCCGGAGCTCATGGAACATCTGCCGGATTGGCTATATCTTGAATGGAAAATTATGTCCCCTATGCGACTATCTCAGGTATTAAGTATCAGATTACCTAGATACATGGAAAACAATTAAATTTATTGACAAACTTACAGATGTTCCTATAATGAACTCTATTTTGGGGGTCCTTATGGTTAAACTCCAAGATTCAAATAGGCGGTGCTGGGATCGCCTGGAAGAAATGGATGCAGGCAGGTATTCGGACATTAGATGATGTTATGTCTAATGGAAAACTGCTTGATTTTTCACAGCTGCAACAATCATTTGGCATTTTAAAGTCTCAACAATATAGGTGGTTACAGTTGAATGGAAAAATTAAAAAACTTATTTCAGCTTGCAGATCCTCTGCTACCAGACAGATCTAGTAGGGCATCAGGCCGCCCAGTGGTACAAATTGATTTCTGAATTTTTTAATAAGAAGCCAAAAAATAGTCTTAGAGATATTTGGAGCATCAAGATAAAACAGAATACAGTCAAACCTCGGTTTGCGAGTGTTTTGCAAGACGAGCAAAACACTCGGCAAACTTTTGACTCGCAAACCGAGTGTTGACTCGATTTGCGAGCACCCCCCCCCCGATAACCGGCATCACTCCCCCCCGCTCACAAAGGCCCCCTCGCTCAAACCCCCAGACCGGAGGGGGGGAGCAGTGCTGCTGGCCTCGGGAGAGGGTAGGGGGGGGTGGGAACGCATCAAAGCGAGTTTCCATTATTTCCTATGGGGAAACTTGCTTTGATAAACGAGCATTTTGGATTACGAGCATGCTCCTGGAACGGGATTATGCTCGTAATCCAAGGTACCACTGTATTTCTGTATCTCGTTGACCACGAATTTGGACTTGGAGGTTGAAATGTAGAGTCAGCATCTATGAGACAAACATGGTTATTTTTATTGCATAGGATTTTTTGGACCCCAGTTCATTTACAAAAAATAAAAAATTCTAAGTCTAATAGATGCTGGCATTGTCATATTAATATAGGGACTTTGGACCATCTGTTATATTTTTGTCCATTGATACTTGGTTTCTGGAAGTCAATTTGGGGACAAATTAATCTCATTCTTGAATCATCTATCCCCTTGTCATATGAGGCGATAATATGTGGTACGCTGTTTCATGTTAAACCTACTTTAGATAAGTATAGAAGTCGCCTTTTTCTGATCTTGACAGGAATACTCATAATTGGAAAAACCATGATAGGATTAATTTTACTTTTTGGTGGGTAACTGTGTGTACCACATACAAGTATGAAAGGGTGATGGCGGAACGTTTGGGGACTAATAAGTCCTTTAATTATGTACGGAGTTCATTGACTAATTTTATTGCATTATAATTAGGGTTTATGTTTCTTTCTTTCTTTTCCCATTAGAGTCCTTGCACATCCAGGGAGTGTAGAGGGGGTGGTGAAAACGTATTTTCAGAAGTTAAATTATTTCATTATAATATTGAAATCATATAATTTGTATTATTGTTTTAATAATTAAGATAAGGGAAAAAATGATTGTTTAATGTAATAATTGTATAGATAATATTGTGTTTTCATGTAGTTTGTATGACTTATCATTTGTATTACACTAACAAAGTTTAAAAATCAATAAAGATTTACAAAAAAATAAAATAAAGCTTTTTCCACATTCTGAACAGGTATATGGTTTCTTTCCACTATGCATCATCTTGTGCCTTTTTAAAACTGAGGGATCACGATATATTTTACCACATTCTGGACATGAATATGGTTTCTCTCCAGTATGAATCCTCTTGTGCAGGTTTAAATTTTATTACAGATTAAAGCTTTTACCACATTCTGAACAGGTATATGGTGTCTATCCAGTATGAATCCTCTTGTGCATTTTTAAAGCTGAGATATCACTATATTTTTTGCCACATTCTAGCATTCTGGACATGAATATAGTTTCTCTCCAGTATGAATTCTCTTGAGATTTTTTAAATGTGACTGCTGATTAAAGTTTTTACCACATTCTGAACAGGTATATTGTTTCTCTCCACTATGCATCACCTTGTGCCTTTTTAAAGCTGAGGAATTACTATATCTTTTCCCACATTCTGAACAGGTATATGGTTTCTTTCCAATATGAATCATGTTGCCTAAACCTTTTCCTACATTCTGAACATGTAAATTGTTTCTCTCCAGTATGAATCCTCTTGTGAATTTTAAATGTGACTGCTTAATAAAGTTTTTACCACATTCTGAACAGGTATATGATTTCTCTCCAGAATGAATCCCCTATTGTGATTTTTTAAAATGTGACTGCTAACTAAAGCTTTTACCACATTCTGAACTAGAGTTGTGCGGGGACAGAAATCCCACCTGTCCCCGTGAGGAATCCCCTCCGTCCCCGCCCATCCCTATAAACTTCAGAAATAGTTATTTCATTTAATTTTGCTACTGAATTAAGGCTCTGGTAGAAACCCATTTACAAATAAGCAAAGAGACTTTATTAATTTGGAAATATTAATTGGGAAGAATACATACTTTGTAAACTGGTTTCTACCAGAGTCTCTAATGTTTATAAATTTTTATCAACACAACTAATATACTACTTTATCCTGAAGCAAAAAAAAAAAAAATAGAATTTTTTTCCTACCTTTGTTGCCTGGTTTCTGCTTTCCTCATGTTTTCATTCAATTCCTTCCATCCATTATCTCTCTTCTCTCTGCGTCTTCCATTTGCTCTGTTAATGTACCTCTCCCTTTCTTCCCCCTTCCAAATTGGTCTGGCACCCATCTTCTTCCCTCCGCTCCCCCCATAGTCTGAAGTCTCTGTCTTCTTCCCTGCCAGCATCTTTGCCCCACTCTCTGTTCCCCATTTCGCTTCAGCATCTTCTCCCCACTCTCTCTTCCCCATTTCCCTTCAGCGTCTTCTCCCCACTCTCTTCCCCATTTCCCTTCAGCGTCTTCTCCCCACTCTCTCTTCCCCATTTCCCTTCAGCATGTTCTCCCCACTCTCTCTTCTCCATTTCCTTTCAGCTTCCTTCCCCCATCTTCCCCATGTCCTGTCAGCGTCCTTCTCCCCCCTCTGTCTTGACCCATGTCCTTTCAGTGTCCTTCTCCACCCCTTTGTCTTCCCCATGTGCTTTCAGCGTCCTTCTCCCCCCTCAGTTTTACCCATTTCCCTTAAGCGTCTTTTCCTCTCGACTCCACCTTTCCTCCTTTTCTCCCTCCCTGCCCCTTACCTTCGTGGCACTTCCCCGCTCGACCGACAACAGGCTCGGTCCGACAAACCTCCCTGCCCTGTAGCCGCGAGTCTAAATTACCTTCTTACAGCAGCTGGAGTACTGAAGCTGCTTGTGGCTGCCGTAAAGGTCATCTCTGACGTAACGCCGGTTGCGTCAGAGATGACCTTTACGGCAGCTCACGCAATTTCAATTCTCCAGCTGCTGTAAGAAGGTAATTTAGATTCACGGCTACAGGGCAGGGAGGTTTGTCGGACCGGGCGTTGTCGGTCGGTCAGTCGGGGGAAAGTACCACAAAGGTAAGGGGCAGGGAGGGAGAAAGGGCTGTGCACCATCCCCTAAGGCTGCACCCGGGGCGGTCCTCCCTCCCCCCCCCTTGGTATGCCATTGCCTTGAATTTTTCCTACCAGCCCTGCCGCAGCATACAGTCGACCACATGTCTTCCCCATGTCAGCGCTGACGTCGGAGAGAGGGAGGGCTTTGCTTAAGCCCTCCCTCCGACGTCAGTGCTTATATCGTGGAAGACTTCCGGTTGGCTGTGTGCTGCGGCAGGGCAGGTATGAAAGAGAAGACGAGGCTCGCAGCTTGAGTTTTCATCTAACCCCGCAGGATCCCCACAACCCTAGGAGGTGTCCCCATGGGATACCCATGACCCTAGGGGGCGTTCCCACGGGTCCCGGTGACCCTAGGGGATGTCCCCATGGGATCCCCATGACCCAAAGGGGGGACCCGCGGGATTCCCGTCGTCCCCATTCCCGTGCAGCTCTCTATTCTGAACATGTAAATCATTTCCAGTATGATTCCTCTTGTGAAGATTTAAATGTGATTGCTGATTAAAGATTTTCCCACATTCTGAACAGTTATACGGTTTCTCTCCTGTATGAGTCCTATTGTGTATTTTAAAAGCTGAGGATTCACTATATCTGTTCCCACATTCTGGACATGAATATGGTTTCTCTCCACTATGCATCATCTTGTGGTTTTTTTTAAAGCTGATGGATCTCTGTATCTTTTCCCACATTCTGAACAAGTATATGGTTTCTCTCCAGTATGAATCCTATTGTGTATTTTAAAAGCTGAGGGATTACTATATCTTTCCCCACATTCTGAACAGATATATGGCTTCTCTCCAGTATGAATCCTCTTGTGTGTTTTTAAAGCTGAGGGATCACTATATCTTTTGCCACATTCTGAACATAAAATCGTTTCTCTCCAGTATGAATCCTCTTGTGAACGTTTAAATATGACTGCCTAATAAAGTTTTTACCACATTCTGAACAGGTATATGGTTTCTCTCCAGTATGAAACCTCTTGTGTGTTTTTAAATTGGACTGCAAACTAAAGCTTTTCCCACATTCTGAACAGGTATATGGTTTCTCTCCAGTATGAATCCTCTTGTGCCTTTTTAAAGCTGAGGAATCACTATATCTTTTCCCACATTCTGAACAGGTATATGGTTTCTCCCCAGTATGAATCCTCTTGTGCCTTTTTAAAGCTGAGGGATCACTATATCTTTTCCCACATTCTGGACATGAATATGGCTTCTCTCCAGTATGAATCCTCTTGTGATTTTTTAAATATGACAGCTGACTAAAGCTTTTCCCACATTCTGAACAGGTATATGGTTTCTCTCCACTGTGCTTCATGTTGTGCCTTTTTAAAGCTGTGAGATTACTGTATCTTTTCCCACATTCTGAACAGCTATACGGTTTCTCTCCAGTATGAATCCTCTTGTGTGTTTTTAAAGCTGAAGGACCACTATATCTTTTCCCACATTCTGGACATGAATATGATTTATCTCCAGTATGAATCCTCTCATGTATTTTTAAAGTTGATTGCCGACTAAAGCTTTTCCCACATTCTGAACAGGTAGATGGTTTCTCTCCAGTATGAATCCACTTGTGACTTTTTAAACTTGACAGCTGACTAAAGCTTTTTCCACACTCTGAACAGGTATACGGTTTCTCTCCTGTATGAATCCTCACATGCAAATTTAAATGTGACTGCTTAATAAAGTTTTTACCACATTCTGAACAAGTATATGGTTTCTCTCCAGTATGAATGCTTTTGTGTATTTTTAAAGCTGAGGGACTACTATATCTTTTCCAACATTCTGAACATGTAAATGGTTTCTCTCCAGTATGAATCCTCTTGTGCCTTTTTAAACTTGATTGCTGACTAAAGCTTTTCTCACATTCTGAACAAGTATATGGTTTCTCTCCAGTATGAATCCTCTTGTGTGTTTTTAAAGCTGAAGGACCACTATATCTTTTGCCACATTCTGAACATGTAAATGGCCTCTCACTCTCATGGATCCTCTGAAGACATTTTAAACCTGTTTGATAATAAAAATTGTTATCACAAAATACAGATGTAGAATGTTTCTCTCTTATTTGGATTATGTTGTGCTTTTTTTGATATTATATAAAATCTTTTTAAAGTAATTAGTTTTATTCCTGTTTGTATTACCGTATTTTTTGCTCCATAAGACACACCTGACCATAAGATGCACCCACCTGTAGAAGAGGAAAAACCAAGAAAAAAAAATTCTGAACCAAATGGTGTGCCCTGTACCCTGTCCCCCCTCTGGTGGTCTAGTAGTAGGCTGGGACAGGGTACAGGGCATGTCTAGTGGTAGGCACAAATAGTGGCAGCCAGCCAGCTCCCAGCACGCCATCCCAACCAAACCCCCCCACTACCTTTCAAAATCACCCCCCCCCCCGCAGATACAATTTTTTTAACCCCCCGTACCATTTTTAAAAATCCCTCCCCCGCCAAAAGCCCCTTTTTAAAACATCTCCCTCCCGCCAAAAGCCGCACCCTTTTCCACACACACCAACCCCCCAAACACTCACCGCCGCACCTTTTTAAAACATTCTCCCCCCCCCCCCGCGCAAACACCTGCCGCCGTCATACCTTATTAAAAACATCATCCTGGTGGTCTAGCGCGATTCCTCCCTGCTAGTCATCTTGTATTTCCCAGATAGGAGCAGTGGAGGTCAGGCGCAAGTTTTCTGCGCTCCTGCCTGACACTGTGCTGCTTTCTGATTGGTTGCTGTCAGTTCTAGCGTCTTATGGTGCGAAAAATACGGTAATTGTTGAATTGTTATGGGTGAATATTTAGCCAGGGGCACTAAGCATAAGCTGCTAACTAGATTAGTCCCAGAAAGTCACATACTGGGCCATATATGGGCACCGCCATTAAAAACCTGGTTCATCAGTGATGGCTGGAAGCTTTGTGGATACTGCTGGTATATTCCGTGTAGTACCCACATAGCTAACAAGACACAACTCTGGTATTTGAGTGGTCTTACTTGTCCAGTTAGCTAAGCGGTTAACAGCATGGAATGTCACCACATAATGTACATCCACAGAATTTCAGGCTCTGACCTGATTCCACCACTGCCTAGATCGTGCTGGGATGGTCAGCGCTGCTACGACTGCTTGTATGATGGACCGTTTACTAGCAATTGCTGCTCTGCTCCTCTTTTTCAGTCTTGAATGCTGTCGAATGGACTTTCCCGAGTGAGGGACACGTGACCCAAACATGTCATCTCTACTCACCAAAGAGTGATTCTAAAACGGAATCGGGTTTTGCTCCTTGGGGTGAACTCTCGGGAGGGATTGGGACTTTTCCTTCTTTCTTTGAATTCCCTGTGTTGCTGGCTGTTGTTTTCCTTGTGCTCCTCTACAACACACAATCTCAGGCCATGACTTCTATCTCCTAAGTGGACCTTATTAAAGATCTAATAAGAGCTCCAACATTTAGATATCTTATGCCTCACGGAGACTTGGCTGCATCTGGGAGAGGAGGTGCTGTTACTACAATGCTGCCCCTCAGGTTTTAAGGTCTTTGATCGAAATCGCCAGTCTAGAAGAGGATGGGGAATGGCAAGACTCAGGCAAAGGAGCTACAGTATTTGTTGACTCTCCTCCTCATTCGGAAGCTTTACTACTGGAATTTTCTTCTCCCTCAGCCACCTATTATTAGTTTATTGCTCCCCTCCCCCGTGTGCATCTGAATGGCATAAGGTCTCCCAAACCATTGCAGATACGATCACTAGATTCCCGTCTCTTATTATTCTAGGTGACTTTAATGTTCATGTGGACACAGCATCACATCCGAAGACCTCCAACTTCCTCACATTCTTGTCTGACTTAGGTTTACCCCCAAATTTACGCCTTTTTCAACACATGACCCACCTGATATTTCGTGATCTCCCATAGATTACCAAATTTTTACTTATCCTTAAGAAAGCTGCTCTGGAGAAATCTAGCTCCCAGTTTCCATTATCCTATTCCTAGCTAAAATAACAGAAAAGCTGGTTTTATTAACAACTAACTCCTTGATCAAGCAGAGGCCATCCACACCCTTTATCCTAGACAATCAGGTTTCTGTATGGGCCCCAGTAGAGACCATTGTAAGCTCCTTGTGAAGTGACAAACGATAATTTGGATTTTAGTCACCCTCTTAGTCTCCTTGGATCTGATGGCAGCCTTTGATGTCATTCACTTATTCTCTACTGCTTCAAAGATTATCTTCTCTTGGGATATCAGATATGGTTCACCTAATTTCTTCAGCATTGATCATTCACAGGATATCAAGATGGTGATGCTTCTCCTTACTGTCATCTCACATCTGGAGCCCCACAAAGGTCTATTTTATCTCCCTTCCTATCTAATATCTTTCTTAGTCCCCTAGCTAAGCTCATTCAGGCCTTCAGTATCTATTCAGATGACATTCTGCTACAATATCACTGTGATCCAGTAGCTCCTAATCTAATTCCTTTGCAACAATGCACAAATGCCATAGCCCGCTGGCTCCAAGATAACCATTTGCTTCTCAACACTTAGACAAACGTGGTTTAATGAGATGGAGTCAGCATGGGTTCAGCTGGGGGATATTTTGCCTCACAAATTTGCTTGATGTCTTTGAAGGTGTGAATAAACAGGTGGATAAAGGTGAGTTAGATTTTCAGTTGTGGATTAGGAATTGGTTATCGGATAGAAAATAGAGGGTAGGGTTAAATGTCATGTCTCTCAATGGAGGAGAGTGAACAGTGGAGTGCCACAGGGGTCTGTACTGGGACCAGTGCTATTTAACTGATTTATAAATGATCTGGAAATTGGAACAAGTGAGGTGATTAAATTTGCAGATGACACTAAACTGTTAAAGTTGTTAAAATGCATGTGGATTGTGAAAAATTGCAGGCGGACCTTAGGAAATGAGAAGCCTGGGTGTTCAAATGGCAGATTAAATTTAATGTGGACAAATGCAAAGTGATGCACATTGGGCAGAATAACCTGAATTACAGTTACTGGATGCTAGGGTCCACCTTGGGGATCACCGCCTAAGAAAAGGACCTGGTTTCATCAGAGACAATACAATGAAACCTTCCGCCCAATATGCGGCAGTGGCCAAAAAAGCAAACAGGATGCTAGGAATTATTTAAAAAAAGGGATGGTTAACAAGACTAACAATGTTATAAAGCCCTGTATTGCTCCATGGTGCGACCTCATCTGGAGTATTGTGTTCAATTCAGTGGCGCTAGAAAAGGTTCAAAGAAGAGCGACCAAGATGGTAAAGGGGATGGAACTCCTCTCGTATGAGGAAAGACTAATACGGTTGGAAAAGAGACGGCTGAGGGGAATTATGATTGAAGTCGACAAAATCCTGAGTGGAGTAGAACCCGTCCCTCCCACTTGACCCAGCTACCCTTCTTCTTTTAGTCACCTAGAGCCTGTTTAGGTCTTTGCGACACACAAAGGAGAAATTAGGTCCTTACCTGCTAATTTACTTTCTTTTAGCTTCTCCAGATCAGTAGAGGTTAATCTTTACGAATGGGTATATATACAATCATGACCAGCAGGTGGAGACTGAAAACAAAACTGTGGAATACACTTCTCCCTCATTATTTGCGGGGGATACGGGCAGAGCCGGACCACGAATGGCGAAAAACCGTGAATATCCGGCTCTGACCCATCCCCACCTCCCTGCCGCCTTCCCGGCCTTACCTGGTGATCTAGAGGGCTTTTGGGGCAGGAGCGATCTTCCTACGCTCCTGCCCCGTGCAGATTGCCATGAGGAAATGGCTGTAGGGAGTTTCCGTCGTAGTCTCGAGAGACTACGACGGAAACTCCCTACAGCCATTTCCTCATGGCGATCTGCACGGGGCAGGAGCGTAGAAAGATCGCTCCTGCCCCAAAAGCCCGCTAGACCACCAGGTAAAGCCGGGAAGGCGGCAGGGAGGTCAAAAATATGTTTTTTAAATTTTCCCCCTCCCCAGAAAAAAATCGCGATTATGTGAAATCGTGAGTGCAGAAACCGCGAATGGGGAGGGGGAAGTGTAGTACATAAGATATTCCCTTCTCTATTCTCATCAGTCTGCCGAATAGCCAAGCAGAACTAAGAACTGAAAACAGAATAAACAATACTCCGAACAGGAGTAACAACTAACATACCCAAATGCTGTTGGAAAATACAGAGGAGAGATACCAGAAGGCAAATGTCCTCACAGCTTGCAAGCCAAGCCACAGCCACTGTTCATTAATTCTCCCCGGCCCTAGAAAAATACTAGAACCCGCAGCAAAAAACAAAACTGCCCACACAACAACCCCCAACAACACAACAGACAGGGTGGAGACCTCTACTGGTCTGGAGAAGCTAAAAGAAAGTAAATTAGCAGGTAAGAACCTAATTTCTCCTCCTTTAGCACTCTCCAGACCAGTAGAGATTAATCTTTACAAATGGGACGTACCAAAGCAGTTCCCATCACGGGCGGGACCCCCGAAGGGTCGACACCAGAACATGTTCACTGAACATCGCGTCCCGACGCACCTGAACATCTACCCAGTAGTGTCTGACAAAAGAATGCAAGGAAGACCAAACCGCAGCCTTACAAATGTCCACTGGAGATATGAGCAAAGACTCAGCCCAAGAAGCCGCCTGACCCCAAGAGGAATGAGCCTTGAGAAATCCCGGAATAGGCTTCTGCCTCAGAAGATAAGCGGAAGCAATAGTCTCCGTGATTCAGCACGCAATAGGAGCCTTAGAGGCGCCAGCTCCCCTACGAGGACCTGCTAGAAGGACAAAGAGACGATCTGATATCCTGATCTCCTGTGTCCGCTGCACATAAGAGCGAAGGACCCGAGAAACATCCAACTTGCGCAGCTGTCTTTGCTAAGAAGAGCCCTCCCGATTACCCAACACCAGTAGGACTACAGATTGATTGACATGAAAAAAGAGAAACTACTTTGGGCAGAAAGGAAGGAACAGGCCTCAAGACAACCCGCTCCCTAGAAAACTCCAAGAAGGGAGCCCTACAAGAGAAATCCTGCAGCTCAGAAACATGCCTAGCTGAAGTAATGGCCACCAAAAAGACCGCCTTCAGAGTAAGGACCGTCAAAGAGCAGTCGCCCAACGGTTCAAAAGGTGGGCACACCAGAACAGACAGAACCAGATTGAGATCCCAAGATGGAAGAGGGCCGCACGGGAGGCCTGATCACATCAGGAATGGCTGTCAAACGCTGACCTTTCACTAACCCACAAAAGACTGACAAGGCCGCAAGCTGAACCCGGAGAGAAGACCAAGCCAGTCCCCTATCCAGACCAACCTGCAAGAACTCTAGCACATAAGCCTGAGAGGTATAAAAGCCTCCGGGACCCCAAGAGAGTAGAGATCACCTTATCTGAACACCCCTTCTTACCTATGCAATCCCTGTCAAGAGCCAAGTCGTAAGACAGAAGGGAGTCGGATCGAACATGGGAATGGGACCCAACTTCAGAAAGTCGTCCAAGAGAAGCAGAGGAAGAGGATCCGCCACCAGATGCCTCACCAGATCCACGTACCACGGATGCCGAGGCCAATCCGAAGCCACCAGAATCACAAGACCCGGATGGTGAACAATGCAGAGAAGAACTCTGCCCACTAATGGCCACGGAGGGAACACATACAAAAGCCCCTCCGTTGGCAATGGTTGAACCAGAGCATCCAGTCCCTCGGCCTGACCGTCCCTGCGACGACTGAAGAAGCGGGGCAGTTTGGCGTTGCCACTTGTGGCCATCAGGTCCATCAGAGGCTGACCCCAAGCCTACACTAGCAACTGAAAGGCCACCACTCTCCGGGATCTAAGGTGTGACAACTGAGGAACATAAGAACATAAGAAATGGCTTCGCCAGATCAGACTCTAGGTCCATCCAGTCCGGCGACCCGCACCCGCGGAGGCCAAGCCAGGTGTTCCCTGCTGAGAAACCTTGTTTACTCGTATCCCCCAATGTGATTTGCAAGAAGTCCGCCTGAACATACTCCACCCCAGTTATGTAAGAGGCCGAGAGGTCCTGAAGATGAGACTCCGCCCAAAGCATGAGCCAAGCCGCCTCCTGCGCCACCTGAGTGCTCCTGATGCCTCCCTGACGATTGACGTAAGCCACCACCATGGCATTGTCCGACAGAACTCTAACCGCCTTGCCCATCAAAAGGGAGCAGAAGGCTAACAGCGACAGACGGACGGCTCTGGTCTCTAACACACTAATCGATCAGGACACCTCTTCTATGGACCAGGCACCCTGAGCTGAGTGACCTAGACACTGAGCTCCCCAACCGAGGAGACTGGCATCCATGAGAAGCACCATCCACTGCGGTAGATTCAGACTCACCCCCTGAACCAGATGAGAGGTCTGGAGCCACCAACGAAGACTGCAGCTCGCTAAGCCTCGCAGAGCTACAGGGACATCCAAACTGTGCCTCTGAGGCAACCACCGCCAGATCAGAGCATACTGAAGAGGATGCATGTGGGCCCGCGCCCACCTCACTACGTCCATCGACCCCAAGACTTGGAGGAAATCCTGCGCCCAAGGACACCGCCGGTGGACGCCATAAGGAGGCGAATCTGAGATTGAAATTTGCTTACCTGGGCCTCTGGAAGGAAGACCTTCCCCAAGGAGGCGATGAACAGCACCCCAAGGTATTCCAGATGCTGAGGATGGAACCAACCGACTCTCGGAAAGGTTGACCACCCAGCTCAGCAACTGGAGAAACTCCACCACCCGAGCCATAACCCAGGTGCTCTCCTGTAATGACTTCGCTCGAATCAACCAGTCGTCTAGGCAGGGGTGTACCAGAATGCCCTCCGACCGCAAGGCCAACGCGACAACCACCATCACCATGGTGAACGTCCAGCAAGCCTTGGCCAAGCCAAAGGGAAGCGCACAGAACTGATAGTGCTGACCCAAGTTCGCAAAGCGAAGGAAGCGCTGATGAGAGGCCTGAATGTGAACATGTAGACCTCCGTCAGAGCGAGAGAAGTCAGGAACTCCCTCGGCTGAACCGCCAGAAGGACAGACTGCAGTGTGTCCAAGCGAAAAGAGGGAATTCTGAGAGCCCTGTCAACCCCTGTTTAAATTGAGGCTGGGCCGGAAGGTCCCCTCCTTCTTGGGCACCACAAAGGAAATGGCATACCAGCTGGTGCTGCACTCCTGAGGGGAAACTGGAACAACCGCTTTGAGATCTAGCAAGCGCTGAAGGGTCTGGTGAAAGACTAGCATCTCCCATGCCACCTGACACGGAGAGGCTAGATATGATCTGGCAGACAGCGGGCAAACTCCAGAGCATAACCGTCCCGCACCACCTCCAGGACCCACTGATCGGATGTGATCTCAGCCCACTTGGGAAATAAGTTGTGTAATTGGGCACCCACCAGAACCAAAGGAGGCACCAGCAAAGAGCCATTGTGCAGGACGGGCAGCGGAGAACCGGCGGAGGGACTCCCAGCCCCCTGATGGGCCCCCACGAAAGGACTGCATGCGCTGAGCCAACTAACCCCCGGGGAAAAACCGGAAGCCTGGAAAGAAGCAGCCCCACGCCCAGGGCGAAACTTGCAAAATTCCCGCAGATGCCCCCGAGTAGTGTCACACTGACACGCCGGGCGGGCATGGTCCTCAGGCAGATGGGTCCTCAGTCCATCAGAGTCTGAACCAACTTATCTAAGTCCTCTCCAAACAAAAACAACCCCCAAAAGGGAAATTTTGGAAGTTTAGTTATGGACACGGCAACAGCTGACCAAGCGCGAAGCCACAAGATACGGCGCCAGGCCACACCAAAAGCCCCAGACTAAGCCGCAGTTCGCAGCAAGTCATAAAGAGCATCCGAGAGGAACGAGGCAGCCATCTCAGTCTTCGCCACCTCCTGATCCACTAAAGACCAGTCATCAGACTCGCGATCCAGGACACGCTCAGACCACCGAAACACGGCGTGAGCCACCAGCCCCACACAAATAGCCGCCTGGACCCCCAAGGAAGAGAAATCAAAATTCTGCTTAAGAAGTGTCTCTAACGTACACTCCTCAGAGACCCTAAGGGCAGAACCGCCCTCAACAGGCACGGTATGCCACTTAGCAATCGCCGAGACCACCACATCCACCACTGGCGAAATTAAGATAGCTCTATCCCCCTTCGGGATGGGAATACCAACGAGCCAGGGCGCGCGCCAACCGAAACGGTACCCCCAGCGTATTCCACTGCGCCAGCACGAAGCCCAAAAATCCTGAAACACAGGAAAAGAGCGGGAGACAGGACAGACCCCCTGAAGCAGAGGGTCCCCCATACGCAGGGTCTCCGGTGGCACATCTTCAAAAAGCAGCACCGAGGAGACCTGCTAAATCAGGTCTAAAGCGCATCCCTACGAATAAAAGGCGCACCACGGACGCCTATGCGCCGGAAGACAGGAGAACCCGACGCCCCACTGTAACCGGCTGTCCCCTCTAAAGGATCCTGGAAGCCCTCCAAAGCGTTCAGGTCCTCATCCATGCCAACACGCACCTCCGACCACCAATCTGCAATCCAAGCCCCCCGCGGGCACTTGGATGAGGGGACGCCAAATGAAAAGAGTGAGGCAAAACCACAGGGGGCGCACGTGGGACTCCCAACTGTCTGCACAAATAAAGAAATTAAATCAGGGGGAAAACCCCCAGGGTCCCCAGGGACTCCATGCTGAAATCTGCCCCTGTGTTTGCAATACAGGGGGTAGGTCAGCTGAGGTTGCAGACAAAATGGAGGAAACTGTCTGTCAAAATGGCGAAGATCCCGCCAAAAATAACCCCTCCTGGGCCTGTAGCGGCTGGGAAACCTAAACTGTCTCAGATGCTAAAGCAGGCAAGCCGGCATCAGCTGTTGAAAAATTCAGCTGAGAGGGAATCCTTTTTCCCCATCGTCGGCGGTTTGGGGAATCTCTCTGGAGGCAGTGAGAGAAGACCGGGCTGCCTCGCTGCCTTCAGCCAGCTCGCGAGGTACTATGGCCGGGGAGCTCTGGATGCCTGCAGCCGCTGCCGACGGAGCTCCACAGCCACAAACCGCCGAGTTCAGGCTGCCGAAGCTGGACCAAATTGTGTGAGAAGGGCACAATTGCTCCATACGCGACCTAGCTAGAAGAAAAGTGCCGGTTAGTGCAAAAATACAGTAAAATACAGTCAATTGACAGGGAAGCAACCCTGCAGACCAGCACTACATCAGGATTTTTTTTTTTTTTTTACAGAACAGGCTCTCGAAGCAATATGCCTTGTTTGACTTAGGGGGCAAGGCTTATCGCTGAGGTTCCTCTATAAAAATGTGGGGAGGTGGAGGAAGTGGGGGGAGGGCCTGCTCGAGACCCGCCGGGTTTGACACCCCCGAGGTCGGATGGACCCCCAAACAGGGCCCGCCCAAGCTCTATCCAGTCAAAAACAGGGACTAGAAACCCCCTAAACAAATTCCAACAGCCCTACCAAGGGAGATGGGTACAGCTCACTCACACCTGCTGGAGACTGAAAGAAGACTGATAGGACTAGGGGAAGGTACCTCTTATGTACTATTCCACAGTTTTGTTTTTAGTCTCCACCTGCTGGTCATGATTGGATATATACCCACTCGTAGAGATTAACATCTACTGGTCTGGAGAGTGCTAAAGAATATTAGATTAGATTAGGTACAAGTGGATCAATTTTTCACTCCGTCAAAAATTTGAAAGACTAGGGGACACTCGATGAAGTGACAGGGAAATATTTTTAAAACTAATAGGAGGAAATTTTTTTTCACTCAGAGAATAGTTAATGTAATGTAATGTAATTTATTTCTTATATAAGCTTTGGAACGAGTTGCCAAAGGATGTGGTAAGAGCGGATAGCGTAGCTGGTTTTAAGAAAGGTTTGGACAGGTTCCTGGAAGAAAAGTCCATAGTCTGTTATTGAGAAAGACCTGGGGAAGTCACTACTTGCCCTGTATCAGTAGCATGGAATATTGCTACTCCTTGGGTTTTGGCCAGGTACTAATGACCTGGACTGGCCACTTGAAAATGGGCTACTGGATCTCGAATCACCCCCGTCTGTATTTCTCACCCTTTTTGGTTCTCCGCTCCTCTCAGCAGTGATTGATTCACATCTAAACTTTTCAGAACATATTTCAAGCGTCCCGATTATAGGCGTCCTACCGCTGTCTAACCTGCCAATTAGGATGCACTTTTAAAAAAAACATCCCAAGGCAGGCCGTCTACACCATAGGCATCCGTCACTATTGAGGGAGACATGTAGGGATGCTTTAGCTCCCACAAGGTTAGGCGTGGTTTCACCCAGAAGTGGCTTTAGGCAAGCTTAAGTGACCCTGGGCCATGATAGGCGCCTGAAAGATAGGTCAGAAAAATGCTGGTCTACATTTCAAATAGAAGTGGGCGTTGAGCTGATTGTGGCAAGGAAATCTCCCTGCTGCGATCAGCTGAGTGGCTGAGGCAGGGAACTCACTCCCTGCGAAGTCAGGAGGGATGCCCAATCCCTCCTGATGCCTCTCCCCTTAGCATCAATGCCCTGCCCCACTCCCAGCAGAAGGAGTGCCCAATTCCTCCTGCCAGAACCCCCCCTGGAAACACGGCCCCATTCAACTACGATACTGCTGGGCCTGCCAGCCGGAGGGTATATGCCTCCCTCCAGATGGACCTTCTCTTTACAAGGTACGGCAGGGGGAGTGGGGGTTGGTTGATCAACGGGTGGGGGTGTGCCTATCTTTTGCCTATCGCGGTTGGGTGGAGGGGAGAGTCGGGGGCGGGGGATTTTGGCAGGAGGAACAGGGCACTCCTCCTGCTGGGGGATGTTTTTGGGGGGCAGGAAGAAGTGGGTATTCCTCCTGCCGACTGACTTTGGGGGGGAGGATTTGGGGATTCCCTGTTGCTGCGGTTGCTGCTGAGCTGATCACAGAAGGGAGATTCCCTTTCGATCAGCTCAGCAGCAACAAGATTCTCTAACTGGCGCCTATGGCAGACGCCAGTTAGAGAATCGGGGTGGTTAGGCAGGATTAGACAGCATCTCTCCGTCAGAACAGACGCAATTCTGTATAGGACACCCGTGTGCGATTCTCAAAAGCCACTTAGGCAGCTGCTGAGACCGGGCATCCTATACAGAATCAGGCCCTTCCTCTGTACTGCAGTCGGGCTCTTCATTTTACGTCAACTTCTTCCTACAGAGACTCTGCCTTAGTAACATCTCACTTACTTTACTGTAACGTAGTGTATGCAGCTCTTCCACAATCCCTTCAAAATACCGCAGCACGTTTCCTATGCCGAGCCAGAAGGCGTGATCATGTGATCCCATTACACTGGCTGCCTATCGCTTATAGAAGACATTTCAAGATCCTGATTCTGACCTTCAGAGCACTTAAGAGAGGGGACCCCGGACTATCTGGCAAAGAAAATGATACCCTATGTGCCAAGAAGAACACTTCGCTCCCTCAATGACCATCAGCTAGGCTCACTGGGACTCTACAAGAAAGAGCGCTTTTTTCTTTTCTGCCCCCACATTGGGGAATGCTTTGCCCCTGGGGTTCATCTGGTTAAGTGAATTCAAAGTGACTCATTTGCTTTTTGAAAGCTTTATCTTAACATTTTTAAGGACAGAGGAAGCAGGGCAGCAATCGCTGGGTACTATGTCCCATTTTTCCCCCACTGTGTCTGAACCTTTTCTATTATATAATTTATGGAGTTATTTTCTAACTTTCTGGATTATTTATTAATTATTTTGCAAATCATCTAGACATGGATGGTCCATAATTGTGCGATTCATCAAGTATAATGAATCAAACATACACATTAATCAGCCCTGCCTGGTTAAGTGTCAGAGAATAGCAGCGGTTGGTCCTCTCAGCGTGGTCTAAGCCATGGACAGCCTCTCCTCCTGCTTAAAACATGCGGAAGGATGCTTTTCCCAACTTCAATATCTGGTCATAGTTATTTCTAGGATCTTCATTAAGAAATGCTCCCAATTAGGAGATTTCGTGCACTCGGTAATTTTCCTAGTGTGTTCTCCGGTGCGGAATAAAAGGGATGGCAATGACATGGGAAAAGCCCAGGACATAGCCCACGTCATTAAACTAAAGCAAGCAGAAAAAAAAGACATTTGGGGCCGGATTCTGTATAGGACGCCTGGTCTCAGCAGCTGACTAAGCGGTTTTTCAGAATCACACACGGATGTCCCATTGATGGACAGACGCCTAACTCCACCTAACCATCCCAATTCTCTAACCGGCGTCTATGTCACAGGTGCCGGTTAGTGAATTTTGTTGCCGCTGAGCTGATCGCCACATGGGAATCTCCCGAGGCGATCAGTTTAGCAGCCGCGGCAGGGAACCCAACTTCCCTGCAAAGTTGCTCGGCTGAAGGGAAGCCCACTCCTTTCTGCTAGAACCCTTGAAGCTCCTTCATCTCTGGATGTCTGCAGCAGGAGGAGTACCCAATTCCTCCTGTCTCCACCCCTCGCGACATCCCCCGGCAGGACAGATGCCCACTCCCTCCTGCTGCTGGCCTCATCATGACCCGAAGCCCCACAAACATTCCCCTACTTCACCCCTGACACTCCTCGACACCACAAGATCCCAACAGTTCCCAAATGCCCCCATACTTTTGGCTGATGGCTGGAAAAGGAATGCTTACTACTGAAAAATGTTGTGCCTTCCCCATCCTGGTGCATTTTGGGATGCATTGGGGAGAGGCCTAAGGCCTTGATTGGCTCAGATACCTAAGGCTTCCTAAAATTCCAATTGACCAGATCCCATGGGAGGGGATTTAGGGATCTGGCCAATTGGAGTCGGGCCACTCCCAGTGCATCCCAGAATGCACCAAGAAGGAGAATGCCTGCCATTTTGCAGTGGTGGGCCTGCCGGCAGGAGGGAGTAGGCATTCCTCTTGCCAGCCATCTGAAAAATGTATGGGGACATTCAGGGGCAGCAGGGGGATCTTGGGGGGTGTTGGGGAGAGTCAGGGTGGAATCGGTGAGTATTTGAGGTGATTTGGGGAATGATGGGGCCAGCAGCATGAGGGTTTGGTCATCCCTCCTGCCAGGGGATGTCCCAGGAGCGGCGGAAGGATGAATTGGGCATTCCTCCAGCCATGGAAGGGGAGTGGGCATCCCTCTTTCCAGTCAACTTTGCTAAACTGACCGCGGCAGGGAGATTCCCTTGTCACGATCAGTTCAATGGCTGAGTCTATTTGAAATGTAGTCCAGCGTTTTCCTGTCCTACATTTCAGGCGCCTATTGCGGCACTAGGAAGATGCCTAGGGCCTCCTAAGCTCGCCTAAGGCCACTTCCAGGCGAAACCAATCCCACACCTAGCCTTGAGTGAGCTTACCGGCCCTTCGCACCTTCCTAGGCTCACATAAAAACCCACAATGTAGGCTGCCTGTCTCGGGGTGTTTTTTTTTAAACATGCATCCCGATTGGCTGGTTAGACAGTGGTAGGACGCCTGCCACAGCCTACAATCGGGACACCATTTATTGAATTTGCCCCTTGGTGTCTTTTGGTTTGCCATTAATAGCGTGTCCTCTTTGCAAATACTGCACACGTGACCCACTGGAACACCATCGGAAATAGTTCCCCTTTTTTTCACCAATGTGCCACATTTCCAAATAGTTCACACTCTTGCTGATATTGCTCCTGAAACATAAATGAAGAGGAGCTAAAAGACGAATGTTTGGGCTGTCCATCCCTAGGAATTAATGCTTTCATACATTCAACTCCACGTAAAAGGTTTCCCTTATGCATGCGTTCTCTGCTGTATTTCAGCTTCACCTTTCATTTGGAGCCTTTTCTACACTGACAACACAAAAAGGGTCTCACCCTGGGGTGGATTCTCTTGGGCAATAAGAAATGATATATCTTACCATGGCTTTTTCCAGTGGTGTCTTGCAGAATGGATTTCTTCCCTTTCTTCTTTCCCTGACGGAGCTGAAAATCCATTTGGTTGCTGTTTTTATTTCGCAAGGGTCTCTCTTTTCTCGGGTGTCTCTGGAGCTCAGGAATGCTTGTGAGTTCCCCGTCACTTTTCTCACCCTCAGTGACTGCATCTAGAGAGTCTCTTGCAGGGTCTCTCGGCTTCTTCTCCGATTCCGCCATTTGGTTGCTGTTTTTATTTCGCAAGGGTCTCTCTTCTCTCGGGTGTATCTGAAGCTCAGGGATGTTTGCGAGTTCTCCGTCACTTTTCTCACCCACTGCATCTAGAGAGTCTCTTGCAGGGTCTCTCAGCTTCTTCTCCGATTCCTGTTGATAATTAGTTGTGTTTTGACTCTCATTCCTCTGGAAAATATTCTCACCGACATTACCTGGTTGTCTTGGGATGGAATCAATTTCTAGAAGCCAGTTTTCTTGATTCTCCTCCCTCTTCGTCTCCTGCATTGCCTCAGTATCTGCTGGATAGAAACAAAAGATGGTAATCGTGCATTAGGAACTATGGAACGCTATTATTGTTTCTTGACATAATTTTCTGGGCTCACACGACCACATAGGATTTCTGAGATTAAGAAAATTCCACAAATTAACACATAAATCCTCAAACCTCTCTCTTTTTTAAAATTAGGTTATGGAACAAATTTTTGAAACAGCAATAAAGCTAAAAGGAAATTAAAGAATTAAAAAAAGGTAAAACAGCAGGAAATACAGCCCACATCAAAAGAGGAACTCAGCCACCTACAACTACATTCAAAGTCTGTTTCCCGCCTACAACCGCCTCTCTCACGAAAAATTCTAGAGCTGCCTCGGATCCAAAAATACATCAACCTTTTGTTTTATAAGCAAGTCCAATAGTTACAAGAGAACTCCAGAAAGAAGATGCTCCCAAAGAAAGAGCAAGAAAAGATTTAAACCTAAGCATGTTATTGCCAGTCTGGGGGTTTTTAATCATTTTGACGGAGACTTCAGTAGATGGAACCTAATCACAGTACCGGGCAGAACTTTGGGTTGAGAGTCCAAAGGGCAGAACCTTGTACTGGAAGTGTCTGTCTTGGATTTTGAAGTGAAGATACCTTCTATGGGCTGGGTGCAGGGGCACGTGAGTGTATGCGTCCTGTAAGTACATGGATACTATCCAGTCGTTGGGCTGTAACAGGGGCAAGACTGTACCCAGAGAGTGCATCCGGAATCGTTCTTTGTAGATGCACCTGTTGAGCTTGCAGAGATCCAGGATCGAGCGTTTGTCCTTGTCCATGGGGACGAGGAAGTTCCTGGAGTAAAAACCCCTTGGTGATCTCCTCTGGTTGGCACAACCTCTATTGATTCTGCCCGAAGCAGGTCCTCTCCTTGCTGCAGGAAAATTGGGTCATCAGATGAAGGGTGCCCCGCCCACTCAGGAGACAAATTCGGTATCCCTGCTTGATGATGCTGAGGACCCACTGGTCGGTGGTGATCCTGGGCCAAGCATTCGCAGACAATCTGATTATAGATAGATTTATGGGTATAACAAATTAGTGCTACTTAAACAAGTTACGTGCATATCTCTAGTGTTCTAAGGGTTTTCATGGAGGTGGGAGAGGTCTGTAGGTCCCCAAGAGGGAAAGAAGCATCGAGTTTCTTTTTTTCAGATCGGGAGGTGGGAGGGGCAGAACCCTGTGGCTGCAGGAGTTCTCAGAAGTTTTCCAAAGCAGGCATAGGTGGGAACCACTATCGGCTACATGCAGGGACTCAGGGCAGGGTGCAGACGGGGGGAGTTGCTGAGCCAGGGCATTCTGACGGCTCCTTACCTCTGCCGATTTTACATCCCCTGTTGCTGCCTTCCGTTCAGGCTGGCTCATGCAGACTGATTCTCAGGTATCACTCCTTTTCATGGAATTTTTCAGTGCAGGCACAATGCAAGCAGAGTTGGTTCAGCTTGCGTGTGTGCAGGGACAGGCAGGCACAATGCAAGCAGGGCTGTTTCAGCTTGCATGCTTGCGGAGACATGTGCGCACAATGCAAGCAACATTGGTCCTCGTGCATCGGATCCAATCAGCGGACGCACAATTCATGAGGATCCAGTGCATTCATCCTTCTCTTGCATCCCAGGCATTTCTTTGATGATTCAGGCATCTTCAGGGGGTGAGTAGAAAAGTTGTAATGGAGAGCTGTAGAAAACCCGACTGATGGGAATGGGCAGAGACTAAAGACTGGGGATTAGGGGGAAGCAGGAGGAAATGGGTAGTGCTCGGCCATGCCTGGTGGGGCCCTGGGCACTGCACGTGCTCAGAGAGAGAGAGAAAAAAAAAATATCTCTGAGCTATTGGAGAGATTATCTGCAAATGGGAGCTGATGGGACATCACCCACATGTGGCTGACTCATCCTGCTTGTCCTAGGAGAATCTCCCTCTCTACCCCCGAACACCCAGCATCTTATGCTATCTCTCTCCCCAGCCAACATCTCTAACTTTCTCCCCATTGTCCACTACCTTAGCGACGCAAATTCCACTCAATAGCAGCCTGCCACCAGTTCTACATGCTTTCCTCTACTGTGTTCCGCCAAAGAAAGAGGAAGTGACATTATTGAAGACGGGACCGCGGTAGAGGGAAGCCTGCAGAGTACACACAGGCTACTCGAAGTTGCCGGTAGTGATTCAGAGAGGGAGTGCAGCCCGATACTAAATTCTGTGCCAACTTCAGGTAATTATGCATTCCTGGAGAATTCTGCGCAAACTTATGTTCTTAGAGGTGGAGCACAGCCATTGGGATACAACCCACATGTCTAGAATATCTCGCACTGGAACATGTATTCTGCCTGTTCAGCAGGATATAATTTATCACAAGCCCAATTCACCTTCCTTGGGAGCTGCTTCTCTGTTAACCCTTTCAGGACCAAGGGACATATTTGTCCCATAATTTTAAAATCCTATAAATTTTGATTGGGATAGTCTACAGTTCTAAATTTGATATGTACGGATTCCATATGATACTGCCTTTATGTAAACAAACTGGTTCCGACATTCATTCATTAGCGTCGTTGCCAGATTGACGAGAAGATTCACTTGCCACACTGTCCATAAGCCAGAAGTTAGATTTTTTAAATAAAAATAATGATATTTCATAAAAAAAATCAATTTTTTGGCATCTGCAAGCCCTTTTTACCATAAAAATGTCGTCAAAACCACAAAAATTGGCCTACGATCCTTATGGTCCTGAAAGGGTTAAGCAAAAGACAGGATTAAGGTGCTCAACCGTGAAGACACAGAATGGGAAGAATTAGAGAATCAAGGTCTGCAGCTCACGAAAGCTCTAGAAACTTCTGTGGCTTTGTAAACTTTATCCAATGTTGGGCTCCATCAGTTGACATCATCCACTTGTGAAGACTTAGATTCTGCTCTCCATACAGATAAGTCATTTGTTTTACTCTCTATAGTTATTATTACTCTGCTGTACTCTAAGACCTCCTTATACTGCAGAGTGGTTATTGCTCACCAGTACACTGAAATACCTCCTCTTACTCTGTATTGTAGTTATTACTATAGCCCATATCATTCTGTAGAGTATCTGTTACTCACCCGTGTCTGAATGTCTAACTTCTCTCTCTCCTGACTCCTGGGGATCCTGGATATGTGTCTCTCCATCTTGTTTAATCCACGATAACAGATCAGGACTTATCCTTACAGAGCCTGTTTCCAGGAATAAACATAAAAACTCAGTTATACTTCCCTTTTGTTCAAAGAAAAATATGCAAACCAAGAAGACGAGGACTTCCTTATTGTATAATCATCCTACCCAGAATGGCATATGGCATACAGCAAATTGGGTCTAATATGGATGTTTCCAAGACTACCACAGGCTAACTTGAGTGTGTCTATCTTCATTATTAGCTGTTCCCAAATAGAACAAAATAAGCTACTATCTTTTCCTAAACAGTAGATTTACTTGCGGTAAGAGACAGGCGTATCATAATTGTGGGTGATCAGATCATAGGACCTCTTATAATTGCCATATTATTTCAGGTTCATATCCTGACTCCAAATTTTAATCACCTACGCCTGTCCCATCCTACCTGCCTCACCTATTTTGTGTAAAGATCTACATCTGCAGGTGTGCGCTTCATGAGCTGTATCATTGAAGTATATTGTGTAATAATGAAAAAATTAAAAAACCCACTTATCATGAAAGTGGTAAATATAAACCCTCAAATCATATGTGAAGAGGGAAAGCAACATTTATCTCAAATGGTGTAACCCATGAACCAGCGCTGGTTGAGAATGCACCTTTCTGACAGGAGAAACAGGCGTTTCAATCTGTCCAAAGCATATCTTCCTCAGGGGGTAATAACCAGCGTTGCCCCTCATTAAATTCTTATTTCAAAACATTACCGTTGTGGTCTAACGGCAAACGCAGCCGCGCAATGTAGTTGTTTTGAAAAACTGCTAATGAAAGAAAATCATCTCTCATTACAAGACTGCCCACCACAACTGTACAATGTAATCTTCTGCAGCCAGGTTCTGACCATTTGGGCTACTCTGACCCTGCATTTTAGCTCTTCTTCAAGAAACAGAGAATGATCTGTCTCTGATTTCAAAGGGAAAAAAATTTTAGGACACACAAGATGGTCTTATGGTCCCTCATGTTGTCAGCTAAAGATAGAGGTTAGTAGAGAGATCCTGATCACACTTGGAAGTTTCTGGAGCAAAGGAAGTGCAGAAAAATGTCTCCTTACCTAGGGAGATCAGAGTCTCATAATTCTCCTTCATCACCTCCCTGTAAAGCTCCTTCTGCCCTTCATCTAAATATTCCCACTCCTCCTGGGAGAAATGTTTGTGAGTTCCCTGTCACTTTTCTCACCCTCAGTGACTGCATCCAGGGAGTGTCTTGCAGGGTCTCTCTGCTTCTTCTCCGATTCCTGTTGATAATTCCTTGTGTTTTGACTCTCATTCCTCTGGAAAATATTCTCACCGACATTTCCTGGTTGTCTTGGGATGGGTTCAATTTCTAGAAGCCAGTTTTCTTGATTCTCCTCCCTCTTCATCTCCTGCATTGCCTCAGTATCTGCTGGATAGAAACAAAAGACGGTAATCGTGCATTAGGAACTATGGAACGCTATTAATGTCAAGAAACAAAGTTTTCTGGGCTCACACGACTACATAGGATTTCTGAGATTAAGAAAATTCCACAAATTAGCACATAAGTCTTCAAACCTCTCTCTTTTTTAAATTAGGTTATGGAACAATTTTTGAAACAGCAATAAAGCTAAAGGGAAATTAAAGAATTAAAAAAAGGTAAAACAGCAGGAAATACAGCCCACATCAAAAGAGGAACTCAGCCACCCACAACTACAGCCAAAGTCTTGATCCCACCTTCAACCACCTCTGATCGCATTTTCCCTCTCTCACGAAAAATTCTAGAGCTGCCTCGGATCCAAAAATACATAAACCTTTTGTTTTATAAGCAAGTCCAATAGTTATAAGAGAACTCTAGAAAGAAGATGCTCCCAAAGAAAGAGCAAGAAAAGATTTAAACCTAAGCATGTTATTGCCAGTCTGGGGTTTTTAATCATTTTGACGGAGACTTCAGTAGATGGAACCTAAGCACAGTACCGGGCAGAGCTTTGGGTTCTGGCCCAGAAATAGCTAAGAAGAAGGAATATTTAAATTAAATCAGTAATTTAAAGGATGGGTAAGGTTGGACAGACTGCATGGACCATTCGGGTCTTTATCTGCTGTCATCTACTATCTTACTATGTTAATATTTATTTACTAGTGTTTAAGCCCGTTAAATTAACGGGTGCTAGATGACCGCCTCTCCTGCTTTTGAACCTGGGCAGGGGCAGAGCAGAGCCGGGACGGGAGGGAGTGACGGTGGGAGAGCAATTTCAAAGCCTCGGCAATGGCGGCTCCTTGACCAATCCGCGCTTACAACGGCCCCACACTCGCGGTCTGGCTGGCTCCCCCACCAAAGCCCTTCGCAGCGGCAGCTCTTCCTGCATCCGTCCCCGTGTCCCAAGCCTCTCCGAAGGCCAGCTCCCATGAAAATGGTACCCCTCTGTCCAAAGCCGCGGCGGCAGCCTCCCTCAAGACACATTTCAAATCTGACATATTGTAATCACAAAACAGAAAATAAAGCACAGTTACTTACCGTAACAGGTGTTATCCAGGGACAGCAGGCATATATTCTCACATGTGGGTGACGTCATCTACGGAGCCCCGATGCGGAAGCATTTTCAAGCAAACTTGATTGAAGATTTAAGTTTGCTCTGCTGCTCCACGCATGCGTGCCTTCCTGCTCCACTAGGGGGTGCATCCCCTCGTGGTCTCCAGTTCACTTAACTAGCCAAGAAGCCAACCTCGGGGAGGTGGGTGGGTTGTGAGAATATATGCCTGCTGTCCCTGGATAACACCTGTTACGGTAAGTAACTGTGCTTTATCCCAGGACAAGCAGGCATGATATTCTCACATGTGGGTGACCTCCAAGCTTACTGCAGAGGGATGGAGGGAAGTTGGCAATTTAAGCAAATAGATTTCGCAACACCGATTGGCCGAATCGGCCATCGCTTCTGGACAGGGAGTCCAGACAGTAGTGGGAGGTGAAGGTATGAACCGAAGACCATGTGGCAGCCTTGCAGATTTCCTCAATAGGTGTTGACCTGAGGAAGGCTACGGAGGCTGCCATCGCTCGGACTTTGTGTCCCGTTACTCGACCATTCAGCGCGAGACCAGCCTGAGCGTAGCAAAAGGAGATGCAATCGGCCAACCAGTTGGACAAGGTGCGTTTGGAAACTGGGTGACCTAACCGGTTTGGGTCGAAGGACAAAAACAGTTGTGGGACTTTCCGGTGTGGCTGAGTGCGTTGGAGGTAAAAGGCCAACGCTCTTTTGCAGTCAAGAGTGTGGAGCGCCACTTCTCCGGGGTGAGAGTGGGGCTTGGGGAAAAACACAGGTAAGACAATGGACTGATTTAGATGGAAATCAGACACTACTTTAGGTAGGAACTTTGGATGGGTGCGGAGTACCACCTTGTCGTGATGGAATACCGTGAAGGGTGGGTCCGCTACCAGGGCTTGTAGCTCACTAACCCGCTGTGCGGACGTGAGTGCAAGTAGGAAAATTACCTTCCAAGTGAGGAATTTTGGATGGCATTTGTCTAGGGGCTCAAATGGAGGTTTCATTAGTTGAGCCAGAACCACGTTAAGGTCCCAAACCACCGGGGGAGGTTTGAGAGGGGGGTGGACGTTCAGCAGGCCCTTCATGAAGCGAGTGACTAAGGGATGGAGCGAGAGGGCTTTCCCTTCCAGGGGCTGATGAAAGGCCGCAATCGCACTGAGGTGTACTCGAATGGAGTTGGTCTTTAGGCCGGAATGAGATAGTTGAAGTAGATAGTCAAGGACCAGGTGGACGGGAACCGACACCGGGTCCTGGCTGTGGGAGGAGCACCAGGTTGAGAATCTGGTCCACTTTTGGGAGTAGCAGGTTCTCGTCGAGGTTTTTCTAGAGGCCTCCAATATCTCCTTGACTGATTGAGACACGGGGAGAGCAGTCAGGGGGAGAGAAACCAAGCATTCAGATGAAGAGATTGAAGATTGGGATGTAACAGTGAACCCTGACCCTGTGACAGTAGAGAGGGAAACAGAGGCAGAGGCAGTGGATCTCTGACACTGAGTCGAAGTAGAAGGGAAAACCACGGCTGGCGTGGCCAGCGAGGATTAGGGTGGCTTGTACCGTTTTCAGGTGGATAAGCGTCCGCCGTACAGGAACCTTCCCTCCCAATCGAGGAGGAAGGCGTCGGGAACGCGTACAGGAACCTTCCCTCCCAATCGAGGAGGAAGGCGTCGGCCTCGAGCCGGTCCGGGGAGTATATCCGGGAGCAGAAGAGAGGCAGCTTGTGGTTGTGAGGGGACGCGAACAGGTCTATTTGAGGCGTCCCCCACCGTTCGAACACTCCTCGTAGGGCCTGAGAGTGTAGTGACCACTCGTGTGGCTGGAGGAGGCGGCTGAGTCTGTCCGCCAGGCAGTTTTGTTCTCCTTGTATGTACACCGCCCGAAGGAAGGTGTTGTTGGAGATTGCCCATTTCCAGAGGCGCAGAGCTTCCCGGCAAAGGGGCCAAGATCCTGTGCCCCCTTGTTTGTTTACGTAGTACATCGCTACTTGATTGTCGGTTCGGATGAGAACCACTCGGTCGCGGAGCAGATGTTGGAAGGCTACTGCTGCGAGGTAGATGGCCCGAAGTTCTAGCACGTTGATGTGGCAGCGTCGGTCTTGTGCTGACCACATTCCTTGGGTGCGCAGGCCGTCCAGATGGGCTCCCCAAGCGTACTCCGACGAGTCCGTGGTGAGTACCTTGCTGTGGGGTGGGGTGAGGAAGAGCAAACCTTTGGAAAGATTTGAAGAGTCGGCCCACCAGCGGAGCGATCGTTGCAATGAAGTAGTCACTGTCACTGAGTGGTCGATCGGGTCCCGGTCTTGACGCCATTGAGACGCCAGGGTCCATTGAGGGATTCTCAGATGGAGGCGGGCGAAGGGTGTGACATGGACGGTGGAGGCCATGTGGCCCAGGAGGATCATCATCTGTCGGGCTGATACTGAGGTCAGCCGAGAGATCCTTCGGCTCAGACTTACTAACGCCTCCAGGCGCGGAGGGGGGAGGAAGGAACGGAGGCGAACTGTGTCCAGCGTGGCCCCGATGAATTGTAGGGATTGTGAGGGGCGTAGTTGAGATTTTGGGAAGTTTATTTCGAACCCCAGACTTTGTAGATAGGTAATAGTCTGTTGGGTCGCTGAGATAGCCCCTTCTTTGGACGGGGCTTTGATTAGCCAGTCGTCCAGGTAGGGGAATACCTGGAGGCCCTGGGAGCGTAAGGTTGCTGCTACCACCACGAGGCACTTGGTGAAGACCCGAGGTGATGATGCTAGTCCGAAGGGGAGGACTCGGTATTGTAGGTGCCAGTCCCCTACTTGGAAACGCAAAAACTTGCGGTGAGCGGGGTGCACTGGGACATGTGTGTACGCCTCCTTGAGATCGAGGGAGCAGAGCCAGTCGCCCTCGTCGATCAGGGGGTAGAGTGTTGGTAGTGAGAGCATCCGAAACTTTTCTCGTACCAGGAATTTGTTGAGGCGTCTCAAGTCTAGTATTGGGCGTAGGTCTCCCGTTTTTTTTCGGTACCAGAAAGTAACGGGTGTAGAAGCCCTTCCCCCGTTGGTCGGGGGGGACCTTCTCCACTGCTCTCAGGCGAAGCAGGTCTCGAGCTTCGGAGAGGAGTAGAGGTAGCTGAGTCCTGTTGGGAGGGCAATTCCTTGGGGGGTTGTCCGGAGGAATGGCCCGAAAGTTGAGAGAGTACCCTGATGAGATCACGCCAAGGACCCATGCGTCCGTCGTGAGTTGTTCCCAGCGAGGGTAAAAGGCTTTGAGTCGACCTCCGATGGGAAGGTGGTCTGGGACTATGGCGGAGGGGGCCCGCCCCCTTCCGCGTGTCCCGTCAAAAGGACGGGGATGGTTTGGTGGTCGCGGGCGGTTGGGACTTGGGCATGGCCCTGTGATGGGCTTGCGGACGTCTGGGTGGGGGCCGCGAGAAAGCAGGGGTGGACTTTTGTGGGTAGCGGCGCGGAGGGGCCCTGTATGGCCTGGGCGCTGGCGGTTTGGGCTTTTGCCGGACAAGGGAGGCAAATGAGCGTTCATGTTCGGAGAGGCGTTTTGTCGCCGCCTCGATAGTGTCATCGAACAATTCCTTTCCCACGCAGGGGAGGTTTGCTAACCGGTCCTGTAAGTTGGGGTCCATGTCGACCAGGCGCAGCCAAGCTAGTCGGCGCATGGCGATAGCGAAGGCAGCTTCTCTGGAGGAGAGTTCGAAGCCATCGTAGGCCGTGTGGAATAGATGAAGGCGCAGGTTGGAGAGGGACTCTAAAAGCAGGCCGAACGTTTCCTGTCGGGAGGCCGGTAGGTCAGTCTCAAAGGCTCTCAATAGTCCAATGAGGTGTTTGAGGTATGATGTGAAGGTGAAAGTGTAGCTTTGCACCCTAGAGGCCATCATTGCGTTTTGGTATAGTCTCCTGCCGAACTTGTCCAGGGTTCGGCCTTCCCGGCCTGGGGGTACTGCTGCTGAGACACGGGACGGGTGAGCCTTTTTCAAGGAGGATTCCACCAGCAGCGATTGGTGGGAGAGCTGTGGTTGCTCGAATCCCGGATAAGGTACTGTGCGGTACTTGGCCTCCATTTTGGAGGGTACGGCTGTGACCATGTAGGGGGTCTCCAGGTTCCTGGAGAAGGCCTGTTGGAGTACCGGGTTAGGTGGTAAGCGGAGGGACTCTCTGGGCAGTGATGGCATATCCAGCTCCGCCAGGTATTCTTTAGAGTATCTGGAGTCGGACTGGAGATCTAAGTCCAATGCTTGGCCCATGTCTTGGACAAAGCGAGTGAAGGATGGGCGAGATGTCCCCGGAGCCCCGTGCGGGGTCAGGGAACGAGACCTTCGCCGGGTGGAGAAGGATAGGGAGGCTTCCCTCGAGTATCGAGGTTCATGCTCTGATCCATGCTCCGAGGTTGGGGAAGCACTGTGAGAGTGTTCCGGGGTTGTCGATCTTCGGCGTCTCGAGGAGCCCCTCGGAGACGATGCCGGGGTTAGGGGTACCGATCGATGTCGGGTTGGTGACCTCGATCCGGACCCCCTCGGAGAATGCGTCCGAGGGGGAGTTCGGAGGATACGCGGGTTGGAGAGTGATAACTCAGCCACCCTTAGTGGTCCTGTACGAGGTGTGGGGGAACGGCCTCGTAGGGTTGGTGAACCTCGGGCCTTCTTGGAGGTACGGCGGTTCGAGGTTTCTGTCGTTCTAGCCCGACGTTTTGCCCCTCGGCGGTCCGCAGAGGGGGAATGTCTCGGGCGTCTCGGCGAGGAGTCCGAGGAGGATGTGATGCGGCGAGGATTGCGCACCTTTCCTCGAGGTTGTTCGGTGCGAGGCTCAGGTTGGTCTGGCGCATTCGAGGTCGAGGCCGATTGAAACTGGGCTATTGCAGCGGACAGCTCCGACGTGATCATCGCTCGGAGTAGGTCCTGGAAGACGGGCACGGACAGCATCGAAGGCATGTCCCCTGCCTCTGTGCGCTCCACCGGGGGCGACCTCGTATCAGAGTATTCCCGTGTGGTGGAGGCACGGCCCGAAGGCTTGGAGGGCTTAGACGGGGCTGTAAGCATGGGGCTTCCGCCATGCGTCGCCGTTGTCCCAGAGGCTGGCTTCTTCGCTGTTACAGAACCTGAAGAGGGAAGAGGGGACTTACCCGGAGCCGAGGCTTTCTGTTGTCCCGAGGACTTCGGGGTCGAGTCTCGAGGCGATGCCGAGGTTTCCGGGGCCGAGGTCAAGGCCGGGGCCGAGGCCAGGGCCGACCTCGAGGCCGAAGTGGGGGGTTGGTCCGGGGTGAAGAGATCCGCCATGCGGGCTTTTCTTCGGCGGAGGGCCCGGTTTTGGAAAATAGCGCACTGGGGGCAGGAGTCGGTTGGATGAGTCGCCCCCAGACAAAGGATGCACCGGCGATGCGGGTCTGTGAGAGAAAGAAGCCGCTCGCACCGGGTGCACTTTTTAAAGCCGGTCAAAGGCCGGGACATTAAATCGAAAGTAGCCGCGGCTCGATTAGCCACGCGGCCACGGGGACCCGGAAGCCTCCGGGTCGTTGAAAACGAAGCAGGAATCAAGTAAAAAGGTAAGGAATTCGCGCCACAGCGACTTAATCGTGAAAAAACAAGAAAAAATCGCGGTGCTAGAAGGCAGTTGGGGCAGAGCCTGAAAAACACGTCTTCTAGGCTCGCGGAAAATTTTGAACTGGAGACCACGAGGGGATGCACCCCCTAGTGGAGCAGGAAGGCACGCATGCGTGGAGCAGCAGAGCAAACTTAAATCTTCAATCAAGTTTGCTTGAAAATGCTTCCGCATCGGGGCTCCGTAGATGACGTCACCCACATGTGAGAATATCATGCCTGCTTGTCCTGGGATAAAATTATTTTTCTTACCTTTTGTTGTCTGGTCATTATTCATACCATGTAGGGGGTCCCAGGCTATGGTTGGCTTTTGATAACTCGCTTGCCAGGGCCCCTTCTTTCTTCTTCCCTCCCTCCATCCCTGCAGCTGAAGACAGGCACCTCCCCCCAGTGGTCTGAGACAGGAGGGAGCAGTTAGGAGAGGGTCTGAGGGCAAAGAGGGGCTCAACAGCGCACAACCACCTTTCCTTCCCTCTCTCCATCAGGTGCAGTGAATCCACCAATGTTAAAAGGAGCCGCGTCGAAATCGGAGGCCTGCAACTGCCGTAGCACGTTCCCCTCTGCCTTGGTCCCGCCCCTTCTCTGACATATGGGACTGCGGCAGAGGGAACGTGTTACGGTGGCGGCAGGGCTCCAATTTCAAAGCAGCTCCTTTTAGCGGCGCTGAACTGTACCTGATGGAGGAAGGGAAGGAACGGTGGGGCAAATTTAGGCAACGGCAGAAATTGTTTGGCGGGCCAAGCACCGTGAAGCTTTTTTTCTTTAGGCAGCCCCCGGGGGGGGGGGGGAGTCATCGACGTGCAGGCCGCTGTGAACAGGAGCGGCGGCAGGACCATGAGGCGGGAGTGAGCAGTTCGGCTTCCCCTATCTGGGGAAACCGGGGAAATCGCCGTGCCAAACTCAGCTGCGCGTCGGGAGTGAGTTGTTCGACTTTCCCTATCTGGGGAAACCGCCGTGCCGAACTCAGCTGCGCATGGGGCTGTAGTAAGCGCGGGGCATGCTGCACTCTTGGCGGCCACGGACATACGGATCATGGAAGCACGTCGATAAGACTGCGCATGCGCCGCCTACGGTTTTATTATATAGATTAATTATACTTGATATAGTATGCCTCGTCTTAGTGATTGTGATTTGGTTGCCTTGAATGGTCCCATCTCGGGTTTGGAGGTACAGAAAGTGATAAAGGCGATGAAGCATGGTACAGCACCTGGTCTTGATGGTTATTCTCCTGATTTTTATAAACTTGTATCCCATTTAGTGCCTGCTCAGTTGGTAGACTATTATGAAGCGGGTTTTACTGTGGGAGGCTTCCTATTGCATACCAACCAAGCTTTGATTACATTGCTTCTTAAGCCTGCACATTGCCCTGATTCTTATCGCCCAATTTCCCTTATTAATGTTGATTTAAAAATATTAGCCTGGATTTTGGCTACTAGGCTGGCTCTCATTTTGCCACGTTATATTTGTCCGGAGCAGGTGGGTTTTGTGCGGGGCAGGCAGTCTGTTGTCAACGTGCAGAAGGTTTTGTTATCTGTAGCCCATTGTTTGCACATTAAAGAACCCCTACTTTTAATGGGACTGGATGCGGAGAAAGCTTTTGACCAAGTCAGTTGGTCTTATTTGTTCCGTGTCTTAGATTATATGGGTTTTCAGGGGTGGTTTCGTCAGGCGTTGAGCGCTCTTTATTCTTCCCCATCGGCGGCTCTTTTGGTTAATGGTAGTGTAACTGATTCCTTTTCTATCTGTAGGGGTACACGACAGGGGTGTCCTCTTTGTTGTTTTTGTTATATCTCGAACCCTTGTTGAGAACTCTACAGAGGGATCCAGCTGTGGTGGGAGTCCAGTTTCGATCAGGACAAGTAAAATCAATGGCCTTTGCTGAAGATATCCTTTTGGTTTTAACTAATGTATATTCTTTCTTACAACATGCATTGGGAGCCTTGGGGGAATTTAGTTATTATTCAGGATATCGTTTAAACGCTCATAAGTCTAAAGTTTTAGCGATTCCTTTGTCAGTGCAAACCGATTGGGAGGGACTGTTTTCTCTTAAATGTCCAGATGGTAAACTTAAGTATTTTGAACTTTGGCTCTCTGGGGCCTTGTCTGCTTTGGCTTCGCTTAATTTGGAGTCGTTACTTCAGACTACTGAAACTAAGTTATGCATGTGGCAGTCGTTCCCGCTCTCTCTGATGGGGCGTATAGCATTATATAATAGGATTGTAGTACCTCAATGGTTATATTTTTTTCAAATGCTGCCATTACTGTGCTCGACTGATCATCATCTCTGGCTCCGTAGGGCTATACAGCAATTTTTGTGTGGGGGCAAATGTGCTCGTATTTCTTATGCGACTCTTACTATGCCTCAGGATAAGGGAGGATTGGGATTGCTTAATATTCATAATTTTGCTATTGCCTGCCAATTGCGTCATTTAAATGATTGATATCATGGGACCTTTTATTTTTCTTATACTTCTGTGGAATTGGAACTTCTTGCTCCTTATACTGTGTCAGTACACTTTTGCATGCTCCAGATCAATGTTTACAATTTGTGTTGTCTACTTATCCGGTTTACTTTTCGGTTTGTAAGGCTTGGCAACAGACTTGTGCATATTTGAAACTTTCTTCAGTTAGCTCCCCTTTATTGACAATCAAGGGAAATCCACAATTCCGTCCTGGGATGGAGACGTCCCTGTTTGATTCTTGGTCAGATAAAGATAAGTCTACTTACACCATATACTTACCTCAGCGGGACAGCCTAATGATATATTCCCTTATTTGCAGTTGCAACATTATGTACGTACCTTACCACCTGTAACCTTAACCAAGGCCGTTTATGACTCCTTGAAAGAAGCTTATTGCTTGGAGGCGTAGTCTATGATTTCTTTGCGCTTCCACCATAAATTTTTGTTGGAAGAGGCCCCTGGTTTTGATTTTGCTTCTTTGAGTGAGCGTTGGTCTGTTGATTTGGGGACCCCTATTTCTGCAGAATTGCTAAAAGGTACTTTGAAGTCTTTTAAGCAGTCTTGGGCTTCCATTCCCTTGATTGAATTGCAATATAAACTGCTTATGCGGGTTTACATTTCCCCTGCTAGAGTATATCGTGCTGCTCTTCGTCCGGATTCCTGTTGTCCTAAATGTGTGTGTGTGTGTGGGGGGGGGGGGTGAATGAAACTTTGGGGCATATGTTTTATTCTTATCCAGTTGTTTTATGCTTTTGGAAGATCCTTCATCATCACATTGCTCATCTTTGGAACACTCTTTGCTTGCCTCATCCAAAGATGCTCTTCATGACTTTAGCCTTGACTAAGAACATAAGAACATAAGCAGTGCCTCTGCTGGGTCAGACCAGAGGTCCATCATGCTCAGTAGTCTGCTCATACGGCGGCCCATCAGGTCCAGGATCTGTTCCGAGAGGCCTATGTACTTTTTTGAAGAGTGCCCTATTGTCTGGAAAGAAATCTATTCTAGTACATTGGCTGGATGCGCATCCTCCTACCTTGGCACAATGGCGATCCTTGATGATTTATCAATTGAAGATGAAATGTTGTGACATTTCTGAGATAGACTCCGTTAAGGGCCATCAATTACAACTTACTTGGTGAAGGGATGCAGTTCTGAACCAGGGCAAGGTCAGCACACTGATCTAAGGCCCTGTGTAAGGATCTGAGGCCCTGTGAAAGAAGAATGAATCATTCCTCATTCCCCCTTATATGCCACTTAGCCATTCTTAAGCAAAGGAACATGTTAGCACCTTGTGACAGGATGCTGAGGCATTCCCCCCTCCTTTTTTGTCACAAGATCCCTGTCACATATTAACTCTTATCTTATTTGAGCTGTCCTTATTTGGAAAGGACATCAGCTGACAGGCATTGCATAAGTGCAAAGACTCAGGCTCTGTTCATGTGTTAATCAGGCCCTTGCCTACATGCAGAAACAAGCATAGAATACATCAGCTGACCAGCCTTGTACATGTGCAGGGTCTGAGGGTGTCCACGCTGTAAAGGCATGAATTTTGTATCCTCCAATCATTAGATATGTAATCGAGGGAGTTACTTTGATGTAATTAGCATCAGAAACTCAATAAAAGGGTTCAGAGCTAGCCTAAAGGGAGCGCTGCCATCCCGACTCTTAGACTACGTGTGTGTGTTTACTGTGTTCCATCCCTACAAGTGGCGCCAGGAACAGGGACCCTCGCCATGCTTGCTCCGTCTGATAAGACTTGGTGCACCTCATCCTCCGGGATCCCTTCGAGTAAGTATGGGAAATTCCCTGTCAGATTTACAGCGTGCTCATGTGACAGAATTGAAGTATATTCTGAGACATACAGATAAAGAGGCTTCTGATTCCCAGTGAGAATGTTTAGTACAAGAGATAGGAGAGCACTGTTCCCGGTATCCAGAAAAGGGATTATTAAAATTAGAAGATTGGCTTAGAGTCGGGAAAGTTTTGTATGCTGAGCCTATGGCCTAGGCAGCCATATTAAATTTATGGCATCAGTGCAAGCGTGCCTTGGAGAAGGAAGGTACAGAGGCGCCCTCCAAGATGGCCACGGTCTCACTGACTGATTACCCCCCCCCCTGACTATTCAAGTCAAAACACATATGCAAAAATCATACCTCCAGCACAAGTATCCCCAGCTCCTTTAAGGGCAAAAAAGGAAGAAACATTAGAGCAACCTCTAAGTGCGTTTTAAACAATGATAAAAAAGGCCAGAGAGGAAGAGCAATTAGCAGCAGAGGACATGAAAGATTTAATTCAAGCCTACCCAGTCACATATGTCCAAGATCCTAATGATCCAGGACAGATAGCTACTTATCAACCATTATCCTTTGCAATATTGCAAGAAATTCATAAATCTATTTTAGAGACAGGTTTAAAAAGTAATTTCACAGCCGGGTTATTTGAATCCATGGCTGGAGCACATACTTTACTACCACAAGATTGGAAAGACATTATGCGCATGGTATTGATTACGAGTCAATATGTTATGTGTGTTTAGTGAATATAAAAGGGAGGCTCAATGGACAGCTCTACAGTCTGGAGGGCTTTATACCCCAGATCAATTAGCCTCAGGAACACCAGTTAAAAGTTATGCAAACAGTTAACAAACATGGAGCCATCGAGCCTGATATAGAATATATAAATAGGTTACAGGAAGCAATGGGCATTTTAGCAGCTGCAGTACAAATAAGTTCCACCCTAAAAGGTTGTTATGGCTGTGGGAAATCAGAACACTTCAAACGAAACTGCAAGGCAAATAGTAATAAATCGCCCATATTGAACAGAGGGCGACCACCTAATACTTGTCCAAAATGTAAAAGAAAAAAGCAGGAGATGAGGTTAGAGGGTTTGTAGGTGCAGGAATTAGCTCAGTGGAACTGAATGTATGTGTTTTTTTTGTGTGACTGATAAATGGGTCTGAAGAGAAATTAGCGAAGGATAAGTTGGTCAAAAGCTCTAGAGAGAGGATAAGGATTTTACAGCCCCTTCTTTCATAAATTTGAGACTTATATAAATTATATTTTTGTACATCAGTTGAAATACTGGTGACTAAGATGTGGGGCGTTAATTATCCCTCCTAAATTGGAGTCACTGTTAAATTTCTTGATTGACTCTGATACTGTAGCTGGGGTCAATGTCCTCCCAAACTACCTGACCTTTGCACTTCTTATCAAGTCTGTTAAGGGCTTCTCTCCCCAGGTCCTTTGTTTACTACTCTTCAATACTGATAACCTTGAAGTAATCTAGGTTTGTCCAGGATTAGATATGAAGGATGTAACATTCCATAGCACTTGCTCACTCTGGTTAAGCCAATCATTAACTAGATGGCAGAATTAACACAGAGGTTAATTTAAACTTTTTTGACAGGTAATCTCTTTAAGATAGGAGCCTTCTACGGTGATCTTAATGTTTACATATAAATGAACTTGCAATTTAACAGTTGTTGGATTTCACGTCTTTTATTTGTGAAAAGAAAAATGTTTTACAGAAAAAGTGGGTAAGTGATTCAGTATCACTGACTGAACTGTCCCCAGATATGGAATGCCTTCCAAGATAATTGCAATTAAGGTAAGCTATTTTTGAATCATGTTATTACAAGAATTAATAGACTCCTCAATGAGTGGGCACAAATTAATATTTGTATATTAATAGTATTTTGGTAATTTGTTGGAAACAACCTTCAGATTTGATCTATATAACACCAGACATTCAAAAAGTGATAGCGATTATTAACCAGCATTTATTAACGCAATGGGTTGATAGGATTCAAGATAATATAGAACTTTCCTTATTAATCCTTCCGCAGAAACGCCAACCTATTGTGGTTTTAGGCCAGCTAACCCCAGATAATCGTTTACATATAGTGGAATGGATCTATTTACCACATATGCCCCTCTAAAAATATCAGCTCTCCTCAATTAAGTCTTAAACATTTTGGGATTGGACTTGGTATTTATTACCGTTTCCATTTCACAAGAGCAATGGGACTTTCTTTTTCAATATAATGAGGAATTGCAAATTGCATTAACAAATTACATCGGTCATATTTGTCATCATTATCCTAAAGATAAATGTTTAATTCTTGTTGCAGAAGGCGTTTTGGATTGTCATTCTGTACTAAGTTTAACACCTATAATTGACGTTCTCACTGTCTATACAGATGGCAGCAAGACATGCGGAGACGTGCACTGGACCCAAGAAAATACTTCTTGGGTCTTGTTCACTCCCCTGCAACAATCCACTCAGCGATCAGAAATAGCCACTGTTATTCTTGCACTGCAAACCTTTTCCCACTGTCCATTGAACCTGATCACAGACAGTCTGTACGTTCGTAATTTAGTTTACCAGCTTCCTGGTGCCTCCGTCACCCCGTCAATTGATGACAACTTACTACCATTGTTTCTTGAATTACGCTTGTTATTGTCGACAAGTAAACACTCTCTTAGTGTATTTCACATTTGTAGCCATCAAAATCTTCCTGGAGTAATTTCTACAGGAAATAATCTTGCAGACGCTGCAACCAGGATGGTTTTTGCACAATTTACCACTCCCATAGACAGTCATGCATTCTTCCACCAAAATGCTAAAGCCTTGGTGAAAATATTTAAAATTCCCTTAAATCAAGCTACACCTATAGCTCAATCTTGCCCACAATGCTCACAACTACATTCGGCTGCTGAGTATGGGGTAAACCCCAGGGGACTTGCAGTAAATCAAGTGTGTCAAATGGATGTCACACAATATCCCCTTTCGGGAAATGGAAATATCTGCACGTTACTATTGACACATATTCTGGGTATCTTTGGGTAACATCACTAACAGGAGAAACAACGAATCAAGTAATTAATCATGTTACAATGCATTGCAGTTTTGGGAAAGCCAAAAACTTTAAAAATAGACAATGGTCCTGCATATTCTTCCAAAGCTTGTTCTGAGTTTTGATTACAATGGGATATCCAGCTGATTCACGGTTTGCCTTATAATTCTACAGGACAAGCCATTGTAGAACATGCCAACCGTACATTAAAATCTTATTTATTAAAACAGAAACCAGTGAAATATGCTGTTCCTAATTTGAGACAGGTTCAAATGTCTTTATCCATTGTTTTGTTCACTATTAACCATTTGAACTATTTTTCAGAGTACTGTACTGTCTCCTAATGCTGTCTGGCAAGCACCTGCTCCCTTAATAACCTGGGGAAGGGGTTATGCCGCTGTCTTAACTCCTACAGGTTCGGTTTGGGTGCCGAGCAGACACGTGCGACCGGCACGGCGCAGCCGCCTGTTCCAGTCTTGGAAACTACAGAAGAAGAAGGGAATGTCCTGGCATCAACAATTGCAGAATCCTATTCCTGAATTTGATTCCATCTTACAGAGACCACAAGTTCCCATACCACAACAAGACGACCGGAAAAGAAAGCGTTATTTAAAGACTGATCCTGTGACTTGGGGACACATTAAAAGCTTCCATTCTCACCTTGAAAAAGACTGATAATTTTCACATTAGGTGTGCAACTGTTGTGGTTTTTTTTTATTTAACAAACCTGTACTATGGTTTAATACCTTTCTGCCAAAAAATACACCCACACCATGCAAGCTATTTATAGTAGCACTGCAGATCTTCAGAGGATCCTCTACATTTATTGCCATTATACCTTACTTTACCTTCTTTGAATTGTACTTCTGAATTATAATTATGCTTTATTGCATAATCTAATCGGCCCATTATGATATTTTGTTAGCTGTTGTATTTTCTTTATTATGGTCTCATGCATTGTTCTCGGAAAAGAACTATTTGTTTATCCCATATTTTTATGTACTGTAACACCCGTCGTAGGTCATAGGTCTGTCCCACAGGTGGCAGTGATTTACATTTTTGATTATTTGCTGACCTATCACAAGTTCTTTTAACGATTTAAATTTAATTTGAGAACTTGGCCCTTGCACCACACTCAAAGAAGACAAAATCTGACTTGTATGTGTTTATTGTTTGTATCAGCTTCACATGAGTTAACTGTACATATTATGCTTATATTTGGGCTTTTTAGGGTTTCCTTCATCTTAATGCATTTAATTCTAAGTTACTATGCCCGGCACTTCTGGGTATAGGGAAAGCAATCTTGAGGTTCTCTTATTTTAGGGACATTTTAGGGATTTTTTTATATGCTTCACATATCTACTAGGGAACGCTAATTAATGCCAGACCTCTCAGTCTGGCTTAGGAAGATATAGGGACTCACATTTTTGATTATAATATAAACAACCTGTTAGTAATTATTGAATATGATAGATATGCGTGTGATGTGTTTGGGGCCCCAGACTGGGTGTGTGAGAATGTGTTTGATTAGGTGTGTGAATTGTGGGTGTGTCTTTATATTTGAAATGTGCATATAAAAATAAAACATTACTATCAAGACTTCAGATTTTAAACCTTCCAGAGGCATTATGTAATGTAATTTATTTCTTATATACCGCTACATCCGTTAGGTTCTAAGTGGTTTGAAGAAAATATACATTAAGATTATAAATGAGAAGTAAGAAGGTACTTAAAAAAATTCCCTTACTGTCCCGAAGGCTCACAATCTAACTAAAGTACCTGGAAATTAATAAAGAAGAGAAAATAAAGATGGTTGAAAAAAGAAAAATTCTATGTGAACTTATAGGATGGAGATTAAACTGACAGTGAAGAACTGTATGAAAAATACATATGGAATGCAGTTAGAGAGGGTAGGTTACAATCTATTTATGGTATTTGTTTAATTGGAAGGTGTTAAGGTGGGTAATTTGGGGGAAGGTTATCTGAAGGTAGGTGAATCTTCTGGAGGTAAGAGAGGAGGGGGTTAAGATATTTGAATGAATTTTTTGAAAAGTAGGGTTTTGATTTCTTTTCTGAATGTTTTGAAGTTGTCTGATATTGTCATAAGATTGGAGATGGAATGGTTGATTATATGGAAATGGTTAAGTTAGTGCCAAGGGGAATAGGAAAGATTTCCCAATCAACCAATTTTATGACTGACGATGAATTATCATATACCATGGTTACATCATGGGGAAAATGTAGCCAGAAAATTACCCTGGGATGCCATGACCATTTATACCCCCATATGTCGTGCTAGGGTAGATAATTGTACTAGAAATTGCATTAACAGTGAACTAGCTTTATGGACCTGTTCACATTTTGCAAATATTTCATATATTAATGCTCACCTTGTCCTACCTGCAGGATGTTCCTGCTAATTTAACACACTATACCCAATGCTGAAAAACGCTCTGTCTCTGATAGTTATGCCTTAACTGACCAGTGTGATAGCAATGTTAACCTGCTCTCAAAAGCTGAAATTGTCTCTTTGGCAATTTCTTTAGTTGGTGTACCTGGGTTAGCATTATATAAGAACAAGATAACTTACCAGAGTGGTGGCATGTTCTACGGTCTGGAACTCTGGATTACCAGCTGGCCAGTGGTTCCAACAGGTCTTTTGATTACTCTCTGTTGTTTTGTGCAATGCCTGCCTTCTTTGTTTAACTTGCTCATAAGCCCATTTTATGGTCGCTATCGCAAATTATCCCGAGCAGATTTGCCTTACCTCCGTAAAGCCCTTAAAATAGTAAAGTAAGGGGAAATGAAGGGATGCAGTTCTGAACCAGGGCAAGGTCAGCACACAGGCTGTAGCAATGATGCTGCACACACAATGCTCAGAGTGGGATGAGGCGACCTAAATGGATGGTCTCCCCTCCTTTTATTGAGAATCATAGTTCCATTAATTACTTAACTAATGCTCTACAAGGGTTATAATGTCATAATGCATTTACAATGAGGATTAGACCAAGGCAATACCTTGTTTATCTATTTCATGTGATTCTCAAAGTTACTATCTCACGTGACATATGAATACATAATAACAGTTACAATAAAGTGATTCCCAATGTGTACATTTCTGATATGTCTCAAATCTTACTATGGCATGTGACAGTCCAAAGGTTATAATGCATGCTTCTTAAGCTCTCTTGATTAGCCTTGCTCAGGCAAAGTCTGATTGTTGCCCATATAAGGGATGCTTAAACAAGATAAGGAATAAGATAAGGGCAAGCCTATGTCAGGTTAATAAGTGGCAAGAGTCGGGGAGGGGGGAATGCCTCAGCATTCTGTCTCAAGGTGCAAACCTTGTCCTTGCTTACAATGTATACGTGACAGGAGGGAGAGGGAATGAGAAACAGGGCCTCAGATCCAAACACAGGCTTAGATCCACACACAGGCCTAGATCTGCACACAGGGCCTAGGTCAGTGTGCCGACCTGGCCTGTGTTCAGAACCATTTGTGTGCTGACCCTGCCTGTGTTCTGATGCCCTGGGTCAGAACTTATCAGATCTCCATCCCTACAATAGGCAAGGTAAGCACTGATCTAAGGCCCTGTGTAAGGATCTGAGGCCTTGTGAAAAAAGTATGAATCATTGCTCATTCCCTCTCTCCCCCTTATATGCCACTTAGCCATTCTTAAGCAAAGGAATATGTTAGCACCTTGTGACAGGATGCTGAGACATTCCCCCCTACTTTTTTGTCATAAGACCCCTGTCACATATTAACTCTTATCTTATTTGAGCTGTCCTTATTTGGAAAGGACATCAGCTAACAGGCATTGCATATGTGCAAAGACTCAGGCTCTGTACACGTGTTAATCAGGCCCTTGCCTACGTGCAGAAACAAGCATAAATACATCAGCTGACCAGCCTTGCACACGTGCAGGGTCTGAGGGTATCCACGCTGTAAAGGCATGAACTTTGTATCCTCCAATCATTAGATATGTAATCGAAGGAGTTACTTTGATGTAATTAGCATAAGAAACTCAATAAAAGGGTTCGGAGCTATCCTAAAGGGAGCGCCTCCATCCCGACTCTTAGACTGCGTGTGTGTGTTTACTGTATTCCATCCCTACAACTTGGGAGCCTTTCTGGGCCTCTTTGACCCATTATGCTCAAAGTCATGTATTGAATATTTGACTGAATAATTATTTTCTTGTATTGATTGTGACATTTGCTCTTCTGCTGCTCCATGCCTTTTATTTCTTTATTTTTCTTTCTTTATTCACTTATTTTTATTTCTTTTGGGTGGGGGATGGGGGAGGTTTTTTATGGTTTTGAAAATTTGAAAATCTGGTCTTTGCTGTATTATTCTGTCTGGTGGTTTTTGATTGCGCTTTTGACTAATAAACAGTTTTGCAAATACTTGATATAGTGCCCTTCTATTAGGGACCGAACAGCACAGTTTACAATAATAATTTACCCAATATAATCAAAAACACAAAAGACAAAAACGACGATACAGAAACCAGTAGGGTTGATCCCATAGCTATGTATATGTCTACTGTAATATCAGAATCCCCAAAATGCTAAAGAATAAAAGTGAGGATCCAATTTTGCTGAAGACAGAGACAGGTTAAGACACTTCTGGTTCTAAGATCTTAAAGTGGGATGGTAAGGGATTATCAATAAATTACCCAAGAAACCTCAGTAAAAGGCTCTATGGGGTCCTTTTATCAAGTCGCGCTAGCAGGGTTAGTGCGTTGGACATTTCATCACACGCTAATCCCCACGGCCGGCTAAAAACTAACGCCTGCTCAATGCAGGCGTTAGCGGCTAGCGATTTAACGTGCGGAATTACGCGCATTTTCAAGCAATGCCCCTGTGTCTAGAGGTCCTTCTATGCCCCTGTCTCAATGTTCTCTCCCCATCAAGCATTCTCCATGTCTGTCCCTCTCTGTGCCCAGCATTGCTTCAGTGTCCCTGTCTCTATGCTCAGTCCCCATCTAGGATCTCTTCGCTATGTTTCTGTGCCTCTTATTGTGCAGGATCTTCCACCCCTCAGCCAGCCTCCCTCCCTTAGCCCCTCTCAAGCCAAAATCTCTCTCTCTACCCCTGAACACCCACAGCCAGCATCTCATGCTATCTTTCTCCCCAGCCAGCATCTCTCATCCACCCTCACCAGCCAACATCTCTCACTTTCTCCCCATTGTCCACTATCACAGCCACGCAGATTCCACTCAATAGCAGCCTCCCACCAGCTCTGCAGGTTTTCCTCTACTATGGTTCTGGCAAAGAGAGAGGAAGTGACATTATTGAAGATGGGACTGCGGTAGAGGGAAGCCTGCAGAGTACACACAGGCTACTCGAAGTTGCCGGTAGTGATTCAGAGAAGGAGTGCAGCCCGATACTAAATTCTATGCCAACTTCAGGTAATTATGCGTCACTGGAGAATTCTGCACAAACTTATGTTCTTAGAGGTGGAGCAAAGCCACTGGGATACAACCCACATGTCTAGAATATCTCGCACTGGAACATGTATTCTGCCTGTTCAGCCCCACTCACCTGCCTTGGGAGCAGTTTCTCTGTTGAGCAGGAGACAGGACTGAGGTGCTCAACCGTGAAGACACAGAATGGGAAGAATTAGAGATTCAAGGTCTGTAGCTCATGAAAGCTCTAGAAACATCTGTGGCTTTCTAAACTTTTTCCAATGCTGGGCTCCATCAGATGACATCATCATATACTGCTCTCCGTACAGATAAGTCATTTGTTTTACTCTCTATAGTTACTATTACTCTGTTGTACTCTAAGATCACCTTATACTGTAGAGTAGTTATTGCTCGCCAGTACACTGAAATACCTCCTCTTACTCTGTATTGTAGTTATTACTATAGCCAATATCATTCTGTAGAGTATCTGTTACTCACCCATGTCTGAATGTCTAACATCTCTCTCTCCTGACTCCTGGGGATCCTGGATATGTGTCTCTCCATCTTGTTTAATCCACGATAACAGATCAGGACTTATCCTTACAGAGCCTGTTTCCAGGAATAAACATAAAAACTCAGTTATACTTCCCCTTTGTTCAAAGAAAAATATGCAAACCAAGAAGAAGAGGACTTCCTTATTGTATAATCATCCTACCCAGAATGACATATGGCAAATTGGGTCTAATATGGATGTTTCCAAGACTACCACAGGCTAACTTGAGTGTGTCTATCTTCAATATTAGCTGTTCTCATATAGAACAAAATAAGCTACTATCTTTTCCCTAAAAAGCACAGTTACTTACCGTAACAGGTGTTTTCCAGGGACAGCAGGCAGATATTCTCTACATGTGGGTTACGTCATCTACAGAGCCCCAATCAGACACTCTCACAAGAAAACTTGCTTGAAGATCTAAGTTTGCTAGTGCTGCACCACGCATGCGCGTGTGCCTTCCCGCTCAGCTAGGGGGCACATCTCCTCAGCGTGGCCTCAGTTCAGGTAGCTAGCAAAGAAGCCAACCCGGGGAGGTGGGTGGGTTGCGAGAATATCTGCCTGCTGTCCCTATTACGGTAAGTAACTGTGCTTTATCCCAGGACAAGCAGGCAACATATTCTCTACATGTGGGAGACCTCCAAGCTAACCAAAAGGGGATGGAGGGAGAGTTGGCAATTTAGGAGAACAGATTACGCAAAACAGACTGGCCAAACTAGCCGTCTCGTCTGGAAATGGTATCCAGACAGTAGTGAGAGGTGAAGGTATGAACAGAGGACCAAGTGGTGGCCTTGCAGATCTCCTCAATAGGAGTGGACCTGAGGAAAGCAACCGACGACACCACTGCTCTGACTTTGTGCCCCTTGACCTGACCTGGCAGAGCGAGACCAGCCTGAGCGTAGCAGAAAGAGATACACGCAGCCAACCAGTTGGATAAGGTGCATTTAGACACGGGACGCCCCAACCGATTCGGATCGAAAGAAATGAAAAGTTGGGGGTCAGTCCAATGAGCCTGAGTGTGTTGCAAGTAGAAAGCCAACGCCCTCTTACAGGATGAGAATGGGGCTTAGGAAAAAACACAGGAAGAACAATGGATTGGTTGAGGTGAAAATCAGAAACCACCTTAGGCAAGAATTTAGGATGAGTACGGAGGACCACCTTATCAAGATGAAAAACGGTGAAAGGAGGATCCGCAACCAAAGCCTGCAGCTCACTGACCCTGCGAGCGGATGTGAGAGCAATAAGAAACAGCACTTTCCAAGTGAGATACTTCAAATGAGCCTGATCAATTGGCTCAAAGGGAGGCTTTATCAACTGAGCAAGCACAACATTAAGATCCCAAACCACCGGAGGAGGTTTGAGTGGAGGATGAACATTGAAAAGACCCTTCATAAACCAGGAAACCACCGGATGAAAAGAGAGCGGTTTCCACTCAAGCGGCTGGTGAAAGGTAGCAATGGCACTGAGGTGGACTAGAATAGAAATTGATTTGAGGCCAGCCCAAGACAAGTGCAACAGATAGTCCAACATGGAAGACAAGGAGCCAGAACGCGGCTCCAGGCGCAGCGTCGAACACCAAGAGGAAAATCTGGTCCACTTCTGAGAATAACACTGTCTAGTGGAGCGCTTCCTGGACGCCTCAAGAACATCCCGAACAGATTGAAAGAACTGGAATGAGGCTGTCAGGTGCTAAGATACCAAGCTGTCAAATGCAGGGCCTGCAGGTTGGGATGAAGAAGCGAGCCGCGACTCTGAGAAAGCAGAGAAGGGAAAAACCGGAAGAAGTAGAGGCTCCCTGGCACTGAGTTGAAGCAGCAGGGAGAACCAGGGTTAACTGAGCCACCGAGGAGCTATTAGAATCATGATGGCGTGAACAGACTTGAGCGTGACTAGAGTCTTCAGAATCAGAGGAAATGGAGGGAATGCATAGAGAAACAGATCCCTCCAGTCCAGGAGGAATGCATCCGCCTCGAGCCGGTGAGGAGAATAAATCCTTGAGCAGAAACAAGACAACTTGTGGTTTAGTGGGGATGCAAACAGATCTACTTGGGGGGTCCCCCATCGGGCGAACACCTGACGTAGAGTCAGCGAACTGAGGGACCATTCATGAGGTTGTAGACGGTGACTCAGATTGTCTGCCAAGCAGTTCTGCTGGCCCTGAATGTATATTGCTCTTAGAAAGATGTTGTGGCGGGTCGCCCAATTCCAAATCCTCAGCGCTTCTTGGCAAAGAGACAGGGAACCCGTACCCCCCTGCTTGTTGACATAATACATGGCCACCTGGTTGTCCGTCCGCACGAGGACCACCTGGTCACGAAGCAGATGAAGGAAGGCCTTGAGAGCGTTGAAAATGGCTCGAAGCTCCAACAGACTGATGTGACAGTGCCGCTCTTCGCTAGACCAAGGCCCTTGCATCCGGAGGCCGTCGAGGTGAGACCCCCAAGTGTAGGCAGACGAGTCTGTCATCAGGGGGTGCATGAAACAGAAAACTTCTGAAAAGATGACGTCGGGAGCCTGCTCCACCGAGGAGTGCGAGCACCGCTCCGCCCCCCCCCCCCCCGAGCCAGCGGGGTTCTTCTTCATTTAGAGCAGCAGCGGGCCCAAAAAAGCACGTCGGGAGCCTGCTCCACCGAGGCATGCGAGCACCGCTCCGCCCCCCCCCCACCCCCCCGAGCCAGCGGGGTTCTTCTTCATTTAGAGCAGCAGCGGGCCCAAAAAAGCACGTCGGGAGCCTGCTCCACCGAGGCGTGCGAGAACCGCTCCGCCCCTCCCGAACCAGCGGGGTTCTTCCTGATTTAAAACAGCAGCGCCTATGGCGCACTACCGTTCGGCGCGCGGCGAAGGCGAAGCGCCCTTTGTGTGACGGCCTAACAGCCCCCATAGACCGGACCTTCTCTTACAACAAGTATTAGAAACATGTGCAACCATCAGAAGCACTGATACCATTAGACGCTTGACAAACTCCTAGTGGCATGCACTGTTAGTCGCTTAAAAAAAAAAAAAATTTATACTGATAGTGGCATGTTAAACTGCATGTTAATCTGTTAGTGGCATGTACTGTTAATGTTAATGGCATGCACTGCTAGACGCATGAAGAACTTAGTAGCATGTACTGGTAGACGCATGTATTGTTGGGAGCAGGTACTGATAGTCGCATGAAAAACCGTTAAGCTCATGCACAGTTAATATTAACGACATGTACTATTAGACGCATGTGTCGCTAGGAACAGGTTCTGATAGTCGCATGAAAACTGTTAATGACAAGTACTGTTAATGTTAATGGCATGTACTGTTAGATGCATGAAGAACTTAGTGGCATGTACTGTTAGACACATACGCTGTTAGACGCTAAACGGTCAGAGACGTCTCAAAACCAACTTCCATTTAACTTATCTTCTTTTCCACCCCAACCCATCTACAATCCAACCATGAATCTCTTATTAATATTACTACTCTACATGCTAAGTATTAGCATCAAAGAGATTCACACTCTCTACCCTCAACTACAATTTACCTATTTCCCCGCTTTATCGACCACGCACATCTCCATTCCACAAGAAGACAATACATATAACATTAGCATTATCTCAAACAAAAGAACACATCAACGCACCCTCAAAAAAAGAGCAAGGGTAGTAAAACCCATAAGAACCATTACCTATACCAATCCCATCACATCCGCTACTATCCCCTGTGCTTATCTTAACACTAGATCAGTCAGGAACAAGGCCTTTCTAATCAAAGATTGGATCATCAGCAAGCAAATAGCCTGCCTCTTTCTAACCGAAACTTGGCTACTGTCTGAAGATGACCCAATAATTACTGATCTCCTTCCCGACAATTTCAAAATCCTTACACTAAACCGTGAGGGAAAAAAAGGAGGAGGATTAGCAATTCTTCTCAAAGAAGGATTCGAGTTCGAACTTATGGACTCCAAAACATCCAACCAACTAGAAATCCTAGCCTGTAAAATCAGTAACATCCACTTAGAAGATTCCCTCTCATGCATACTATTCTACGTCCCTCCGAAAAGCTGGTCAAAAGCCAAAGAGGACTTTTGTGAATTCGTCCTACACAACTCTCTTAGTTCCTCCTACAATATTATCGCAGGAGTTATAAACATACATCTCGATGAAGAGGACAACACAGACGCAAAAGAATTCAAAAACTTCCTATCCCTACTTAACTACAACCTCCCTCCCCCCCCCCGCACAAACTCACGAAAAAGGCCACCATCTAGACGTAGTAGCCATGTCCACAAAGGAAATCCCAGACCCCACCATCTCCTTACCAGGAGGCACCTGGTGCCACGACATCTGGTCCGACCACTTCACTTTCTACTTCAAGCTAATCTGGTTCCAACGAAAACAAATTACTTGACCAAAAATAAAAAAAGAACATCTCACGAGAGGCCACATCAACCCAGATAACTACTGGGCGCAATATAAACTACAAGCAGAGGTAAAGGAAGAAGTTGATTTCTGGGATCACTGGACCACTACCAGCACCTGCATTTTAGACAACATTGCACCTAAACATACCAGTAAAAGTAATGCAAATAAATATAACAAATATATGGAAAAAAACAGGAGAATTATCAGACCGTAACAATTGGAGAGCCAATATAAAAACCTACAAACAACTGATAAAAGATAAACGCAAAGCATTCTACTCAAACAAAATCAATTCATCCTGCAACAGCTCACGAGGAGTTAATACAAAAGAGCTGTTCAATCTGGTTACTAACTTATTCGACACCACCCGCTACACTCTACCCACACACAACTTTAAATTACCCTCGGCGAATGACCTAGCCCTGCACTTTGACTCAAAAATTAAAAAACTAAGAAACAATTGCTCAATAAAAGAACCTAGTGAGCACCATATAGCTAACACACAAGGAAAAGAAACCCCTGCAGACATGTTCTGGGATTCCTTTCAAAACATAGATTGGAATAACTATACCAAATTATATAACAAATACTCCAAATCATACTGCTTCCTGGACTCATGTGCCCCGGAAATCATGAAAGCGGCACCACTTGAATTTAAACTATCTCTACTGCACTACTTAGCCCATAACCTGAAAAATGGAAAATTCCCCACCAACAAAGGCCACATAATAATAACCCCTATCCTATAAAATAGCAAAGAATCGTCAGCCCTAGTTACCAACTACAGACCAATTGCTTCCATACCACTCATTGTAAAGATCATGGAGGGGCTGGTACACTCCCAATTAATGGAATATCTGGACCAGTTCTCACTCCTTCATGAGACTCAATCCGGCTTTAGACCGCTTTTCAGCACAGAAACGGCAATTGCGGCCATCTTAGATTACTTGCACCTACTTTTAAGCAAAGGCCTCAATGCCCTGATCATGCAATTCGACATGAACTCTGCCTTTGACCTTGTAGACCATGCGAAAATGCTACAGTGTCTAGACGCTATTGGCATCAGAGGCGAAGTGCTAAACTGGTTTCATGGTTTCCTTTCATCCCGCACCTATCAGGTTCGCTTCAACAATTATCTCTCCAACACCTGGAGCAACTCATCCGGCGTTCCGCAAGGGTCCCCACTATCCCCTCTGCTTTTCAATATCTACATGACCTCACTGAGCGTTCAATTAACCCAGCTGGGGATAAAATTATTCAGTTATGCTGATGACTTTACGATCATTATCCCATTTGCCAACTCCATCTCGGAAACAATTCCAAAAGCATCAGAAGCCATAAACGTGATGGAGCATTGGATGACAGACTTCAAACTCAAGCTCAATACTGAGAAGACAAAATTCTTTGTCGCTTCACCACGCCCTCTTGACACCAAAACTCCACTAGATATCAACAAACATAACTACCCTATACAGCCCACCATTAAAATACTGGGTGTAACTCTGGACCAATGCCTCACCATGAAAGACCAGGTGGACTCCCTAATCAAAAAGGGTTTTCTCACCCTCTAGAAACTTAAATCCATTAAAGCATACTTTGATAACTCTGCCTTCAGAATCCTGGTACAATCCCTCGTATTAAGTCAACTCGACTATTGTAACATCACATACTTAGCAATCCCCCAAAAGAATATGCGACGCCTACAACTAATGCAAAACACTGCGGTCAGACTAATCTTCAGTCTAAAGAAGTTCGATCACGTGACGCCATACTTCAAACAGCTACACTGGCTGCCGATGGAAGCTCGTGTAAAGTTTAAGTTCGCCTGCCTCTGTTTTAAAGTTTTCTACGGTCTAACCCCTAAATACATCACTGACCTCTTCTCCTTCTCAGCCAACAAACACAAGAGAAGCTCCCACTTGCATTTCGTTTCTCCCCCGGTTAGAGGATGCAAACTAAAAAAACACCATGAGCATCTTCTCTCACATCAAGCAGCTCTATGGGGTAAAGACCTAGAACAACTCCTATTGCCCACCACTTATGAGGTATTCAGGAAACGCCTCAAAACTCACCTATTCCTGAAATATCTAGACAGCTGACCCACTTCTCTCTTTCCCCTCTCTAACGGTGTTCCTGCCCTTTCTCCCTATTGTTCCCACACCCCTTAAGTTAACTCAACTTGTACGTCAACTCAACTTGTACTTCACTAATCTTTTGTAACCCGCATACAACTTAACGGTACTGCGGTATATAAACTGTTATTATTATTATTATTATTAAAAGATTGGAAATGCGCATCCACTAGCGGAGAGATCATTTCAAGGAAGGAGTCACCGCAATCGGCATGAGACCGGATCGCGGTCCTGACGCCACTGCGAGGCCAGGGTCCACTGCAGAACGCGAAGGTGAAGTCTGGCAAAAGGCGTCACATGAACGGTGGAGGCCATATGCCCTAGCAGGATCATCATGCTCTTGGCCGAGATGGTCGATAGAAGAGACACCTTCCGGCAAAGGCAGGCGAGGGTCTCCTGATGAGGCCAAGTCAGGAACGAGCGGAGGTGAAGCGTATCCAACACCGCTCCGATGAATTGGAGAGATTGGGACGGACATAACTGGGATTTTGGGAAGTTGATCTCGAAACCCAGATGTTGAAGGAACAGAATAGTCCGTTGGGTCACTGAGATAACCCCCAATCGAGACGGCGCTTTGATGAGCCAGTCGTCGAGGTAAGGGAAAACCTGAAAACCCTGCGTCCGCAGGGCTGCAGCAATTGCCACCAGACACTTTGTGAACACCCTCGGGGAAGACGTGAGGCCAAAGGGGAGAACACGGTACTGCAGATGGAGATTCCCTACCCAAAATCTCAAGAACTGGCAAGAGGCCGGATGAATCCGGATGTGCGTGTAGGCCTCTTTCAGATCCAGGGAGCATAACCAGTCCTCCTCGTCCATTAGGGGGTACAATGTCAGAAGAGAGAGCATGCAAAACTTTTCTTTGACCAGGTATTTGTTGAGAACCCTCAGATCAAGAATGGGATACAAGTCCCCGGTTTTCTTGGGAACCAGAAAAAAACGGGAGTAAAACCCCGACTTCCACTGGCACACCGAGACCTCCTCGATAGCTCGGAGGCAGAGGAGAGCCTGGGCCTCCCGAAGCAGGAGGGGAAGTTGCGACCCGTCAGAAGGAAACTCCCATAGGGGCTGAACCAGAGGCACATGCCAAAAGTGAAGAGAGTACCCCTCCCGAATTATGGTAAGAACCCAGGAGTCAGTTGTCAGCAACCCCCACTGATTATAAAAATGATGGAGCCGATCCCTGATGGGCAGGGGGAAGACCGATGGACGAAGGACACTGGCGTGCTCCGACTGGAATTGTCAAAAAGACGGCGTCGGCTTCACCGCCGGAGGCGTTTGAGGTTTAGAGGGACACTGCTGCTGCTGAGGCTGCCGAGGAGGTGGACGGGAGAGAGCCAGGGTGCACTTCTGCGGATAGTGTCACGGAGGAAGCTTATACTGTTTAGCAGGGGGAGCCTTTGCCTTAGGTCGCACCAGGGAGGCAAAGGATCACTCATGCTCCAAAAGGCATTTCATAGCCGCCTCAATCGAGTCGTCAAAGAGCTTGTTCCCCACACAAGGGAGATTTGCCAGGCGATCCTGAAAATTTGGGTCCATGTCCACGATGCGCAGCCAGGCCAAGCGACGCATCGTCACTGCAAAGGCCGTGACCCGGGATGACAGTTCAAAGTCATCATATGCAGCCTGGAGCATATAGAGACGGACCTGGGACAGCGTCTCCAGAAGTTGACGGAACGCCGGCTGACAGCAAGTGGGCACGTCAGGAAGGAAAGACTGCAGAACCTTCAGGCAGTGCTTGAGATAAGAGGTAAAAGTAAAATTATAATTGAGGACACGGTTCGCTATCATTGAGTTCTGATAGAGCGGGCGACCAAATTTGTCCATCGTCCTCCCCTCCCTGCCCTGGGGGATTGCTGCATAGACCCTGGAGGAATTAGACTTTTTCAGGGAGGACTCCACAACCAAGGACTGATGGGAAAGCTGCGCCTTTTCAAAGCCCTTACATGGAAACGTGCAGTATCGAGATTCCATCTTGGAAGGGATGGTGGAATGGCATAAGGGGTCTCAAGATTCCGGAAGAATGTCTGTTTCAGAACCTGATTCAGAGGAAGACGCAAAAACTCCCTAGGAGGATGAGGGAGCTCCAAGTCATCCAGGTATTCCTGGGTGTACCGGGATTCAGACTGGAGGTCCAGCTGAAGAGCCTTACCCATGTCCGAGACAAACCTTGCAAAGGAGGAGGTCCGAGATGAAAGAATAACCTCGCGAGGTGAGGAAGACCCAGAACATCGAGCCACCGAAAAGGACGGGGAGGCTTTCCTAGAATAAAGAGCAGGCATGTCTGAGTCTCAAGAAAAGGACAACGAGGACGTCTTGCTTCGAAGCCCTGGAGAGGTAGAAGAGCGCCAATGCTGCATCCTGCCCGGGGAAGAGCCCGGGGTATGAGAAAGCGGAGAAGAGATCAACTTCCCCGATGATCTCGAGGGAGGGGTCCTCGACCTTGACCCGGAGAGACAGATATGGAGGGCTGCCTACGGAAAGGAGAGGAACGTCTCGACCGCCCCGATGCCTTGACGTGCCTTGAGGTCTGCAGGGCAGGAGACCGACCTCGGCGAGGCTAGTCCCTCGGCCGCTTCGAATGCAGGTGCCTCAAGGATGAAGCATCTTCCATCAGATGCTTCGAACGAGGCGCACAGGCTAAAGACCCAAGCCTCGAAGCAGCAGGGGAAGACCCACTAGAGGAGAGCCTGTGGGACCTTCGAGACTGACCCTGAAGGGCATTGAGCAAACGCTCAGGTTGGCCTGCTGAGAGCAGGGTCGAGGCAGGGGCAAGCTGGCTCAGGACCAAGAAAATCTGCGTTTTCACGATGGCCTTCAGCATGTCATCGAACATCGGCACCGAGACCAATCGATCAGGTCGTACAGGTGCAGCAGTGCGCTCCAACAAAGGCGACCTCGATGAAGAGTATTACAGTTGTGTGGAGGCACGCTTAGAGGGAGGTCTCGACAGGGCATGGCCCACCGCACTTCCCTGAGACCCCAGGGAAGGCTTCGCTAGTGAACTTGAGGGAGGAAGATGATACTTACCCGAGGCCACAGGTTTCGTTGGGGCAGCTACCGAAGCCTTGAAAGAGGGTGACTTCACGAGGCCATTGAGGCCGAGGTCCCCGCCGGGGCCAAGGCCGGAGTCGAGGCCAAGGCTGCCCCGGCCGAAGGATCCATCGCTCCAAACAGTTCGAGGATCTTTGACCATCGCCTACGAAGCTGAAAGTGGCACAGCGCGAGCAAGTTTCAGTCCGGTGATCAGCTCCCAGGCACTCAATGCACCAACGGTGGGGGTCAGTAATAGAAATAACCCGACTGCACTGAGTGCACTTCTTAAAGCCAGTAACAGGCCGGGAAATAGGGCCAAAACCGCAGCCACGCGAGGATAGTCAGCCGAGTTGAAACGGACAAAATCCCATCCATAACAGACCTGGAAATCAAAACTACCAAATACCCAATCCAGACCTCCCTCAAAATCCTGGGAGTGCTGATAGATAGATGCTGCACTATGCAGACTCAAATCAACAAAACAACCCAAAAAGCATTCTTCACAATGCGCAACTTACGAAAAATAAGGAAATACTTCGACAAAGAACACTACAGGATCATTGTTCAATCCCTGGTACTAGGACTTGTGGACTACTGCAATATCCTATATCTACCATGTCCTACAAAAATGATCAAAAAACTACAGACCATTCAGAACACGGCTCTCAGACTAATCTATTCCCTCAGAAAATATGACCACATAACTAACGCCTACCTAGACTCACATTGGCTACCGATCAGAGCCAGAATCCAATTCAAACTATACTGTCTAATCTTCAAAGTACTCAACGGTACAGCACCTGCCTATCTAATCGATCGCCTACACCGAAACCTTCCACCCAGAATAAGAAGAACACTGACACCATTCTCATACCCACCACTCAACGGCACTCATCGTAAAAAGCTTTACGATAACCTCATAGCAACGCATGCAGCAAAACTCGAACCCTCCATAACCAGATTGTTAACCTCAACATCTGACTTCAAAGCATTCCGCAAAGAACTCAAAACGCTACTTTTCAAAAAGCATATTCAAAACACCTAATCTCCTCTTCCACATACACCGACCAGGTTACCCACTCCCTGACACCATATCCTCAACCGACCAAAAAAAAAAAAAAAAAAAAAATAAAACCTAATTCTTCCTACCGATTTATTACCTACCAACGCCTGGAAAAAGATTTGATATGTAATGTAATATAACTGCTCTCACCCAATGTTACCAAGTCTATACTCATTCTGTAACTATGTCTTACCCTAAATGTCACGTACTCTCCTGGAAATGTCCAGCTTCTTCTTATGTAATCCGCTTTGAACCGCAAGGTACAAGCGGAATAGAAATCACTAATGTAATGTAATGTAATGTAATGTAGTAAAGTTAGTTGTTTAAGTTATTGTTTTTATTTCAGAAACGTGTCGCACACAACTCACCCCAAAACAAAAAAACGAAGTAAGCCACGGTGCAAGAAGCACTCCGATCTTGCAGAGGAACAGGGCTTCTGGCTCCGCGGAAAATGAAGAACTGAGGCCACGCTGAGGAGACGCGCGCCCTGATTCGGGCGGGAAGGCACACGCGCATGCGCGGTACACTCGCAAGTCTGAAGATTTTCAAGCAAGTTTGCTTGCGAGAGTGTCCGATCGGGGCTCCGTAGATGACGTCACCCACATCTAGAGAATATGCTGCCTGCTTGTCCTGGGATAAAGTAGATTTACTTGCGGTAAGAGATAGGCGTATCATAATTGTAGGTGATCAGATCCTAGGACCTCTATAATTGCCATATTATTTCAGGTCCACATCCTGACTCCAAATTTTAATCACCTACGCCTGTCCCATCCTACCTGCCTCACCTATTTTGTGTAAAGAATTACATTTGCAGGTGTGTGCTTCATGAGCTATATCATTGAAATATCTTGTGTAATAATGAAAAAAACCCTCAAAAAAACACTAATCATGAAAGTGGTAAATATAAACCCTCAAATCATATGTGAAGAGGGAAAGCAACAATTAACTCAAATGGTGTAACCCATGAACCAGCGCTGGTTGAGAATGTACAACTCCCAACACCTTTCTGACAGGAGAAACAGGCGTTTCAATCTGTCCAAAGCAGATCTTCCTCAGGGGGTAATAACCAGCGTTGCCCCTCATCAAATTCTTATTTCAAAACATTACCGTTGTGGTCTAACGGCAAGCGCAGCCGCGCAATGTAGTTGCTTTGAAAAACTGCTAATGAAAGAAAATCATCTCTCATTTCAAGACTGCCCACCACAACTGTACAATGTAATCTTCTGCAGCCAGGTTCTGACCATTTGGGCTACTCTGACCCTGTATTTTAGCTCTTCTTCAAGAAACAGAGAATGATCTGTCTCTGATTTCAAAGGGGAAAAAATTGTAGGACACACAAGATGGTCTCATGGTCCCTCACACTGTCAGCTTAAGATAGAGATTAGTATGGAGAGATCCAGATCACACTTGGAAGTTTCTGGAGCAAAGGAAGAGCAGAAAAATGTCTCGTATTAGTTGAATATTTTAGTCCTTACCTAGGGAGATCAGAGTCTCATAATTCTCCTTCATCACCTCCCTGTAAAGCTCCTTCTGCCCTTCATCTAAATATTCCCACTCCTCCTGGGAGAAAGAGACAGCCACGTCCTCAAACTTCACCTGCATCTGAAAGACAAACCAGGAACACCCTCAGCGCCTTCTGCATCACCATCATTGTAGACCTGGTGCCTGTATGTTACTTAGTGTGCAACTGCAAGGGGAGGCCAAGTGACCTATAGTGGAACTTAGGAAGTCAAATGTAATAACCTACTGGGTTGAGAGTGAAGGGAGAATGCAGGTGAGGAGTGGCCCCTTTGAAGGGAGGACAAAAGCATTGACAAATTCAGCCATCCTCTCTTTCTTTCTTCTCCCTTTTCCCCTTCAGCCATTATTGTAGACCTGGTGGTCCCTTAATCCTCCATTGCCCCCTTGGAGTGTGGTGGTGGCATTCCAAGTCCCCTCCCCCCATCTTGCCCCTCCCCCTGCCAGGAAAAGGGGGGAGGGGGAGCTCCTACCTGAGCAGAAGCTCCTGCAGCCATTTCCCTGGGCTGGGAGGAGAGAAAAGAGCTGAAACTGAAAGAAACTGGCCACCTGAGGCTCCAGCACAAGATGGACGACTCAACTTACTTCCGGCCACATACCGATGACGTCACAAAGGGGGCGGAGCGCCACTGACTGCATTTCCTAGACAACACACTTCAGCTGCAGAGTCTCCGCCTCCTCCTCTTCCCGCCCCCAGCGAAATTCTGAGCAATCAGCATCAGATGAAGTTTACAATTCCTCCTCCTTTCTGTCTTCTCGTGCTAGGGGACGGACCCTTCCCGCCCCAGGCACCATTCAGCACCCTTCAGCGTGAAGCTCCGCCCTCTCCCTAGTGACGTCTCCAAATCTCTTTCGGCCCCTTCTCTGGCAGCGCTGGCTCCTGAGTTGGGACAAAACTGAAACTCCTCCTTCCTGCCTTCTCCGTGCTAGGGGGCGGATCCTTCTACTCCTCTTCCCGCCCCATGGACCATTCTGACCAATCAGCACTAAAAGGGGCAGAGCCAGAAGCAAAGAGCGTCTTTTCAGCCTTGGGTGTGAAGCTCCGCCCTCTCCCCTTGTGACGTCTCCAAATCTCTTTCGGCCCTCCCCTTCCCTGGCAGCGCTGGCTCCTGAGCAAGGACAAACTCCTCCTCTTCTCTTCCCCCAGGACATTCTGACCAATCAGCAGGGGATGAAACTGAAATTCCTCCTCCTTTCTCCCTTAGTCTTGTAGGGGGGGGGTGGACCCATTCTGACCAATCAGCACTAAAAGGGGCAGAGCCAGAAGCAAAGAACATCTCTCATTTTTGGGTGTGAACCTCCGCCCTCTCCCTTGTGACGTCACCGGCTCCTCCCCCAATTCCTTTCTAACCCTGAGGGAGGAGATTCCCCCCAGCAACCCCTGCGGTAGCTGCCAACTTGGGCTCCTGGGGCTGAGTAAAGCCCTAATCCTGCTCTGGGCCAGTGAAGTGTCTCTCCCTCTCCTCTGGCTCAGACCCAGCCCTTGGCCCAACCAATGAAGGGCACTCAACAAGGGTTCAGCCAACACTCTCCCGCCTTAAAAGTCAACCTTCATGGCAAGAGCCATCTTTTTTTAAAAGCAGAGAAACCATAACAAAATACAGTGGGTACCTCGGTTTAAGAGTGCACCGGTTTGCGAGTGTTTTGCAAGACGAGCAAAACATTCGCAAAATCGTCACCTCGGAAACCGAGCGCGCTTCGATTTGCGAGCACTCTCCCTGCGAACCGGCACCCTCCCCCCCCCCGCGATCCGGCACCCCCCCTGCCGCCGCGACCTGAGGTCCCCCCAACCCACCCGAACCCTCTTCTTACTTTTCTGTAGCCTCCGCAGCGGCACTGGCACCAGCATGTCCTGTGCGTGGTGCCGGTGCCTGAAAATCTGCTTCCTGTGCTGGGCCTGAGAGTTCACGTCGAATGTGAACTCTCACGTCGAATGTGAACTCTCAGGCCCAGCACAGGAAGCAGATCTTCAGGCACCGGCACGCACAGGACATGCTGATGCCAGTGCCGCTGCGGAGGCTACAGAAAAGTAAGAAGAGGGTTCGGGTGGGTTAGGGGGACCTCAGGTCGGACGGGGGGGGGGGGTGCCCGATGGCGGCGGGGGGTTGCGGATCGCAGGGGAGAGGGTGCTGGTTCACGCGGGGGGAGCAATGCCGGTTCTCATGGGGGGGGAGCAGCGCTGCTGGCCTCGGGGGGGGGGGGAACCTATCAAAGCGAGTTTCCATTATTTCCTATGGGGAAACTCGCTTTGATAAACGAGCATTTTGGATTACGAGCATGCTTCTGGAACGGATTATGCTCGTAATCCAAGGTACCACTCTATAGCAACATGTCATGAAATAGAAACACAGCTTCCAATGTAGGGTCATGAAATGGTTAACTGTTGTTTAAAATATTGCTCTGGCCTACATAGCTGAAAAAGGTGTACAATCTACTGACCTCATCTGCCTAAAATTTATGTCCCTACCTTACCACATTGTAAGCTAAATAGATAAGAGTTTGAGCCATGATGTACCCTACCCTCCTGTACATGTAACATTTAGAACTGAAAAATTTAGATAAGCAGAGAAATGAGCTAGTTTCCTATAGGACTATAAGTTGTAGCCCTGAACCTATCATAAGTGCTGGCTTAGGACCAATAATAATTGTAGAAAAGTTATAGAAGTAACAAATGAGAAGTTGTAGTTTTTGCATGTATTAGTTTGCATATGTTTAGTAAAAAGGGCATAAAAGTCCGTGCATTTCCTGATTCTAACACTAGTAGGCAGGCTGTTCACTGCACTGGAGTCCAGCATGCTGTAATAAACCTCTTGTACTTTCTTCATGCCACTGACTTTGTGTGTCCAAGTGACCTTTCACCAACAAAACACAGTAGAATGCTGATAGGTAACAGTCACTGCAAATTTCTGAACAATCTCTCCCCCCCTCTATACCAGTGTCCCACAAACTTTTCCGGCTGGCGGCACACTAAATGCAGTGCCCCAGCTAGAAGGCACATAGAAGTCGATGCGTGACATCATCGTGTCAACATCCATGCATGCACGGAGGCCCGTCTTGCCACAACTCCGCCGTTACAGGGATCCGGGAGGTGGAGGGAGGAGAGACGCCAGCCAGGAGAGTCATCCACACCGGCTGATTTCCTACATGGCGAGAGGCACATCCTGTAGGAAATCAGCTGGCATGGATGACTCTCCTCCTCGCCAGTGTGTCGCGGCACACCAGAAATCTCAGGAGGCACAGTTTGCGATACACTGCTCTATACCCTCCCTCCCTCCCCCCATTAGGGAAATGGCTCAAAAAAATCTCTGCCCATGCATATAACATAACCCCCTCTCCCGCCCCTCCTCAAGGTCCTTTTGTCTCTTCTCTCTGATCCAGCAATCTCTCTAAAGCAATCCCCCTCCTGCCGAGGCCCTCACGACAGGCACAATTTTACCCTGACATGCGAGGCCTTATCTCCGCTGCTTCCCTCATATTGTGATATTTTTTATTTGATCAAGACTTTAATAAATTTAACTATTTTTTACTCTTGGAAGTCCAGGATTTGGTTCCACGTTGTTTTCTTTTGAACACAATACAAAGACATCTGCTATATACATTTCCCAAAGCTAACATATTTCAGTCAATAAATTCTGATTTTTTACCTTTGTTCTCTGGAGATTTAGGGCTCCTTTTACGAAGGTGCGGTAGTGGTTTAATGCGCGTAATACTGCACGCTAAACCGCCAGCCGCTACCACCTCCTCTTGAGCAGGCGGTAGTTTTTAGGCTAGCACGAGATTTAGCACGTGATGAAAAGTCACACGCACTGAAGCCGTTAACGCAGCTTCGTAAAAGGAGCCCTTAGTTTTCCATCAAGTTAATTCCAGTTTCTTTTTTTTCCCCTCTTTCTTGTCTTCTGCAAATTATTCATCAACTTCAAGCGGCTGTTCTCCATTGGTTCCCCCTAGCGTTTCTCTCTTCCCTCCCCCCCTCTACCTGGATAATTTTCCCCTCCCCACTCCTGCACAGCATTTCTTCTTCTCTTCTCCACCCCCATGTGCAACATGTCTCCCTCTATCTCACTGTTCATCGTCTCTTTCTTTCATTCATGCCCTCCCTTGCTGCAAAGGGAGTGGAGAAAGAAATAGAGAGAGGGAGGGATCCAGGGTGCATCTCTATCACCTCCTCTCCCACCACATCCAACATGTCTCCTCCTCATCCCCCTTCTCATCTCATCTGTGGCTCAGGGATGCTTCTGCTGCCTGCCAGGCTTGGCAAAAGGGACTCCTGGCCTCTGAACCCTTTCTATTCCTTCCCCCAAATCAGCATCTCTTTCCTGCCCTCTTAAGTCCCATGTTCGTGCCCACTTCCTCTCTCCCTTCTGTGTCTCAAGTTTATGCCCCCTCTCTCCTGTGTCTGAGTTTGTGCCACCCTCCCTCCTTCCAGCCTTTGTCCCAAGTTTGTGCTCCCCCCTCGCTCTTTCCTTCCTTTGTCCCTCTCTCTCCCTTACTTATCCCAACGTGCTCGCTCCCTTCAGGGCCATCTAGGTGGGCCTTCTTCACACCTTCAGCCGCACTTGATTCTTAGAAGGGTTGTGGCTTCTGCACATTGCTGACCCGGAAGTCTACCCTCTGACCTTGGTCAAATTGATGGCCACAGCGGCATCTGCAGAAAGACGGGAGGATGAAGCAGCAGCAGTACCAGCAGTGGCAGGAGGGCAAGAGATGATGGTGCCATATACCACATGTGGAGAATGTCTGGTCTACAATACCAAAGCTATTTGAGAGTGCAGGAAGTCATTTATTCCTTTATCGATTTGGGCCGTGAGCCGGGACCAGATTCTCTCTGGCAGGCCGCAGCAAGCACTTCACTCACACTTTGATTTTGATTTGAATTCTTATATACCGCTATACCGTGAGGTTCAAAGCGGTTTACAATGAAGATAGATTAAAGATACATTAAAATAAAATAAATAAAAATGGTATTTTTATGCATGTCAAAAACTTCAGACCCCTCCAGTAGTTATGTAGGAACTGAACTTCAACTTTATTGTTCTTCTCTCCAACGGGAAAGAGGCATTTCTTAAACATGCAGTTGCTAACAAAAATCACAACCTAGTTATTGTTTATTCAAAGCTTCTATACTGCTACTAATGACTAGGGAGTCAATTCAAGAGCGGTTTACACGAGCTTCTGTAATGGTGTTACAATACAGTTAGCATTTTCAATAGACACATTCATACCCTAGTCAATCATCCTACGTATTTACACATAAAATACTGGTATCGTGTACTATGTTCATACTAAATCCTACTTATTTGCACACATAATCCTATATAATAAAACGCTAGCCGAGCATGCGCACTCAGCCCTGCGTGATCTGTAGGTCCGTGGCCAGAGTGCGTATGCGGCGGCTAGGGGAGAAACAGACTCAGGATGGAAGGATGCACCGCTGCAAAGGTACTGCAGGGGAAGAGACATATCGCTTCTACCCAAACCTCCCTCCAGCGCTGGCAGCCGCAGCACGTTAAACAGCCTGCTTCGCGACTTTCTCCTGCAGTTGAGTCCCTCTGCCGCATCACTAATGATGTCATCAATGACGCGACAGACAGACTCAATGGCAGAAGAAAGCCGCGAACCAGCCTGTTTAACGTGCTGCGGCTGCCCAACGCTGGAGGAAGGTTTGCTATTAAAGTCATCTCGCCGGGAGGGTCGCAAAGTCAGCGGGGGTTGGGCTGGGAGGGGAGAGAACAGCAGCAGCATTTACAATTCGCTGCTGTTGCGGCTTCAGGCCTTCCTCTCTGGCGGGTCCTGCCTACTTCATGAATACAGGACCCGCCAGAGAGGAATACCTGAAGCCAGCAACAGCAATGAATTGTGAATGCTGCTGTTGCCCGATGAAGTAGTTGAAGGAGGAAAATGAGCACAGGGGAAAGTGGCTTGGAGGGAAGGAGGAAGGTATGCCAGACCAAGGGAAAAGGAAAGAGGAGATGGAGAGAGGCCATATGGGACAGAGAGAGAGGGGGCGGACACTGGATGGAAAGAGAAGAGAGGGCAGTGAATGGAAGGGGCAACATAGAGGGTGAACAGTATTCTAGAACCCATTAATGTAACAGGCTTAATGGCTAGTATATTTATATTTCTTTAATGTTCTATACCGTTCTCCAGGGAAGCTCAGAATGGTTTACATTAATTTATTCAGGTACTCAAGCATTTTTCCCTGTCTGTCCCAGCTGGCTCACAATCTATATAATGTATATGGGGCAATGGGGGGGGATTAAGTGGGAGATGCAGTAATACCGACTGGATGGCTGGTGGCCGATTCTCTGGTCAATTGTGGAACAGCGATTGATGGGCAGGAGTAGCGTGGGTTTGAACCTACAATTTCAAGGTGCTGATGCTGTAGTTTTAACCACTGTGCCATACTTTCCTCATGCTCCATGTCGTGTTCTATGTTGCTTTATTAGTTAAAGCAGTCTATGAAGAGGAGGGTCTTTATCCCTTTCTTGAACTTTCCAGTGACGTTTCCTAGTTTTAATTCCTTCGGAAGTTCCACCACATTGAAGCTATCACTGAGAACATTTTTGTCCTGATGCTTTTTATCTCATGTCTCTGAAGGAGGGTATTTCCAACAGAGATTCTTGGCTCAAGCGTAGGGCGTGTGCTGGTGTATGGTATTGTGTCTTGCTGCTAGCTATTGCCGTTCTGAGATAAAGATCTTGAATTTCACCCTGCTTTCAATCAGGAGTAGCGGGGTGGCACTCGTCCGCCTCCATTTTCCCAGCAGAAATCTTGCTGCTGCGTTTTGTACCATTTGAATCTGCTTGATCCTGTACTTTGGAATGCTCAGCAGGATCACGTTGCAGTAGTCTAAGATTGAGAGTACCAAGGCTGTTATTACGTTGGATATCGCTTGATGAGAGAGATAAGGTTTAAGTCTTCTAAAGCAGTAGAGCTTGCCATAAGCATTTTCACATTTACAAACTCTCTTTCGACTGGCAAAATATTTGTACATCTCTAAATGTTAAGATCCTCCGTGCTGGTAGGAATCTGATCTATTGGTGGAGATAGCCCAAAAGACGATTCTCCTGCCCAAGGCAGTAGCTTAAGAAACCTCTGATGATGTCACTCTGGGATTCCATTTATGCACCATTCAGAGAGCTTCTAGCTGGGGCTCATGCACTGTAACTCTTCCAGAAGGTGCTGGAAACTCAAAGACTGAGCTTCCAACTGCCTTCTGCATGCTGTTTACTGTTTAAACACAGTGCATATCAAATTTCACCTTTCATCCCCTTTACACAGGCAGCCCTGAGCAGGATGCATATGCAGTGATGATATTCAAACCACCTTTAACTCAACGGCAGCCCTAGAATAGGGACTGCTAATATTCTGTGTCTAGGTTGGGGAGATTCATGCACTAAAATTCACATCTCCTGGTGCATGGATTTCCCCCCAGGCTACATCAGAGAAAATCATTTGGGATGTCCTCATCCAATGCTCCAACCTCTATCAGGAAAGCAAAACCTCTTAAGAGCTATCGGAACGGGCAAATAAATGCTGAAAAGCATGCATGCAGCGCAATGGGTGGCCAGTCCAAACCACCACATGATGAGCCCAACAGATAAAACTGAAATTCAAATGGCAAAAATCTTCCAACTAAATACACGCTCTCTAACATAATTTCACAGACGCTGTGTCCCCTGTGTTAGTACATTTTACGGGTGTCTACCGTATCAAACTAATTTAACACATTCTTTGTCGCCCTGATTTAGAAGAAACACCAACAAAGTTAAGGTCAACCCTGTACATTTGTTTCCTGGAATAAACCCCAAATCATAGAGCACACACTTTATCAAGATGGTAATACTGTACATTTCATCAGGCAAGGCCTATTCACTAGTTCAAATCTTGTTTTCTCTATAGGTGAACACACCCAGGGCTCCAAAGTTATTTAGAAAAGTGGCAGCTTGTTGCTAACCACTAGCAAATTAAGGATTAGGGTAGCAGCATGTACATATACATTTGCCAGACACTACAAATGTAGAGGAAGGTGGCAGCGTTGTTCAAAGTTGAGTGAATCTTTTATTAGACTCAGTACATGTAAAGGGTTTGTTACCTGTGTGGTTCCTCTCATGAATTTTTAGATCTGAAAACCAAGTGAAGCTTTTATTACACTCAGTACATGTGAATGGTTTCTACCCTATGTGGATCATTTTTTGTCTTTTTAGAGCTGAAAGCCGAATGAAGATTTTATTACACTCAATACATGTAAATGGTTTGTGCCCTGTGTGGATCCTCTCGTGAATTTTTAGATCTGAAAGCCGAGTGAAGCTTTTATTACATTCAGTACATGTTAATGGTTTGTGCCCTGTGTGGATGCTCTGGTGATATTTTAGACCTAAAAGCCGAGTGAAGCTTTTATTACACTCAATACATTTTAATGATTTGTGCCTTGTGTGGATCATTTTGTGTCTTTTTAGATTTGAAAACTAAGTGAAGCTCTTATTACATTCAGTACATGTATTTGGTTTGTGCCCTGTGTGGATTATTTGGTGGCTTTTTAGATGTGAAAGACAATTGAAGTTTTTATTACACTCAGTACATGTAAATGGGTTGTGCCCTATGTGGATGCTCTGGTGATATTTTAGGCATGAAAGCTGAGTGAAACTTTTTTTACACTAAGTACATGTAAATGGTTTGTGCCCTGTGTGGATCATTTTGTGTTTTTTCAGATGTGAAAGCTGAGCAAAGCTTTTATTACACTCAGTACATGTGTATGGTTTGTGCCCTGTGTGGATCCTCTCGTGAATTTTTAGATTTGAAAGCTGAGCAAAGCTTTTCTTACACTCAGTACATGCATATGGTTTGTGTCCTGTGTGGATTCTCTCGTGAATTTTTAGATTTGAAAGCTGAGTGAAGCTTTTATTACACTCAGTACATGTGTATGGTTTGTGCCCTGTGTGGATCATTTTGTGTTTTTTCAGATGTGAAAGCTGAGTGAAGCTTTTATTACACTCAGTACATGTGTATGGTTTGTGCCCTGTGTGGATCATTTTGTGTTTTTTCAGATGTGAAAGCTGAGCATAGCTTTTATTACACTCAGTACATGTGTATGGTTTGTGCCCTGTGTGGATCCTCTCGTGAATTTTTCGATTTGAAAGCCGAGCAAAGCTTTTCTTACACTCAGTACATGCATATGGTTTGTGTCCTGTGTGGATCCTCTCGTGAATTTTTAGCTGTGAAAGCCAAGTGAAGCTTTTCTTACACTCAGTACATGTAAATGGTTTGTGCCCTGTGTGGATCATTTTGTGTCTTTTTAGATGTGAAAGCTGAGCGAAGCTTTTATTACACTCAGTACATGTGTATGGTTTGTGCCCTGTGTGGATCATCTCGTGAATTTTTAGATGTGAAGGCTTAGCAAAGCTTTTCTTACACTCAGTACATGCATATGGTTTGTGCCCTGTGTGGATCATCTCGTGAATTTTTAGATTTGAAAGCCGAGCAAAGCTTTTCTTACACTCAGTACATGTATATGGTTTGTGCTCTGTGTGGATCCTCTTGTGAATTTTTAGATTTGAAAGCCGAGCAAAGCTTTTCTTACACTCTGTACATGTGTATGGTTTGTGCTCTGTGTGGATCATTTTGTGTCTTTTTAGATGTGAAAGATAAGTGAAGCTTTTATTACACTCAGTACATGTAAATGGTTTGTGCCCTGTGTGGATCATCTTGTGAATTTTTAGATGTGAAGGCTTAGCAAAGCTTTTCTTACACTCAGTACATGCATATGGTTTGTGCCCTGTGTGGATCATCTCATGAATTTTTAGATGTGAAGGCTTAGCAAAGCTTTTATTACACTCAGTACATGCATATGGTTTGTGTCCTGTGTGGATCATCTCGTGAATTTTTAGATCTGAAAGCTGAGTGAAGCTTTTCTTACACTCAGTACATGCATATGGTTTGTGTCCTGTGTGGATCCTCTCGTGAATTTTTAGATTTGAAAGCCGAGCAAAGCTTTTCTTACACTCAGTACATGCATATGGTTTGTGTCCTGTGTGGATCCTCTCGTGAATTTTTAGATTTGAAAGCCGAGCAAAGCTTTTCTTACACTCAGTACATGCATATGGTTTGTGTCCTGTGTGGATCCTCTCGTGAATTTTTAGCTGTGAAAGCCAAGAGAAGCTTTTCTTACACTCAGTACATGCATATGGTTTGTGTCCTGTGTGGATCATTTTGTGGCTTTTTAGATGTGAAAGCTGAGCGAAGCTTTTATTACACTCAGTACATGTGTATGGTTTGTGCCCTGTGTGGATCCTCTCGTGAATTTTTAGATGTGAAAGCTGAGCGAAGCTTTTATTACACTCAGTACATGTGTATGGTTTGTGCCCTGTGTGGATCATTTTGTGTTTTTTCAGATGTGAATGCTGAGTGAAGCTTTTATAACACTCAGTACATGTGTATGGTTTGTGCCCTGTGTGGATCCTTTCGTGAATTTTTAGATTTGAAAGCCGAGCAAAGCTTTTCTTACACTCGGTACATGTATATGGTTTGTGTCCTGTGTGGATCCTCTCATGAATTTTTAGATCTGAAAGCTGAGTGAAGCTTTTCTTACACTCAGTACATGCATATGGTTTGTGTCCTGTGTGGATCCTCTCGTGAATTTTTAGCTGTGAAAGCCAAGTGAAGCTTTTCTTACACTCAGTACATGTAAATGGTTTGTGCCCTGTGTGGATCATTTTGTGGCTTTTTAGATGTGAAAGCTGAGCGAAGCTTTTATTACACTCAGTACATGTGTATGGTTTGTGCCCTGTGTGGATCCTCTCGTGAATTTTTAGATTTGAAAGCCGAGCAAAGCTTTTCTTACACTCAGTACATGCATATGGTTTGTGTCCTGTGTGGATCCTCTCGTGAATTTTTAGCTGTGAAAGCCAAGTGAAGCTTTTCTTACACTCAGTACATGTAAATGGTTTGTGCCCTGTGTGGATCATTTTGTGGCTTTTTAGATGTGAAAGATGAGCGAAGCTTTTATTACACTCAGTACATGTGTATGGTTTGTGCCCTGTGTGGATCCTTTCGTGAATTTTTAGATTTGAAAGCCGAGCAAAGCTTTTCTTACACTCAGTACATGCATATGGTTTGTGTCCTGTGTGGATCCTCTCGTGAATTTTTAGCTGTGAAAGCTGAGTGAAGCTTTTCTTACACTCAGTACATGTATATGGTTTGTGTTCTGTGTGGATCCTCTCATGAATTTTTAGATCTGAAAGCTGAGTGAAGCTTTTCTTACACTCAGTACATGCATATGGTTTGTGCCCTGTGTGGATCTTCTCATGAATTTTTAGATTTGAAAGCCAAGTGAAGCTTTTCTTATATTCAGTACATGTAAATGGTTTGTGCCCTGTGTGGATCATTTCGTGTCTTTTTAGATGTGGAAGCCAAGAAAACCTTTTCTTACACTCAGTACATGTATATTGTTTTTCTCCTGTGTGGATCATTTTTAGATGTGAAAGTTGAGTGAAGCTTTTATTACACTCGGTAGAGGTAGATGGTTTCACATTTTCATGATCTCTTTTGTGTAGCTGAAGTTCTTTTTTGTGGGTTTTTCCTTTCCTCTTACCATGGTGGAATTTAGAAGTCACTTTATCACTGTTTTTAATTTGGAAGGGTCTCTCCGCTAGGTGTCTCTGGTCCTCAGGGATGTTATTCAGATCCCTGTCATTTCTCTCACACTTCCTGACTTCATCCCTTGAGATGTCTGTAGGGTCTCTCTGGTTCTTTGATTCCTGCTTATAATTCTTTGTGTTAATCTTCTCAGTTCCCTGGGAAATATTTTCACAGACATTTTTTGACAGTGTTTGGATTTGTTCCATTTCAACTGGATCTTCTCCTTGATTCTTTTCTCTCTTCCATTCATGTTGAATTTGATGATCTGCTGGATAAAAACAGAAGGTACTTCTCATGAGTTAGAAAACAGCAGTGGTTTCTATGATAATCTACTATAATAAAATGCTAAGCGCGCATGCGCACTCTTACCGGCGTGTTCCCTGATCTGTAGGTCCGTGGTCTGCAGGAGTGCGCATGCGCGCTTACAACGCATCTCTCTCTCTCACAGACCCCAAGGAGATGTGCGGGCTTGCCGGCTCCGGATCCTTTACACTTCGCTGACTGCTCAGCACACACACACCTGCACCGGGGAAGCGCGCAGGTCATCCAGCCAGCGTGAGGGGGGGCTACCAGCATCTGCCACGGGCTCTGCATTGCCTCCTGTCACTGTGGCCGCAGCCTCACGCTTAGGTAGTTTTCAGCGGCGAACTCGACCCGCAGGCTCGCCCTTTCGCATGAGGAAATGGAGGTGCGGACGACATGCGCACATTGAGCCCCAGCTGGCGCCAGAACGCCGGGTGGAAGAAGCGCTCGCGCTGGGTAGAAGAGGCGCTCACACTAGCGCCAGCAGGTGGCTGAGGCCCGCAGCCAGTCTGGGAGAAGAAGATGTGCACGATGAGTTCGCTGGCCAGAAACGAGGCGCCCGCTGTCCCCGCAGGAAAGGTTCCTCGGCCTAGAATGCAGCAGCCTGGCCCGCCAACAGACCACCATGTGCCTGCATCAAAATCTTCAGCAAGACTGCTGGAAGGGGGCGGAGCTCCTCTTTCGAGTCTGTCCCGGCAGGGAGCAGGGAAAGGAGAAGGGGTACTACTAGGCAGGGGGATCAGGTAAGGGGTGCTGCTAAAAAACTAGTACTATATATAGAGGTTATGTTGCACCAGGACTTTCATGTGTGGCTTGAGAACTGGTCAGTTTCCTATTTGCAGAGCATTTTCTCAAGCATTTATCTCGAGACAGAGCCAGTTTATGAGCTGTTTCTTGGAAATGGCAGTGTGGAGAGTTAAGGGAGTCAATTCTCTCAAGGGTGCTAAGTGTGTAATCTACCAGCTGCCTTCCCTGCTTCATCAGCTGAGCTTGAACGTGGGAGCTTGCTGCTGGACTTTAAAAAGCCGTGGATTGCCAATTTAAGGATTACTCAGGATGATACATTTTGGAAACTATTTTGAAAAACTGCATGTTTGGAAAGAACTCTAAGTTTTTGCAGTTTGATGTGGATTTGTACCATAAAGATCTAGATATTTTCTCTCCTGAAACACTTTTCTAAATCTAGATTCAAAAACTCAGTTAATTGGGAGTAACAGCAACTGAGAGGTTTGTGTGTCGCAACTGGAAGTAGCTTTTGTAGTTGACTGAACTAGGTATCTATATCTTCAAACCTGTTTACCGTGTTAGGTATAAATTCTAAGTTCTTTATAATATTTTAACAATGGGTTAGCTAATTAAGAGAATCTTACTTTTTTATTTTTATATCTGATCTGTTTTAGAAGCAGGTTTTTAGGAGTATCAGCTATGCAAGATCCGACCAACTTTATCTCCAGTCACACACACTTTATAATGGTTCTGAATTAGGTCCATTTCCAAATCAAGTGCTAATTTCTTCATGCCATCAGTCTAGACCAGTGTTCTTCAATCCTTTTACACCCGTGGACCGGCAGAAATGAAAGAATTATTTTGTGAACCGGCAAACTATTAAGACTGAAATTTAAAAACCCCATTTCCGCCCCATCTCCGTGAGCTCGGTCCCCAAAAACCAACTGATCCTATCTGCACAAGCCGCAGTTATGATTTTATAGTGAACGTATTTTATTAAAGTATAAAAAGAAACAATATTCTGAACAATTGTGATTTTATAAATACAAATATACAGAGCACAGACCAACAAAACCCCTGTCTCCCCTCCCCTTCACATATATCCCCTCTACTATCAAGAAAACTGAACAAACCAAGTTATTATAGAATGCTACACAGAAATATCATGCTAACAGTATACTGAAGTCACACAAGACAGGAATAGTGTTAGGGGAGTGCCCCCTGGTCAGAGAGAGCCGTACGCCAGCTGGAAGCTAAAGAAGCAGTGCCTGGGCTTTGCAGTCCCCAATTATGTCTCTAGAAGGATATATAATTCAAATCTGATATATTCTAATGACAAAATAGAAATAAAATTATTTTTTTCTACCTTTTGTTGTCTCTGGTTTCTGCTTTCATCTTCTTTTCACTCTTTTCCTTCCAGCGTCTGCCCTGTCTCTTCAATCCAGCATCTGCCCGTTCCATCCACTGTCTGCCCTCTCCCCCTTACATATGTATCTGACTTCTTTCTATGCACCTCTCCCCTGTCCATCCAGCCTGTGCTTCCTCTCTCCTTTTTACATCATTCATTCCATTTTCACTGCTTTCTTCATTTTTCTCTCTCCTACACCAGATCTAGCATCTTTATCCCTTTCTCATTTCTCTGCTGACCCCCTTTCCAGCATCAATCTCTCTCTACTTTCTCATTCCTCTCTCTCCCCTTTCCCTCATCTGATCTCTCCATTCCATCCTGACCCCCTTCCCCTCCTGTAATCTCCCTGCCAGCTGTTTCCTTCCTTTTTTCCTTCTCCCTTCCCTCCTCCCCCTATCCAACATTAACTCTCTTCCCATCCCTTTCCCTCCTCCCCTCTCAGCAGCATCTCTCCTTCTACCTCCCTCCCTCCAGGTCCAGTAGCAGCTCTCCCTTTATCCAGCAACTTCCCAGCCTCCTATAGTGGCTTCCTCCCTTTCCAACAGTTCTCAGTACTTGCCTGCAGCAGTGATTTACTTAGGCAGCCTTGGGTCCGTTGCTGTCTCTGAGGAAAGAGGAAGTTGTCGGTGAATCACTGCCCTGGCAAGTAGGAGAGCTGCTGGGAGGGGAGACAGCCACTGTCGAAGGCTCCCCAGGATCTTGCTCCTGCACATGCTGACCATCTCCCTTGTACCAGCAGCTCTCTCCCTTCCACTTGCAACTTCCCCATGGCCCTCTCCAGCAACTTGGCAGGGGTGGCAATCAAGACAGGCTGCCGACTTTGGGACCTTCACTCTCTGAGTCCCGCCTATTTTATTTCAACTTGTTGTTTCTGAACAGGCGAGACTCACAGAGGGAAGGCCCCGACATTGGCAGCCTGTCTTGATCGCCCGAGGCTAGGAGGAAAAGCAGTCGGCAGGAACCGCAGTCAGGAGGAACCACAGTCGGCAGGAAAATTAACTGCCGACTCGATCTCTCTGGCTCAGCACGGACCGGCAGAAATTTTCTGCGAACCGGTGGTTGAAGAACAATGGTCTAGACCAGGAACCGGTAGAAATTTTCTGCGGACTGACACCGGTCCGCGGACCGGCGGTTGAAGAACAATGATCTAGACCAGGGATCTCAAAATCCCTCCTTGAGGGCTGCAATCCAGTCGGGTTTTCAGGATTTCCCCAATGAATATGCATTGAAAACAGTGCATGCACATAGATCTCATGGGGGAAATCCTGAAAACCCGACTGGATTGCGGTCCTCAAGGAGGGACTTTGAGACCCCTAGTCTAGACCTACTTATAGAAGAGAGCAATGATTAAAAGGGAACACAACCAAAAACAAAGAACTTGTGGAGAGTTGATGTCCAAGACGAAAGCTTGATTAAAACTGATCAATAATCCACAAGGGAAAAGAAGAGGATTCAGAAGACACATATTATTCAACAAAGGTTTGGGCTTTCCTTAGCCAAGCTCCCAGGAGCATCCTCTTCTAAACAGTCTCTCTCTCCCAATTCCACAATTTCCCAGGACTCCTATCAACCCCTAACTAGGGAAGTTTCTTGTGGAAGCCTCTTCCTCAGGACCTCCTCTTTCACAGGGACCTCTGAATGATTCTTTGTGGCATATAAACACCTCTCTGCTCGAGTCTCACCCCCTGACTCAGTAGGGATGCCTTATTAAGGTGGCATCACACTGAGCTGTAGAGTTCAGTGCATTCTGGGACATGTAGTCTGCTCAGTTCTGGGATAGCGGCCCCTGCTGTATGGAGGCGGAATGGTAGCATTAGTGAAAGAGAATCCCTTACTCCAGGCTCTCTCAAACTTCCTTGAGCCGGGGCACACTAAAGGTAGTGGCCACGGCTTGAGGCACCCAGAAGTGCGCGGAGATCGCCTTGATGACATCACGCATGTGCATGACATAATCACATCAACATCTGCAAATGTGCAGAGGCCCTCTAGAAGTGCCCTTAGACGCCAGCAGGGGATGCCAGCAGGGAAGAGGGCCAGAGAGAAGGAGTGGCACTGGCGCCAGCTGATTGCCAACCGCAGTGTTTCTCAACTACTTCAAGCCAAGTACCCCCTAAATCTAACAAATATCAACTGAGTACCCCAACCACAGACCTCCCTAGGCCCATCCAAGCTCTACCCCAGATCCCATCCCCTTTATTAATTGTAACACAATTTTTTCCATTCATTTTTCATATACACAGCAGATATAAATTCTCAAAACTAACACATTTCAATCACTATATTTAAATAAAATCATTTTATCTATCGGCGATCCTCTGCAGGCTGCTGTAATTAGCTTTAAAGGTGAGACCAGGCCAGGGGGAAGCCGAAGGACACTAGAGAGAAGGGGGAAACATGCAGGTCTTTGGCGAATCGGGCAGCTCTGGCACTATACTGTGTAGGGAAATCAGCTGGCATAGTAACATAGTAGATGTTGTTATAGTAGGAATCTCAGGAGGCCACATGCGGCACGCCAGGTTCTATTTTGAGGCCCTCTGGATGTTTATCTTAATCACAAAAGCAAAATAAAGCAGTTTCTTGATCATTTGTCTCTTTAGCTATAAATTATAATATTATTATTAAAACTTAAACTTAAAAGGAAAGATTTATAAACTATAAAGAGTTTTACCTCATGCAAAGTTGTCATTTCTTTAATAAGACATTAACTGTTGTTTTCCCGAGGCCCTCCAAGTACCTACAAATCCAAAATGTGGCGCTGCAAAGGGTTTGAGTTTGAGACCACTGCTCCAGGCCTTCCTTCTGACAACGAGCCTCTCCTTGATATAACTTCCAGTTTCGTGAAATAAAGTTACATCAAGAAGGGGCTCGCCAGCATAAGGCAGCTTTGTGAACAGGCTTCTGAAGATTTTTCCTCATGGCAGAGTTTCACCTGAAGAAGCCGGCGCCCTCCACTTCAGCTCCAGCTCTAGAGCCAGCTAGCACCCTGCTCCCACTGGTACAAAATAGATAGAGGCAGCGGCCACCCCACCACCATGGGGTGTAAGTTACACTTCTCCCTCCGTATTCACGGTTTCAGTATTTGTGGTTCCGATTATTCACGGTTTTTAGCTTGCTGACTCCCCCCCACCACCACCCCCTCCCCAATTACATCAACTTGCATAGAGAAATTGCTGATTCCAAGCGTTTACAGAGAAAATTGCTGATTCCCAGGAGTTAGTTCACCGTGTTTTGCCGCTCCTTCAGGAACAGCCCAGGTCTCCCACCATGTTATTCGCAGTTTCACCATATTCACAATGGTTTTTAATTGAAAACAGCAAATAACATATGAAAAAGTTATTTGCGGTTTTTCTGTATTCACGGATCTGTTAATCCCCTATCACAGTGAATATGGAGGGAGAAGTGTATATCAAGGAGGGGCTCGTCAGCAGAAGAAAGGCCTCGGAACAGACCTCTGAAGATTTTTCATTATGATGCAGCTGGCTCCTTCAGATAACGTAGGCACAAGGGAAGATGGGGAGGAGATGCTGACCCGAGGGGTGGGATGTTGCTGCTGCTGCTATCATGCATCTGTCGAGGGTGGGTGCTGGTTGGCACAAAGGCTGGAGCTCAAGTGAAGGACAGTGTTGGATCTGGGCTGGGGGAGAGAATTTGGACCCATGGGGAGCTGGGGCTGGAGGGAAGTTACAGATAAACAGAAAGCAACCTGGATCTTTCCTTTCCTCCACCTCTTCAGAGCTAAGACTGTGTGGCCCAGAAGTTAAGCCTACAGAATGACACGGGGACAAATCTTTCCCCATCTCCACGGAAACTCATTTTCCTGATCTGTCCCCGTGAGTTATTTTCCTGTCCCTGCCCCATTCCTGCAAACTCCGTCCTCATCTGTATAAGCCTCAAACACTTTAAATTCATAAGTGTTTGTGGCATGTGAGGTTAAGGCAGGGCTTACAGGAATGGGGCAGGGACTGTGAGAAAACTCGCAGGCATGGGATGGGGAAATTGAGTTCCTGCGGGGATGGGGACAAAATTGTCCCCATGTAATTCTCTAGTTAAACTTTCACTTATAGACCAAGTGACTTATCCTCATCTATAAAAGGGTAGCATCCCCAGCAGTTCCCCTACAGAAGGGGCTTACCCCAGTCCCTCTTATTACTGCACTCACCTGAGCAGCTGCTCTTCCCAGTTTTTCTTTCCTCCAATTCAGGCTCACCCCTGATGTACGGCTCTTCCCCTTGTTTGATGTGGGATATAATCTTAGGGGTGGTCGGAGAACCTGTTGCTGGGGTAAGAAAATTACATTAATTATCTTAAATTTTATACCTTAAAAAAGTAACATAAACCTAGCATTACCAAACGTCCAGGAAAACCCGGACATGTCTTTTTCGAGGACTATCCAGAATGTTTTTTTTAAAGATGGGGGGAGTCTGTCTGGGTTTAGCTGGCACTCCCAACTTATGATTTTAAAGTGTTGGAGGCTTGGGCAGATGAGGACAGAGCTTTCAAGGATGGAACAGAGAAAGAACTCGCAGGGATGGAGAAAGATCCCATGTCATTCTCTAGCACTGCGGGACAGCAAGACTCTCATGGTGTCGTTTGTGTTCATCACACGAGACAAACATAATCAAAATTATCTTTATAATGATGGTCCACTACTGCTAATAGACATGTAAATGTATCCATTACCCAGTGAGAGCAGGGTCTGATAGTTTTCCTCCATCACCTCCCTGTAGAGCTGCTTCTGCTCTTCATCTAAATACTCCCACTCCTCCTGGGAGAAAGAGATAGCGATGTCCTCAAACTTCACCTGCATCTGAAACAGAAACCAGAAACACAATCAGCATCTTCCAGCACTTCCAGAAAGAGGCCTCCCAGGGTTGATGCTCATTGGGATGGAGGGAAATGTACTGGATGTACCTAATTTACATTCCCAGAGCAGTTCTGTTTCAGAAGAGCTGCCAGTGCTGGGGCTGAGTGAGGCAGAGGGAGATGCTTTGGGGTGGATAGAGAGTATTTCAATCCCAGAGGAGGGTTCTGGGCACTGAAGGGTTTCTGGGTTGGTCTCTCTCCTTTCAACAAGACCCACCTGGGCAGAAGCTCCTGCAGCCATTTCCCAGGATCAGGCTTTGCCTCTTGAAGTGAGCGGGAACCGGAAGTTTCGGCTCAATTGGAGGAAGAAGAAAAGACTCGTTTCCTGTTAGGCACAGGATGATGACGTCTCTACAGGGGCGGTGCTTCAAACAGGGTTATCTTCTTCTTGGCTCTTCCCCTTTCAGAGCTGATTGGTCAGTTTCTGGGGTGGGAGAGAAGTGGAAAGTTCCACCCACTACCTATAGAAGGGGAGGATTTTCAGCTCCCGGTACTCATTGGTCAGACTGATCCTGGGGCGGGGACAGGAGTTGAAGCGGACACGAGGAGAATCATTGCAGGGCTTTGCCTTCTTCAGGTAGGAAACGGACCCCTGCTGCCATTCTCCTGCCTTGGCTCCTCCCTCCCCGGACAGCCTCCTGTGGATCTCAGCTCTGTCCAAGCTCCGCCCCTTCCAGGAGGAGTCTAGCAAATGTGAAGCTCCGCCCTCCCCCTTGTGACGTCATCGGCCTTTGTCCTATTAAAAGCAGTGCTGGCTCTCCCTTTCTGCTCTTCTCTCTCCTTTCCCCCAGCCCTGCAAGAGAGAAATCCTGGAGCCAGGGAAAGATCCCGATTCATTTCTAGATCCTGCTCACAGGATGGATGGAAGTGGAGAGGAGAGGGGAAGAAGCTGGATGGGAGGGGTATAGAAAGAGGGCACATACTGGATAGGAGGAGGGGATAAAGGAAAAAAAAGGCACATGCTGGATGGGTGGAGGAGGTTCAGATTAGTGAGTTACTGGAGGGGTGAGGGAAAGTGAGGACTCCATAGTTGGAAAAAATTTAGTCTGCTACTACTGTTAATTATTTCTATAGAGCTACTAGACCTATGCAGCGCTCTACAGAGTCACAAAGAAAAAGACAGTCCCTGCTCCAAAGAGTTTATAATCTAAACAGATAAGACAGACAAACAGGTTATCATGGATACAGTTAAGGGGAACGCTTAATCAGCCGGCTGGGTTGGTGGGCAAAGGAGTAGGGTCATTGCAAGACCCGCAAGCCAATGGCGGCCCACCTTTTTGGCAGTTGACACTGTAGTCTAGATTTCCATTCCCCCCCACCCCCCCAATGGGATCCATTGCTGCAGAAGCAATGGAAGACCTCTCTAAGGGGTCGCCAACAGAGTGAGTGAGGTAATCACATTGGATTCTGCAACCTGGATGTTTTCCTTCTGCTACTACTTCATGTCATGTTACTTAGGCAGGAAGCCTTAGCAGAGGGAGAGCTTCCAGGCCGGCGAAGGCAGTGTATTTACTTCATCTGTACTGCCACAACCCAAAGAGTGAAAGAGCAGCTGCCACCAGATCATGTGGAGGGAGGAATTCAGGGGAGGTTATGAGGAATCATAGTAGGGGTGGTTTATATGCAGGACCACAGGGATGGGGAGGAAAACACTGGCCACACTTGGCCACACTGACCAAGGTCCTCAAATTCAAGGACACAAACTTCCAAGAGATGAGTGACTTTGTTCACCAGATGCTACAAAGCCAAGCAGAAACCGATAGTGTGGATGAAATGTGGTAGACTCTGAAAGCCACCATACAGGAAGCGACAAACCGTTATGTTAAGCTAGTAAGTAAACACCGTAGAAACAATAAACCACAGTGGTTCACTGCGGAGATCTCAGACCTCATCAAAGAAAAGAAAAAAGCATTCATCTCTTACAAACAATCAAGGGAACAGGACTCCAGGGCAGAATATCTGACCAAGTCAAAAGCCGTCAAAACAGCAGTCAGGGAGGCTAAATTCAACATGGAGGAATCTCTAGCAAAGAACATCCAGAAGGGAGATAAATCATTCTTCAGGTATATCAGCGACAGAAGTAAAAACTCAGGGAGAATAGTACGTCTAAGGAAACTAGACGGAGACTATGTGAAAAAGGACTCAGAAAAAGCCCAACTGTTAAATGAATACTTCTGCTCTGTCTTCACCCGAGAAGCTCCGGGGCATGGCCCTCAGTTACAGACAAGGGCTGACTCAGTTGACCCATTTAGCGATTTCAAATTTACGCCCAACAGTGTCCACGTTGAGCTGTCCAAGCTCAATGTTTACAAGGCAATGGGACCGGACAACCTGCACCCCAGGGTACTCAGGGAGTTGAGTGATGTCTTGGCGGAGCCGCTGTCGGCGCTTTTCAACCTCTCCCTTAGTTCAGGTAGCGTCCCGTTGGACTGGAGGAAGGCTAACGTCATTCCACTCCAGAAGAAAGGCTCCAAGACAGAAGCGGCAAACTACAGACCAGTGAGTCAAGAGAGGAATAGAACAGGCTTTAAACTAAGAAGAAGGTGAAAGCCGACAGTTGACAAAGGGTCGACGATTCGGAAGACGGTATCCTGTGAAGATACCGAGGGGAAAAATGGCTGGGAAGGAACAAGGGACAAACTGCAGGAGTCGACTAACCCAGAAGAAGTGGTTACAATGTCTGCAGCAAAAGAGAAGAAAATATGGACCGAAGCACAGGGAAAAGAAAGGAGGACAGCAAAATACCAGGATCTAAAGTGCATATATGCTAATGCAAGGAGCCTAAGAAACAAAATGGGGGAACTAGAAGCCTTGGTCAACGCAGAAGACATCGACATCATTGGAATCTCTGAAACATGGTGGAATGAGGAAAGCAAATGGGATACAGCACTACCGGGATACAAGCTCTATCGCCAGGACAGAACAGAACAAAAAGGAGGTGGAATAGCCCTATACATAAAAGAATGCATACAATCCACACAAAAGGACACAGCAGACGGCCAGCAAGCCGGAATCTCTATGGGTTAAAATACCGGGAAGGAAAGGGCCTGAAATAAAGATGGGCCTATTTTATCGCCCACCGGGGCAAACCAGAGATATCGATGAGGAAATGGAAGCCGAGATGAAGCGTGAATGCAAAAGTGGCAACACGGTTATTATGGGAGACTTCAACTACCCTGGGATAGACTGGAGGCTTGGAAGCTCGAAATGCACTAGGGAGACAAAATTCCTGGAAGCTACACAGGATTGTTTCATGGAACAGCTTGTTAGAGAACCGACGAGAGGAAATGCCACTCTGGATCTAATCCTAAATGGGTTAAGGGGACCTGCAAAGGAAGTAGAAGTAGTGGGACCGTTGGGAAACAGCGATCATAATATGATCAAGTTCAAGGTTGAGGTAGGAGTGTCAAAAGGCAAGAGATCCATTGCGACAACTTTTAACTTCAGGAAAGGAAACTACGAAGCAATGAGGGAATTGGTAAGGAAGAAACTTAGGAACACTTCCAAAACATGGCTAACGGTAAATCATGCCTGGTCCTTCTTCAGGGACATGGTGAGCGAGGCGCAAAATCTGTATATCCCCAGATTCAGGAAGGGGTGTAAAAAGAATAGAACAAAAGCCCCGGCGTGGATAACCAAAACAGTGAAGGAAGCGATAGGCAATAAGAAAAAATCATTCAAGAAATGGAAAAAGGACAAAACTGAGGGGAACTGGAAAGAGCACAAGAAGCATCAAAAAGAATGTCACCGTGAGGTTCGGAAAGCCAAAAGAGAGTATGAAGAGAGGCTAGCCAGGGAAGCAAGAAATTTCAAACCATTCTTCAGATATGTTAAAGGGAAGCAGCCAGCTAGAGAGGAAGTGGGACCGCTGGACGACGGAGACAGGAAGGGAGTGGTGAAGGAGGAGAAGGTAGTGGCAGAAAAGCTTAACATGTTCTTCTCATCTGTATTTACAAACGAAAACACATCCAACATACCGGAACCTGAGCAATTCTTCAACGGAAGTCAGGCAGAAAAATTAACATCCATAGAAGTGAGCCTTGAGGACGTTCGTAGGCAGATAGAAAAACTAAAAACAGACAAATCCCCGGGTCCGGATGGCATACATCCAAGGGTTCTGAAGGAATTAAAGGAGGAGATAACGGAACTACTGCAGCAAATTTGCAACTTATCCCTGAAAACAGGCGAGATCCCGGAAGATTGGAAGATAGCCAACGTTACGCCCATCTTTAAAAAGGGATCAAGAGGTGACCCGGGAAACTACAGGCCGGTGAGCCTGACTTCGGTTCCGGGGAAAATGGCAGAAGCACTGATAAAAGAAAACATCGATCAACATTTTGAAAAAAATGAACTTCTGATAACCAGCCAGCATGGTTTCTGCAAGGGAAGATCGTGCCTAACGAACTTATTGCACTTCTTCGAAGGGATCAACAAACGGATGGACAAAGGAGACCCCATAGACATCATATATCTAGATTTCCAAAAAGCCTTTGACAAAGTGCCCCATGAACGTCTACTCCGGAAACTGAAGAACCATGGGGTGGAAGGAGACGTACATAGATGGATCAGAAACTGGTTGGAGGGTAGAAAACAAAGGGTAGGAGTGAAGGGTCACTACTCCGACTGGAGGAGGGTCACGAGTGGTGTCCCGCAGGGCTCGGTGCTCGGGCCGCTGCTATTTAATATCTTCATAAATGATCTAGAAACAGGAACGAAGTGCGAGATAATAAAATTTGCGGACGACACCAAACTATTTAATGGAGCTCGGACTACAGAGGACTGCGAAAAGTTGCAAAGGGACTTGAACAAATTAGAAGAATGGGCGGCGAAATGGCAGATGAAGTTCAACATTGAAAAATGTAAAGTATTACATGTGGGGAGCAGAAACTCGAGGTACAACTATACAATGGGAGGGATGTTATTGAATAAGAGTACCCAGGAAAGGGACTTGGGGGTAATGGTGGATATGACAATGAAGCCGTCGGCACAGTGTGCAGCGGCCGCTAAGAGAGCGAATAGAATGCTTGGTATAATCAAAAAGGGTATTACAGCCAGAACGAAAGAAGTTATCCTGCCGTTGTATCGGGCGATGGTGCGCCCGCATTTGGAGTACTGCGTCCAATATTGGTCGCTGTATCTTAAGAAGGATATGGCGTTAGTCGAGAGGGTTCAAAGGAGAGCAACACGTCTGATAATAGGTATGGAAAACCTGTCATATTCTGAGAGATTGGAGAAGCTGGGTCTCTTTTCCCTGGAGAAGAGGAGACTTAGAGGGGATATGATAGAGACTTACAAGATCATGAAGGGCATAGAGAGAGTAGAGAGGGACAGATTCTTCGAACTTTCGAAAAATAAGAGAACAAGAGGGCATTCGGAAAAGTTGAAAGGGGACAGATTCAAAACAAATGCTAGGAAGTTCTTCTTTACCCAACGTGTGGTGGACACCTGGAATGCGCTTCCAGAGGACGTTATAAGGCAGAGTACGGTACTGGGGTTCAAGAAAGGATTGGACAAATTCCTACTGGAAATGGGGATAGAGGGGTATAGATAGAAGATTACTGCACAGGTCCTGGACCTGTTGGGCCGCCGCGTGAGCGGACTGCTGGGCACGATGGACCTCGGGTCTGACCCAGCAGAGGCATTTCTTATGTTCTTATGTTCTTATGAGTCTCACATCAATAGTGAGCAAACTAATGGAAATTCTTATCAAACACCAATTAGATACGATCCTGAATGAAGAAAACCTACGGGATCCCCGTCAACATGGATTTACTAAGGGGAGATCCTGCCAATCCAACCTGATCAGCTTCTTTGACTGGGTGACGGGGAAGCTAGATGTTGGAGAGTCCCTGGACATCGTATACCTGGACTTTAGCAAAGCATTCGATAGCGTTCCTCATCGCAGGTTACTAAGCAAGATGAGTTCCATAGGATTGGGCGACACATTGATGAAGTGGGTTGGGAACTGGCTTGGAGGTAGGGTTCAAAGGGTAATGGTGAATGGAACCCCCTCTGAAATGACGGAGGTGATCAGTGGAGTACCCCAGGGCTCTGTCTTGGGCCCGATACTGTTCAATATCTTTATAAGGGACTTGGCAGAAGGGCTCCGAGGTAAGATAACATTATTTGCCGATGACGCCAAACTAAGCAATGTAGTGGGCAAAAGCACAATAGATAAAACTTCAATGCCCGACAATATGATGCATGATCTACTCTTACTAGAGAACTGGTCTAAGACATGGCAGCTCAGCTTCAATGCCAAAAAATGCAAAGTTATGCACCTGGGTACCCAGAATCCATGCAGGACTTATACCCTTAATGGCGAGATCCTAACAAGAACAGTTGCAGAACGAGACTTAGGGGTGATCGTCAGTGAGGACATGAAGGCTGCCAATCAAGTGGAGCAAGCTTCTTCCAAGGCAAGACAAATCATAGGTTGCATACGCAGGGGTTTCGTCAACCGTAAGCCTGAAGTCATTATGCCTTTGTATAGATCCATAGTGAGACCGCACCTGGAATACTGTGTGCAATTCTGGAGGCCACATTACCGTAAGGATGTGCTGAGGCTGGAATCGGTCCAGAGAATGGCCACCCGGATGGTCTCGGGACTGAAGGATCTCCCGTACGAAGAACGGTTAGATAAATTACAGCTATACTCGCTCGAGGAGCGTAGGGAGAGGGGAGACATGATCGAGACGTTCAAGTATCTCACGGGCCGCATCTTCTTTTTCAGGGGTCCCACGGCAACAAGAGGACACCCATGGAAAATCAGAGGCGGGAAACTGCACGGTGACACCAGGAAATTCTTTTTCACCGAAAGGGTGGTGGATCGCTGGAATGGTCTTCCACTTCAGGTGATTGAGGCCAACAGCGTGCCTGATTTTAAGGCCAAATGGGATCGACATGTGGGTTCTATTCGCAAAGTAAAGGCAGGGGAGGGTCATTAGGGTGGGCAGACTGGATGGGCCTTGGCCCTTATCTGCCGTCGATTTTTATGTTTCTATGATGCCAGACCTTCAGGGGAGGGAAAAGGAAGGAGAGGACAGAGATGCCAGGGAAGAAGGTGAGAGAGTAGGGGAGAGGGGGAAGAGAAGAACAGAGAGATGTCAGATCACAAAGGGGGAGGAGGTAAGGGAAGGACACAAAGGCCAGACTGTGGGAAGGAGAGGAGAAAGATGTCAGACCACCAGAGAGAGAGAGAGGATGTGCTACACAGGGATGGAAAGGAGGGGGAGAGAGAGGAGATGGTGCATAGAGATGGGAGGGTGGGCAAGAAAGATGGAAGAAAATGTTTAAGAAAAGATTGGAATAAGGGAGAAGAAAGCGAGAGAAAATTATACACATAGAAAGGGAAGGGAAGTGCGAAGAGAGGAAGGAGATGGTGCATGTGGATAGGTGAGAAGGGAAGACATGGAAAAGTAGATAGATCTGAGAAGGAAGAAGAAAAATTGAAGAAAGTTGAATATTAAAAGTAAATGCCAAAGATGGATGTAGCTTTGATCCAAACAGACCGGGGATTTTAAATTACAGTCCACTTGAGGGGGCAATACTTTCAAAATAGAACAAAACACAAAAAAAACCCTCTCATCAATACTGGGCAAGTTTCTCAAATAGTATCTTCATATAACATTTAAAGGCTTTTAGATATTTAAATGTGCTCATAAGCTCTTCAGCAAGGCGCCACAGCAGCGGTACAATGTCGCTGGAAAGGTGCTTGGATTTTAATCATAACACATTGCATGGAGCAAGGATTCTCGCTTCTACTGGAGTGGCAAATGTTATGGCTCTACGAAAAGCTGTTTAACAGTACACCACTTATCTGAAAAGGTCAGTTCATGGCTCCAACACAGTCTGTGTTTCGCTACGCTGCATCAGGAAGCCAGGGAAGACGTCTTTTTTCAACATCAAGTGTGTAGACCAAAGGACTCGGGCACTGCACACTGCAAATAAAATCAATATAAAAAGCTTATCCTTCTGGCTTCCTGATGTAGCGTAGCGAAACACAGACTGAACTGACCTTTTCAGATAAGTGGTCTACTGTTAAACAGCTTTCGTAGAGCCATAACATTTGCCACTCCTGTAGAAGCGAGAATTCTTGCTCCATGGTTGTCTTCTGATAACTTGCTAGTCAGGGTTTCATTTCTTTCTGCATGCTAACCATCTATCTGCCATCTCTGTCCTCCCCTTCCATTTCCTCTCCCTCCCCCGGAGGTCTGGCATCTTTCCTTTTTTTTTGTCTCCCTCCAAAGATCTATCTTTTCTTAACTACCCTTTCATCCAGCATCTCTCCCTCCTTCCCCACCACCCCAGGGTCTACCATCTCTCCTTTCCCAGCTACCCTTCTATCCAGTATCTCTATCCCCCCCTCCACACCATCCCTTGTGTCCAACTTCTCTCTCTTTCTGTTCCTTCCCTCCCTAAATCCCATCTCTCTCCCTCTATTTTCAGACCCATTATTTCTTCCTCCCCCCCAAAGTCCGGCATATGCACGTCTCTTTGAACCCCCCTTCCCTCCCTCCCTGTACTTCTACACCAAGGCCCCCTCCCCTGAAGGTCTGTCCCCCCCTGAAGGCCTGCACCTCCCCCCTGAAGTCCTGCCTGTTCCCCCCTGAAGGCCTATGCCACCATCCCTGGCCTGTTCCCTCTTTGAAGGCCTATCCCCCCCCTTAAAGGTCCTCACCCCCCTTAAAGGCCTGCACCCCCCAAGGCCTGTCCCACCCCCTGAAGGACTGTCCCCCCAAAAGACTGCCCCCCGAAGGACTACCCCTCCTGAAAGACTGCATACCCCCCGGGAAGGCCTCCATGTTGCCCCTGGCCTTCCCACACCGTTTACCTTATTGCTTGAGCTTGCAGCCGAAGATTGCAGTTACAGCTTCTTTGCAGTGCTCTAAGCTGTTTCCTCTGCTGTGGTCCCGCCCCTCCTCTGATGTCAGAGGCAGGATTGCGATGGAGGAAGCAGCTTAAAGCACAAAGACGCTGTAACCGCGATCTTCAGCTGCAGGCTCAAGCAATAAGGTAAATGGTTCGGGGAGGGAGGCCAGGAGGAACACGGAGGCCTTCCCGGGGGGGGGGGGTGCACAGTCTTTCGGGGAGGCCAGGAGGGAAGCTGGACAGCAGCACTTCCCGACTGACCCTCCCTCCTCGCCCTCTAAAACAGATGCGACAGCAGCCAGCCAGCAACAGCAGCGCTGCTGCTCCTGCTTTAGGGGGCAAGGGGAGAGGGTCCGAATCGGGAAGCCGATTTTTTTTATTATTATTATTTAAATCGATTCGAATCGATTCACCCAAAGTGAATCGGTGAACCGATTCAAATCGTGAATTGGGCAACACTACTTTTAACTGTCCAAGTGCTGTCCCCAAAATAGCCGGTTTTGACTTTGGTGCAAAGCATATATTTTCAACAGCCCTAACTGGTTAAGTGCCACTGAAAATGACTGGCTAGCCAGTGAAATCATTTTGAATATCGACCCTTGGGAATTTAAGAGCTTTCTTGGAGAGTTCTCTGGATGTTATCACAGCTAGAACCTTCACTTTGGAACATGATAAGAATTATATTTTGTGACTATTTCCACCATATTCAGGATCAATTTTGTGGCTCAACTATTCATTCCTTGCCTGACCTTGCTCAAGTGATACAGAAGCGCAAGAAGGACTTCTTGTCTCTGAGACTGAGGACCTTGAAACTGAGGAGGAAATTCTGTAAAGGACGCCGATGCTGAGAATCACACACTGGAGTCCTATATAGAATCACCGATTCTCTAATCTGCATCTATGTCACAGGCGCTGGTTAGAGAATCGTGTTGCTGCTGAGCTGATCGTGGCAATTGAATCTCCCTGCCACACTCAGCGGCTGTGGCAGGAAACCCACCAGTTGCGAAGTCAGCCAGCAGGAAGGATGCCTACTCCCTCCTACCGGAATCCCCACTAAAACATGCCCCCACCTCAACACCCTCAAGCCCACCAGGACCCTCCGCCCCGTACCTATTTTTCGCAGGCCAACCAGAAGGATGCTAAATCCCTGCAGCAGGCAGGCCCACCTCCACAGAATGGTTGGCCCAAGTGCCTAAAGCCCCTCCTCTGGGAGTGACCTTAGGTGCATTCCAGGATACACCGGGAAGGAGGAGGCCTGTCATTCTGTGGAAATCCTTCCTGCCGGGGGATGCCTCAGGAGGTGGCAGCAGGAGAAACTGGGCACTCCTCCTGCTGAATTCGGGAGGGAGGTTTCAGGGGTTCCAGCAGAAGGGAGTGGGTATCCCTTCTGCTGCCTGATTTTGTAGGGGAGATGGGTTCTCTGCTGTGGCCACGAAATTGATTGTAACAGGGAGATTCCCTTGCCGCGATCGGCTCAGTGGTCGCATCTATTATTTATTTAATTAATTTTCTATACCATTCTCCCAGGGGAGCTCAGAACAGTTTACATGCATTTTGCTGGTCTACATTTCAGGTGCTTATTGCGGCCCTAGGGTGACGCCTAGGGCTGCCTAAGCTCACCTAAGGCCATTTCTGGGCGAAATCATGCCCACACCTAGCCTTGGGTGAGCATATGCGGTCCTACGTGTCTCCCTAGGCTCATGAAGACACCTACAATGTAGGCAGTCTTGGGGGTGTTGTTTTTTTAAAACATGCATCCTGATTGGCTGGTTAGACAGTGGTAGGACACCTACATCCACCTACAATCAGGATGCCGTTTATAGAATTTGCCCCTAGGTGTCCTGTGCAACATTTCTTGCTAAATGTTGTGTAACAGATTCTGGTGTAATTCTGGGCCTCAGGATGGGCTCCGCGATCGACTCACATTGCCTTTGCGATATACTGGTCAATCACAATCAACCTTTTGGGCACTCCTAGTCTAGGTCAATGGAAGAGCCCAACACATCATCTGCACAAAGATGGGAAGCTGTTCATATAGAAATTGGTTAATCTGGTTTTCAGTGTCCGATGAGTCCAGGAGCTGTTTTCCTCTCAGAAGGAGGTTTGCTGTGATCTCCAGAGCTCATGTACAGAATCCCCTCTGCATACATTTTAGCCTTAGGTAACCAATAGGAGAGTGGGAGGTGTGATGTCATAATGGGGCTTCACGACAGCAGAATCCTGGCCGAAAAAGTGTCTCTCTCACCTCAGACTTCATATTCATCATGCAAAGGCAGGAGTGAAAGTGAAACCTAGTCAAGTTCAGCCCAAGTTAGAGCCAGAAGTGCTTCCCAGGACTACCCAGCACAGGAACTGGAGCAGCCTGACTTGCTTTGGCCAGACAACCAGAGCAAAAGCCAGCCAGGACCACTCTGCAACCACTGCCACCTTGGCCTCATCTCTCTTCTAGCAGTCTGTACAGTCAGTAGTCCCCTTCATCTCTGAGCCCTTATAGCAGGGGTGTCAAAGTCCCTCCTCGAGGGCTGCAATCCAGTCAGGTTTTCATGATTCCCCAATGAATATGCATGAGATCTATTTGCATGACTCCCTGACGATAGGGAGTCAGTGTGCATTCAGAGCATATCATAAAGTACCAGCATTAGGAAAACCAGTTAAAAGTTATGCGAGCATCAAACAGGGAGCCACCGAGCCTTATATAGATTTCATAAACAGGTTACAGGAAGCAATAAAAAGACAAGTAGATAATAATGAGGCTCAAAGTGATTTAATGATGAAATTAGCCAAAGACAATGCCAATTTAGATTGTCGTAAAGCATTACAAGGCTTAGGCAACAGGGCAGATATTACCTTAGCTGATATGCTGCGAGCCTGCGCTGATATTGGCACTCAAACCTATCAAATGGGCCTTTTAGCAGCTGCAGTACAAAAAAGTTCCACTCCAAAAGGCAATTATGGCTGTGGGAAACCAGGACATTTCAAACGAAACTGCAAGGCAAATATTAATAAACCGCCCATATTGAACAGAGGGCGACCCCCTAGTATTTGTCCAAAATGTAAGAAGGGATATCATTGGGCTAACCAATGTCGCTCAGGGACAGCGGGACACACCCCTTTGGGAAACTTCCCATCGGGCAGGTCTCTTGCCCCGGTACAAACAGAGACTACAATAACATGCCCATTGAAATTTCAAGCGCAAAGCCAACTGTGTTAAATTCCAAATCTGAAACAACTCAAAGTGCGGGCATAGACTTATATATTCAAGCAGAACAGGAATTGAAAATAGCAGGAGAAATATATCAATTAGAATCTCAGCTTTCGGGACCTTTACCTCCTAACTCTATAGGGTTGGTATTACCCAGATCTTCTGCTGCCCTAAAGGGTATATTTAGAATTCCTGGAGTGATAGATGCTGATTACACAGGAAATATAAAGATACAAATATGGATTAACATTCCCCAAACTGTGTGTTTAGGAGAATCATTTGCACAACTAATCTTGTTGCCATTCATCTCACCTGCAGGAGGAAAAGAGGTGGTTCGTGGGAATCAAGGATTTGGTTCTACTACAAAGCAGGTATATTATCTTACACAAGTAATAGGTAATAGTCGTCCTTTGGTGAATGTCTAGCTCAATAACATTTTGTTTCAAGGGTTATTAGATACTGGAGCTGATGTCACTGAACCAATGGCCATCAGAATGGCCCATTGATCAAGTAAAGCAAGTGTGGGGAATTGGAGGAAAGCAAGAGGCTAAGCAAAGTAAATATTGCCTAACAGTTATGGTAGAAGGAACAAAGCATTCAGCCACTGTCAGACCCTATATCTTACCATAAGAACATAAGCAGTGTCTCTGCTGGGTCATACCAGAGGTCCATCATGCCCAGCAGTCTGCTCATGCGGCGGCCCAACAGGTCCAGACCTGTACATAACCCTCTATCTATACCCTCCTATCCCCTTTTCCTTCAGAAAGTTGTCTAATCCCTTCTTGAACTTCAATACCGTACCCTGTCCTATCACGCCCTCTGGAAGCGCATTCCAGGTGTCCACCACCCGTTGGGTGAAGAAGAACTTCCTAGCATTGGTTCTGAATCTGTCCCCTTTTAATTTTTCCGAATGCCCTCTCGTTCTTGTAGTTTTTGAAAGTTTGAAGAATCTGTCCCTCTCCACTTTCTCTATGCCCTTCATGATCTTATAAGTCTCAATCATATTCCCTCTAAGTCTCCGCTTCTCCAGGGAAAAGAGCCCCAGTTTCTCCAGTCTTTCAGCGTATGAAAGGTTTTCCATACCTTTAATCAAACGTGTCGCTCTCTTCTGTACCCTCTCGAGTATCGCCATATTCTTCTTTAGATACGGCAACCAATATTGGACGCAGTACTCCAGATGCGGGTGCACCATCACCCGATACAACGGCAGGATAACTTCTTTCATTCTGGTTGTAATACCCTTCTTGATTATACCTAGCATTCTATTTGCTTTCTTAGCGGCCGCTGCACACTGTGCCTACAGCTTCATTGACTTGTCCACTAATACCCCCAAGTCCCTTTCTTGGGTACTCTCACTCAATAACAGCCTTCCCATCGTGTAGCTGTACCTCGAGTTTCTGTTTCCCACGTGCAAGATCTTACATTTCTCTACATTGAACTTCATCTGCCATCTCGTTGCCCACTCCCCTACTTTGTTCAGGTCTCTTTGTAAATCTTCGCATTCCTCTTTAGTCCTAGCCCCATTAAATAGTTTGGTGTCGTCTGAGAATTTTATTATTTTGCACTTCGTCTCTGTTTCTAGATCATTTATGAATACATTGAATAGCAGCGGTCCAAGCACCGACCCCTGCGGAACACCACTTGTGACCCTCCTCCAGTCCGAGTAGTGGCCCTTAACTCCTACCCTCTGCTTCCTACCTGCCAACCAATTCCTGATCCATCTGTATACATCTCCTTCCACCCCATGGTTCTTCAGTTTCCGAAGTAGGCGTTCATGGGGTACCTTGTCAAAGGCTTTTTGGAAGTCTAAGTATACGATGTCTAAGGGATCCCCTTTGTCCATCCGTTTCTTAATTCCTTTGAAGTGCAATAAGTTTGTCAAGCACGATCTTCACCTGCAGAAGCCATGTTGGCTTGTTATCATGAGTTTATTCCTTTGTAGATGCTCCTCGATGCTATCTTTAATCAGTGCTTCTGCCATTTTTCCTGGAACTGAGGTCAGACTTACCGGTCTGTAGTTCCCTGGATCACCTCTGGATCCCTTTTAAAGATGGGCGTAACATTGGCTATCTTCCAATCCTCCGGGATCACGCCTGTTTCCAGGGATAGATTACAGACTTGCTGTAGTAGTTCCGCTATTTCCTCCTTTAGTTCTTTCAGCACCCTAGGATGAATTCCATCCGGGCCCGGTGATTTGTCAGTTTTTAATTTTTTTATCTGCCTGTGTACATCTTCAAGGCTCACTACCATGGATGTTAATTTTTCTGCTTGGTTTCCTTTGAATATTTGTTCAGGTTCCGGTATGTTGGATGTGTCCTCTTTTGTGAATGTTTAGTCTTTCCGCCACTTCTTTCTCCTCCTTCACCACTCCCTTCCTATCTCCATCATCCAGCGGTCCCACCTCCTCCCTAGCCAGCTACTTCCCCTTAACATATCTGAAGAACGGTTTGAAATTTCGTGCTTCCCTGGCTAGCCTCTCTTCATATTCTCTTTTTGCTTTTCTAACCACGAGGTGACATTCTTTTTGATACTTCCTGTGTTCTTTCCAGTTCTCCTCGGTTTTGCCCTTTTTCCATTTCTTGAATGAATTCTTCTTATCACTTATCGGTTTCTTCACTTCTTTAGTTATCCACGCCGGGTCTTTTGTTTGGCTCTTTTTGCACCCTTTTCTGAATCTGGGGATATATAGATTTTGCGCCTTGCTTACCGTGTCCTTGAATAAAGACCAGGCTTGCTCTACAGTCCGCCATTTCTTTGAGCTGTTCCTAAGTTTCTTCCTTACCATTACCCTCATAGCTTCGTAGTTTCCTTTCTTGAAGTTAAAAGTTGTTGCTGTGGTCCTCTTTCCCTTCGGTATTCCTACTTGATCATATTGTGATCTCTGTTTCCCAACGGTCCCACTACTTCCACTTCCTTTGCAGGTCCTCTTAGCCCATTAAGGATTAGATCCAGAGTGGCATTCCCTCTCGTCGGTTCTGTGACAAGCTGCTCCATGAAGCAGTCCTGTATAGCCTCCAGGAATCCAGTCTCCCTAGCGCATTTTGAGTTTCCAAGACTCCAGTCTATCACGGGATTGTTGAAGTCTCCCATAATAATCGTGTTACCGTTTTTGCATCCTCGTTTCATCTCGGCTTCCATTTCTTCATCGGTATCTTCGGTTTGCCCAGGTGGACAATAGTACAGGCCCATCTTTATCTCGGACCCTTTCCTTCCCGGTATTTTAACCCATAGCGATTCCAATTTGTTGGTCGTCGCTTCTGTGTCAACTCTAGTCGAGTGTATGCTTTCTTTTATGTAGAGGGCTATTCCTCCTCCTTTGTGACCTGATCTGTCCTCGCGATAGAGTTTGTACCCCGAAAGTGCTATGTCTCATTTGTTTTCTTCATTCCACCATGTTTCGGAGACCCCAATGATGTCCAGGTTCTCAGTTTTGGCCATGACTTCTATTTCCCCCATTTTGTTCCTTAGGCTCCTCACATTAGTATATATGCAATTTAAGTCCTGGTATTTTTTTGTCTTCATTTCCTTTCCCTGTTCTGCGATCTTTATTTTCTTCTCATGTGCTACAATCCTCTTATCCTCCTCTTCTGGATCAGTCAACTCCTGTGTTTTGCCTGTTGCTTCTTCCCAGCATTTTTTCCACTTAGTATCTTCACGGGATACCTTCTTCCGAATCGTCGACTCTTGGTCGACTGTCGGCTTTCCCCTTCTTCTTAGTTTAAAGCCTGTTCAATTCCTTTCCTGACGTTGTTTGCTAGAAGTCTAGTTCCCGGTGCAGTCCATCTCTCCTGAAGAGCTTGTTCTTGCCCCAAAATGTTGTCCAGTTCCTCACTAAGTGGAAACCCTCTTCCTCACACCATCTGTCTGCCTCTTCACATCTGCCCTCGGTACTGGTATGATCACAATTCAATACTGTATTGTACATACAGTAATGAATCATACTGCCCTGCCCTTAAAGTGGCTTACTGAAACTCCACTATGGGTGGAGCAATGGCCATTAACACAACCAAAGTTAGAAGCTTTACATCAATTAGTTCAAGAACAATTAAATGCTAAACATATAGAGCCTACGACAAGCCCTTGGAATTTTCCAGTGTTTGTAATAAAGAAAAAATCAGGTACATGGCGATTACTGCATGATCTTAGGAAAATAAATCAATGCATTCAACCAATGGGCCCTTTACAATGTGGAACTCCAAATCCTAACATAATCCCGATAAAATGGGAGGTTTTGGTAATAGACCTTAAAGATTGTTTTTTTTTTTTACAATACCTCTACATCCGGATGATAAAGAAAAATTTGCATTTACTGTGCCTGTTCTTAATCATAGTCAACCAACTCAGAGGTATCAGTGGACGGTATTGCCACAAGGGATGTTAAACAGTCCCATTCTGTGTCAGATATATGTTTCTCAAGCATTACAAAGTTTCAGAGCAAATACTCCCAAAGCTTTAATATATCATTATATGGATGACATCTTAATAGCAGCACCAAAAATAAAAATAGAATGGATTTCTGAGTTGACCACACATTTAAAACGTTATGGATTGTGCATTGCACCTGAAAAAATTCAGAAGCAGTATCCTTATATCTATTTAGGTTACAAATTGCTACAATCGTATGCAGCTCCTACCATTATTACTTTAAAACTTAATTCTACAAACACGTATGTGGAAGCAGGAGATGAGGTTAAGGTTTATAGGTGCAGGAATTAGCTTAATAGAACAGAGAAATAATAAAATACAGAATGGATTTAGAGACTGCTTCTGTGTGTGAGAAAGATAGGACTGTCTCTACCTGCATTAATGTGTGTTTTTCTTGTGTGACTGATAGATGGGTCTGAAGAGAATTTAGCGAAGGAGGAGTTGGTCAAAAGCTCTAGAGAGAGGATAAGGATTTTAACCTCTTATCTTTATAACCTCTTATATTTATAAATTAGACTTGGCTCAGAAAATAACAACAATAAATTATATTTTTGTAAATTGGTTGAAATACTGATAACTACGATGTGAGGTGTGAATTGTCCCTCATAAATTGGAATTACTGTTAAATTTCTAGATTCACTCTGACACTGTAGCTGGGGTCATTTTCTTCCCTAACTACTGACCTTAGCACATCTTATCAAGTTTGTTGACAGGATTCTGCCCAGGTCTTTTGTTTGCTACTTTTAAATACTGATAACTCTGATGTAATCTAGGTTTGTCCAAGATTAGATATGATGGATGTAATCTTCCATAGCTTTTGCTCACTCTGGTTAAGCCAACAGAACATGCTGACAATTATCAACTGTATGGCAGGGCTGACACTGAATAGAGTGTCAGGTTAAACTTATTTTTGACAGGTAAGCTCTTTAGGATAGGAACCTTCTACAGTGATAGTAGTTTATTCATGTAAATGGAAAGTTTACTTTTTTCCTTTAAATATTAATGAATTTGCAATTTAATAGTTGTAGTATTTCACGTCTTTTATTTGTGAATGAAAAAATTATTACAGAAAAAAGTGGGTAAGTGATTACAATGTCACTGAATGAACTGTCCCCAGATAAGGAATGCCTTCTAAGATAATTACAATTAAGGTAAGCTATTTCTGAATCACATTATTACAAGCAGTGTTCTCCCTAGCGCCTTTCAGCTGGGCGCCCCGCCCGGCTAGATTAGGTGAGCGCCCGCTGTTATCTTGGCTGCAAATTCGCCTCCGCCTGCCTTTTTTTTTTTTAAGCGCCAGAAAAAGGGTTTTCAGCTTTACTGTTTTAAACAATTTTCCTACTGCTGGTCGATTTTTACAGTCGCAGTTGGAGGCAGGGACTGCAGGCTCATTATGACCCAGTGCACAAACAGGAAGAACCCCGACGTCATGTTTACTTTTGTTCTGCAGCTTATCGCACAAGACGCTCCTGCACAAAGCGAAACCAATCGGAAAGAGGAGAGGCGGAAGCTCGCAGCTGTGTGCATCAGTAACTGCTGCTGGCTAACGGAGGGAGAAGGTACCTAAGAGAAATGAAGTAGGTCCGAGAAATAGATTCGCTACAGGCTAAGGCGGGAGATAGGGCAGGGAGGAAAGCTTACAACTTGGTGTTCTTGCTTGCTTCGGGTCTTCCTCGCTGCCGGGTCCTGCATACTTTCTGTTTCCATGAAGGCAGGACCCAGCAGCGAGGAAGGCCTGAAGCAAGGAAGAGCTCCAAGTTGTAAGCTTACCTCCATCACTGACCTATCTCCTGCCTTAGCCTGTAGCGAATCTGCCGACCGAGGCGGGGGGGGGGGAGAAGTGATGGGGGAGAGAAATGCTGTTACTGCTGCACCCAATTAGGAGGGAGAGAAATGCTGCTGCTGCACCCAATGGGGGGGGAGGAAGACCAGGGAAAGGAGAGGAGAGGAAAGAGATGCCAAGACCATAGGAGGGAGGGAAAAGAAAGGAGATACCAGACTATGGGGGGGGTAGAAGGAGACAGATGCCAGACCAGGGGAAAGGAAGGAGGGAGAGAAAGGAAGGAGTGGAGATGCAAGATAATGGAGGGGGTAGGGGAGAGGAGTGAGATGCCAGAGCATGGGGGAGGGGAGGGAAGGGAAACTAAGGAGACAAATGCCAGACCAGAGGGAAAGGAAAGAAAGGTGCCAGAGCAAGGAAGCAGAGGGAGACATAGGAGAGGAGAGAGATTCCAGGGCATGAGGGGAGGGATGGGAAGAGAAATGCTGCTGCAACATCCAATTGGGGAGAGGGGGAGAGGAAGAGAAGTGCTGCTGCTGCACACAATTGGGGAGAGAGAGGGGAGAAGGAAGGGAAGGGAGAAAGAAGACCAGGGAAGGGAGAGGAGAGGAAAGAGATGCCAATACCATAGGAGGGAGGAAAAGGAAAGGAGCTACCAGACCATGGAGGGGGGAGAGATGTCAGGGCATATGGGGGGAGGGGGAGGAGACAGATGCTAGACCAGGTGAAAGGAAGGAAGGAGAGAAAGGAAGGAAAAGAGATGCCAGATAATGGAGTGGAAGGGGGAGATGGAAGGAGAGGAGAGAGATGCCAGGGCATGGGGGGGAGAGAAGGGGATAGAGGTGCCAGAGCATAGGGGAAGTGGTGGAGACAAAAAAAATGGAGAAGGGGTGAAGCTGAAATGGAGAGAAAGGGCACAGGAGTACAAAGGCACAAAGTACAAAGGTCACAGAGTACAAAGGAGAGAAAGGGCAAAGGATATACAGTTTATTGGGACATAGAAAGAGGGAAGATGCCATATGGAACAGAGAGAGGGCGGACACTGGATGGAAAGGGCAGAGAGGGTGGACAGTGGATGCAAGGGGGAGAGAGAGAGAGGGCAGAGGCTGGGTGGAAGGGGCAAAGAGAGAGGACAGATGTTGCATGGAAGGGAGCGAGGACAAACGCTGAATAGAAAGAAGAGAGTGAAGAGAAGATGATTAAAGATGACAAAAGGTGGAAAAAAAATTTTGTTGTTGCTTTATGTAGAATCAAGTAGTATTGTAACTGTATTGATTAAAGTTTATCAATAGAAAATGGAAATAAGGCAGTTTTTTGGGGACTAAACCCCTTTCCTCAAGTCAGGACAGGATACCATAACAGCAGTATACTGTACTGTCTTGAAGAAAGATTTGGCCTCTGAAAGCTAATTATTACTAATTGAAAAATGGATTAGTCCAATAAAATGGTATTTTCTTATTTCCCTCTTCCCTATTTTATTTATATTTGTTAATTTGTAAAGTGGTGATTGTTATGTGGCAGTTTTTTCAAATTTACATCTTTTCAAAAATAAAAGATAGATGTTTGGCAGCTTTGAAAATGGACATTTTCCCTACTGGGTTTGTGAACATCTTGCACAAAACATCCAACCTCAGACAAAGGCACACTTTTGATTATGCCTCTCCACATGGTTTTACTCCGGTATGAATCCTCATGTGTAGTTTTAAGTGTGATTTGTAACTAAAGGTTTTACCACATTCTGAGCATGTATATGGTTTCTCTCCTTTAAAGCCAATTCCACCTAAAATCTTTTACCACATTCTGGACAAGAATATTGTTTCCTTTGAGGGTAATTACTCCCCATATGAATCCTCTTGTGCTGTTTTAAATTTCATTAGTGATTAAAACTTTAACCACATTCTAGACATGTAAATGGCCTCTCACTCTCATGGACCCCTGAAGTCATTTTAAACCTGTTTGATGATAAAAAGTTTAATCATAAGATATATATTTATTCATTCATTCATTTAATTTTCTATACTATTCTCCCAAGGGAGCTCAGAATTTATTCAGGTACTCAAGCGATGGAGAATCTTTCTCTCCCATATGGATAATCACAGTTTTTATACATAATTAGTTGTATTCCAATTTCTATTCATTGTTGAGTTGTTATAGGTCAATATTCAGCTGGTGACAGTGAGCATCATCTATAATCTATTTTTATGAGGCTTATCCCTTCTTCAGGTCTAAAAATGTACAGTCTACACTTAAAGTTATAGATGAGAGAAAAGAATACCAAAGCTATATAAGAATGCAGAAATACTGTAATGTTAGCACACTCTTCAATATTAGTTTTAGCTGTCTACAATATTTTCTCTCAGGAATTTCTGCTTGATAGTTCTTCCTTCTGCCACTCTTAAACATTCATATACACTTTCTTTCTGTATCTCCTGTATGACTCTTCCTCTATCTCTTTAAATGTGATTCCCATTTAAGCTTTTACAACATTCTCTCCAGTATGAATCCTCTTGTGCATTTTTAAAGCTGAGGGATCCCTATATCTTTTCCCACATTCTGGACATGAATATGGTTTCTCTCCAGTATGAATCCTCTTGTGCATTTTTAAATTTGAGGTATGACTAAACCTTTTACCACATTCTGAACAGGTATATGGTTTCTCTCCAGTATGAATCATCCTGTGCATTTTTAAATTCGATGTACTTCTAAACCTTTTACCACATTCTGAACAGATATATGGTTTCTCTCCAGTATGAATCCTATTGTGGTTTTTTAAACGTGATTGCAGACTAAAGCTTTTCCCACATTCTGGACATAAATATGGTTTCTTTCCAGTATGAATTCTCTTGTGCATTTTTAAAGCTGAGTGATCACTATATCTTTTCCCACATTGTAGACATGAATATGGTTTCTCTCCAGTATGAATCCTCTTGTGCAGTTTTAAATTTGAGGGATTATTATATCTTTTACCACATTCTGAACATGTAAATGATTTCTCTCCAGTATGAATCTTCTTGTGAATTATTAAATTTGAGGTATGACTAAACTTTTTACCACATTCTGAACAAGTATATGGTTTCTCTCCAGTATGAATCCTATTGTGATTTTTTAAGTGTAATTGCAGACTAAAGCTTTTCCCACATTCTGGACAGGTATATGGTTTTTCTCCAGTATGAATCCTCTTGTGAAGATTTAAATGTGATTGTCGAGTAAAGTTTTTACTACATTCTGTACATGCATATGGCTTCTCTCCAGTATGAATCCTCTGGTGCATTTTTAAAGATGATTGCTGACTAAAACTTTTACCACATTCTGAACAGGTATATTGTTTCTCTCCATTATGAATCCTCTGGTGCATTTTTAAAGTTGATTGTTGACTAAAGCTTTTACCACATTCTGAACATGTAAATGGTTTCTCTCCAGTATGAATCCTCTGGTGTATTTTTAAAGTTGATTGTTGACTAAAGCTTTTACCACATTCTGAACATGTAAATGGTTTCTCTCCAGTATGAATCCTCTGGTGTATTTTTAAAGCTGAGGGAGCCTTATATCTTTTTCTACATTCTGGACATGAATATGGTTTCTCTCCAGTATGAACCCTCTCATGTGTTTTTAAACTTGATTGCCAACTAAAGCTTTTACCACATTCTGAACAGGTATAGGGTTTCTCTCCAGTATGAATCCTCTGGTGTATTTTTAAAACTGAAGGATCACTATATCTTTTGCCACATTCTGGACATGAATATGGTTTCTCTCCAGTATGAATCCTCTCATGTTTTCTTAAATCTGATTGATTACTACAGCTTTTCCCACATTCTGAACAGGTATAGGGTTTCTCTCCAGTATGAATCCTGTTGTGTATTTTCAAAATTGATGGATCACTATATCTTTTCCCACATTCCGGACAGGTATATGGTTTCTCTCCAGTATGAATCCTCTTGTGAAGATTTAAATATGAGTGCCAAGTAAAGTTTTTACTACATTCTGTACATGCATATGGCTTCTCTCCAGTATGAATCCTCTTGTGACTTTTTAAATGTGATTGCTGATTAAAACTTTTCCCACATTCTGAACAGCTATACGGTTTCTCTCCTGTATGAATCCTTTCATGTGTTTTTAAAGCTGATGAATAATTAAACCTTTTCCCACATTCTGGACATGTAAATGGTTTCTCTCCAGTATGAATCCTCTCATGTATTTTTAAAGTTGATTGCCAACTAAAGCTTTTCCCACATTCTGAACAGGTATACGGTTTCTCTCCTGTATGAATCCTCTCATGTATTTCTAAAGTTGATTGCCAACTAAAGCTTTTCCCACATTCTGAACAGGTGTACGGTTTCTCTCCAGTATGAATCCTCTTGTGTGTTTTTAAAGCTGAGGGATCACTATATCTTTTCCCACATTCTGAACATGTAAATGGCCTCTCACTCGGATGGATCCTCTGAAGACATTTTAAACCTGTTTGATGATAAAAAGTGTTATCACAATATATAGATGTAGAATGTGTCTCTCATTTGGATTATTTTGTGCTTTCTTAGATAAAATCTTTCATAAGTAATTAGTTTTATTCCTGCTATATTAATTGTTGAACTGTTATGGGTCAATATTCAGCCGGGGGCAGTGAGCATTTTCGTTAAAGCTGACAACTGCTAACTACATTAGTCTCAGATAGTCATTAAAAATCTGGTTCATCAGTGACAGCTGGTATTGAGTGCAGTTCCCAAATAGCTAACTGGACACAGGACTGGTCTTACTTGCCCAGTTAGCTATGTGGTTAACAGCACTGAATGTCGCCACTGTACATCCGCATCATTTCAGGGTCTGACCTGACTCCACCACTGCCTGGATCGTGCTGGGATGGTCAGCGCTGCTACTGCTGCTTGTATGATGGACCATTTCCTAGTGATTGCTGCTCTGCTCCTCTTTTTGGACTTTCCCGAGTGACCCAAACATGTCATCTCTACTCGCCAAAGAGTGATTCTAAAACTGAATCGGGTCTTGCTCCTGGGGGCAAATTCTCGGGAGGGATTGGGATTTTGCCTTTGCTTTCTTTAAATTCCCTGTGTTGCTGGCTGTTTTCTTTATACACCTCTCTACAACACACAATCTCAAACGGTGACTTCTAAAGATCTAATAAGAGCTCCAACATTTAGATGTCTTATGCTCACGGAGACGTGGCTGCGTCTGGGAGAGGAGGCGCTGTTACTACAATGCTGCCCCTCAGATTTTAAGGTCTCTGATCGAAATCGCCAGTCTAGAAGAGGAGGGGAACAGACAAGGCTCAGGCAAAGGAGCTACAGTATTTGTTGACTCTCTTCCTCATTCGGAAGCTTTACTACTGGAATTTTCTTTTCTCTCAGCAAAAAGTTATAAAAGTAAACATGTTACATGAAATAAGATGATTCATTAAACAGTCAACTATTTAGAAAAAAGATAGGTCTTCAATTCTTTTCTAAAATGGCCATTAAGAACAGACAGTAAGCAACAATATTTGGAATTCGTTGTCATGAAGAGCTGCCTGAAATGCCAAAGTATGATTAAGAAATTTTTAAATCCTACATTATGTTGAATCGATTTTTATTATTATCAAATAACACAGAACAGACCAATAGGTCAGAACCACAGTAACAAAAAAAAAACAGCAGAAACCAAATAGGAGATCCAACAATCCCACCCACACCACCCCCCCTCCCCAAACCCCCTAGTCTGAAACGAGAAAAAGTGAGTGCAGTAGGCTTGGACTCAGATAGCCCACTGCCCAAGACAATGAGGAACACCAACACAGAAAGAAAGAGGGAAGAGAGTAAAGAAGAAGAAGAAAGAAAGAGAAAGAAGTATACCTGGCGCCCCTCAAAGATGGAACACAAGCCCAGGTCTCAGAAAAAGTCACAAGGAATTTAGAATGTCACTTCTAGCCCGTGGTGATAATGAAAAAAGGTAAGAATCCCAGATCCGAAGAAAGAGTCGCCTTCGTCGTAAGCTATAAGACGCATCTTTACACTCCAGCAGCAGCAGAGCATGCAAACGATTCCTCCATTCCCAAAAGGATGGAGAAAGTTCCCCAATCCAGACAGATAGAATTACTTTCTTCCCCAAGACCCCCACCCGTCTCATAAACTGCCGCTGACCCGAATCAGACAAGCGGAAGGCCTCATACTTATCCAGCAAGAGACCAGCGGCAGAAAAAGGTAATGTAGTGCCAAAGACGCTCTCCACATATGTTACAACCTGCCGCCAAAAACGTTTGATTTTCACACAAGACCAGAAGGCATGGATAAACGAATGGGGCTGCTGGAGACACTTAGGGCATAAAGGAGAGTCCGTGTAACCCGAATAATATAACTGACTTTTCGTAAAATAGCCCCGATGAAGAACCCTAAACTGACACTCCCGTAGATCTGCATTAACGGAAACTCCCGGGAGTCTTGCAATCAAGGAAGGGAGATCCAAAGCGTCTCGTGCTATCCCCAGATCCTGGCACCAACGGGCGTGTAGGACAGCTCGGTCAGCCGGACCCAATAATCGATGGAAGTCCTTATAAAGACCCGAAACTGTAAACCCATCTTCCAAATAGGGATCCAGCAGCGCCGCAAATTTGTTCTCAATAGGAAAAGCCAAAGCGGCTCGGGGGAGGGATCGAACATAATGTTGAAGTTGCCGAAACGCAAGAAAGTCTCCCACAGAGAAAACACCCGACCGGACCAAAGCGTCCCAGGACAGTAAAGAACCATCTGCCTGAAGAACATGGGCAAGTAACGTGAAGTCCCGGGATGCCAATTTACGAAAACTAGCAGTCTCCATGCCCGGGCTGAATTGCAGATTCCCCTGAATAGGTAAGTATCTAGTAGTCGAGGGAGTACCCTTCCAGGAGTCCAACACATAAGACCATATGACGCGTAGCGAGTGCAACAACAAACTCCCCCGAAGAGCCGCCGGCAAGGCAGAACGGGGCGCGTGCACCAAAGACAAAATATGCCAAGGTGCAAAAAATTCTCTCTCATAACATTTTGGAGTAAAATCCCGACGATCCGAAAGCCACTCCCCCAAAAAACGCATCAAACAGGCAGCATTATATAACCGAAAATGCGGTAACCCCAGTCCCCCTCCTCCCCACGCACCAAACAGATAACGCAACGCCACCCTTGGTCGCCGTCCCCCCCAACAAAATCGAGAAAGCATAGAATGTAATTTAGTAATATCCCGTTTCAAGAGCCATAAAGGGAGTAACTGCAAAGTATAAAGCCATTTTGGAAAAAGGACCATATTAAACAAATTGATCCTACCCGACAAGGACAGAGGAAGAGGAGACCAACGAGCAAAACACTCAGCCGAAGAACTGAACAAAGAATCAATGTTAACACGATATAACTCGGAAGTACGAGGCGTCAGCAGAATCCCTAAATAACGAAACGAAGAAGAAGCCAATTGAAGGGGAAAGGGTCCAGGCCAAGAGTCCCGCAAGACCGAGGATGTGGCCAACGCCAGAGATTTATCAAGGTTAAGCTTAAAACCCGAATAGTCTCCATATTCTTGAAAAGTGGCCATCAGATTGGGAAGAGAGACTGCGGGGTCCGAGATATGGACCAGGAGATCGTCCGCAAATGCCGAGATTTTAAATTCGGAAGAACCAATTCGAATACCCGGAATAGCTCCATTAAGCTGAATATCACGGATCAAAGGGTCCAACGACAAAGCAAAAAGCAATGGGGAAAGGGGACAGCCCTGACGCGTGCCACGACATATGGGGAAGGAAGGAGAACAAAGACCATTGGCCCAAACAAAAGCTGTAGGAGAGTGATAAAGCACCCGAATCGCATCCTGGAAAAAGCCCGTAATGCCATACCGAGTTAAAACCTCAAATAAAAAATTCCAAGAGACCCGATCGAAGGCCTTCTCAGCATCGAAGCTGACCAATAGAGAAGAAAGTTGGGTTCTCTCCACGAATTCCAAAGACGCCAATATAGATCTAATGTTTTTCACACTAGTACGCCCCTGCACAAAGCCCACCTGAGGGGAAGCAATCAGCTCAGGAAGAACACAAGCCAATCTATTAGCCAAAACCTTGGCGAACAACTTGGCCTCCACATTCAGCAGCGAAATGGGGCGATAAGAAGAAGAGAGGGCTGCATCCTTATGGGGTTTCAATAGCACAACTATTTGAGCCGAAGTGAGAGACTCCGGAAGGGCACCCCGTTGAATAGCTGCTGTGAAGGTATCAGCTAAGACTGGAGCCACCGTAGGAAGTAAGAGTTTATAGAATTCCATCCGGAAACCATCTGGTCCGGGGGCCTTTAACAAGGACCCCCTCTGTATGACGCCTGCCACCTCCTCTGCCGTTACAGGGGCATTAAGTTTAGCTACCGCCCTATCAGACAGGCACGGAAGGGAGAGGCCATCCAAATATGCCGTGCCGTCCATTAAATCAGATTGCTGTGAATAAAGCTTCCTATAATAGTCAAAAAACACTGCATTAATCTCGGCATCCGTCCGGACCAAACCCCCCCCTGCCGATCGAAGTTGCAAGATATGTGTACGTCCCGCCGAACGACGGACCACCTTTGCCAGAAGCGCCCCTCGTTGATTCCCATGGCGAAAGAATTGATATCTATAATAAGCAAGCGACTTGACTGTTCTAGCATGCAACAATTCCCGAAGCTTACACTGGGAGGCTAAGAGCTGGGAACGCAAAGAGGAAGCATGAGATAGACTATAAAGCCGACGGAGGTTACCAATCCTACGTTCCAACTGTAAAAGCTCCCTATCCCGAGCACGACGTTGATGGCTGGAATAGGCCATAATCTCGCCACGGAGGACCGCTTTCGCAGCCTCCCAGAAAAGCGTAGAATCAGCCCGATGGTCAATATTATGTAGTTGATAGTCAGACCATTTTTGAAGCAGGAATTCCTGAAATCTCGAGTCCTGATACAAACGGAGCGGAAATCGCCAACGGAAAGATCCCGGTGGAGAGACATCCAAGTGCAAGAGTAACAATAGCATGGCATGATCGGAAACGTCAAAGGAACCAATCGTGGCCGATTCAATCTGAGAAAACAAAGCGCTAGAGGTCAGCCAGTAATCAATCCGGGATAAGGACGCATGGGCTCTAGATATATGAGTGTAGTCACGCTCTCCTGGGTGAAGCGTCCGCCAAACATCAATAACGTCCAAGGATGAACAAAGTAAAGAAATACCTTTAGTAGGCTGCATCCGATCCTGGGGAGCAGGAATTGATTTATCCAGCAAGGGATCATGAACACAATTAAAATCTCCCCCCACGAGCAAGGGCGCATCCGACTGTTGGCCAAGAAGGCGAATAAGTGAGGAGAAAAATCGAGAGTCATAGTTGTTAGGAGCATACACATTACAAAGAATCAGGGGCCGATGATTAAATAGTGCCTTGGCTATGATGTACCTACCTCCAGGATCCGTCCACTGCTGTTGAATAACAAAGGGTAACCCCTTCCGAATCAAAATCAAAACCCCGGCCTTACGATTGTTCGCAGGTGCCCCCAAATGCTGACCAACCCACCAGGTCTGAAGTTTAGCATGCTCCGCTGCTGACAGATGCGTCTCCTGCAGAAAGACCAAATCAGCTCTCTGACGGTTCAGGGCTCTCAAGATCTTATGTCGTTTAATAGGCGAAGTGACACCATTTATATTCCAGGAAATACATCTAAGAGGCTTCATAAGAAAAAGGATATAGACAAAAATCAGGCAAAAATCCAGAAAGAAAACCGAGAGCAAGGCCGTCCCAGCCCGCGACCAGCTCCCAGAACCTCAATCTAGACCCGAGCATCCACCAAAGGAGAAAAGCCAACCACAGGGCACCAGGAATACGGAAGGAGAAAAAGAAAAGATGAAGAAAGAGAAAGAGGAAAGGATAGAAAGAGAACAGAAGAAACCCCCAGCATATCCACCCCCCCACCCCTCCCCCCGCCGCCCCTTCCCCATCCCTCATGTGACCCACTAGTGGTCCAAGGGTCCTGTGGAACAGCTCCCAACTCCCCCTCCCAACAAACCACACCAAGAAGAACCACCCCAGCCCCTCACAACAATCCCACCGACACACCCCCTAAATAAAAGCCCCCTGAGTCCTACCCAACCCATACATAAACAAGTCCTATAACACGTGTGAAGTCCAATAACAGGTTGAGCAGCAAAATAAACAACTACAGGTCATAACAATGTAATGCTCTCAAACAGTATATAGTGGCTTAAAGAGACTCCATATGTGCCACCCAAACCACCCACCCCACATGCAAACATTCCCACCCGTATCCTATTCATACACACCACTCCCTCAACCGGTCATCAACTGCAAGAAGGAAGTACCCCCCCCCCTCCAATAAAGAACATAGCATCCCCTTCAACACCAACAGGCTCTCCCCCCCCACCATCCATACAGTCCCCAAAAGAAGGAAAAGAAATGTCCCACAAAAGTCCATAGCAGTCCATCACCCCAGGCTCCAGATCAAGGCCGTCAAGCCAGCAAAAAGCAGGCACTGCAACGATCAGGCCCCCGCATGAGCAGGCCCGCAGGTACGAAGGCCCCCAGGAGATATCAAGCTGAGGCAGTACATAGAGCTCCGTGCATCAAACTATTTCAACCTACAACAAAAGAACGAACTCCAAAGCAGTCAAGGAGCCGGGTCTGGTGCCTGCATGGAATGTAGGAATCGTAGAGCTTCAGCCGCCACAGTAAAGAAGCGGGTCTGACCAGCATGTCTGATCCGCAAGCGGGCAGGATACAGCAGAGCAAAAGGAACTTTCATCTGATACAGCTGGGAGCAAATGGGGGTGAATTCCTTCCGTCTGGCTTGCAAAGCAGGAGAATAATCTTGGAAACACAGCACCCTGGAGTTGTCATACAGCAGGGGTCCCGAAGTACGAATAGCTCGCAGAATTTCTTGTTTATGGGCTGAGTTCAATAACTTGAGTATGACAGTGCGAGCTCTCGAGCCAGGCTCACCCAGCGGGCCCAAGCGATGCGCCCGTTCAATTCTCAGGGGACCATGCGCAGTTGATAGTGTTAAAGAACGCTGCAGCCAGGTTTCCAGAAAGGAATGGAGCTCACCATCCTTCACAGATTCAGGCAGGCCAATCAATCGCAGGTTCCCCCGTCGAGACCGGTTCTCAAGGTCCTCGAGTTTAGCTTCCATGGCGATAAGCTGAGCCCTCATTTGCTGGTGGTCCCCTTCTCGGTGCTGCACTCTATCTTCCAGCGTGGTGAGACGCTGCTGGTAAGAGGAAAACTCTCCCTGCAGCGTTTCCAGACGAGTGTCCACAGAGTCCAATTTATCCACGATAGGCTGGAGTTTCGAGGTCAGGGATCCCTCCAGCAACAGCTTCACCTCTGCCACAATCTCGGACACCCACGCAGTCGGCGCCAGGAGCGGCGGTGGAGACTCGCGGTCGGCCATCTTGGATTCACCCACGCGGCCGCGATCTCTCTCCCGGCGGGGCAGCCTGCTTGTCATAAAGCCCCGAACTCTCCAAGACACCTCTAAAACGCGGCAGCGATGTAATCGCCCAAATGCAGGGGCGAAATCGCGGCACTCCGGGGTCGAAAAACAGCTGATGGTGGGAACGGGATCGGGAGCTTACCCCACCGACGTCTGCTCAGCAGCTCGACATCACGTGACCCCCCTAAATCCTACATTAAACAAAGGCTGAGTTCTTCTACTATGTATGATGCTAAAGAAAATCTATTGACTAAGAAACAGCTGTAACAGAAACAGCCCAGTTGAAACAATACCCGGGCCTCCACTGGCAGCCAATAGAATTCGCAATAAAAGGAATTTCTTCAGGCCATAAATCATTCTGACCGCTGTATTCTGTATTATTGTGAGTCTTGCTAATTCTTTCTTGTTGACTGTCAGATCGTTAATATTACAGTAATCGAGAAGACTCAGTAGTAACGATTGAACCAGTAATCTAAAAGCAGTAAATTCAAAATAAGATCTAATTGCTCGCAATTTCCATAACGTGAAGTGGCGTTTACGCACTGCAGCATCTATCTGAGCATGCATTGTAAGATGCTGCTCTAAAATAATTCCCAAAATTTTAATCGTTGGATGAATTATATACCGAGTTGAATTTATACTGATAGAAGGTTCAGAAGAAATATTACTAGCAGTCGCCACGAAAAACTTTGTTTTGCCAGAGTTTAATTTGAGTTTAAATTTTTGCATCCAAGAATCCATCTGTTTCAATACGATTTCAACTTCAGTGGTAATCTGGGATAGGGCTGAAGTAAAAGGTATGACAAAAATAATGTCGTCAGCGTAACTAAAGAGTTCTACATCCAGGTTGCTCAAACATGAGCCCAATGATGAAAGATAAACACTGAATAGTGAATCATAAGCTATCAGAGAGTAAAGGACCTCTAATCTATTTGGCATTCTCCTTCTCTAGTCGGGACAGGGACAGGAAGGTCGTCAGTTGGTGAGTTTTATTATGAATTAGCTGAAGCCCCGGCGTTGCACGGGTATTTAATTATAGCAATAACACTGTAAATGGATTCAAATAAAGATACTTTATAGTGGTGAATGAAATTATTTTTTTACAGCTTTATAAAAAGTACAATATTCAAATTATAATGTGAAATATTTGACAAAATGAATACAATACAACAAACACAAAACTTGATTATAAACAACATTTTTAGTTTCACCTCCAGGAGCAAGAACATATAAATTCTTGGGTGAAGAGACCCCCAGAACATATCACCCCAGGTAGTGAGGGATCTGCATACCAAGTTTCGTTCAAATCGGTCAAGCCGTTTTTGAATTACAGTGAGAATGGCAGCTTTTTACATTTTTTCCATTGACATGAATGGGTGAAATCTGATGTTCTGTTTGTAGCTCCGCCCACGTGTGCAGGTGGGCCGAGAGACCCCCAGAACATATCACCCCAGGTAGTTGGAATTACTGTGAGAATGGCAGCTTTTTACATTTTTTCCATTGACATGAATGGGTGAAATCTGATTTTCTGTTTGTAGGTCCACCCACGTGTGCAGGTGGGCCGCGAGACCCCCAGAACATATCACCCCAGGTAGTGAGGGATCTGCATACCAAGTTTCGTTCAAATCGGTCAAGCCGTTTGTGAATTACTGTGAGAATGGCAGCTTTTTACATTTTTTCCATTGATATGAATGGGTGAAATCTGATTTTCTGTTTGTAGCTCCGCCCACGTGTGCAGGTGGGCCGCGAGACCCCCAGAACATATCACCCCAGGTAGTGAGAGATCTGCATACCAAGTTTCGTTCAAATTGGGCAAGCCGTTTTTGCGTTGGCAGCTTTTTACATTTTTTCCATTGACATGAATGGGTGAAATCTGATTTTCTGTTTGTAGCTCCGCCCACGTGTGCAGGTGGGCCGCGAGACCCCCAGAACATATCATCCCAGGTAGTGAGGGATCTGCATACCAAGTTTCGTTCAAATCGGTCAAGCCGTTTTTGCGTGATCGCGGCACATACATACATACACACATACATACCTCCGATTTTATATATATAGAAGAAGATAGAAGATTACGCATTTACAAGGATGTCTATAGAAAAAAGTTGCCCCTAGGGCCAGAACACCAGGTTTTAACAAAAGAAATTCTCTTCTACGCTTTTGAGTCTCCCTTGCCTTGATTAACATCCTGGATCCATTTGAGGACTTGAGAAGATTTATGTTTAGGTTACTTTAATTGCTTGTTTAATTTTCTTTTGATAATTTTCTTTTCATGAATCATCTTTCTGTACAAGTTTATCTTGCTTGTATAAATTGAAAACTTATAAATAAACTAGTATTTCAGCCCGTTACATTAACGGGTGCTAGAATATATGTTTGTGTGTCTTTATTTCTGTTTCTCTCTCCCTCCCGTTGTCTGTCTCGCTCCCTGGCCCCCTTTGTCCGTCTGTCTTTCTGTGTCTCTCCCTGCCCCTGTGTCTTTCTTCTTTTCTTTCTATCTATCTGTCTCTCTCCCTGTCTCCTATGCAGCAGCATTTCTCTCCCACCACTTCCCTGTGCAGCAGACCACAGCAGCATTCCCTCCCCCCACACCACTTCCCTGTGCAGCCGCAGCGTTTCCCCTACTCCTCCTTTCCCTTCCTGCGGTCTGGCCGGCTCCCTTAGTCCCTTCCCACGGTCCCAACAAACGTTCCGATTCAAGCAGCGTCTGCAGCACTCTACACACGCTGCTTCGGAGCCTTCTACTGGCCATCAAATCAGGGCAGTAGAAGTCCCCGAAGCAGCGTGTGTAGAGTGCTGCAGACGCTCCTTGAATCGGAAGGTTTTCAGGACCCGCAGCGAGCTCTAGGGGTTTTTATCCTTCAGACGGCAAGAGCCGCCGCGGCCGACAGGCTCTGCGTCGCCGCGCACATGCGCACTCCTACCTGCGGGTTCAAACAGCGCACGGAAAACGGGAGCACGCAGGTGGGAGTGCTCATGCAGGGCTTTATTATATTAGATAAATAAATAAATAAATAAAAATAAACATTGAATAGTGTAGATGAAAGTGGAGAACCCTGAGGAACACCACATGGGTTATTCCAGATTGACGAGAGGTGAGTCCTAAACCTAACTTGATACAATCTGGACTCCAGAAAATCTTTGAACCAGGAGTAAACATTTCCGTGAAGGCCCAGAGTATCCAAACATATTAATAAAGTAGGATGATCTACTAGATCAAAGGCACTACTAAGATACAATTGAAGCACTAGTGTACTTTTGCCTTTACTTAGAAGGGGTTCATAGACAAAACTGCGGAAGACAAAGGCGCGTCGACAACTGAGCGCAAGATGGAGGCGCGCACCGAAGAAAATTACTGTTTTTAGGGGCTCCGATGGGGGTTTTTGTTGGGGAGCCTCCCCACTTTACTTAGTACAGATCACGGCGGCGTTGTGGGGGGTTTGAAACCCCCCACATTTTACTGGAAACTTAACTTTTTCCCTAAAAACAGGGAAAAAGTGAAGTTTTCAGTAAAATGTGGGGGGTTACAACCCCCTAAACCCCCCGCAACGCCCCCACAACGTGGCGCGAACTCTGTAAAGTGGGGGGGTTCCCCCCCACGCCCCCCATTGTAGCCCCTAAAAACAGTCATTTTCTTCGGCACGCGCCTCCGCGCTGCACTCAATTGCGCGTGCCTTTGTCCCAGCGCGCTTTTGACCTGACACCCTTAAAAGGCTTATTAAATAATCCAATAATGCATCTATCATCGTTTCGGTGCTAAAGTAGGATCTAAATCCTGACTGTGAATCGTGGAGTAGAGAGTGTTGCTCAAGATGTTTGGTCAATCGGATATGAACCAGGCCTTCCATGATTTTAACAAAAAAGGGAATAGATGCTATTGGTCTGTAATTGGCAAGCAGAGAAATAGATTCCTAGAAATTTTTAATTATTGGGGTAATTATTATATTACCAACATCTGAAGGAAATCTTCCTGTATCCAGGGAGTCAGTAATCCATTCAAATAACTTCAATTTAAAATTTGAGGGAGCAACAACCATCAAATCTGGAAGGCAGATTTGCCCCCCTCCCCCATGTGCATCTGAATGGGATAAGGTCTCCCAAACCATTGCAGATACGATCACTAGATTCCCGTCTTATTATTCTAGGTGACTTTAATGTTCATGTGGACACAGCATCACATCCGAAGACCTCCAACTTCCTCACATTCTTGTCTGACTTAGGTTTGCCCCAAAATTTACGCCTTTTTCAACACATGACCCACCTGATATTTCGTGATCTCCCATAGATTACCAAATTTTTACTTATCCTTAAGAAAGCTGCTCTGGAGAAATCTACTAGTAACTAGCTCCCAGTTTCCATTATCCCATTCCTACCTAAAATAAAAGAAAAGCTGGTTTTATTAACAACTTCTTGATCAAGCAGAGGCCATCCACACCCTTCATCCTAGACAATTAGGTTCCCATATGGACCACAGTAGAGACCATTATAAGCTCCTTGTGAAGTGACAAACGGTAATTTGGATTTTAGTCACCCTCTTAGTCTTCTTTGATCTCATTCACTTATTCTCTACTGCTTCAAAGAGTATCTTCTCTTGGGATATCGGATATGGTTCTAACTTGGTTCACCTAATTTCTTCAGCATCGATCATTCACAGGATATCAAGATGGTGAAGCTTCTCCTTCCTGTCAACTCACACCTGGAACCCCACAAAGGTCTATTTTATCTCCCTTCCTATCTAATATCTTTCTTAGTCCCCTAGCTAAGCTCATTCACATCTTCAGTATCTATTCGGATGACGTTCTGCTACAATATCCCTGTGATCCAGTAGCTCCTAATCTAATACCTTTGCAACACTGCACAGATACCATAGCCAGCTGGCTCCAAGATAACCATTTGCTTCTCAACACGTAGACAAACATGATTTAATGAAACAGAGTCAGCATGGGTTCAGCCGGGGGATATTTTGACTCACAAATTTGCTTGACGTCTTTGAAGGTGTGAATAAACATGTGGAATAAGGCAAGATAGATTTTCAGTTGTGGATTAGGAATTGGTTATCGGATAGAAAACAGAGGGTAGGGTTAAATGGCCATTTTTTTCAATGGAGGAGAGTAAACAGTGGAGTGCCGTAGGGGTCTATACTAGGACCAGTGCTATTTAACTTATTTATAAATGATCTGGAAATTGGCACGACGAGTGAGGTGATTAAATTTGCAGATGACACTAAACTGTTAAAGTTGTTAAAATGCATGCGGATTATGAAAAATTGCAGGCAGACCTTAGGAAATTGGAAGTCTGGGCATCCAAATGGCAGATGAAATTTAATGTGGACAAATGCGAAGTGATGCACATTGGGAAGAATAACCTGAATTACAGTTACCGGATGCTAGGGTCCACCTTGGGGATCAGCGCCCAAGAAAAGGACTTGATTTCATCGTAGACAATACAATGAAACCTTCCGCCCAATGTGCGGTGGCAGCCAAGAAAGGATGCTAGGAATTATTAAAAAAAGGGATGGTTAACAAGACTAAGAATGCTATACTGGCCCTGTATCGATCCATGGTGCAACCTCATCTGGAGTATTCCGTTCAATTCTGGTCTCCTTATCTCAAGAAAGATATAGTGGCGCTAGAAAAGGTTCAAAGAAGAGTGACCAAGATGGTAAAGGGGATGGAACTCCTCTCGTATGAGGAAAGACTAAAACGGTTGGAAAAGAGACGGCTGAGGGGAATTATGATTGAAGTCTACAAAATCCTGAGTGTAGTAGAACCCGCCCCTTACACTTGACCCAGCTACTCTTCTTCTCTTAAAGTCGCCTAGAGCCTTAGGTTTGTGCGACACACAAATATTAGATTAGATTAGGTATAAGTGTTAAAACTAATAGGAGGAAATTTTTTTCCACTTAGAGAATAGTTAAGCTCTGGAACGCGTTGCCAGAGGATATGGTAAGAGGAGATAGCGTAGCTGGTTTTAAGAAAGGTTTGGACAAGTTCCTGGAGGAAAAGTCCATAGTCCGTTATTGAGAAAGACCCGGAGGAGCCACTACTTGACCTGTATCAATAGCATGGAATATTGCTACTCCTTGGGTTTTGGTCAGGTACTAATGACCTGGACTGGCCACTTTGAGAATGCACAGTTACTTACCATAACAGGTGTTATCTAGGGACAGCAGGCAGATATTCTCACTGATGGGTGAGCTCCAAGCTAACAGAATGGGATGGTGGGAGAGTTGGCCCTTGGGAAAATAAATTTTGTAATACAGATTGGCCGAAGTGCCCATCCCTTCCGGAGAATGATTCCAGACTGTAGTGAGAAGTGAAGGTATGAACTGAAGACCAGGTGGCAGGTTTACAGATTTCCTCAATGGGAGTGGGTCTAAGGAAAGCAACAGAAGCTGCCATAGCTCTAACTTTATGGGCTGTGACACGGCTCTCCAGTGCCAGTCCGGTCTGAGCATAACAGAACGAGATGCAGGCGGAAAGCCAGTTGGAAGTCGTTCTCTTGGAAACAGGATGCCCCAACTTGTTTGGATCAAATGAGATGAAGAGTTGGGGAGAAGTTCTGTGTGGCTTTGTGCGATCAAAGTAATAAGCCAAAGCTCGTGTATAGTCCAAAGTATGTAAGGCTTCTTCTCCAGGAAGAGAATGAGGCCAAGAAAAAAACACTGGTAGAACAATTGTCTGATTGAGATGAAAGTCAGAGACAACTTTGGGAAGAAACTTTGGATGTGTGTGCAGAACCACCTTATCATGATGGAAAACTGTGATGGGTGGGTCTGTTACTAGTGCTTGTAACTCACTGACCCTCCTGGTAGAGGTGAGAGCAATAAGGAAGACTACTTTACAGGTAAGAAACTTGAGATGAGCTGTGGCCATTGGTTCAAATGGTGGCTTCATCAGACTGGAAAGAACCACATTAAGGTCCTAGACGATAGGTGGAGGCTTGAGAGGTGGTTTAACATTGAAAAGCCCTTTCATGAATCTGGAGACCAAAGGATGAGCAGTAAGAGGATTTCCCTGTACTGGTTCATGATAAGCCGTAATCGCACTGAGATGGACTCTAATGGATGTAGATTTAAGTCCAGAATCAGACAGAGAAAGGAGATAATCCAACACCAATTCCACCACCAAGGAAGGGAGATCATGATGATTAAGAAGATTCCAGAAAAAAATACTTTTGTTGGTAACATTGCTGAGTGGCTGGTTTCCTGGAGGCATCAATGATCTGACAAACAGGCTTAGAGAGGAGAAGTTGAGAAGAACTCAGCCCGAGAGAAACCAAGCTGTCAGGTGTAGAGACTGCAGGTTGGGATGTAGAAGTGATTCCTGATTCTGAGTAAGCAGAGTAGGAAATACCAGAAGAACTATGGGCTCCCTGGAACTGAGTTGAAGAAGAAGGAGAACCAATGTTGTCTGGGCCACCGTGGAGCAATGAGAATCATGGTGGCTGCTTCTCTCTTGAGCTTGAACAGAGTTCTCAACATGAGAGGAAGTGGAGAGAACGCATATAGAAACCGACCCTTCCAATCCAAAAGAAAAGCATTTGCTGCCAGAGGGAGAGGAGAGTACTGTCTGGAGCAAACCTGGGACAACTGGTGATTGTGAGGAGCTGCAAACAAGTCCACCTGTGGAGTGTCCCATTGAGCAAATATGGACTGGAGAGTTGCAGAGCCAAGAGTTCATTCATGAGGCTGAAGAATTTTGCTAAAGTTGTCTGCTAGCGACTTCTTCTCTCCTTGAATGTAGACAGCCTTGAAGAATAGATTGCGAGCTGTCACCCAAGTCCAGATTTTCTGAGCCTCCTGACATAACAGAAGAGAGCCCATGCCTCCCTGCTGTTAATGTAGTACATTTCTACTTGATTGTCCATGCAAAGGAGGAGGACATGAGGATAGAAGAGATGTTGAAAAACCTTGAGGGCATAAAACATCGATGTGAAATTTCTTCTCTCTGACAGTCCAAAGACCCTGAGTCTGCAGATCATCCATATGTGCTCCCCAGGCATAAGGAGACACGTTTGTCTTGATGATCTTGTGATGAGGGGGTAAGTGAAAAAGGAGACCTCTAGAAAGATTGGATGAGGTCATCCACCATTGAAGCAACCGCAGAAGAGACAATGTTACAGATATGTGCTGTGAAAGACGATCTGTCGCTTGAGATCACTGGGAAGCCAGAGTCCACTGAGCAGTGCGCAGATGGAGTCTTGCCAGTGGTGAGACATGGACAATTGAAGCCATGTGACCTAGAAGAACCATCATGTGTCTGGCAGAGATGGTTTGAAGAGGAAACAATTGCTGACAGAGACAGATGAGAGTCTGAAGTCAATCTGGTGGAAGAAATGCTCTCATGAGAGTGGTGTCTAGGATTGCCCCAATGAACTGAAGACGTTGAGTCGGAATGAGATGTGATTTGGGGAAGTTGACTTTGAATCCCAGAATCTGAAGAAAATAAATGGTTTGGGATGTTGCTTGAACCACTCCTTGAGAGGAAACGGCCTTGATCAACCAGTCGTCCAGGTAAGGAAAGACTTGAAGGTCGTGCGAACGGAGAGATGCGGCCACTACAATCAGTTACTTCGTGAATACTCTGGGAAGGCCGAAGGGAAGTACTTTGTACTGGTAATGACAATGACTGATCTGAAACCGGAGGTACTTCCTGGAAGCCGGATGAATCGGGATATGTGTGTAGGCTTCCTTGAGGTCTAGGGAGCATAGCCAGTCGTTCTGATTGAGAAGAGGATAAAGGAGAACAAGTGAATTTTTCTCTGACAAGAAATTTGTTGAGAACTCTGAGATCCAGGATGGGTATCAGTCCCCTGGTCTTCTTGGAATCCCCGGACCTGCTGATCGAGAGGAACCACCTCAATGGCAGTCAGCAGAAGAAGGGATTGCACTTCCTGCAGAAGAAGGGAGGACTGTGCAGGGTCCAAAGCAGACTCTCTTGGAGGGCTGTCTGGTGGAAGAGTCTGGAAATGAAGAGTAACCCTGATGAATGATGCTGAGGACCCAAAGATCCGAGGTGATGAGTTCCCAACGAATGATGAACTGAAGATGACCTCCGATGGGCTGAGGTAAGTGTTGAGAATTGCTTAGGCTGGCTATTCTCCGAAGAAACAGGTCAAAAAGGCTGTGTAGGTTTAGGTTGTGCAGCCTGTTGTTTCTGTGGTTGCTGCTGCTACGGTTGCCTTTGTCTGCGAGGTTGAGACTGAGGTGGTTGCAAAGGTCTAGCAGCAAAATGATGCTGATAGGAAGATTGTTGTCTGAAAGGACGAGTAGGTGGAGGCTTTTTCTTGTTTTTAACCAAAGTATCCCAAGCGGACAACTTTTGGGTGGTGGTATCCAAAGACTCCCCAAAAAGTCCATCACCCAAACAAGGAGCATTGGCCAGACGATCTTGGTGATTAACATCTAGCTCAGACACCCTCAGCCTAGCTAAGCGCCGCATAGCCACAGACATGGCTGTAGCTCGAGATGTAAGCTCAAAAGTATCATAAATAGATTGCACTAAAAACTTTCTCAGTTGCAGCAAACTAGAGATGTACTGTTGCAAAACAGGAACATTACGCTCAGGTAATTATTTCTGTAGGGTAGATACTTGCTTGATCAGGTGTTTAAGATAGAATGAAAAATGGAAAGCATAATTTCTGGACCGGTTAGCAAATGTGGCATTCAGAAATAAACGCTTACCAAATCGGTCCATGGTTTTACCCTCTCTGCCAGGAGGAAACAGAAGCGTAAACACTGGCCCCTGCAGATTTTTTTAAGAGTGGACTCTACCAGGAGAGACTCATGAGGGAGCTGAGGCTTGTCAAAACCAGGAATTGCAACTACTCTGTAGAGGGAGTCCAGCTTACGAGGAGCCCCAGGAACAGTCAAAGGAGTTTCAAGATTTTTATAATCAGTCTCCCTTAGAATATCATGAAGAGGAAGCTTAAGAAACTCCTTAGATGGCTGTCCATAATCTAAATATATAACCAAGGAGCTGGATTATAATACCAAGGGTATCAATATTATGTTTGCATTTAGCTTGAGAAGGACGCCTCAGCCCCACCACTCCACCGCTAGCATATCTCAAAGAAGTGGGAGATTTACATGGTGCCTCATCATTGGCTGCCCTTCTTATATGCTGTTATTAATAATTCACTGCTTTGTATATTTCCACAATTTATAAACTTCAATAATATATATAAATATGAGTGTTAAAGAACTTTAATACTTAGCTTGATCACAGCCAAACCTGGGAGTCTGAGGCATCCTTCTCAAGCTAAATGCAAACATAATATTGATACCCTTGGTATTATAATCCAGCTCCTTGGTTATATATTTATATGATAAATAGGGCTGGTAAAAAACCTAATCGATAAATATTTGCCATTGATATTATAAGCTTGTCCATAATCTAATGCATCTAAAAATGCTTTAGATTTTTTGGAATCAGCCTCCGGAGGGATAGAAAGTGCCTCTGACATTTCCCTCAAAAATTTGGAGAAAGACGTCTGTTCTGGTTGTGGAACAGGTTCTTGAGATGAAGGATCTTCATTAGAAGATGCCTCATCATCGGTCAAAATAGGCTCTTCAGAATCTTCCCAGAGATCTGAGTCCCGTGTCGGTGGAAGACGACGTCGAGAACTGGGTGTCGATGCTCCACATGTTTCTTCTTCGTCAATGACTTTCCTGATTTGACTGACATCGTCTTGGAAGATGTATAGGAAGAAGAATGATGTTGAGCTGAATCCGACTTCGCACCTGAAGACAAGCCCACTGGCACCGAAAATTCTGGAGCCGAGGTGGTAGTTACTGGTTCTACAAAGGTCGATGTGGACAAGAATGGATCAGACCTGACCAGTGTCGCAAGGGTTGATGCCGATAACATAGGCTCAGACCGGACCGGCACCAGAGGAGCCAGTGTCGCCAGGACAGGGAGTTCTGGCAAGAGGGAGTGTGCCTACCTCCTGCCTATCGTGGTTGGGTGGAGGGCGGTTTCGGGGGGGGGGGGGGTGTTAGCAGGTGGAACTGGGCACTCCTGCTGAGGGATGTTTTTTTTTGGGGGGGGGGATTTGGGGATTCCATGTTGCTGCGGTTGCTGCTGAGCTGATCACAGCAGGGAGATTCCCTTGCGATCAGCTCAGCAGCAACGAGATTCTCTAACTGGTGCCTGTGACAGATGCCGGTAAGAGAATCAGGGTGGTTAGGCAGGATTAGACGGCATCTCTCCGTCAGAACAGACGCAATTCTGTATAGGACACCCGTGTGCGATTCTCAAAAGCCACTTAGGCAGCTGCTGAGACCAGGCATCCTATACAGAATCAGGCCCTTCCTCTGTACTGCAGTCGGGCTCTTCATTCTACGTCAACTTCCCTGTGTCCATCCCTTTCTTCCTACAGAGACTCTGCCTTAGTAACATCTCACTTACTTTACTGTAACGTAGTGTATGCAGCTCTTCCACAATCCCTTCAAAATACCGCAGCACGTTTCCTATGCCGAGCCAAAAGGCGTGATCATGTGACCCCATTGTTCTCCCAATTACACTGGCTGCCTATCGCTTATAGAAGACATTTCAAGATCCCGATTCTGACCTTCAGAGCACTTAAGAGAGGGGACCCCGGACTATCTGGCAAAGAAAATGATACCCTATGTGCCAAGAAGAACACTTCGCTCCCTCAATGACCATCAGCTAGGCTCACTGGGACTCTACAAGAAAGTGCGCTTTTTTCTTTTCTGCCCCCACATTGGGGAATGCTTTGCCCCTGGGGTTCATCTGGTTAAGTGAATTCAAAGTGACTCATTTGCTTTTTGAAAGCTTTATCTTAACATTTTTAAGGACAGAGGAAGCAGGGCAGCAATCGCTGGGTACTATGTCCCATTTTTCCCCCACTGTGTCTGAACCTTTTCTATTATATAATTTATGGAGTTATTTTCTAACTTTCTGGATTATTTATTAATTATTTTGCAAATCAACTAGACCTGGATGGTCCATAATTGTGCGATTCATCAAGTATAATGAATCAAACATACACATTAGTCAGCCCTGCCTGGTTAAGTGTCAGGGAATAGCAGCGGTTGGTCCACTCAGCATGGTCTAAGCTATGGGCAGCCTCTCCTCCTGCTTAAACATGCTGAAGGATACTTTTCCCAACTTCAGTAGCTGGTCGTGGTTATTTTTAGGATCTTCATTAAGAAATGCTCCCAATTAGGAGATTTCATGCACTCGGTAATTTTCCTAGTGTGTTCTCTGGTGCGGAATTAAAAGGGATGGCAATGACATGGGAAAAGCCCAGGACACAGCCCACGTCATTAAACTAAAGCAAGCAGAAAAAAAGTCATTTGGGGCCGGATTCTGTATAGGACGCCTGGTCTCAGCAGCTGACTAAGCGGTTTTTCAGAATCACACATGGACGTCCCATTGACAGACGGACGCCTATCCCCACCTAACCAGCCCAATTCTCTAACCAGCACCTGTGACATAAATGCCAGTTAGAGAATTGGGCATCTATGTCAAAGGTGCCGGTTAGCAAATCTTGTAGCCCTGAGGCGATCAGTTTAGCATCCGCGGCAGGGAACCCGTCTCCCCTGCAAAGTTGCCCGGCAGAAGGAATGCCCACTCCTTTCTGCCGGAACCCCTGAAGCTCCTTCATCTCTGGCAGCAGGAGGAGTACCCAGTTCCTCCTGCCTCCACCCCTCGCGACATCACCCGGCAGGACGGATGCCCACTCCCTCCTGCTGCTGGCCTCATCATCCCCCGAAGCCCCACAAACATTCCCCTACTTCACCCCTGATACTCCTCGACACCACAAGATCCCGACAGTCCACGAATGCCCCCATACCTTGGCTGATGGCTGTCAAGAGGAATGCCTACTCCCTCCTGCCGGCAGGCTGCCACTGCAAAATGAAGGGCCTTCCCCATTCTGGTGCATTTTGGGATGCATTGGGGAGGGGCCTAAGGACTTGATTGGATCAGATGCCTAAGGCTTCTCGGCCATCCTGCGATGCACTAGGTGTAGCCTAAAACTCCAATTGACCAAATCCCATGGGAGGGGATTTAGGGATCTGGCCAATCGGAGTCGAGCCACTCCAAGTGCATCCCAGAATGCATCAGGAAGGGGAACGCCTGCCATTTTGCAGTGGTGGGCCTGCCTGCAGGAGGGAGTAGGCATTCCTCTTGCCAGCCATCAGAAAAAGGTATGGGGACGTTCAGGGGCAGCAGGGGGATCTTGGGGGTGTTGGGGAGTGTCAGGGTGGAGTCGATGAGTATTTGAGAGGATTTGGGGATGAGGGGGCCAGCGGCAGGAGGGTTTGGTCATCCCTCCTGCCAGGGGATGTCTTGGGGGTGGGGCAGGAGGAATTGGGCACTCCTCCAGCTATGGAAATTTGGGGGGGAGGGGCTTCAGAGGTTCCAGCAGGAGGAGTGGCCATTCCTCCTAATGGTCAACTTCGCGGGATCGGTTCAGCGGCCGAGTCTATTTGAAATGTAGTCCAGCATTTTGCTGGCCTACATTTCAGGCACCTACTGCGGCACTAGGAAGATGCCTAGGGCCTCCTAAGCTCGCCTAAGGCCACTTCCAGGTGAAACCAATCCCACACCTAGCCTTGGGTGAGCTTAGGTGGCCCTTCACGCCTTCCTAGGCTCACAAAAACACCCACAATGTAGGCTGCCTGACACGGGATGTTTTTGTTTAAACATGCATCCCGATTGGTTGGTTAGACAGCGGTAGGACGCCTACCGCAGCCTACAATTGGGACACCATTCATAGAATTTGCCCCTTGGTGTCTTTTGTTTTGCCATTAATAGCGTGTCCTCTTTGCAAATACTGCACACGTGACCCACTGGAACACCGGAAATAGTTCCCCTTTTTTTCACCAGTGTGCCACATTTCCAAATAGTTCACACTCTTGCTGATATTTCCCTTGAAACAAAATTGAAGAGGAACTAAAATAAAAGAAGAAATGAAACAAAACAAAATGTTTGGGCTGGCCATCACTAGGAATTAATGCTTTCATACATTCAACTCCACGTAAAAGGTTTCCCTTCTGCAAGCGTTCTCTGCTGTATTTCAGCTTCATCTTTCGTTTGGAGCCTTTTCTACACTGACAACACAAAAAAGGTCTCACCCTGGGGTGGATTCTCTTGGGCAATAAGAAATTATATATCTTACCAAGGCTTTTTCCAACGGTGTCTTGCAGAATGGATTTCTTTCCTTTCCTCTTTCCCCGATGGAACTGAAAAGCCATTTGGTCGCTGTTTTTATTTCGTAAGGGTTTCTCTTCTCTCGGGTATCTCTGGAGCTCAGGGATGTTTGTGAGTTCCCCGTCACTTTTCTCACCCTCAGTGACTACATCCAGGGAGTCTCTTGCAGGGTCTCTTGGCTTCTTCTCCGATTCCTGTTGATAATTCCTTGTGTTTTGACTCTCATTCCTCTGGAAAATATTCTCACCGACATTTCCTGGTTGTCTTGGGATGGGTTCAATTTCTAGAAGCCAGTTTTCTTGATTCTCCTCCCTCTTCGTCTCCTGCATTGCCTCAGTATCTACTGGATAGAAACAAAAGACGGTAATCGTGCATTAGGAACTATGGAACGCTATTAATGTCAAGAAACAAAGTTTTCTGGGCTCACACGACTACATAGGATTTCTGAGATTAAGAAAATTCCACAAATTAGCACATAAGTCTTCAAACCTCTCTCTTTTTTAAATTAGGTTATGGAACAATTTTTGAAACAGCAATAAAGCTAAAGGGAAATTAAAGAATTAAAAAAAGGTAAAACAGCAGGAAATACAGCCCACATCAAAAGAGGAACTCAGCCACCCACAACTACAGCCAAAGTCTTGATCCCACCTCCAACCACCTCTGATCGCATTTTCCCTCTCTCACGGAAAATTCTATAGCTGCCTAGGATCCAAAAATACATAAACCTTTTGTTTTATAAGCAAGTCCAATAGTTATAAGAGAACTCCAGAAAGAAGATGCTCCCAAAGAAAGAGCAAGAAAAGATTTAAACCTAAGCATGTTATTGCCAGTCTGGGGTTTTTAATCATTTTGACGGAGACTTCAGTAGATGGAACCTAAGCACAGTACCGGGCAGAGCTTTGGGTTCTGGCCCAGAAATAGCTAAGAAGAAGGAATATTTAAATTAAATCAGTAATTTAAAGGATGGGTAAGGTTGGACAGATTGCATGGACCATTCGGGTCTTTATCTGCTGTCATCTACTATCTTACTATGTTAATATTTATTTACTAATGTTTAAGCCCGTTAAATTAACGGGTGCTAGATGACCGCCTCTCCTGCTTTTGAACCTGGGCAGGGGCAGAGCAGAGCCGGGACGGGAGGGAGTGACGGTGGGAGAGCAATTTCAAAGCCTCGGCAATGGCGGCTCCTTGACCAATCCGCTCTTACAACGGCCCCACACTCGCGGTCTGGCTGGCTCCCCCACCAAAGCCCTTCGCAGTGGCAGCTCTTCCTGCATCCGTCCCCGTGTCCCAAGCCTCTCCGAAGGCCAGCTCCCATGAAAATGGTACCCCTCTGTCCAAAGCCGCGGCGGCAGCCTCCCTCAAGACACATTTCAAATCTGACATATTGTAATCACAAAACAGAAAATAAAATTATTTTTCTTACCTTTTGTTGTCTGGTCATTATTCATACCATGTAGGGGTCCCAGGCTATGGTTGGCTTTTGATAACTCGCTTGCCAGGGCCCCTTCTTTCTTCTTCCCTCCCTCCATCCCTGCAGCTGAAGACAGGCACCTCCCCCCAGTGGTCTGAGACAGGAGGGAGCAGTTAGGAGAGGGTCTGAGGGCAAAGAGGGGCTCAACAGCGCACAACCACCTTTCCTTCCCTCTCTCCATCAGGTGCAGTGAATCCACCAATGTTAAAAGGAGCCGCGTCGAAATCGGAGGCCTGCAACTGCCGTAGCACGTTCCCCTCTGCCTTGGTCCCGCCCCTTCTCTGACATATGGGACTGCGGCAGAGGGAACGTGTTACGGTGGCGGCAGGGCTCCAATTTCAAAGCAGCTCCTTTTAGCGGCGCTGAACTGTACCTGATGGAGGAAGGGAAGGAACGGTGGGGCAAATTTAGGCAACGGCAGAAATTGTTTGGCGGGCCAAGCACCGTGAAGCTTTTTTTCTTTAGGCAGCCCCCGGGGGGGGGGGGGAGTCATCGACGTGCAGGCCGCTGTGAACAGGAGCGGCGGCAGGACCATGAGGCGGGAGTGAGCAGTTCGGCTTCCCCTATCTGGGGAAACCGGGGAAATCGCCGTGCCAAACTCAGCTGCGCGTCGGGAGTGAGTTGTTCGACTTTCCCTATCTGGGGAAACCGCCGTGCCGAACTCAGCTGCGCATGGGGCTGTAGTAAGCGCGGGGCATGCTGCACTCTTGGCGGCCACGGACATACGGATCATGGAAGCACGTCGATAAGACTGCGCATGCGCCGCCTACGGTTTTATTATATAGATTAATTATACTTGATATAGTATGCCTCGTCTTAGTGATTGTGATTTGGTTGCCTTGAATGGTCCCATCTCGGGTTTGGAGGTACAGAAAGTGATAAAGGCGATGAAGCATGGTACAGCACCTGGTCTTGATGGTTATTCTCCTGATTTTTATAAACTTGTATCCCATTTAGTGCCTGCTCAGTTGGTAGACTATTATGAAGCGGGTTTTACTGTGGGAGGCTTCCTATTGCATACCAACCAAGCTTTGATTACATTGCTTCTTAAGCCTGCACATTGCCCTGATTCTTATCGCCCAATTTCCCTTATTAATGTTGATTTAAAAATATTAGCCTGGATTTTGGCTACTAGGCTGGCTCTCATTTTGCCACGTTATATTTGTCCGGAGCAGGTGGGTTTTGTGCGGGGCAGGCAGTCTGTTGTCAACGTGCAGAAGGTTTTGTTATCTGTAGCCCATTGTTTGCACATTAAAGAACCCCTACTTTTAATGGGACTGGATGCGGAGAAAGCTTTTGACCAAGTCAGTTGGTCTTATTTGTTCCGTGTCTTAGATTATATGGGTTTTCAGGGGTGGTTTCGTCAGGCGTTGAGCGCTCTTTATTCTTCCCCATCGGCGGCTCTTTTGGTTAATGGTAGTGTAACTGATTCCTTTTCTATCTGTAGGGGTACACGACAGGGGTGTCCTCTTTGTTGTTTTTGTTATATCTCGAACCCTTGTTGAGAACTCTACAGAGGGATCCAGCTGTGGTGGGAGTCCAGTTTCGATCAGGACAAGTAAAATCAATGGCCTTTGCTGAAGATATCCTTTTGGTTTTAACTAATGTATATTCTTTCTTACAACATGCATTGGGAGCCTTGGGGGAATTTAGTTATTATTCAGGATATCGTTTAAACGCTCATAAGTCTAAAGTTTTAGCGATTCCTTTGTCAGTGCAAACCGATTGGGAGGGACTGTTTTCTCTTAAATGTCCAGATGGTAAACTTAAGTATTTTGAACTTTGGCTCTCTGGGGCCTTGTCTGCTTTGGCTTCGCTTAATTTGGAGTCGTTACTTCAGACTACTGAAACTAAGTTATGCATGTGGCAGTCGTTCCCGCTCTCTCTGATGGGGCGTATAGCATTATATAATAGGATTGTAGTACCTCAATGGTTATATTTTTTTCAAATGCTGCCATTACTGTGCTCGACTGATCATCATCTCTGGCTCCGTAGGGCTATACAGCAATTTTTGTGTGGGGGCAAATGTGCTCGTATTTCTTATGCGACTCTTACTATGCCTCAGGATAAGGGAGGATTGGGATTGCTTAATATTCATAATTTTGCTATTGCCTGCCAATTGCGTCATTTAAATGATTGATATCACGGGACCTTTTATTTTTCTTATACTTCTGTGGAATTGGAACTTCTTGCTCCTTATACTGTGTCAGTACACTTTTGCATGCTCCAGATCAATGTTTACAATTTGTGTTGTCTACTTATCCGGTTTACTTTTCGGTTTGTAAGGCTTGGCAACAGACTTGTGCATATTTGAAACTTTCTTCAGTTAGCTCCCCTTTATTGACAATCAAGGGAAATCCACAATTCCGTCCTGGGATGGAGACGTCCCTGTTTGATTCTTGGTCAGATAAAGATAAGTCTACTTACACCATATACTTACCTCAGCGGGACAGCCTAATGATATATTCCCTTATTTGCAGTTGCAACATTATGTACGTACCTTACCACCTGTAACCTTAACCAAGGCCGTTTATGACTCCTTGAAAGAAGCTTATTGCTTGGAGGCGTAGTCTATGATTTCTTTGCGCTTCCACCATAAATTTTTGTTGGAAGAGGCCCCTGGTTTTGATTTTGCTTCTTTGAGTGAGCGTTGGTCTGTTGATTTGGGGACCCCTATTTCTGCAGAATTGCTAAAAGGTACTTTGAAGTCTTTTAAGCAGTCTTGGGCTTCCATTCCCTTGATTGAATTGCAATATAAACTGCTTATGCGGGTTTACATTTCCCCTGCTAGAGTATATCGTGCTGCTCTTCGTCCGGATTCCTGTTGTCCTAAATGTGTGTGTGTGTGTGGGGGGGGGGGTGAATGAAACTTTGGGGCATATGTTTTATTCTTATCCAGTTGTTTTATGCTTTTGGAAGATCCTTCATCATCACATTGCTCATCTTTGGAACACTCTTTGCTTGCCTCATCCAAAGATGCTCTTCATGACTTTAGCCTTGACTAAGAACATAAGAACATAAGCAGTGCCTCTGCTGGGTCAGACCAGAGGTCCATCATGCTCAGTAGTCTGCTCATACGGCGGCCCATCAGGTCCAGGATCTGTTCCGAGAGGCCTATGTACTTTTTTGAAGAGTGCCCTATTGTCTGGAAAGAAATCTATTCTAGTACATTGGCTGGATGCGCATCCTCCTACCTTGGCACAATGGCGATCCTTGATGATTTATCAATTGAAGATGAAATGTTGTGACATTTCTGAGATAGACTCCGTTAAGGGCCATCAATTACAACTTACTTGGTGAAGGGATGCAGTTCTGAACCAGGGCAAGGTCAGCACACTGATCTAAGGCCCTGTGTAAGGATCTGAGGCCCTGTGAAAGAAGAATGAATCATTCCTCATTCCCCCTTATATGCCACTTAGCCATTCTTAAGCAAAGGAACATGTTAGCACCTTGTGACAGGATGCTGAGGCATTCCCCCCTCCTTTTTTGTCACAAGATCCCTGTCACATATTAACTCTTATCTTATTTGAGCTGTCCTTATTTGGAAAGGACATCAGCTGACAGGCATTGCATAAGTGCAAAGACTCAGGCTCTGTTCATGTGTTAATCAGGCCCTTGCCTACATGCAGAAACAAGCATAGAATACATCAGCTGACCAGCCTTGTACATGTGCAGGGTCTGAGGGTGTCCACGCTGTAAAGGCATGAATTTTGTATCCTCCAATCATTAGATATGTAATTGAGGGAGTTACTTTGATGTAATTAGCATCAGAAACTCAATAAAAGGGTTCAGAGCTAGCCTAAAGGGAGCGCCGCCATCCCGACTCTTAGACTACGTGTGTGTGTTTACTGTGTTCCATCCCTACAAGTGGCGCCAGGAACAGGGACCCTCGCCATGCTTGCTCCGTCTGATAAGACTTGGTGCACCTCATCCTCCGGGATCCCTTCGAGTAAGTATGGGAAATTCCCTGTCAGATTTACAGCGTGCTCATGTGACAGAATTGAAGTATATTCTGAGACATACAGATAAAGAGGCTTCTGATTCCCAGTGAGAATGTTTAGTACAAGAGATAGGAGAGCACTGTTCCCGGTATCCAGAAAAGGGATTATTAAAATTAGAAGATTGGCTTAGAGTCGGGAAAGTTTTGTATGCTGAGCCTATGGCCTAGGCAGCCATATTAAATTTATGGCATCAGTGCAAGCGTGCCTTGGAGAAGGAAGGTACAGAGGCGCCCTCCAAGATGGCCACGGTCTCACTGACTGATTACCCCCCCCCCTGACTATTCAAGTCAAAACACATATGCAAAAATCATACCTCCAGCACAAGTATCCCCAGCTCCTTTAAGGGCAAAAAAGGAAGAAACATTAGAGCAACCTCTAAGTGCGTTTTAAACAATGATAAAAAAGGCCAGAGAGGAAGAGCAATTAGCAGCAGAGGACATGAAAGATTTAATTCAAGCCTACCCAGTCACATATGTCCAAGATCCTAATGATCCAGGACAGATAGCTACTTATCAACCATTATCCTTTGCAATATTGCAAGAAATTCGTAAATCTATTTTAGAGACAGGTTTAAAAAGTAATTTCACAGCCGGGTTATTTGAATCCATGGCTGGAGCACATACTTTACTACCACAAGATTGGAAAGACATTATGCGCATGGTATTGATTACGAGTCAATATGTTATGTGTGTTTAGTGAATATAAAAGGGAGGCTCAATGGACAGCTCTACAGTCTGGAGGGCTTTATACCCCAGATCAATTAGCCTCAGGAACACCAGTTAAAAGTTATGCAAACAGTTAACAAACAGGGAGCCATCGAGCCTGATATAGAATATATAAATAGGTTACAGGAAGCAATGGGCATTTTAGCAGCTGCAGTACAAATAAGTTCCACCCTAAAAGGTTGTTATGGCTGTGGGAAATCAGAACACTTCAAACGAAACTGCAAGGCAAATAGTAATAAATCGCCCATATTGAACAGAGGGCGACCACCTAATACTTGTCCAAAATGTAAAAGAAAAAAGCAGGAGATGAGGTTAGAGGGTTTGTAGGTGCAGGAATTAGCTCAGTGGAACTGAATGTATGTGTTTTTTTTGTGTGACTGATAAATGGGTCTGAAGAGAAATTAGCGAAGGATAAGTTGGTCAAAAGCTCTAGAGAGAGGATAAGGATTTTACAGCCCCTTCTTTCATAAATTTGAGACTTATATAAATTATATTTTTGTACATCAGTTGAAATACTGGTGACTAAGATGTGGGGCGTTAATTATCCCTCCTAAATTGGAGTCACTGTTAAATTTCTTGATTGACTCTGATACTGTAGCTGGGGTCAATGTCCTCCCAAACTACCTGACCTTTGCACTTCTTATCAAGTCTGTTAAGGGCTTCTCTCCCCAGGTCCTTTGTTTACTACTCTTCAATACTGATAACCTTGAAGTAATCTAGGTTTGTCCAGGATTAGATATGAAGGATGTAACATTCCATAGCACTTGCTCACTCTGGTTAAGCCAATCATTAACTAGATGGCAGAATTAACACAGAGGTTAATTTAAACTTTTTTGACAGGTAATCTCTTTAAGATAGGAGCCTTCTACGGTGATCTTAATGTTTACATATAAATGAACTTGCAATTTAACAGTTGTTGGATTTCACGTCTTTTATTTGTGAAAAGAAAAATGTTTTACAGAAAAATTGGGTAAGTGATTCAGTATCACTGACTGAACTGTCCCCAGATATGGAATGCCTTCCAAGATAATTGCAATTAAGGTAAGCTATTTTTGAATCATGTTATTACAAGAATTAATAGACTCCTCAATGAGTGGGCACAAATTAATATTTGTATATTAATAGTATTTTGGTAATTTGTTGGAAACAACCTTCAGATTTGATCTATATAACACCAGACATTCAAAAAGTGATAGCGATTATTAACCAGCATTTATTAACGCAATGGGTTGATAGGATTCAAGATAATATAGAACTTTCCTTATTAATCCTTCCGCAGAAACGCCAACCTATTGTGGTTTTAGGCCAGCTAACCCCAGATAATCGTTTACATATAGTGGAATGGATCTATTTACCACATATGCCCCTCTAAAAATATCAGCTCTCCTCAATTAAGTCTTAAACATTTTGGGATTGGACTTGGTATTTATTACCGTTTCCATTTCACAAGAGCAATGGGACTTTCTTTTTCAATATAATGAGGAATTGCAAATTGCATTAACAAATTACATCGGTCATATTTGTCATCATTATCCTAAAGATAAATGTTTAATTCTTGTTGCAGAAGGCGTTTTGGATTGTCATTCTGTACTAAGTTTAACACCTATAATTGACGTTCTCACTGTCTATACAGATGGCAGCAAGACATGCGGAGACGTGCACTGGACCCAAGAAAATACTTCTTGGGTCTTGTTCACTCCCCTGCAACAATCCACTCAGCAATCAGAAGTAGCCACTGTTATTCTTGCACTGCAAACCTTTTCCCACTGTCCATTGAACCTGATCACAGACAGTCTGTACGTTCGTAATTTAGTTTACCAGCTTCCTGGTGCCTCCGTCACCCCGTCAACTGATGACAACTTACTACCATTGTTTCTTGAATTACGCTTGTTATTGTCGACAAGTAAACACTCTCTTAGTGTGTTTCACATTTGTAGCCATCAAAATCTTCCTGAAGTAATTTCTACAGGAAATAATCTTGCAGACGCTGCAACCAGGATGGTTTTTGCACAATTTACCACTCCCATAGACAGTCATGCATTCTTCCACCAAAATGCTAAAGCCTTGGTGAAAATATTTAAAATTCCCTTAAATCAAGCTACACCTATAGCTCAATCTTGCCCACAATGCTCACAACTACATTCGGCTGCTGAGTATGGGGTAAACCCCAGGGGACTTGCAGTAAATCAAGTGTGTCAAATGGATGTCACACAATATCCCCTTTCGGGAAATGGAAATATCTGCACGTTACTATTGACACATATTCTGGGTATCTTTGGGTAACATCACTGTTAGGCCTAGGGCCCGGGGGTAAATAAACTTAGCATACATGTCTCCTCAAGTCTGTTTTCCTAACCTCCTTAACCTTAGTATTACCTTGACAACAACAAATGCTTTACTAAGAACCCAACAGCTTTTCCCTGATTTCAGTTACAATGCGTACTGCTCAAATAACATCAGTAAGGACAGACCTGAGTGTCACCAAAACAGAGAACAAAAGAGCAAGACCAACCGTTTACTAGTCCCTGCAACACCTCATTAATAACCTCAAAAGGACAGTAACGCCAGATGGGACCTGAATGTTATCCAAACAAAGAAACTGGCCAGAGGGGTAACTGAAAGTCAACATGCTACCGACATGAATCCACAAGTCTGTTTATCTGACAATCTGACATTTTGACCTGAATGTTGCCTACATCACATCAAAGAAAGAGTGAAACCAGATGAGAAGCCAGTTTACTGTAACACCTCCTTATGACATTCTGATCTATGTGTTGTCAAAACAAATAACAAAGGACCAGTACCAACTGTCTTACTAAGAGGACAGCAGTTTTTCTCTATAAAAGAGAAAAACTCAGCCCATAGAATTTGAATCCAGTTACGTTGCAACAAGGGACAGCCCGGGTTCGGTTCTCCTTTCCTATCAATCGCTTTGGGTTCCAGATTGTGAGGGATAGTGATGTCCGGAAATACGGTGATGTTATTCTATTTTAATATTTATCTATGCATGTAATAAAGTGTTATTGTTTAAGCTTTATATTGTCTGGGTGCCTTTTTGAGGGTTACTGATCATCTCATTGGGCAGAAATAAGTGGCAGAACAAATTGGTACCAGAAGTGGGGTTGATCGATGTGGTCAAAAAGGCACCAGATGAAACATGGGGTTGAGGGGCAGGCCCCCAATCTCTCCATTCCGGGTTGGGATGACAGCATTTATAAATTAGTAGCCACTGAGTGGTCTGTCGAGGCAGGATTATGTGAATCCTGGACTTTTGGAAGTGGGGATCCACATGAATTATGTGCCTCTTTACAAAAGGTGAAAATTACAAAAGGAAAAGAGCGAGAGGGAATTTCTAGAAGAGGATGGATGATTTTAGCAGCATGGAGGAAGTTGCATGAAGCTAAACATGAGTTACAATCAAAGTTAGGGGAGCTGGAAAAGAAAATGTGTGAGCAACAGAATGCCATCACAATGCTACAATGTCAAAATAAATTGTTAATGGATAAGGTGGACACCTATCAAAATGTAGCCGAAAAGGCAGCCGTGCGTTGTGCTCAATATAAATACAAAAAACGGAGGGGGAAAATAAGTGCCAAAAAGGTTAGGACTTTGCTTTCCCATCCTCCGGATGATTGGGATCCAGATAAATGGGATGGGGATATTTGGGATTCCAATTCTAATACCAGTGAGGAGGATATATGTAATGAAGGAAAACAGGCAGAAAGCTTAGAAGCAAAACCAGTAAGAAGACGAAGATTACAGGGAAATCTGCAGACAGGAGAAAATCTAACTAGAAATGATGTTATGGAGGACTTTACTCAGCAAGAAGTCATGGATATTATGGCACGCTTTACACAGCGGCCCGGGGAGCCACTAATACAATGGGTAATTCGGGTACAGGAGTTGGGCGCAGCAGGGATTATGTTAGATGCCACAGATGCCCCTAAATTTGTTCGAATTAGTCAAGAAGCAGCAGTACAAGATGCGCTACGAGAGGATCCCGATCCGACAAATTACAACCAATGGTCTCTATTAGAAGTAATTGGTAAGGGTGTCACGAGGCGATATCCCCTTGAATCTGACTGGCCTTCCAATGATAAAGTTTGGTATACATTGAAAGATGCACAAATGAGAATTAAGGAAGAGGCTATGAAGGTAGCTTTAGTAATAGGTCACGCTGACACATATATGTCATTACCTTTTACTGTATCCATGAGAAATAAAATTATCAGGTATGCTGTACCGGCATACAAACAGGTAATTATGACTCTGTTGATCAACCAAACAGACAGGTCTATTTTGGAAGTCTTGGAAGCGGTCCGACAGTTAGGAGATCTGGGAGACTGGGGACCTCAAACTACTTTTGATAAAAAGAGGGAAGGACAATCCAATTCAAACAGGGCTAATCGAGTATCCCGAAGGGATATGTTTTTGGCATTAATAAAAGATGGGGTGAAGAGGGAAGAAATAGATGGGAAAGATACCGGGACTTTATGGAAAATGTACAAAAGCAGAGGATTAGGAAAGAAATCTATGTCTCAAGCCCAAGTAAGGAAGAGTGAGGATATACCGGTGCCAACTGCTCCTCCAGAGGAAACTGCTTCCACTCTTTATCCTGATTTAAAAGGGTGGAAGTGGTGGGAGGATCAATGATATGAATGCCAAGCCTCAGTGTTTGCCTGGACCAAATTAGAACAGCGTCCACATGTCGAGGTAAATATCTATTGGAAATCTGGGGAGCAAAAGGTACAAGCTCTAGTGGACACTGGGGCGGAGGCATCTATTATATATGGGAACCCTAAAAAATTTCGGGGCCCTAGAATACAAATATCAGGATTGGGGGGGAAAATTATACAAGCAGTACAGACAAAACTGAGATTAAAAATTGGACAATTACCAATCCGGGAGTATACTGTACTGATCACTGAGATTCCCGAGTATATAATAGGGATAGATATCCTGAAAGGACTAACCTTACAGCTTTCTGATGGAATTTATAGTTTTGGCAAATCACCAGCCATTCCTATAAGATCAGTAGTGGTGGGAAAATTACCTGTTCCAATAGTAGTACCAATCTCCACAAAAATTGTAAACATGAAACAATATCGCATTCCGGGAGGGCATGAAGAAATTACCAATACAATACAGGATTTGGTGAAAGCGGGAGTAATAAAAACAGTTACCTCCGCCTTCAATAATCCTGTATGGCCCGTCCATAAGGCGGATGGAAGTTGGAGAATGACAGTAGATTACCGAGAATTGAATAAACACACGCCACCTTTAAGTGCCGCTGTTCCCGATATGATAACACTGGTTGAACAAATTCAATCACGAACTGGTACTTGGTATGCAGTTATTGATTTAGCCAATGCATTTTTCTCTATTCCTATAGTGGAGCAATGTCAGGAACAATTTGCATTCACTTGGCAAGGGAGACAATATACATTTACCAGACTACCACAAGGGTATTTACATAGTCCCACTTTCTGTCACAAGATTATAGCAGAGCATTTAGATAACTGTACCTTACCTGAAGGAGTAGAACTATCACACTATATTGATGACATTTTAATCCAGGGTAATACAGAAAAGGAAGTTGCAGATGCTTTGGCATTAGTAGTAGAAACAATGAGACAGGCTGGGTGGGAAATAAATCCAAAGAAAGTGCAGGGACCAGCACAAACAGTGGTATTTTTAGGAATTAAATGGTCAAAAGGGTGTCGAGAAGTGATAGAGAAAGTTAAACAGAAAATTGTAAACTTCCCTTCTCCCCAAAGTAAGAAACAAACCCAGGCCTTTATTGGCCTTTTTGGATTCTGGAGGCAACATATTCCACACTTGGGGCAAATCCTGTCTCCTCTGTACAAAATCACAAGGAAAAAATATGATTTTGTCTGGACTGAACTCGAAGAGCAGGCTTTCCAGAGAGCAAAGGAAGCTATTCAGCAAGCCATGAATTTGTGGCCATTAAAGGAGGGTCCAGTAGAATTGCAAGTGAGTGTACAGGAGCGATATGCTAATTGGAGCCTATGGCAAAAGCAAGCTGGACGACGAGTGCCTTTGGGATTCTGGAATAGGACTCTCCCAGAAACTGGGACCCGATACACACCCTTTGAAAGACAGCTGCTAGCATGCTACTGGGCTTTGGTAGCAACAGAACAATTGACCATAGGACACGAAGTAATGATACGACCAGAAATACCCATTATGACATGGATCATGAGTGACCCTAAAACTCATCGTATTGGACATGCCCAGGAACAGAGTATCATAAAATGGAAATGGTACATCCAACAGAGGGCTAAGTCAGGCCTACATGGAGTAACGATGCTGCATGAAAAAGTATTTAATGTGCCCACAGAAGATACCCCATTGCAAGTGGACGACATATGTGAAAGTCCCATTCGGTGGGGAAAGACATATCAAGAACTAACTGAGACACAACAACAGCATACCTGGTTTACAGATGGTTCCTCCAAATACCAGGGTCAACTGAGACATTGGAAGGGCGTGTCCTTTAATCCAGTCACAAAGCAACTGCTAACAACCACTGGAAAAGGAGAGAGCTCACAATATGCTGAACTATATGCAGTGTGGCAGGCCATACGGCTAGAACAAGGACAACAATGCCATATCTTTACTGATTCATGGGCAGTAGCAAATGGAATGACAACTTGGATGATGAAATGGAAAAAGGACAATTGGACAATTCATAATAAAGAAGTCTGGGGAGCCAGACTTTGGCAAGATATTCTGGAATGGGCCAATACTACCGTAATAACAGTGTACCATGTAGATGCACATGTGGTGAAAGATACGCTTGACACTGTTTTCAACTCTGTTGCAGATAGCGCATCCAAACTCACTGAAACAGAGTTGGCAGAAGAACAAAACTCTTCCACCCCGCACGTTGTGGTCATGGAAACAGATGTTGCTTCCGAAATGGCCATGGCAACATGGGCACATCAAAAGTCCGGACACCTTGGAGAGAAGGGAACTATTAGGTGGGCACATGATAGAGGAATACATTGTACTGTAGATATGGTAAAGACAGTAATCAGTAATTGTCATTTATGTAAACTAGCTCTCACATCAGCACAGCAGATGCCCCCAATTTTTGGGAAAATAGCCAGAGGCAGGCTACCAGGTCAGATTTGGCAAATAGATTATATAGGCCCTCTACCATTGTCTAAAGGATGTCAATATGTGTGTACCATGGTAGATACCTATTCAGGGTTGTTAGTGGCTTATCCTTGCCGGAAAGCCAATCAAGAAAACACAATTAGAGCATTAGGATTAATTACCTTATATTACGGACACCCTCTAGAAATACAGTCAGACAGGGGGACTCATTTTACAGGTAATATGATTAGGGATTGGATCAATGATAACAATGTTCAATGGAGACTACATGTAGCCTATCATCCACAAGCCTCAGGACTGATAGAAAGAATGAATGGATTATTAAAAACCCAATTAAAGAGATTAGGATATCAGTCATTGCGTAGGTGGAGGGAACATTTAACTGAAGCCTTACAAATTTTGAACAATAGACCCATAGCTTCACATACTACACCCCTGAATAGGATGCTGTATTCCACACTTGAAGCAAGTGACAAAATTTGTACCCTCCAGTTTTGGACTGTTAGACCAGGAGTACAGCTTCCTATAAGGGCCACTGATGGATCTGCTGGACTAGATGTATATTGCCCTAATGAATGCAAATTAGATCCACAAATAGTGAAACCTATTCAAACTGGTTTGGGGGTGCTTATTCCAAAGGGATATTATGGACAGATTTGTCCGCAATCAAGTTTGGCTCTTAAAGGTGTAACTATAATGGGGGGTGTCATTGATTCAGACTATCGGGGCGAAATTGGAATATTGTTATTAAACCTTGGAAAAGAAGCTATCATTCTCCAAAAGGGGGATCGTGTTGCACAATTGATAACTATTGCAATTAAAATGGAAGCTCCACAGTTAATTGATAAACCCCTGCACCATTATGGCCGAAGTGAACCAGGCTTTGGGGCAGCTAATGTAATTAAAGCTGGTATGAGAATCTGGTGGAAGAAACCACTCCAACCAATAGTAGGAGCCACCGTAATAGCTGCAGGGAAAGATAGTATTGTACAAATACTAGTGGATGGTTATGAACGTCCAATCTTCGCTCCTCGAGACCAATGTTTTAGGAGAGAATAAAGATTCTTTTTCTTTCCACAGGACCTAACATGGAAGTGTATCACCATTCTATCTTTGGTATGGTACGGACAAACTGCAATAATGCCAGTGAAGAGTGACCGTCCAACCACTGTCGTCATGATCCAGTGGAAAAATGCTACCTCAATGAGAAAACAAGATAATTTCACATGCAGCGAAAACTCCCTGTGTAACATTTGGAATTTTACATTTTCTCCTTCCCCTGTCATTCGATATGACACAGATACCGGATTCACTAAATATTATAAAACTCCTTTTTGGGTGATGAATGCCTCTGTAATTAGCATTACCATTCGAAATCACACTGGGATCCAATGTACTAACTATACTTTCCCCCAAAATATAGTTAGTAAACAAGTGGCTCGAGATATCATACAAACACAAAAGTTTACTAGCACTACATTTTGGAATTTATCCTTACCCATTAACAGGGCACAGGGACTAATTTGTAGGAATGCAACCAAAATTGAAAACCGCACTGACATGGTAATTATTATGACATTTATCCATACTAATCCTATTTCATTAAATGCCTCTTTAGTAAGAAATATTAGAGAATGCAAAAATACCAGTTTAGAACATAAGGAAATGATATATGAATGGAAAATTAATTTTCCTATTCTACCCAAATGTAGGACCCGAAGATGGCTGGATCAACTATTAGGGGGGGGCGGGAACTACATTAGGTATTGTAAATACTATTGATTCTGAAATACTGGCTGGCAAACAAGCATCTTTTGGCTCCGGAGTAGCGGATGTATTTAGATGGGAAGGTAAATGGATGCCAAATACTGTACATAATCATGAACTAACCCTACGATATGATCAGTTAATGTTACATGTTGTTAATGATACTATAATACAGCAATATACTTTAGATAGTAATGTTTCTTCAGCCTTACATTGGACTATTTGTGAGATTCGTGTTTTGTCTTTTATACAACAAAGAATTAATTTTATCCAGCAGTTACAATTACGAAATACCTCATTGATTTTTGTATTATTTAATAAAACCACGCCCTTAGATAGAACATGGTGGAATTTTGATATAAAACAATGTTCTGATTTCTCCTGTGAAGGGTTGCTTACGTTATTTGATGTAAGGAACTCTACCATAATGTGTCCTTTCACTGTGATGCCTTTGGTATTAGGACCCCAATTATGGTTTCCTACTTACTATGGGCAACAAATAGATGAACAGAACAAAACATACGTGTTAAAAAATTGTAAACAAATTCAACATGGACAAGTTTGTCCATCTTCTTATGCGATCTATGAACCATGTTCTCTACAACATACCTACAATCTGTGCCAATGGACCGTTCAACCTCAAGGTTACACTTTTATACAAGAAATATTACATAAATATGTCTGTGTTGCTAGCAGTACTGTTGAACTTGTGATTCCTGCTATTCAAGCTCCCTTTTCAGTATGTTTACAGAATGTTAGTGTGTTGCAGTGGGCAAATAATGCAACTTATCATTTTTATGAACCCTGGATATCAAATGTAAATGTTAATCTTTCTTTTGCCGATGTACTTACTCCAATTATTTTATTACCCTCTGTAAAGAAAGCCATGCAAAATATAGCAATCCTACATAAAGCAAATCAGCAACGTAACCTTACCTTGCTACAGCATAAAATAGATACTGAATTTTTAAATACTAACTTGCATTCAGTGGCAGATCATATCGAAGCTACTACTGCACACCATTGGTGGGATGCTTTTACTGGGTGGAGTGCTACAGCAAGAAAAGTGTTTCTTCATCCCTTAATCTATATTTGTTTAGTTATCCTTATGTTAACATTTCTTAATTGTGGATTTACCTATTGTGTATACAAACGAACACTCTCTCCCTCTATTCGGATGACTTCTTATTCGGAAATACAAACTTGAGGATCCAGGGGTGGAATGTTAGGCCTAGGGCCCGGGGGTAAATAAACTTAGCATACATGTCTCCTCAAGTCTGTTTTCCTAACCTCCTTAACCTTAGTATTACCTTGACAACAACAAATGCTTTACTAAGAACCCAACAGCTTTTCCCTGATTTCAGTTACAATGCGTACTGCTCAAATAACATCAGTAAGGACAGACCTGAGTGTCACCAAAACAGAGAACAAAAGAGCAAGACCAACCGTTTACTAGTCCCTGCAACACCTCATTAATAACCTCAAAAGGACAGTAACGCCAGATGGGACCTGAATGTTATCCAAACAAAGAAACTGGCCAGAGGGGTAACTGAAAGTCAACATGCTACCGACATGAATCCACAAGTCTGTTTATCTGACAATCTGACATTTTGACCTGAATGTTGCCTACATCACATCAAAGAAAGAGTGAAACCAGATGAGAAGCCAGTTTACTGTAACACCTCCTTATGACATTCTGATCTATGTGTTGTCAAAACAAATAACAAAGGACCAGTACCAACTGTCTTACTAAGAGGACAGCAGTTTTTCTCTATAAAAGAGAAAAACTCAGCCCATAGAATTTGAATCCAGTTACGTTGCAACAAGGGACAGCCCGGGTTCGGTTCTCCTTTCCTATCAATCGCTTTGGGTTCCAGATTGTGAGGGATAGTGATGTCCGGAAATACGGTGATGTTATTCTATTTTAATATTTATCTATGCATGTAATAAAGTGTTATTGTTTAAGCTTTATATTGTCTGGGTGCCTTTTTGAGGGTTACTGATCATCTCATTGGGCAGAAATAAGTGGCAGAACAATCACTAACAGGAGAAACAACGAATCAAGTAATTAATCATGTTACAATGCATTGCAGTTTTGGGAAAGCCAAAAACTTTAAAAATAGACAATGGTCCTGCATATTCTTCCAAAGCTTGTTCTGAGTTTTGATTACAATGGGATATCCAGCTGATTCACGGTTTGCCTTATAATTCTACAGGACAAGCCATTGTAGAACATGCCAACCGTACATTAAAATCTTATTTATTAAAACAGAAACCAGTGAAATATGCTGTTCCTAATTTGAGACAGGTTCAAATGTCTTTATCCATTGTTTTGTTCACTATTAACCATTTGAACTATTTTTCAGAGTACTGTATTGTCTCCTAATGCTGTCTGGCAAGCACCTGCTCCCTTAATAACCTGGGGAAGGGGTTATGCCGCTGTCTTAACTCCTACAGGTTCGGTTTGGGTGCCGAGCAGACACGTGCGACCGGCACGGCGCAGCCGCCTGTTCCAGTCTTGGAAACTACAGAAGAAGAAGGGAATGTCCTGGCATCAACAATTGCAGAATCCTATTCCTGAATTTGATTCCATCTTACAGAGACCACAAGTTCCCATACCACAACAAGACGACCGGAAAAGAAAGCGTTATTTAAAGACTGATCCTGTGACTTGGGGACACATTAAAAGCTTCCATTCTCACCTTGAAAAAGACTGATAATTTTCACATTAGGTCTGCAACTGTTGTGGTTTTTTTTTTTATTTAACAAACCTGTACTATGGTTTAATACCTTTCTGCCAAAAAATACACCCACACCATGCAAGCTATTTATAGTAGCACTGCAGATCTTCAGAGGATCCTCTACATTTATTGCCATTATACCTTACTTTACCTTCTTTGAATTGTACTTCTGAATTATAATTATGCTTTATTGCATAATCTAATCGGCCCATTATGATATTTTGTTAGCTGTTGTATTTTTCTTTATTATGGTCTCATGCATTGTTCTCGGAAAAGAACTATTTGTTTATCCCATATTTTTATGTACTGTAACACCCGTCGTAGGTCATAGGTCTGTCCCACAGGTGGCAGTGATTTACATTTTTGATTATTTGCTGACCTATCACAAGTTCTTTTAACGATTTAAATTTAATTTGAGAACTTGGCCCTTGCACCACACTCAAAGAAGACAAAATCTGACTTGTATGTGTTTATTGTTTGTATCAGCTTCACATGAGTTAACTGTACATATTATGCTTATATTTGGGCTTTTTAGGGTTTCCTTCATCTTAATGCATTTAATTCTAAGTTACTATGCCCGGCACTTCTGGGTATAGGGAAAGCAATCTTGAGGTTCTCTTATTTTAGGGACATTTTAGGGATTTTTTTATATGCTTCACATATCTACTAGGGAACGCTAATTAATGCCAGACCTCTCAGTCTGGCTTAGGAAGATATAGGGACTCACATTTTTGATTATAATATAAACAACCTGTTAGTAATTATTGAATATGATAGATATGCGTGTGATGTGTTTGGGGCCCCAAACTGGGTGTGTGAGAATGTGTTTGATTAGGTGTGTGAATTGTGGGTGTGTCTTTATATTTGAAATGTGCATATAAAAATAAAACATTACTATCAAGACTTCAGATTTTAAACCTTCCAGAGGCATTATGTAATGTAATTTATTTCTTATATACCGCTACATCCGTTAGGTTCTAAGTGGTTTGAAGAAAATATACATTAAGATTATAAATGAGAAGTAAGAAGGTACTTAAAAAAATTCCCTTACTGTCCCGAAGGCTCACAATCTAACTAAAGTACCTGGAAATTAATAAAGAAGAGAAAATAAAGATGGTTGAAAAAAGAAAAATTCTATGTGAACTTATAGGATGGAGATTAAACTGACAGTGAAGAACTGTATGAAAAATACATATGGAATGCAGTTAGAGAGGGTAGGTTACAATCTATTTATGGTATTTGTTTAATTGGAAGGTGTTAAGGTGGGTAATTTGGGGGAAGGTTATCTGAAGGTAGGTGAATCTTCTGGAGGTAAGAGAGGAGGGGGTTAAGATATTTGAATGAATTTTTTGAAAAGTAGGGTTTTGATTTCTTTTCTGAATGTTTTGAAGTTGTCTGATATTGTCATAAGATTGGAGATGGAATGGTTGATTATATGGAAATGGTTAAGTTAGTGCCAAGGGGAATAGGAAAGATTTCCCAATCAACCAATTTTATGACTGACGATGAATTATCATATACCATGGTTACATCATGGGGAAAATGTAGCCAGAAAATTACCCTGGGATGCCATGACCATTTATACCCCCATATGTCGTGCTAGGGTAGATAATTGTACTAGAAATTGCATTAACAGTGAACTAGCTTTATGGACCTGTTCGCATTTTGCAAATATTTCATATATTAATGCTCACCTTGTCCTACCTGCAGGATGTTCCTGCTAATTTAACACACTATACCCAATGCTGAAAAACGCTCTGTCTCTATCCCCTCCGATAGTTATGCCTTAACTGACCAGTGTGATAGCAATGTTAACCTGCTCTCAAAAGCTGAAATTGTCTCTTTGGCAATTTCTTTAGTTGGTGTACCTGGGTTAGCATTATATAAGAACAAGATAACTTACCAGAGTGGTGGCATGTTCTACGGTCTGGAACTCTGGATTACCAGCTGGCCAGTGGTTCCAACAGGTCTTTTGATTACTCTCTGTTGTTTTGTGCAATGCCTGCCTTCTTTGTTTAACTTGCTCATAAGCCCATTTTATGGTCGCTATCGCAAATTATCCCGAGCAGATTTGCCTTACCTCCGTAAAGCCCTTAAAATAGTAAAGTAAGGGGAAATGAAGGGATGCAGTTCTGAACCAGGGCAAGGTCAGCACACAGGCTGTAGCAATGATGCTGCACACACAATGCTCAGAGTGGGATGAGGCGACCTAAATGGATGGTCTCCCCTCCTTTTATTGAGAATCATAGTTCCATTAATTACTTAACTAATGCTCTACAAGGGTTATAATGTCATAATGCATTTACAATGAGGATAAGACCAAGGCAATACCTTGTTTATCTATTTCATGTGATTCTCAAAGTTACTATCTCACGTGACATATGAATACATAATAACAGTTACAATAAAGTGATTCCCAATGTGTACATTTCTGATATGTCTCAAATCTTACTATGGCATGTGACAGTCCAAAGGTTATAATGCATGCTTCTTAAGCTCTCTTGATTAGCCTTGCTCAGGCAAAGTCTGATTGTTGCCCATATAAGGGATGCTTAAACAAGATAAGGAATAAGATAAGGGCAAGCCTATGTCAGGTTAATAAGTGGCAAGAGTCGGGGAGGGGGGAATGCCTCAGCATTCTGTCTCAAGGTGCAAACCTTGTCCTTGCTTACAATGTATACGTGACAGGAGGGAGAGGGAATGAGAAACAGGGCCTCAGATCCAAACACAGGCTTAGATCCACACACAGGCCTAGATCCGCAGACAGGGCCTAGGTCAGTGTGCCGACCTGGCCTGTGTTCAGAACCATTTGTGTGCTGACCCTGCCTGTGTTCTGATGCCCTGGGTCAGAACTTATCAGATCTCCATCCCTACAATAGGCAAGGTAAGCACTGATCTAAGGCCCTGTGTAAGGATCTGAGGCCTTGTGAAAAAAGTATGAATCATTGCTCATTCCCTCTCTCCCCCTTATATGCCACTTAGCCATTCTTAAGCAAAGGAATATGTTAGCACCTTGTGACAGGATGCTGAGACATTCCCCCCTACTTTTTTGTCATAAGACCCCTGTCACATATTAACTCTTATCTTATTTGAGCTGTCCTTATTTGGAAAGGACATCAGCTAACAGGCATTGCATATGTGCAAAGACTCAGGCTCTGTACACGTGTTAATCAGGCCCTTGCCTACGTGCAGAAACAAGCATAAATACATCAGCTGACCAGCCTTGCACACGTGCAGGGTCTGAGGGTATCCACGCTGTAAAGGCATGAACTTTGTATCCTCCAATCATTAGATATGTAATCGAAGGAGTTACTTTGATGTAATTAGCATAAGAAACTCAATAAAAGGGTTCGGAGCTATCCTAAAGGGAGCGCCTCCATCCCGACTCTTAGACTGCGTGTGTGTGTTTACTGTATTCCATCCCTACAACTTGGGAGCCTTTCTGGGCCTCTTTGACCCATTATGCTCAAAGTCATGTATTGAATATTTGACTGAATAATTATTTTCTTGTATTGATTGTGACATTTGCTCTTCTGCTGCTCCATGCCTTTTATTTCTTTATTTTTCTTTCTTTATTCACTTATTTTTATTTCTTTTGGGTGGGGGATGGGGGAGGTTTTTTATGGTTTTGAAAATTTGAAAATCTGGTCTTTGCTGTATTATTCTGTCTGGTGGTTTTTGATTGCGCTTTTGACTAATAAACAGTTTTGCAAATACTTGATATAGTGCCCTTCTATTAGGGACCGAACAGCACAGTTTACAATAATAATTTACCCAATATAATCAAAAACACAAAAGACATAAACGACGATACAGAAACCAGTAGGGTTGATCCCATAGCTATGTATATGTCTACTGTAATATCAGAATCCCCAAAATGCTAAAGAATAAAAGTGAGGATCCAATTTTGCTGAAGACAGAGACAGGTTAAGACACTTCTGGTTCTAAGATCTTAAAGTGGGATGGTAAGGGATTATCAATAAATTACCCAAGAAACCTCAGTAAAAGGCTCTATGGGGTCCTTTTATCAAGTCGCGCTAGCAGGGTTAGTGCGTTGGACATTTCATCACGCGCTAATCCCCACGGCCGGCTAAAAACTAACGCCTGCTCAATGCAGGCGTTAGCGGCTAGCGGTTTAACGTGCGGAATTACGCGCATTTTCAAGCAATGCCCCTGTGTCTAGAGGTCCTTCTATGCCCCTGTCTCAATGTTCTTTCCCCATCAAGCATTCTCCATGTCTGTCCCTCTCTGTGCCCAGCATTGCTTCAGTGTCCCTGTCTCTATGCTCAGTCCCCATCTAGGATCTCTTCGCTATGTTTCTGTGCCTCTTATTGTGCAGGATTTTCCACCCCTCAGCCAGCCTCCCTCCCTTAGCCCCTCTCAAGCCAAAATCTCTCTCTCTACCCCTGAACACCCACAGCCAGCATCTCATGCTATCTTTCTCCCCAGCCAGCATCTCTCATCCACCCCCACCAGCCAACATCTCTCACTTTCTCCCCATTGTCCACTATCACAGCCACGCAGATTCCACTCAATAGCAGCCTCCCACCAGCTCTGCAGGTTTTCCTCTACTATGGTTCTGGCAAAGAGAGAGGAAGTGACATTATTGAAGATGGGACTGTGGTAGAGGGAAGCCTGCAGAGTACACACAGGCTACTCGAAGTTGCCGGTAGTGATTCAGAGAAGGAGTGCAGCCCGATACTAAATTCTATGCCAACTTCAGGTAATTATGCGTCACTGGAGAATTCTGCACAAACTTATGTTCTTAGAGGTGGAGCAAAGCCACTGGGATACAACCCACATGTCTAGAATATCTCGCACTGGAACATGTATTCTGCCTGTTCAGCCCCACTCACCTGCCTTGGGAGCCGTTTCTCTGTTGAGCAGGAGACAGGACTGAGGTGCTCAACCGTGAAGACACAGAATGGGAAGAATTAGAGATTCAAGGTCTGTAGCTCATGAAAGCTCTAGAAACATCTGTGGCTTTCTAAACTTTTTCCAATGCTGGGCTCCATCAGATGACATCATCATATACTGCTCTCCGTACAGATAAGTCATTTGTTTTACTCTCTATAGTTACTATTACTCTGTTGTACTCTAAGATCACCTTATACTGTAGAGTAGTTATTGCTCGCCAGTACACTGAAATACCTCCTCTTACTCTGTATTGTAGTTATTACTATAGCCAATATCATTCTGTAGAGTATCTGTTACTCACCCATGTCTGAATGTCTAACATCTCTCTCTCCTGACTCCTGGGGATCCTGGATATGTGTCTCTCCATCTTGTTTAATCCACGATAACAGATCAGGACTTATCCTTACAGAGCCTGTTTCCAGGAATAAACATAAAAACTCAGTTATACTTCCCCTTTGTTCAAAGAAAAATATGCAAACCAAGAAAAAGAGGACTTCCTTATTGTATAATCATCCTACCCAGAATGACATATGGCAAATTGGGTCTAATATGGATGTTTCCAAGACTACCACAGGCTAACTTGAGTGTGTCTATCTTCAATATTAGCTGTTCTCATATAGAACAAAATAAGCTACTATCTTTTCCCTAAACAGCACAGTTACTTACCGTAACAGGTGTTTTCCAGGGACAGCAGGCAGATATTCTCTACATGTGGGTTACGTCATCTACAGAGCCCCAATCAGACACTCTCGCAAGAAAACTTGCTTGAAGATCTAAGTTTGCTAGTGCTGCACCACGCATGCGCGTGTGCCTTCCCGCTCAGCTAGGGGGCACATCTCCTCAGCGTGGCCTCAGTTCAGGTAGCTAGCAAAGAAGCCAACCCGGGGAGGTGGGTGGGTTGCGAGAATATCTGCCTGCTGTCCCTGGATACACCTATTACGGTAAGTAACTGTGCTTTATCCCAGGACAAGCAGGCAACATATTCTCTACATGTGGGTGACCTCCAAGCTAACCAAAAGGGGATGGAGGGAGAGTTGGCAATTTAGGAGAACAGATTACGCAAAACAGACTGGCCAAACTAGCCGTCTCATCTGGAAATGGTATCCAGACAGTAGTGAGAGGTGAAGGTATGAACAGAGGACCAAGTGGTGGCCTTGCAGATCTCCTCAATAGGAGTGGACCTGAGGAAAGCAACCGACGACGCCACTGCTCTGACTTTGTGCCCCTTGACCTGACCTGGCAGAGCGAGACCAGCCTGAGCGTAGCAGAAAGAGATACACGCAGCCAACCAGTTGGATAAGGTGCATTTAGACACGGGACGCCCCAACCGATTCGGATCGAAAGAAATGAAAAGTTGGGGGTCAGTCCAATGAGCCTGAGTGTGTTGCAAGTAGAAAGCCAACGCCCTCTTACAGGATGAGAATGGGGCTTAGGAAAAAACACAGGAAGAACAATGGATTGGTTGAGGTGAAAATCAGAAACCACCTTAGGCAAGAATTTAGGATGAGTACGGAGGACCACCTTATCAAGATGAAAAACGGTGAAAGGAGGATCCGCAACCAAAGCCTGCAGCTCACTGACCCTGCGAGCGGATGTGAGAGCAATAAGAAACAGCACTTTCCAAATGAGATACTTCAAATGAGCCTGATCAATTGGCTCAAAGGGAGGCTTTATCAACTGAGCAAGCACAACATTAAGATCCCAAACCACCGGAGGAGGTTTGAGTGGAGGATGAACATTGAAAAGACCCTTCATAAACCAGGAAACCACCGGATGAAAAGAGAGCGGTTTCAACTCAAGCGGCTGGTGAAAGGTAGCAATGGCACTGAGGTGGACTAGAATAGAAATTGATTTGAGGCCAGCCCAAGACAAGTGCAACAGATAGTCCAACATGGAAGACAAGGAGCCAGAACGCGGCTCCAGGCGCAGCGTCGAACACCAAGAGAAAAATCTGGTCCACTTCTGAGAATAACACTGTCTAGTGGAGCGCTTCCTGGACGCCTCAAGAACATCCCGAACAGATTGAAAGAACTGGAATGAGGCTGTCAGGTGCTAAGATACCAAGCTGTCAAATGCAGGGCCTGCAGGTTGGGATGAAGAAGCGAGCCGCGACTCTGAGAAAGCAGAGAAGGAAAAACCGGAAGAAGTAGAGGCTCCCTGGCACTGAGTTGAAGCAGCAGGGAGAACCAGGGTTAACTGAGCCACCGAGGAGCTATTAGAATCATGATGGCGTGAACAGACTTGAGCGTGACTAGAGTCTTCAGAATCAGAGGAAATGGAGGGAATGCATAGAGAAACAGATCCCTCCAGTCCAGGAGGAATGCATCCGCCTCGAGCCAGTGAGGAGAATAAATCCTTGAGCAGAAACAAGACAACTTGTGGTTTAGTGGGGATGCAAACAGATCTACTTGGGGGGTCCCCCATCAGGCGAACACCTGACGTAGAGTCAGCGAACTGAGGGACCGTTCATGAGGTTGTAGACGGTGACTCAGATTGTCTGCCAAGCAGTTCTGCTGGCCCTGAATGTATATTGCTCTTAGAAAGATGTTGTGGCGGGTCGCCCAATTCCAAATCCTCAGCGCTTCTTGGCAAAGAGACAGGGAACCCGAACCCCCCTGCTTGTTGACATAATACATGGCCACCTGGTTGTCCGTCCGCACGAGGACCACCTGGTCACGAAGCAGATGAAGGAAGGCCTTGAGAGCGTTGAAAATGGCTCGAAGCTCCAACAGACTGATGTGACAGTGCCGCTCTTCGCTAGACCAAGGCCCTTGCATCCGGAGGCCGTTGAGGCGAGACCCCCAAGTGTAGGCAGACGAGTCTGTCATCAGGGGGTGCGTGAAACAGAAAACTTCTGAAAAGATGACGTCGGGAGCCTGCTCCACCGAGGAGTGCGAGCACCGCTCCGCCCCCCCCCCCCCCGAGCCAGCGGGGTTCTTCTTCATTTAGAGCAGCAGCGGGCCCAAAAAAGCACGTCGGGAGCCTGCTCCACCGAGGCATGCGAGCACCGCTCCGCCCCCCCCCAACCCCCCGAGCCAGCGGGGTTCTTCTTCATTTAGAGCAGCAGCGGGCCCAAAAAAGCACGTCGGGAGCCTGCTCCACCGAGGCGTGCGAGCACCGCTCCGCCCCTCCTGAACCAGCGGGGTTCTTCCTGATTTAAAACAGCAGCGCCTATGGCGCACTGCCGTTCGGCGCGCGGCGAAGGCGAAGCGCCCTTTGTGTGACGGCCTAACAGCCCCATAGACCGGACCTTCTCTTACAACAAGTATTAGAAACATGTGCAACCATCAGAAGCACTGATACCATTAGACGCTTGACAAACTCCTAGTGGCATGCACTGTTAGTCGCTTTAAAAAAAAAAAAAAATTTATACTGATAGTGGCATGTTAAACTGCATGTTAATCTGTTAGTGGCATGTACTGTTAATGTTAATGGCATGCACTGCTAGACGCATGAAGAACTTAGTAGCATGTACTGGTAGACGCATGTATTGTTGGGAGCAGGTACTGATAGTCGCATGAAAAACCGTTAAGCTCATGCACAGTTAATATTAACGACATGTACTATTAGACGCATGTGTCGCTAGGAACAGGTTCTGATAGTCGCATGAAAACTGTTAATGACAAGTACTGTTAATGTTAATGGCATGTACTGTTAGATGCATGAAGAACTTAGTGGCATGTACTGTTAGACACATACGCTGTTAGACGCTAAACGGTCAGAGACGTCTCAAAACCAACTTCCATTTAACTTATCTTCTTTTCCACCCCAACCCATCTACAATCCAACCATGAATCTCTTATTAATATTACTACTCTACATGCTAAGTATTAGCATCAAAGAGATTCACACTCTCTACCCTCAACTACAATTTACCTATTTCCCCGCTTTATCGACCACGCACATCTCCATTCCACAAGAAGACAATACATATAACATTAGCATTATCTCAAACAAAAGAACACATCAACGCACCCTCAAAAAAAGAGCAAGGGTAGTAAAACCCATAAGAACCATTACCTATACCAATCCCATCACATCCGCTACTATCCCCTGTGCTTATCTTAACACTAGATCAGTCAGGAACAAGGCCTTTCTAATCAAAGATTGGATCATCAGCAAGCAAATAGCCTGCCTCTTTCTAACCGAAACTTGGCTACTGTCTGAAGATGACCCAATAATTACTGATCTCCTTCCCGACAATTTCAAAATCCTTACACTAAACCGTGAGGGAAAAAAAGGAGGAGGATTAGCAATTCTTCTCAAAGAAGGATTCGAGTTCGAACTTATGGACTCCAAAACATCCAACCAACTAGAAATCCTAGCCTGTAAAATCAGTAACATCCACTTAGAAGATTCCCTCTCATGCATACTATTCTACGTCCCACCGAAAAGCTGGTCAAAAGCCAAAGAGGACTTTTGTGAATTCGTCCTACACAACTCTCTTAGTTCCTCCTACAATATTATCGCAGGAGACATAAACATACATCTCGATGAAGAGGACAACACAGACACAAAAGAATTCAAAAACTTCCTATCCCTACTTAACTACAACCTCCCTCCCCCCCCCGCACAAACTCACGAAAAAGGCCACCATCTAGACGTAGTAGCCATGTCCACAAAGGAAATCCCAGACCCCACCATCTCCTTACCAGGAGGCACCTGGTGCCACGACATCTGGTCCGACCACTTCACTTTCTACTTCAAGCTAATCTGGTTCCAACGAAAACAAATTACTTGACCAAAAATAAAAAAAGAACATCTCACGAGAGGCCACATCAACCCAGATAACTACTGGGCGCAATATAAACTACAAGCAGAGGTAAAGGAAGAAGTTGATTTCTGGGATCACTGGACCACTACCAGCACCTGCATTTTAGATAACATTGCACCTAAACATACCAGTAAAAGTAATGCAAATAAATATAACAAATGGTTCGACATCGATCTCCTAAAAATGAAACAGTTAGCCAGACGTCTAGAAAGAATATGGAAAAAAACAGGAGAATTATCAGACCGTAACAATTGGAGAGCCAATATAAAAACCTACAAACAACTGATAAAAGATAAACGCAAAGCATTCTACTCAAACAAAATCAATTCATCCTGCAACAGCTCACGAGGAGTTAATACAAAAGAGCTGTTCAATCTGGTTACTAACTTATTCGACACCACCCGCTACACTCTACCCACACACAACTTTAAATTACCCTCGGCGAACGACCTAGCCCTGCACTTTGACTCAAAAATTAAAAAACTAAGAAACAATTGCTCAATAAAAGAACCTAGTGAGCACCATATAGCTAACACACAAGGAAAAGAAACCCCTGCAGACATGTTCTGGGATTCCTTTCAAAACATAGATTGGAATAACTATACCAAATTATATAACAAATACTCCAAATCATACTGCTTCCTGGACTCATGTGCCCCGGAAATCATGAAAGCGGCACCACTTGAATTTAAACTATCTCTACTGCACTACTTAGCCCATAACCTGAAAAATGGAAAATTCCCCACCAACAAAGGCCACATAATAATAACCCCTATCCTATAAAACAGCAAAGAATCGTCAGCCCTAGTTACCAACTACAGACCAATTGCTTCCATACCACTCAATGTAAAGATCATGGAGGGGCTGGTACACTCCCAATTAATGGAATATCTGGACCAGTTCTCACTCCTTCATGAGACTCAATCCGGCTTTAGACCGCTTTTCAGCACAGAAACGGCAATTGCGGCCATCTTAGATTACTTGCACCTACTTTTAAGCAAAGGCCTCAATGCCCTGATCATGCAATTCGACATGAGCTCTGCCTTTGACCTTGTAGACCATGCGAAAATGCTACAGTGTCTAGACGCTATTGGCATCAGAGGCGAAGTGCTAAACTGGTTTCATGGTTTCCTTTCATCCCGCACCTATCAGGTTCGCTTCAACAATGATCTCTCCAACACCTGGAGCAACCCATCCGGCGTTCCGCAAGGGTCCCCACTATCCCCTCTGCTTTTCAATATCTACACGACCTCACTGAGCGTTCAATTAACCCAGCTGGGGATAAAATTATTCAGTTATGCTGATGACTTTACGATCATTATCCCATTTGCCAACTCCATCTCGGAAACAATTCCAAAAGCATCAGAAGCCATAAACGTGATGGAGCATTGGATGACAGACTTCAAACTCAAGCTCAATACTGAGAAGACAAAATTGTTTGTCGCTTCACCACGCCCTCTTGACACCAAAACTCCACTAGACATCAACAAACATAACTACCCCATACAGCCCACCATTAAAATACTGGGTGTAACTCTGGACCAATGCCTCACCATGAAAGACCAGGTGGACTCCCTAATCAAAAAGGGTTTTCTCACCCTCTGGAAACTTAAATCCATTAAAGCATACTTTGATAACTCTGCCTTCAGAATCCTGGTACAATCCCTCGTATTAAGTCAACTCGACTATTGTAACATCACATACTTAGCAATCCCCCAAAAGAATATGCGACGCCTACAACTAATGCAAAACACTGCGGTCAGACTAATCTTCAGTCTAAAGAAGTTCGATCACGTGACGCCATACTTCAAACAGCTACACTGGCTGCCGATGGAAGCTCGTGTAAAGTTTAAGTTCGCCTGCCTCTGTTTTAAAGTTTTCTACGGTCTAACCCCTAAATACATCACTGACCTCTTCTCCTTCTCAGCCAACAAACACAAGAGAAGCTCCCACTTGCATTTCGTTTCTCCCCCGGTTAGAGGATGCAAACTAAAAAAACACCATGAGCATCTTCTCTCACATCAAGCAGCTCTATGGGGTAAAGACCTACAACAACTCCTATTGCCCACCACTTATGAGGTATTCAAGAAATGCCTCAAAACTCACCTATTCCTGAAATACCTAGACAGCTGACCCACTTCTCTCTTTCCCCTCTCTAACGGTGTTCCTGCCCTTTCTCCCTATTGTTCCCACACCCCTTAAGTTAACTCAACTTGTACGTCAACTCAACTTGTACTTCACTAATCTTTTGTAACCCGCATACAACTTAACGGTACTGCGGTATATAAACTGTTATTATTATTATTATTATTAAAAGATTGGAAATGCGCATCCACTAGCGGAGAGATCATTTCAAGGAAGGAGTCACCGCAATCGGCATGAGATCGGATCGCGGTCCTGACGCCACTGCGAGGCCAGGGTCCACTGCAGAACGCGAAGGTGAAGTCTGGCAAAAGGCGTCACATGAACGGTGGAGGCCATATGCCCTAGCAGGATCATCATGCTCTTGGCCGAGATGGTCGATAGAAGAGACACCTTCCGGCAAAGGCAGGCGAGGGTCTCCTGATGAGGCCAAGTCAGGAACGAGCGGAGGTGAAGCGTATCCAACACCACTCCGATGAATTGGAGAGATTGGGACGGACATAACTGGGATTTTGGGAAGTTAATCTCGAAACCCAGATGTTGAAGGAACAGAATAGTCCGTTGGGTCACTGAGATAACCCCCAATCAAGACGGCGCTTTGATGAGCCAGTCGTTGAGGTAAGGGAAAACCTGAAAACCATGCATCCGCAGGGCTGCAGCAATTGCCACCAGACACTTCGTGAACACTCTCGGGGAAGACGTGAGGCCAAAGGGGAGAACACGGTACTGCAGATGGAGATTCCCTACCCAAAATCTCAAGAACTGGCAAGAGGCCGGATGAATCCGGATGTGCGTGTAGGCCTCTTTCAGATCCAGGGAGCATAACCAGTCCTCCTCGTCCATTAGGGGGTACAATGTCAGAAGAGAGAGCATGCAAAACTTTTCTTTGACCAGGTATTTGTTGAGAACCCTCAGATCAAGAATGGGATACAAGTCTCCGGTTTTCTTGGGAACCAGAAAAAAATGGGAGTAAAACCCCGACTTCCACTGGCACACCGAGACCTCCTCGATAGCCCGGAGGCAGAGGAGAGCCTGGGCCTCCCGAAGCAGGAGGGGAAGTTGCGACCCGTCAGAAGGAAACTCCCATAGGGGCTGAACCAGAGGCACATGCCAAAAGTGAAGAGAGTACCCCTCCCGAATTATGGTAAGAACCCAGGAGTCAGTTGTCAGCAACCCCCACTGATTATAAAAATGATGGAGCCGATCCCTGATGGGCAGGGGGAAGGCCGATGGACGAAGGACACTGGCGTGCTCCGACTGGAATTGTCAAAAAGACGGCGTCGGCTTCACCGCCGGAGGCATTTGAGGTTTAGAGGGACACTGCTGCTGCTGAGGCTGCCAAGGAGGTGGACGGGAGAGAGCCGGGGTGCACTTCTGCGGATAGTGTCACGGAGGAAGCTTATACTGTTTAGCAGGGGGAGCCTTTGCCTTAGGTCGCACCAGGGAGGCAAAGGATCACTCATGCTCCAAAAGGCGTTTCATAGCCGCCTCAATCGAGTCGTCAAAGAGCTCGTTCCCCACACAAGGGAGATTTGCCAGGCGATCCTGAAAATTTGGGTCCATGTCCACGATGCGCAGCCAGGCCAAGCGACGCATCGTCACTGCAAAGGCCGTGACCCGGGATGACAGTTCAAAGTCATCGTATGCAGCCTGGAGCATATAGAGACGGACCTGGGACAGCGTCTCCAGAAGTTGACGGAACGCCGGCTGACAGTAAGTGGGCACGTCAGGAAGGAAAGACTGCAGAACCTTCAGGCAGAGCTTGAGATAAGAGGTAAAAGTAAAATTATAATTGAGGACACAGTTCGCTATCATTGAGTTCTGATAGAGCGGGCGACCAAATTTGTCCATCGTCCTCCCCTCCCTGCCCTGGGGGATTGCTGCATAGACCCTGGAGGAATTAGACTTTTTCAGGGAGGACTCCACAACCAGGGACTGATGGGAAAGCTGAGCCTTTTCAAAGCCCTTACATGGAAACGTGCAGTATCGAGATTCCATCTTGGAAGGGATGGTGGAATGGCATAAGGGGTCTCAAGATTCCGGAAGAATGTCTGTTTCAGAACTTGATTCAGAGGAAGACGCAAAAACTCCCTAGGAGGATGAGGGAGCTCCAAGTCATCCAGGTATTCCTGGGTGTAGCGGGATTCAGACTGGAGGTCCAGCTGAAGAGTCTTACCCATGTCCGAGACAAACCTTGCAAAGGAGGAGGTCCGAGATGAAAGAATAACCTCGCGAGGTGAGGAAGACCCAGAACGTCGAGCCACCGAAAAGGACGGGGAGGCTTTCCTAGAATAAAGAGCAGGCATGTGTGATACAAATGGGATATAAATGGAGACTGAGAGTTGTATTAGTAACAATGACTGTTTAAGAAACCATCTGCTACTTAAAGGGGATCATAATACCGAATAACAATTTGTTTTTTTAAAAAGGGGAACTAAAGTTCAGAAAGATAACTCGCAGCTGGCGAGCCAGATTTAGTCAAAACAGGATATGGATGACTTAATCGAGAGAAGGGGGGAAAAGCAGGATGTGCATAACTGGTTTGTGACATGCTCATGTTTGAGCACGTACACAAACCGGATTCTGACCATAATTTGAGCAATAAAAAGACAGGCAGAACTCAGTAGAATTGGGACTTCTCCACTGCTGACGAGCGTGTGATGCTGAGATGAGATGAATGCGCTGCCTCTGATGTTCGCTGGTCCCCCGACAACGGAGTGATGATACAATATATGGTAACAAATTATTGATTCCTTACTACATGATTTCATTATTATAAAATTGTATGAATAAACCTATATTATGCTTTCAGTCCTCTGTGTATGCTATTAATTTTCCCAGTCAGAGAGCTGGTGAGGGGAAGGGAAAGTTGGATATAGCATTACCCTAAGAATAATAGCATTACAGCATGTCTGAGTCTCAAGAAAAGGACAACGAGGACGTCTTGCTTCGAAGCCCTGGAGAGGTAGAAGAGCGCCAATGCTGCATCCTGCCCAGGGAAGAGCCCGGGGTACGAGAAAGCGGAAAAGAGATCAACTTCCCCGATGATCTCGAGGGAGGGGTCCTCGACCTCGACCCGGAGAGACAGATATGGAGGGCCGCCTACGGAAAGGAGAGGAACGTCTCGACCGCCCCGATGCCTCGACGTGCCTTGAGGTCTGCAGGGCAGGAGACCGACCTCAGCGAGGCTAGTCCCTCGACTGCTTCGAATGCAGGTGCCTCAAGGATGAAGCATCTTCCATCAGATGCTTCGAACAAGGCGCACAGGCTAAAGACCCAAGCCTCGAAGCAGCAGGGGAAGACCCACTAGAGGAGAGCCTGTGGGACCTTCGAGACCGACCCCGAAGGGCATTGAGCAAACGCTCAGGTTGGCCTGCTGAGAGCAGGGTCGAGGCAGGGGCAAGCTGGCTCAAGACCAAGGAAATCTGCGTTTTCACGAAGGCCTTCAGCATGTCATCGAACATCGGCACCGAGACCAATCGATCAGGTCGTACAGGTGCAGCAGTGCGCTCCAACAAAGGCGACCTCGATGAAGAGTATTACAGTTGTGTGGAGGCACGCTTAGAGGGAGGTCTCGACAGGGCATGGCCCACCGCACTTCCCTGAGACCCCAGGGAAGGCTTCGCTAGTGAACTTGAGGGAGGAAGATGATACTTACCCGAGGCCACAGGTTTCGTTGGGGCAGCTACCGAAGCCTTGAAAGAGGGTGACTTCACGAGGCCATCGAGGCCGAGGTCCCCGCCGGGGCCAAGGCCGGAGTCGAGGCCAAGACTGCCCCGGCCGAAGGATCCATCGCTCCAAACAGTTCGAGGATCTTTGACCATCACCTATGAAGCTGAAAGTGGCACAGCGCGAGCAAGTTTCAGTCCGGTGATCAGCTCCCAGGCACTCAATGCACCAACGGTGGGGATCAGTAATAGAAATAACCCGACTGCACTGAGTGCACTTCTTAAAGCCAGTAATAGGCCGGGAAATAGGGCCAAAACCGCAGCCACGCGAGGGTAGTCAGCCGAGTTGGACCCGGAGCCCCGGGTCAACAACGATAGTAGTAAAGTTAGTTGTTTAAGTTATTGTTTTTATTTCAGAAACGTGTCGCACACAACTCACCCCAAAACAAAAAAACAAAGTAAGCCACGGTGCAAGAAGCACTCCGATCTTGCAGAGCAGAGGAACAGGGCTTCTGGCTCCGCGGAAAATGAAGAACTGAGGCCAAGTTGAGGAGACACGCGCCCTGATTCGGGCGGGAAGGCACACGCGCATGCGCGGTACACTCACAAGTCTGAAGATTTTCAAGCAAGTTTGCTTGCGAGAGTGTCCGATCGGGGCTCCGTAGATGATGTCACCCACATCTAGAGAATATGCTGTCTGCTTGTCCTGGGATAAAGTAGATTTACTTGCGGTAAGAGATAGGCGTATCATAATTGTAGGTGATCAGATCATAGGACCTCTATAATTGCCATATTATTTCAGGTCCACATCCTGACTCCAAATTTTAATCACCTACGCCTGTCCCATCCTACCTGCCTCACCTATTTTGTGTAAAGAATTACATTTGCAGGTGTGTGCTTCATGAGCTATATCATTGAAATATCTTGTGTAATAATGAAAAACCCCCCAAAAAAAACACTAATCATGAAAGTGGTAAATATAAACCCTCAAATCATATGTGAAGAGGGAAAGCAACAATTAACTCAAATGGTGTAACCCATGAACCAGCGCTGGTTGAGAATGTACAACTCCCAACGCCTTTCTGACAGGAGAAACAGGCGTTTCAATCTGTCCAAAGCAGATCTTCCTCAAGGGGTAATAACCAGCGTTGCCCCTCATCAAATTCTTATTTCAAAACATTACCGTTGTGGTCTAACGGCAAGCGCAGCCGTGCAATGCAGTTGCTTTGATAAACTGCTAATGAAAGAAAATCATCTCTCATTTCAAGACTGCCCACCACAACTGTACAATGTAATCTTCTGCAGCCAGGTTCTGACCATTTGGGCTACTCTGACCCTGTATTTTAGCTCTTCTTCAAGAAACAGAGAATGATCTGTCTCTGATTTCAAAGGGGAAAAAATTGTAGGACACACAAGATGGTCTCATGGTCCCTCACACTGTCAGCTTAAGATAGAGATTAGTATGGAGAGATCCAGATCACACTTGGAAGTTTCTGGAGCAAAGGAAGAGCAGAAAAATGTCTCGTATTAGTTGAATATTTTAGTCCTTACCTAGGGAGATCAGAGTCTCATAATTCTCCTTCATCACCTCCCTGTAAAGCTCCTTCTGCCCTTCATCTAAATATTCCCACTCCTCCTGGGAGAAAGAGACAGCCACGTCCTCAAACTTCACCTGCATCTGAAAGACAAACCAGGAACACCCTCAGCGCCTTCTGCATCACCATCATTGTAGACCTGGTGCCTGTATGTTACTTAGTGTGCAACTGCAAGGGGAGGCGAAGTGACCTATAGTGGAACTTAGGAAGTAAAATGTAATAACCTACTGCCTTGAGAGTGAAGGGAGAATGCAGGTGAGGAGTGGCCCCTTTGAAGGGAGGACAAAAGCATTGACAAATTCAGCCATCCTCTCTTTTCTTCTTCCCTTCTCTCTTTCTTTCTTCTCCCTTTTCCCCTTCAGCCATTATTGTAGACCTGGTGGTCCCTTAATCCTCCATTGCCTCCTTGGAATGTGCTGGTGTCATTCCAAGTCCCCTCCCCCATCTTGCCCCTCCCCCTGCCAGGAAAAGGGGGGGAGGGGGAGCTCCTACCTGAGCAGAAGCTCCTGCAGCCATTTCCCTGGGCTGGGAGGAGAGAGAAGAGCAGAAGCTGAAAGAAACTGGCCACCTGAGGCTCCAGCACAAAATGGACGACTCAACTTACTTCCGGCCACATACCGATGACGTCACAAAGGGGGCGGAGCGCCACTGACTGCATTTCCTAGACAACACACTTCAGCTGCAGAGTCTCCGCCTCCTCCTCTTCCCGCCCCCAGCGAAATTCTGAGCAATCAGCATCAGATGAAGTTTACAATTCCTCCTCCTTTCTGTCTTCTCGTGCTAGGGGGCGGACCCTTCCCGCCCCAGGCACCATTCAGCGTGAAGCTCCGCCCTCTCCCTAGTGACGTCTCCAAATCTCTTTCGGCTCCTTCTCTGGCAGCGCTGGCTCCTGAGTTGGGACAAAACTGAAACTCCTCCTTCCTGCCTTCTCCGTGCTAGGGGGCGGATCCTTCTACTCCTCTTCCCGCCCCATGGACCATTCTGACCAATCAGCACTAAAAGGGGCAGAGCCAGAAGCAAAGAGCGTCTTTTCAGCCTTGGGTGTGAAGCTCCGCCCTCTCCCTTGTGACATCTCCAAATCTCTTTCGGCCCTCCCCTTCCCTGGCAGCGCTGGCTCCTGAGCAAGGACAAACTCCTCCTCTTCTCTTCCCCCAGGACATTCTGACCAATCAGCAGGGGATGAAACTGAAATTCCTCCTCCTTTCTCTCTTAGTCTTGCTAGGGGGGGGGGGTGGACCCATTCTGACCAATAAGCACTAAAAGGGGCAGAGCTAGAAGCAAAGAACATCTCTCATTTTTGGGTGTGAACCTCCGCCCTCTCCCTTGTGACGTCACCATCTCCTCCCCCCAATTCCTTTCTAACCCTGAGGGGGGAGATTTCCCCCAGCAAGCACTGCGGCAGCTCCCAACTTGGGCTCCTGGAGCTGAGCAAAGCCTAATCCTGCTCTGGGCCAGTGAAGTGTCTCTCCCTCTCCTCTTGCTCAGGGAACCCCCTGAAAGCCCAGACCCAGCCCTTGGCTCAACCAATGAAGGGTTCAGCCAACACTCTCCCGCCTTAAAAGTCAACCTTCATGGCAAGAGCCATCTTTTTTAAAAGCAGAGAAACCATAACAAAATACAGTGGTACCTCGGTTTACGAGTGCACCGGTTTGCGAGTGTTTTGCAAGACGAGCAAAACATTCGCAAAATCGTCACCTCGGAAACCGAGCGCGCTTCGATTTGCGAGCACCCTCCCTGCGAACCAGCACCCCCCCTGCCGCCATCGGGCCCCCCCCCCCGCCGCGACCTGAGGTCCCCCAACCCACCCGAACCCTCTTCTTACTTTTCTGTAGCCTCCGCAGCGGCACTGGCACCAGCATGTCCTGTGCGTGGTGCCGGTGCCTGAAGATCTGCTTCCTGTGCTGGGCCTGAGAGTTCACGTCGAATGTGAACTCTCAGGCCCAGCACAGGAAGCAGATCTTCAGGCACCGGCACGCACAGGACATGCTGATGCCAGTGCCGCTGCGGAGGCTACAGAAAAGTAAGAAGAGGGTTCGGGTGGGTTAGGGGGACCTCAGGTCGGACGGGGGGGGGGGGGGGTGCCCGATGGCGGCGGGGGATTGCGGATCGCAGGGGAGAGGGTGCTGGTTCGCGCGGGGGGAGCAATGCCGGTTCTCATGGGGGGGAGCAGCGCTGCTGGCCTCGGGGGGGGGGAACCTATCAAAGCGAGTTTCCATTATTTCCTATGGGGAAACTCGCTTTGATAAACGAGCATTTTGGATTACGAGCATGCTTCTGGAACGGATTATGCTCGTAATCCAAGGTACCACTGTATAGCAACATGTCATGAAATAGAAACACAGCTTCCAATGTAGGGTCATGAAATGGTTAACTGTTGTTTAAAATATTGCTCTGGCCTACATAGCTGAAAACAGTGTACAATCTACTGACCTCATCTGCCTAAAATTTATGTCCCTACCTTAACACATTGTAAGCTAAATAGATAAGAGTTTGAGCCATGATGTACCCTACCCTCCTGTACATGTAACATTTAGAACTGAAAAATTTAGATAAGCAGAGAAATGAGCTAGTTTCCTATAGGACTATAAGTTGTAGCCCTGAACCTATCATAAGTGCTGGCTTAGGACCAATAATAATTGTAGAAAAGTTATAGAAGTAACAAATGAGAAGTTGTAGTTTTTGCATGTATTAGTTTGCATATGTTTAGTAAAAAGGGCATAAAAGTCCGTGCATTTCCTGATTCTAACACTAGTAGGCAGGCTGTTCACTGCACTGGAGTCCAGCATGCTGTAATAAACCTCTTGTACTTTCTTCACGCCACTGACTTTGTGTGTCCAAGTGACCTTTCACCAACAAAACACAGTAGAATGCTGATAGGTAACAGTCACTGCAAATTTCTGAACAATCTCTCCCCCCCTCTATACCAGTGTCCCACAAACTTTTCCGGCTGGCGGCACACTAAATGCAGTGCCCCAGCTAGAAGGCACATAGAAGTCGATGCGTGACATCATCGTGTCAACATCCATGCATGCACGGAGGCCCGTCTTGCCACAACTTCGCCGTTACAGGGATCCGGGAGGTGCAGGGAGGAGAGACGCCAGCCAGGAGAGTCATCCACACCGGCTGATTTCCTACATGGCGAGAGGCACATCCTGTAGGAAATCAGCTGGCATGGATGACTCTCCTCCTCGCCAGTGTGTCGCGGCACACCAGAAATCTCAGGAGGCACACAGTTTGCGATACACTGCTCTATACCCTCCCTCCCTCCCCCCATTAGGGAAATGGCTCAAAAAAATCTCTGCCCATGCATATAACATAACCCCCTCTCCCGCCCCTCCTCAAGGTCTTTTTGTCTCTTCTCTCTGATCCAGCAATCTCTCTAAAGCAATCCCCCTCCTGCCGAGGCCCTCACGACAGGCACAATTTTACCCTGACATGCGAGGCCTTATCTCCGCTGCTTCCCTCATATTGTGATATTTTTTATTTGATCAAGACTTTAATAAATTTAACTATTTTTTACTCATGGAAGTCCAGGATTTGGTTCCACGTTGTTTTCTTTTGAACACAATACAAAGACATCTGCTATATACATTTCCCAAAGCTAACATATTTCAGTCAATAAATTCTGTTTTTTTACCTTTGTTCTCTGGAGATTTAGGGCTCCTTTTACGAAGGCGCGGTAGTGGTTTAATGCGCGTAATACTGCACGCTAAACCGCCAGCCGCTACCACCTCCTCTTGAGCAGGCGGTAGTTTTTAGGCTAGCACGGGATTTAGCACATGATGAAAAGTCACACGCACTGAAGCCGTTAACGCAGCTTCGTAAAAGGAGCCCTTAGTTTTCCATCAAGTTAATTCCAGTTTCTTTTTTTCCCCCTTTCTTGTCTTCTGCAAATTATTCATCAACTTCAAGCGGCTGTTTTCCATTGGTTCCCCCTAACGTTTCTCTCTTCCCTCCCTCCCATTGTACAGCATCCTCCCCCTCTCTACCTGGATAATTTTCCCCTCCCCACTCCTGCACAGCATTTCTTCTTCTCTTCTCCACCCCCATGTGCAACATGTCTCCCTCTATCTCACTGTTCATCATCTCTCTTTCATTCATTCCCTCCCTTGCTGCAAAGGGAGTGGAGAAAGAAATAGAGAGAGGGAGGGATCCAGGGTGCATCTCTCTCACCTCCTCTCCCACCACATCCAACATGTCTCCTCCTCATCCCCCTTCTCATCTCATCTGTGGCTCAGGGATGCTTCTGCTGCCTGCCAGGCTTGGCAAAAGGGACTCCTGGCCTCTGAACCCTTTCTATTCCTTCCCCCAAATCAGCATCTCTTTCCTGCCCTCTTAAGTCCCATGTTCGTGCCCACTTCCTCTCTCCCTTCTGTGTCTCAAGTTTATGCCCCCTCTCTCCTGTGTCTGAGTTTGTGCCACCCTCCCTCCTTCCAGCCTTTGTCCCAAGTTTGTGCTCCCCCCTCGCTCTTTCCTTCCTTTGTCCCTCTCTCTCCCTTACTTATCCCAACGTGCTCGTTCCCTTCAGGGCCATCTAGGTGGGCCTTCTTCACACCTTCAGCCGCACTTGATTCTTAGAAGGGTTGTGGCTTCTGCACATTGCTGACCCGGAAGTCTACCCTCTGACCTTGGTCAAATTGATGGCCACAGCGGCATCTGCAGAAAGACGGGAGGATGAAGCAGCAGCAGTACCAGCAGTGGCAGGAGGGCAAGAGATGATGGTGCCATATACCACATGTGGAGAATGTCTGGTCTACAATACCAAAGCTATTTGAGAGTGCAGGAAGTCATTTATTCCTTTATCGATTTGGGCCGTGAGCCGGGACCAGATTCTCTCTGGCAGGCCGCAGCAAGCACTTCACTCACACTTTTATTTTGATTTGAATTCTTATATACCGCTATACCGTGAGGTTCAAAGTGGTTTACAATGAAGATAGATTAAAGATACATTAAAATAAAATAAATAAAAATGGTATTTTTATGCATGTCGAAAACTTCAGACCCCTCCAGTAGTTATGTAGGAACTGAACTTCAACTTTATTGTTCTTCTCTCCAACGGGAAAGAGGCATTTCTTAAACATGCAGTTGCTAACAAAAATCACAACCTAGTTATTGTTTATTCAAAGCTTCTATACCCCTACTAATGACTAGGGAGTCAATTCAAGAGCGGTTTACACGAGCTTCTGTAATGGTGTTACAATACAGAGTTAACGTTTTCAATACAGACACATTCATACCCCAGTCAATCATCCTACGTATTTACACATAAAATACTGGTATCGTGTACTATGTTCATACTAAATCCTACTTATTTGCACACATTTATATTCTATTTATATTTCTTTAATTTTCTATACCGTTCTCCAGGGAAGCTCAGAATGGTTTACATTAATTTATTCAGGTACTCAAGCATTTTTCCCTATCTGTCCCAGCTGGCTCACAATCTATATAATGTATATGGGGCAATGGGGGGGGATTAAGTGGGAGATGCAGTAATACCGACTGGATGGCTGGTGGCCGATTCTCTGGTCAATTGTGGAACAGCGATTGATGGGCTACCAAATTTGCATGCAAACCCGACAGATCAATCGCTCAATCATGTGCAAAACCCTAACAGCCCAGGGTCACAAGGTGTAGCGTGGGTTTGAACCTACAATTTCAAGGTGCTGATGCTGTAGTTTTAACCACTGTGCCATACTTTCCTCATGCTCCATGTCGTGTTCTATGTTGCTTTATTAGTTAAAGCAGTCTGTGAAGAGGAGCGTTTTTATGTCTTTCTTGAACTTTCCAATGTCCTTTCCTAGTTTTAATTCCTTCGGAAGTTCCACCACATTGAAGAACATTTTTGTCCTGATGCTTTTTATCTCATGTCTCTGAAGGAGGGTATTTCCAACAGAGATTCTTGGCTCAAGCGTAGGGCGTGTGCTGGTGTATGGTATTGTGTCTTGCTGCTAGCTATTGCCATTCTGAGATAAAGATCTTGAATTTCACCCTGCTTTCAATCAGGCGGGGTGGCACTCGTCCGCCTCCATTTTCCCAGCAGAAATCTTGCTGCTGCGTTTTGTACCATTTGAATCAGCTTGATCCTGTACTTTGGAATGCTCAGCAGGATCACGTTGCAGTAGTCTAAGATTGAGAGTACCAAGGCTGTTATTACGTTGGATATTGCTTGATGAGAGAGATAAGGTTTAAGTCTTCTAAAGCAGTAGAGCTTGCCATAAGCATTTTCACATTTACAAACTCTCTTTCGACTGGCAAAATATTTGTACATCTCTAAATGTTAAGTTCCTCCGTGCTGGTAGGAATCTGATCTATTGGTGGAGATAGCCCAAAAGACGATTCTCCTGCCCAAGGAAGTAGCTTAAGAAACCTCTGATGATGTCACTCTGGGATTCCATTGAATGCACCATTCAGAGAGCTTCTAGCTGGGGCTCATGCATTGTAACTCTTCCAGAAGGTGCTGGAAACTCAAAGACTGAGCTTCCAACTGCCTTCTGCATGCTGTTTACTGTTTAAACACAGTGCATATCAAATTTCACCTTTCATCCCCTTTACACAGGCAGCACTAAAATTCGTATCTCCTGGTGCATGGATTTCCCCCCAGGCTACATCAGAGAAAATCATTTGGGATGTCCTCATCCAATGCTCCAACCTCTATCAGGAAAGCAAAACCTCTTAAGAGCTATCGGAACGGGCAAATAAATACTGAAAAGCATGCATGCAGCGCAATGGGTGGCCAGTCCAAACCACCACATGATGAGCCCAACAGATAAAACTGAAATTCAAATGGCAAAAATCTTCCAACTAAATACACGCTCTCTGACATAATTTCACAGACGCTGTGTCCCCTGTGTTAGTACATTTTACGGGTGTCTACCGTATCAAACTAATTTAACACATTCTTTGTCGCCCTGATTTAGAAGAAACACCAACAAAGTTAAGGTCAACCCTGTACATTTGTTTCCTGGATAAACCCCAAATCATAGAGCACACACTTTATCAAGATGGTAATACTGTACATTTCATCGGGCAAGGCCTATTCACTAGTTCAAATCTTGTTTTCTCTATAGGTGAACACACCCAGGGCTCCAAAGTTATTTAGAAAAGTGGCAGCTTGTTGCTAACCACTAGCAAATTAAGGATTAGGGTAGCAGCATGTACATATACATTTGCCAGACACTACAAATGTAGAGGAAGGTGGCAGCGTTGTTGAAAGTTGAGTGAATCTTTTATTACACTCAGTACATGTAAAGACTTTGTTGCCTGTGTGGATCCTCTCATGAATTTTTAGATCTGAAAACCAAGTGAAGCTTTTATTACACTCAGTACATGTGAATGGTTTCTACCCTATGTGGATCATTTTTTGTCTTTTTAGAGCTGAAAGCTCAGTGAAGATTTTATTACACTCAATACATGTTAATGATTTGTGCCTTGTGTGGATCATTTTGTGTCTTTTTAGATTTGAAAACTAAGTGAAGCTCTTATTACATTCAGTACATGTATTTGGTTTGTGCCCTGTGTGGATTATTTGGTGGCTTTTTAGATGTGAAAGACAATTGAAGTTTTTATTACACTCAGTACATGTAAATGGGTTGTGCCCTATGTGGATGCTCTGGTGATATTTTAGGCATGAAAGCTGAGTGAAACTTTTTTTACACTAAGTACATGTAAATGGTTTGTGCCCTATGTGGATCATTTTGTGTTTTTTCAGATGTGAAAGCTGAGCAAAGCTTTTATTACACTCAGTACATGTGTATGGTTTGTGCCCTGTGTGGATTCTCTCGTGAATTTTTAGATTTGAAAGCCGAGCAAAGCTTTTATTACACTCAGTACATGTGTATGGTTTGTGCCCTGTGTGGATTCTCTCGTGAATTTTTAGATTTGAAAGCCGAGCAAAGCTTTTCTTACACTCAGTACATGCATATGGTTTGTGCCTTGTGTGGATCATCTCGTGAATTTTTAGATTTGAAAGCCGAGCAAAGCTTTTATTACACTCAGTACATGCATATGGTTTGTGCCCTGTGTGGATCATCTCGTGAATTTTTAGATGTGAAGGCTTAGCAAAGCTTTTATTACACTCAGTACATGCATATGGTTTGTGTCCTGTGTGGATCATCTCGTGAATTTTTAGATCTGAAAGCTGAGTGAAGCTTTTCTTACACTCAGTACATGCATATGGTTTGTGCCCTGTGTGGATCCTCTCGTGAATTTTTAGATTTGAAAGCCGAGCAAAGCTTTTCTTACACTCAGTACATGCATATGGTTTGTGTCCTGTGTGGATCCTCTCGTGAATTTTTAGCTGTGAAAGCCAAGTGAAGCTTTTCTTACACTCAGTACATGTAAATGGTTTGTGCCCTGTGTGGATCATTTTGTGGCTTTTTAGATGTGAAAGCTGAGCGAAGCTTTTATTACACTCAGTACATGTGTATGGTTTGTGCCCAGTGTGGATCATTTTGTGTTTTTTCAGATGTGAAAGCTGAGCAAAGCTTTTATTACACTCAGTACATGTATATGGTTTGTGTCCTGTGTGGATCCTCTCGTGAATTTTTAGATCTGAACGCTGAGTGAAGCTTTTCTTACACTCAGTACATGCATATGGTTTGTGCCCTGTGTGGATCCTCTCGTGAATTTTTAGATTTGAAAGCCGAGTGAAGCTTTTCTTACACTCAGTACATGTATATGGTTTGTGCCCTGTGTGGATCCTCTCGTGAATTTTTAGATTTGAAAGCCGAGCAAAGCTTTTCTTACACTCAGTACATGTATATGGTTTGTGTCCTTTGTGGATCCTCTCGTGAATTTTTAGCTGTGAAAGCTGAGTGAAGCTTTTATTACACTCAGTACATGTATATGGTTTGTGCTCTGTGTGGATCCTCTTGTGAATTTTTAGATTTGAAAGCCGAGCAAAGCTTTTCTTACACTCTGTACATGTGTATGGTTTGTGCTCTGTGTGGATCATTTTGTGTCTTTTTAGATGTGAAAGATAAGTGAAGCTTTTATTACACTCAGTACATGTAAATGGTTTGTGCCCTGTGTGGATCCTCTCGTGAATTTTTAGATGTGAAGGCTTAGCAAAGCTTTTCTTACACTCAGTACATGCATATGGTTTGTGTCCTGTGTGGATCATCTCGTGAATTTTTAGATCTGAAAGCTGAGTGAAGCTTTTCTTACACTCAGTACATGTATATGGTTTGTGTCCTGTGTGGATCCTCTCATGAATTTTTAGATCTGAAAGCCGAGGGAAGCTTTTCTTACACTCAGTACATGTATATTGTTTTTCTCCTGTGTGGATCATTTTTAGATGTGAAAGTTGAGTGAAGCTTTTATTACACTCGGTAGAGGTAAATGGTTTCACATTTTCATGATCTCTTTTGTGTAGCTGAAGTTCTTTTTTGTGGGTTTTTCCTTTCCTCTTACCATGGTGGAATTTGGAAGTCACTTTATCACTGTTTTTAATTTGGAAGGGTCTCTCCGCTAGGTGTCTCTGGTCCTCAGGGATGTTATTCAGATCCCTGTCATTTCTCTCATACTTCCTGACTCCATCCCTTGAGACCTCTGTAGGGTCTCTCTGGTTCTTTGATTCCTGCTTATAATTCTTTGTGTTAATCTTCTCAGTTCCCTGGGAAATATTTTCACAGACATTTTTTGACAGTGTTTGGATTTGTTCCATTTCAACTGGATCTTCTCCTTGATTCTTTTCTCTCTTCCATTCATGTTGAATTTGATGATCTGCTGGATAAAAACAGAAGGTACTTCTCATGAGTTAGAAAACAGCAGTGGTTTCTATGATAATCTACTATAATAAAATGCTAAGCGCGCATGCGCACTCTTACCGGCGTGTTCCCTGATCCCTGATCTGTAGGTCCGTGGTCTGCAGGAGTGCGCATGCGCGCTTACAACGCATCTCTCTCTCTCACAGACTAGAGAGTTGCGCGGGGACAGAAATCCCACCCGTCCCCACCCGTCCCCGCCAAAATCCCACCCATCCCCACCCGTCCCCGTGAGGAATCCCTCCGTCCCCACCCGTCCCCGCGAGGAATCCCCTCCGTCCCCACCCGTCCCCGCGAGGAATCCCCTCCGTCCCCATCCTTCCCTATATACTTCAGAAATAGTTATTTTATTTAATTATGCTACTGAATTAAAGGCTCTGGTAGAGACCCATTTACAAATAAGCAAAGAGACTATTAATTTGGAAATATTAATTGGGAAGAATACATACTTTGTAAATGGGTTTCTACCAGAACCTCTAATGTAAATATAAAATATAAATACTCAGCTGATGAGAACCCACAAACTGTCAGCTGAGGACTTCCTTTGCAGTTGGCCTGGGGTCCCTTTTGCCAAGCTTGGCAGGCAGCAGTAGCGTCCCTGAGTCACAGATGCTGGCACCTCAGTGGCTCATGGATGCTGCCAGCGACTGCTGCGCTTGGTGGAGGGGAGTTCTGACCATCTCTAGAGGAGGTCCTCTGCTGGCGGTGCTTGGGGATCCCCACCAGTCACAGCAAGGGCCAACAAGTACTTCAACACTGTAGAAATAAAACCAGAAATGCATTTCCTTTTCTTTTGAACACAAAACAAAGATATCTGCCATATACATTTCCCAAGGCAGATGACTCTATGCAATGTCACCTCGGTAACAAAATACAAAAATAGACAAATACACCCCCTCCCTTTTTACTAAACCACAATAGTAGGTTTTAGCACAGGGAGTTACGCTGAATGCCTCGCGCTGCTCTCAATGCTCATAGGCTCCCTGCGCTAAAAAACAATATTGCGGTTTAGTAAAAGGGAGCCATAGTGCAAAATATAGACAGCAGATATAAATTCTCAAAACAGACACATTTTGATCACTAAATTGAAAATAAAATCATTTTTCCTATCTTTGCTGTTTGGTGATTTCATGAGTCTCTGGTTGCACTTTCTTCTTCTGACTGTGCATCCAATCTTTCTTCCTTTCTTTCAGCCTCCTGTATGTTTCCTCTCCTCCAGACCTCATTCTCTCCCCCAACTTTTTCTTTCTGTCTCCCTGTTCCCCCTTCTTTCTGTCTCTCTGTCTGCCCCCTTTCTTTCTTTCTCCGTGCCCTCCCCCAAGCCACTCGGTTTGCTGCCACCGCCATCGGGGAATAGTCCCCAAGCCACCGCTGTCCCAAGCTTTCCCTGCAGAAGCGTCGCGCTGACCAGCATTCCGCTCCCTGACGTCAATTCTGACGTAGGAGAGGAAGTTCCGGGCCAACAAGGCATTTCTCCTCATTCCATCCAGCCTGAGCCCCATCTCTCCTTGATCCAGCATTTCCCTTCTGTGTCTGTCAGAATTACCATTCCACCTATTTTCCAGCATCACCCTTCTTTGTGTCCATCTCACCTATATCCCTATCTCACCACTTTTTCAGAATCTTCATTTGTCTCTGTCCTTGTCTTTACCCCATATTCACCATTTGCCCTTTCAATGTCTTTATCTCCCCCCCCCCACACACACTTTTTCAGCATTACTTCTATGTCTCTATTTCACCTCCTCTTCATGTCCCCTCTGTATCTCTATCCTTATTCAGAAGGTCCTGCTTACCCTTTCTCTTCTTTGTGTCACTATCTCCATTTTCAGCTTTCCCCCCTTTTCCTTTGTTACTGCACCCTGTAGCCAGAATCTTTCCACCCTCTCTCCACTCCGGCCCAGCCCAGTATGAAATATTTCCTTTTGTTTCTCTCCCCTCTCTCTTCTCCTCCCTCACCCACGAGTCCTGCATCTGGCCCTCTCCCTTCTACCTGCACCTGGCAACACCCCCCTGCTCCGCGGCTCTCTTAAGCAACTCGTCAGCAGCGGTGATCAAGACAAGCTGCCGACATCGAGGCCTTCCCTCTACGAGTCCCACCTTTGTGGAAAAAGGAAGTTGAAACAAGCGGGACTCGCAGAGGGTAGGCCCCGACGCCAGAAGCTTGTGTCGATCGTTGCTGCTGAGTTGCCGAAGAGAGCCGCAGGTAGAAGGGAGAGGGAGATAGGAAGGCTGTAGAAGCTCCGGAGCATGACACCGAACCCGGCCAGGATGATTTCTTTTTCAGGCTGCTGCTGCCGCTGCCATCCCCCACCCGAAATGACAAAAAACAGCCTAATGCCCGCGTCGGGAAATAGCCATGCTGAGCAGTGAGCTCAGCACGTACACAGATGAAAGCCTTGCTTGCTGATTGGTCCGGCGGCACGGTGGGGCGGGGCCGCCGGACCAATCAGCAAGCAAGGCTTTCATCTGTGTACGTGCTGAGCTCACTGCTCAACATGGCTATTTCCCGACGCGACGCCAGACTTGTAAGCTGCATGCTTGCATCGCCAGAATTTAGGTAGGTTGTTTTCATCCCCGTGGGAGTCCCGTGGGCAAGGGGGCGTCCCCGTGGGAGTCCCGTGGGTCAGGGGGGCATCCCCGTGGGAGTCCCGTGGGCCAGGGGGCGTCCCCGTGGGAGTCCCGTGGGCCAGGGGGGGGAACCCGCGGGATCCCCGCGATCCCCGTTCCCGTGCAGACCTCTATCACAGACCCCAAGGAGATGTGCGGGCTTGCCGGCTCCGGATCCTTTACACTTCGCTGACTGCTCAGCACACACACACCTGCACCGGGGAAGCGCGCAGGTCATCCAGCCAGCGTGAGGGGGGGCTACCAGCATCTGCCACGGGCTCCGCATCGCCTCCTGTCACTGTGGCCGCAGCCTCACGCTTAGGTAGTTTTCAGCGGCGAACTCGACCCGCAGGCTCGCCCTTTCGCATGAGGAAATCGAGGTGCGGATGACATGCGCACATTGAGCCCCAGCTGGCGCCAGAACGCCGGGTGGAAGAAGCGCTCGCGCTGGGTAGAAGAGGCGCTCACACTAGCGCCAGCAGGTGGCTGAGGCCCGCAGCCAGTCTGGGAGAAGAAGATGTGCACGATGAGCTCGCTGGCCAGAAACGAGGCGCCCGCTGTCCCCGCAGAAAAGGTTCCTCGGCCTAGAATGCAGCAGCCTGGCCCGCCAACAGACCACCATGTGCCTGCATCAAAATCTTCAGCAAGACTGCTGGAAGGGGGCGGAGCTCCTCTTTCGAGTCTGTCCCGGCAGGGAGCAGGGAAAGGAGAAGGGGTACTACTAGGCAGGGGGATCAGGTAAGGGGTGCTGCTAAAAAACTAGTACTATATATAGAGGTTATGTTGCACCAGGACTTTCATGTGTGGCTTGAGAACTGGTCAGTTTCCTATTTGCAGAGCATTTTCTCAAGCATTTATCTCGAGACAGAGCCAGTTTGTGAGCTGTTTCTTGGAAATGGCAGTGTGGAGAGTTAAGGGAGTCAATTCTCTCAAGGGTGCTAAGTGTGTAATCTACCAGCTGCCTTCCCTGCTTCATCAGCTGAGCTTGAACGTGGGAGCTTACTGCTGGACTTTAAAAAGCCGTGGATGGCCAATTTATGGATTACTCAGGATGATACATTTTGGAAACTATTTTGAAAAACTGCATGTTTGGAAAGAACTCTAAGTTTTTGCAGTTTGATGTGGATTTGTACCATAAAGATCTAGATATTTTCTCTCCTGAAACACTTTTCTAAATCTAGATTCAAAAACTCAGTTAATTGGGAGTAACAGCAACTGAGAGTGTGTCGCAACTGGAAGTAACTTTTGTAGTTGACTGAACTAGGTATCTATATCTTCAAACCTGTTTACCGTGTTAGGTATAAATTCTAAGTTCTTTATAATATTTTAACAATGGGTTAGCTAATTAAGAGAATCTTACTTTTTTTATTTTTATATCTGATCTGTTTTAGAAGCAGGTTTTTAGGAGTATCAGCTATGCAAGATCTGACCAACTTTATCTCCAGTCACACACACTTTATAATTGTTCTGAATTAGGTCCATTTCCAAATCAAGTGCTAATTTCTTCATGTCATCAGTCTAGACCAGTGTTCTTCAATCCTTTTACACCCGTGGACCGGCAGAAATAAAAGAATTATTTTGTGAACCGGCAAACTATTAAGACTGAAATTTAAAAACCCCATTTCCGCCCCATCTCCGTGAGCTCGGTCCCCAAAAACCAACTGATCCCATCTGCACAAGCCGCAGTTATGATTTTATATTGAACGTATTTTATTAAAGTATAAAAAGAAACAATATTCTGAACAATTGTGATTTTATAAATACAAATATACAGAGCACGGACCAACAAAACCCCTGTCTCCCCTCCCCTTCACATATATCCCCTCTACTATCAAGAAAACTGAACAAACCAAGTTATTATAGAATGCTACACAGAAATATCATGCTAACAGTATACTGAAGTCACACAAGACAGGAATAGTGTTAGGGGAGTGCCCCCTGGTCAGAGAGAGCCGTACGCCAGCTGGAAGCTAAAGAAGCAGTGCCTGGGCTTTGCAGTCCCCAATTATGTCTCTAGAAGGATATATAATTCAAATCTGATATATTCTAATGACAAAATAGAAATAAAATTATTTTTTTCTACCTTTTGTTGTCTCTGGTTTCTGCTTTCATCTTCTTTTCACTCTTTTCCTTCCAGCGTCTGCCGTGTCTCTTCAATCCAGCATCTGCCCGTTCCATCCACTGTCTGCCCTCTCCCCCTTACATATGTATCTGACTTCTTTCTATGCACCTCACCCCTGTCCATCCAGCTTGTGCTTCCTCTCTCCTTTTTACATCATTCATTCCATTTTCACTGCTTTCTTCATTTTTCTCTCTCCTACACCAGATCTAGCATCTTTATCCCTTTCTCATTTCTCTGCTGACCCCCTTTCCAGCATCAATCTCTCTCTACTTTCTCATTCCTCTCTCTCCCCTTTCCCTCATCTGATCTCTCCATTCCATCCTGACCCCCTTCCCCTCCTGTAATCTCCCTGCCAGCTGTTTCCTTCCTTTTTTCCTTCTCCCTTCCCTCCTCACCCTATCCAACATTAACTCTCTTCCCATCCCCTCCTCCCCTCTCAGCAGCATCTCTCCTTCTACCTCCCTCCCTCCAGGTCCAGTAGCAGCTCTCCCTTTATCCAGCAGCTTCCCAGCCTCCTATAGTGGCTTCCTCCCTTTCCAACAGTTCTCAGTACTTGCCTGCAGCAGTGATTTACTTAGGCAGCCTTGGGTCCGTTGCTGTCTCTGAGGAAAGAGGAAGTTGTCGGTGAATCACTGCCCTGGCAAGTAGGAGAGCTGCTGGGAGGGGAGACAGCCACTGTCGAAGGCTCCCCAGGATCTTGCTCCTGCACATGCTGACCATCTCCCTTGTACCAGCAGCTCTCTCCCTTCCACTTGCAACTTCCCCATGGCCCTCTCCAGCAACTTGGCAGGGGTGGCAATCAAGACAGGCTGCCGACTTTGGGACCTTCACTCTCTGAGTCCCGCCTATTTTATTTCAACTTGTTGTTTCTGAACAGGCGAGACTCACAGAGGGAAGGCCCCGACATTGGCAGCCTGTCTTGATCGCCCGAGGCTAGGAGGAAAAGCAGTCGGCAGGAACCGCAGTCAGGAGGAACCACAGTCGGCAGGAAAATTAACTGCCGACTCGATCTCTCTGGCTCAGCACGGACCGGCAGAAATTTTCTGCGAACCGGTGGTTGAAGAACAATGGTCTAGACCAGGAACTGGTAGAAATTTTCTGCGGACTGACACCGGTCCGCGGACCGGCGGTTGAAGAACAATGGTCTAGACCAGGGATCTCAAAATTCCTCCTTGAGGGCCGCAATCCAGTCAGGTTTTCAGGATTTCCCCAATGAATATGCATTGAAAACAGTGCATGCACATAAATCTCATGGGGGAAATCCTGAAAACCCGACTGGATTGCGGTCCTCAAGGAGGGACTTTGAGACCCCTAGTCTAGACCTACTTATAGAAGAGAGCAATGATTAAAAGGGAACACAACCAAAAACAAAGAACTTGTGGAGAGTTGATGTCCAAGGCGAAAGCTTGATTAAAACTGATCAATAATCCACAAGGGAAAAGAAGAGGATTCAGAAGACACATATTATTCAACAAAGGTTTGGGCTTTCCTTAGCCAAGCTCCCAGGAGCATCCTCTTCTAAACAGTCTCTCTCTCCAATTCCACAATTTCCCAGGACTCCTATCAACCCCTAACTAGGGAAGTTTCTTGTGGAAGCCTCTTCCTCAGAACATCCTCTTTCACAGGGACCTCTGAATGATTCTTTGTGGCATATAAACACCTCTCTGCTCGAGTCTCACCCCCTGACTCAGTAGGGATGCCTTATTAAGGTGGCATCGCACTGAGCTGTAGAGTTCAGTGCATTCTGGGACATGTAGTCTGCTCAGTTCTGGGATAGCGGCCCCTGCTGTATGGAGGCGGAATGGTAGCATTAGTGAAAGAGAATCCCCTACTCCAGGCTCTCTCAAACTTCCTTGAGCCGGGGCACACTAAAGGTAGTGGCCACGGCTTGAGGCACCCAGAAGTGCGCGGAGATCGCCTTGATGACATCACGCATGTGCATGACATAATCACATCAATATCTGCGAATGTGCAGAGGCCCTCTAGAAGTGCCCTTAGACGCCAGCAGGGGATGCCAGCAGGGAAGAGGGCCAGAGAGAAGGAGTGGCACTGGCGCCAGCTGATTGCCAACCGCAGTGTTTCTCAACTACTTCAAGCCAAGTACCCCCTAAATCTAACAAATATCAACTGAGTACCCCAACCACAGACCTCCCTAGGCCCATCCAAGCTCTACCCCAGATCCCATCCCCTTTATTAATTGTAACACAATTTTTTCCATTCATTTTTCATATACACAGCAGATATAAATTCTCAAAACTAACACATTTCAATCACTATATTTAAATAAAATCATTTTATCTATCGGCGATCCTCTGCAGGCTGCTGTAATTAGCTTTAAAGGTGAGACCAGGCCAGGGGGGAAGCCGAAGGACACTAGAGAGAAGGGGGAAACATTCAGGTCTTTGGCGAGCGCTGGTACTATACTGCGTAGGGAAATCAGCTGGCATAGTAACATAGTAGATGTTGTTATAGTAGGAATCTCAGGAGGCCACATGCGGCACGCCAGGTTCTATTTTGAGGCCCTCTGGATGTTTATCTTAATCACAAAAGCAAAATAAAGCAGTTTCTTGATCATTTGTCTCTTTAGCTATAAATTACAATATTATTATTAAAACTTAAACTTAAAAGGAAAGATTTATAAACTATAAAGAGTTTTACCTCATGCAAAGTTGTCATTTCTTTAATAAGACATTAACTGTTGTTTTCCCGAGGCCCTCCAAGTACCTACAAATCCAAAATGTGGCGCTGCAAAGGGTTTGAGTTTGAGACCACTGCTCCAGGCCTTCCTTCTGACAACGAGCCTCTCCTTGATATAACTTCCAGTTTCGTGAAATAAAGTTACATCAAGAAGGGGCTCGCCAGCATAAGGCAGCTTTGTGAACAGGCTTCTGAAGATTTTTCCTCATGGCAGAGTTTCACCTGAAGAAGCCGGCGCCCTCCACTTCAGCTCCAGCTCTAGAGCCAGCTAGCACCCTGCTCCCACTGGTACAGTGATAGAGGCAGCGGCCACCCCACCACCATGGGGTGTAAGTTACACTTCTCCCTCCGTATTCACGGTTTCAGCATTTGTGGTTTCGATTATTCACGGTTTTTAGCTTGCTGGCTCCCCCCACACCCCTCCCCAATTATATCAGCTTGCATAGAGAAATTGCTGATTCCAAGCGTTTACAGAGAAAATTGCTGATTCCCAGCAGTTAGTTCACCGTGTTTTGCCGCTCCTTCAGGAACAGCCCAGGTCTCCCACCATGTTATTCGCAGTTTCACCATATTCACAATGGTTTTTAATTGAAAACAGCAAATAACATATGAAAAAGTTATTTGCGGTTTTTCTGTATTCACGGATCTGTTAATCCCCTATCACAGTGAATATGGAGGGAGAAGTGTATATCAAGGAGGGGTTCGTCAGCAGAAGAAAGGCCTCGGAACAGACCTCTGAAGATTTTTCATTGTGGTGCAGCTGGCTCCTTCAGATAATGTAGGCACAAGGGAAGATGGGGAGGAGATGCTGACCCAAGGGGTGGGGTGTTGCTGCTGCTGCTATCATGTCGAGGGTGGGTGCTGGTTGGCACTAAAGCTGGAGCTCAAGTGAAGGACGGTGTTGGATCTGGACTGGGGGAGAGAATTTGGACCCATGGGGAGCTGGGGCTGGAGGGAAGTTACAGATAAACAGAAAGCAACCTGGATCTTTCCTTTCCTCTACCTCTTCAGAGCTAAGACTGTGTGGCCCAGAGGTTAAGCCTAGAGACGGGGACAAATCTTTCCCCATCTCCACGGAAACTCATTTTCCTGACCTGTCCCCGTGAGTTCTTTTCCTGTCCATGCCCCATTCCTGCAAACTCCGTCCTCATCTGTATAAGCCTCAAACACTTTAAATTCATAAGTGTTCGTGGCATGTGAGGTTAAGGCAGGGCTTACAGGAATGGGGCAGGGACAGTGAGAAAACTCGCAGGGATGCGATGGGGAGATTGAGTTCCTGCGGGGACAGGGACAAAATTGTCCCCATGTCATTCTCTAGTTAAGCCTTCACTTACAGTCCAAGTGATTTATCCTCATCTATAAAGGGGTAGCATCCCCAGCAGTTCCCCTACAGAAGGGGCTTACCCCAGTCCCTCTTATTACTGCACTCACCTGAGCAGCTGCTCTTCCCAGTTTCTCTTTCCTCCAATTCAGGCTCACCCCTGATGTACGGCTCTTCCCCTTGTTTGATGTGGGATATAATCTTAGGGGTGGTCGGAGAACCTGTTGCTGGGGTAAGAAAATTACATTAATTATCTTACATTTTATACTTTAAAAAAGTAACATAAACCTAGCATTACCAAACGTCCAGGAAAACCCGGACATGTTTTTTTTTAAGATGGGGGAGTCTGTCTGGGTTTAGCTGGCACTCCCAACTTATGATTTTAAAGTGTTGGAGGCTTGGGCAGATGAGGACAGAGCTTTCAAGGATGGAACAGAGAAAGAACTCGCAGGGATGGAGAAAGATTCTAAGAGGACAGGGACAAATTTGTCCCCATGTCATTCTCTAGCACTGCGGGACAGCAAGACTCTCATGGTGTCGTTTGTGTTCATCACACGAGACAAACATAATCAAAATTATCTTTATAATGATGGTCCACTACTGCTAATAGACATGTAAATGTATCCATTACCCAGTGAGAGCAGGGTCTGATAGTTCTCCTCCATCACCTCCCTGTAGAGCTGCTTCTGCTCTTCATCTAAATACTCCCACTCCTCCTGGGAGAAAGAGATAGCGATGTCCTCAAACTTCACCTGCATCTGAAATAGAAACCAGAAACACACTCAGCCTCTTCCAGCACTTCCAGAAAGAGGCCTCCCAGGATTGATGCTCATTAGGGTGGAGGGAAATTTACATTCACATAACCCACAGTCCCAGGGTAGTTGTGTTTGAGAAGAGCTGCCAGTGCTGGGGCTGAGTGAGGCAGAGGGAGATGCTTTGGGGTGGATAGAGAGGATTTCAATCCCAGAGGAGGGTTCTGGGCACTGAAGGGTTTCTGGGTTGGTCTCTCTCCTTTCAACAAGACCCACCTGGGCAGAAGCTCCTGCAGCCATTTCCCAGGATCAGGCTTTGCCTCTTGCAGTGAGCGGGAACCGGAAGTTTCGGCTCAATTGGAGGAAGAAGAAAAGACTCGTTTCCTGTTAGGCACAGGATGATGACATCTCTATAGGGGCGGTGCTTCAAACAGGGTTATCTTCTTCTTGGCTCTTCCCCTTTCAGAGCTGATTGGTCAGTTTCTGGGGAGGATTTTCAGCTCCCGGTACTCATTGGTCAGACTGATCCTGGGGCGGGGACAGGAGTTGAAGCGGACACGAGGAGAATCATTGCAGGGCTTTTTGCCTTCTTCAGGTAGAAAACGGACCCCTGCAGCCATTCTCCTGCCTTGGCTCCTCCCTCCCCGCACAGCCTCCTGTGGATCTCAGCTCTGTCCAAGCTCCGCCCCTTCCAGGAGTCTAGCAAATGTGAAGCTCCGCCCTCCCCCTTGTGACGTCATCGGCCTTTGTCCTATTAAAAGCAGTGCTGGCTCTCCCTTTCTGCTCTTCTCTCTCCTTTCCCCCAGCCCTGCAAGAGAGAAATCCTGGAGCCAGGGAAAGATCCCGATTCATTTCTAGATCCTGCTCACAGGATGGATGGAAGTGGAGAGGAGAGGGGAAGAAGCTGGATGGGAGGGGTATAGAAAGAGGGCACATACTGGATAGGAGGAGGGGATAAAGGAAAAAAAAGGCACATGCTGGATGGGTGGAGGAGGTTCAGATTAGTGAGTTACTGGAGGGGTGAGGGAAAGTGAGGACTCCATAGTTGGAAAAAATTTAGTCTGCTACTACTGTTAATTATTTCTATAGAGCTACTAGACCTATGCAGCGCTCTACAGAGTCACAAAGAAAAAGACAGTCCCTGCTCCAAAGAGTTTATAATCTAAACAGATAAGACAGACAAACAGGTTATCATGGATACAGTTAAGGGGAACGCTTAATCAGCCGGCTGGGTTGGTGGGCAAAGGAGTAGGGTCATTGCAAGACCCGCAAGCCAATGGCGGCCCACCTTTTTGGCAGTTGACACTGTAGTCTAGATTTCCATTCCCCCCCACCCCCCCAATGGGATCCATTGCTGCAGAAGCAATGGAAGACCTCTCTACGGGTCGCCAACAGAGTGAGTGAGGTAATCACATTGGATTCTGCAACCTGGATGTTTTCCTTCTGCTACTACTTCATGTCATGTTACTTAGGCAGGAAGCCTTAGCAGAGGGAGAGCTTCCAGGCCGGCGAAGGCAGTGTATTTACTTTATCTGTACTGCCACAACCCAAAGAGTGAAAGAGCAGCTGCCACCAGATCATGTGGAGGGAGGAATTCAGGGGAGGTTATGAGGAATCATAGTAGGGGTGGTTTATATGCAGGACCACAGGGATGGGGAGGAAAACACTGGCCACACTTGGCCACACTGACCAAGGTCCTCAAATTCAAGGACACAAACTTCCAAGAGATGAGTGACTTTGTTCACCAGATGCTACAAAGCCAAGCAGAAACCGATAGTGTGGATGAAATGTGGTAGACTCTGAAAGCCACCATACAGGAAGCGACAAACCGTTATGTTAAGCTAGTAAGTAAACACCGTAGAAACAATAAACCACAGTGGTTCACTGCGGAGATCTCAGACCTCATCAAAGAAAAGAAAAAAGCATTCATCTCTTACAAACAATCAAGGGAACAGGACTCCAGGGCAGAATATCTGACCAAGTCAAAAGCCGTCAAAACAGCAGTCAGGGAGGCTAAATTCAACATGGAGGAATCTCTAGCAAAGAACATCCAGAAGGGAGATAAATCATTCTTCAGGTATATCAGCGACAGAAGTAAAAACTCAGGGGGAATAGTACGTCTAAGGAAACCAGACGAAGACTATGTGGAAAAGGACTCAGAAAAAGCCCAACTGTTAAATTAATACTTCTGCTCTGTCTTCATCCGAGAAGCTCCGGGGCATGGCCCTCAGTTACAGACAAGGGCTGACTCAGTTGACCCATTTAGCGATTTCAAATTTACGCCCAACAGTGTCCACGTTGAGCTGTCCAAGCTCAAGGTTTACAAGGCAATGGGACCGGACAACCTGCACCCCAGGGTACTCAGGGAGTTGAGTGATGTCTTGGCGGAGCCGCTGTCGGTGCTTTTCAACCTCTCCCTTAGTTCAGGTAGCGTCCCGTTGGACTGGAGGAAGGCTAACGTCATTCCACTCCAGAAGAAAGGCTCCAAGACAGAAGCGGCAAACTACAGACCAGTGAGTCTCACATCAATAGTGAGCAAACTAATGGAAATTCTTATCAAACACCAATTAGATACGATCCTGAATGAAGAGAACCTACGGGATCCCCGTCAACATGGATTTACTAAGGGGAGATCCTGCCAATCCAACCTGATCAGCTTCTTTGACTGGGTGACGGGGAAGCTAGATGTTGGAGAGTCCCTGGACATCGTATACCTGGACTTTAGCAAAGCATTCGATAGCGTTCCTCATCGCAGGTTACTAAGCAAGATGAGTTCCATAGGATTGGGCGACACATTGACGAAGTGGGTTGGGAACTGGCTTGGAGGTAGGGTTCAAAGGGTAATGGTGAATGGAACCCCCTCTGAAATGACGGAGGTGATCAGTGGAGTACCCCAGGGCTCTGTCTTGGGCCCGATACTGTTCAATATCTTTATAAGGGACTTGGCAGAAGGGCTCCGAGGTAAGATAACATTATTTGCCGATGACGCCAAACTAAGCAATGTAGTGGGCAAAAGCACAATAGATAAAACTTCAATGCCCGACAATATGATGCATGATCTACTCTTACTAGAGAACTGGTCTAAGACATGGCAGCTCAGCTTCAATGCCAAAAAATGCAAAGTTATGCACCTGGGTACCCAGAATCCATGCAGGACTTATACCCTTAATGGCGAGATCCTAACAAGAACAGTTGCAGAGCGAGACTTAGGGGTGATCGTCAGTGAGGACATGAAGGCTGCCAATCAAGTGGAGCAAGCTTCTTCCAAGGCAAGACAAATCATAGGTTGCATACGCAGGGGTTTCGTCAGCCGTAAGCCTGAAGTCATTATGCCTTTGTATAGATCCATGGTGAGACCGCACCTGGAATACTGTGTGCAATTCTGGAGGCCACATTACCGTAAGGATGTGCTGAGGCTGGAATCGGTCCAGAGAATGGCCACCCGGATGGTCTCGGGACTGAAGGATCTCCCGTACGAAGAACGGTTAGATAAATTACAGCTATACTCGCTCGAGGAGCGTAGGGAGAGGGGAGACATGATCGAGACGTTCAAGTATCTCACGGGCCGCATCGAGGTTGAAGAAGATATCTTCTTTTTCAGGGGTCCCACGGCAACAAGAGGACACCCATGGAAAATCAGAGGCGGGAAACTGCACGGTGACACTAGGAAATTCTTTTTCACCGAAAGGGTGGTGGATCGCTGGAATGGTCTTCCACTTCAGGTGATTGAGGCCAACAGCGTGCCTGATTTTAAGGCCAAATGGGATCGACACGTGGATTCTATTCGCAAAGTAAAGGCAGGGGAGGGTCATTAGGGTGGGCAGACTGGATGGGCCTTGGCCCTTATCTGCCGTCGATTTCTATGTTTCTATGATGCCAGACCTTCAGGGGAGGGAAAAGGAAGGAGAGGACAGAGATGCCAGGGAAGAAGGTGAGAGAGTAGGGGAGAGGGGGAAGAGAAGAACAGAGAGATGTCAGATCACAAAGGGGGAGGAGGTAAGGGAAGGACACAAAGGCCAGACTGTGGGAAGGAGAGGAGAAAGATGTCAGACCACCAGAGAGAGAGAGAGGATGTGCTACACAGGGATGGAAAGGAGGGGGAGAGAGAGGAGATGGTGCACAGGGATGGGAGGGTGGGCAAGAAAGATGGAAGAAAATGTTTAAGAAAAGATTGGAATAAGGGAGAAGAAAGCGAGAGAAAATTATACACATAGAAAGGGAAGGGAAGTACGAAGAGAGGAAGGAGATGGTGCATGTGGATAGGTGAGAAGGGAAGACATGGAAAAGTAGATAGATCTGAGAAGGAAGAAGAAAAATTGAAGAAAGTTGAATATTAAAAGTAAATGCCAAAGATGGATGTAGCTTTGATCCAAACAGACCGGGGATTTTAAATTACAGTCCACTTGAGGGGGCAATACTTTCAAAATAGAACAAAACACAAAAAAAACCCTCTCATCAATACTGGGCAAGTTTCTCAAATAGTATCTTCATATAACATTTAAAGGCTTTTAGATATTTAAATGTGCTCATAAGCTCTTCAGCAAGGCGCCACAGCAGCGGTACAATGTCGCTGGAAAGGTGCTTGGATTTTAATCATAACACATTGCATGGAGCAAGGATTCTCGCTTCTACTGGAGTGGCAAATTTTATGGCTCTACGAAAGCTGTTTAACAGTACACCACTTATCTGAAAAGGTCAGTTCATGGCTCCAACACAGTCTGTGTTTCGCTACGCTACATCAGGAAGCCAGAGAAGACGTCTTTTTTCAACATCAAGTGTGTAGACCAAAGGACTCGGGCACTGCACACTGCAAATAAAATCAATATAAAAAGCTTATCCTTCTGGCTTCCTGATGTAGCGTAGCGAAACACAGACTGAACTGACCTTTTCAGATAAGTGGTCTACTGTTAAACAGCTTTCGTAGAGCCATAACATTTGCCACTCCAGTAGAAGCGAGAATTCTTGCTCCATGGTTGTCTTCTGATAACTTGCTTGTCAGGGTTTCATTTCTTTCTGCATGCTAACCATCTATCTGCCATCTCTGTCCTCCCCTTCCATTTCCTCTCCCTCCCCCGGAGGTCTGGCATCTTTCCTTTTTTTTGCCTCCCTCCAAAGATCTATCTTTTCTTAACTACCCTTTCATCCAGCATCTCTCCCTCCTTCCCCACCACCCCAGGGTCCACCATCTCTCCTTTCCCAGCTACCCTTCTATCCAGTATCTCTATCCCCCCCTCCACACCATCCCTTGTGTCCAACTTCTCTCCCTTTCTGTTCCTTCCCTCCCTAAATCCCATCTCTCTCCCTCTATTTTCAGACCCATTATTTCTTCCTCCCCCCCAAAGTCCGGCATATGCACGTCTCTTTGAACCCCCCTTCCTGTACTTCTACACCAGGGCCCCCTCCCCTGAAGGTCTGTCCCCCCCTGAAGGCCTGCACCTCCCCCCTGAAGGCCTGCCTGTTCCCCCCTGAAGGTCTATGCCACCATCCCTGGCCTGTTCCCTCTTTGAAGGCCTGTCCCCCCCCCCCTTAAAGGTCCTCACCCCCCCTTAAAGGCCTGCACCCCCCAAGGCCTGTCCCACCTCCTGAAGGACTGTCCCCCCAAAAGACTGCCCCCCGAAGGACTACCCCTCCTGAAAGACTGCATACCCCCCGGGAAGGCCTCCATGTTGCCCCTGGCCTTCCCACACGTTTACCTTATTGCTTGAGCTTGCAGCCGAAGATCGCAGTTACAGCTTTTTTGCAGTGCTCTAAGCTGTTTCCTCTGCTGTGGTCCCGCCCCTCCTCTGATGTCAGAGGCAGGATTGCGATGGAGGAAGCAGCTTAAAGCACAAAGACGCTGTAACCGCGATCTTCAGCTGCAGGCTCAAGCAATAAGGTAAATGGTTCGGGGAGGGAGGCCAGGAGGAACACGGAGGCCTTCCCGGGGGGGGGGGGGTGCACAGTCTTTCGGGGAGGCCAGGAGGGAAGCTGGACAGCAGCACTTCCCGACTGACCCTCCCTCCTTGCCCTCTAAAACAGATGCGGCAGCAGCCAGCCAGCAACAGCAGCGCTGCTGCTCCTGCTTTAGGGGGCAAGGGGAGAGGGTCCGAATCGGGAAGCCGATTTTTTTTATTATTATTATTTAAATCGATTCGAATCGATTCACCCAAAGTGAATCGGTGAACCGATTCAAATCGTGAATTGGGCAACACTACTTTTAACTGTCCAAGTGCTGTCCCCAAAATAGCTGGTTTTGACTTTGGTGCAAAGCATATATTTTCAACAGCCCTAACTGGTTAAGTGCCACTGAAAATGACTGGCTAGCCAGTGAAATCATTTTGAATATCGACCCTTGGGAATTTAAGAGCTTTCTTGGAGAGTTCTCTGAATGTTATCACAGCTAGAACCTTCACTTTGGAACATGATAAGAATTATATTTTGTGACTATTTCCACCATATTCAGGATCAATTTTGTGGCTCAACTATTCATTCCTTTCCTGACCTTGCTCAAGTGATCCAGAAGCGCAAGAAGGACTTCTTGTCTCTGAGGCTGAGGACCTTGAAACTGAGGAGGAAATTCTGTAAAGGACGCCGATGCTGAGAATCACACACTGGAGTCCTATATAGAATCACCGATTCTCTAATCTGCATCTATGTCACAGGCGCTGGTTAGAGAATTGTGTTGCTGCTGAGCTGATCGTGGCAATTGAATCTCCCTGCCACACTCAGCGGCTGTGGCAGGAAACCCACCAGTTGCAAAGTCAGCCAGCAGGAAGGATGCCTACTCCCTTCTACCGGAATCCCCACTAAAACATGCCCCCACCTCAACACCCCCAAGCCCACCAGGACCCTCCGCCCCGTACCTATTTTTCGCAGGCCAACCAGAAGGATGCTAAATCCCTGCAGCAGGCAGGCCCACCTCCACAGAATGGTTGGCCCAGGTGCCTAAAGCCCCTCCTCTGGGAGTGACCTTAGGTGCATTCCAGGATACTCCGGGAAGGAGGAGGCCTGTCATTCTGTGGACATCCTTCCTGCCGGGGGATGCCTCAGGAGGTGGCAGCAGGAGAAACTGGGCACTCCTCCTGCTGAATTCGGGAGGGAGGTTTCAGGGGTTCCAGCAGAAGGGAGTGGGTATCCCTTCTGCTGCCTGATTTTGTAGGGGAGATGGGTTCTCTGCTGTGGCCAAGAAATTGATTGTAACAGGGAGATTCCCTTGCCGCGATCGGCTCAGTGGTCGCATCTATTATTTATTTAATTAATTTTCTATACCATTCTCCCAGGGGAGCTCAGAACAGTTTACATGCATTTTGCTGGTCTACATTTCAGGTGCTTATTGCGTCCCTAGGGTGACGCCTAGGGCTGCCTAAGCTCGCCTAAGGCCATTTCTGGGCGAAATCATGCCCACACCTAGCCTTGGGTGAGCATATGCGGTCCTACGTGTCTCCCTAGGCTCATGAAGACACCTACAATGTAGGCAGTCTTTGGGGTGTTGTTTTTTTAAAAACATGCATCCTGATTGTCTGGTTAGACAGTGGTAGGACACCTACATCCACCTACAATCAGGATGCCATTTATAGAATTTGCCCCTAGGTGTCCTGTGCAACATTTCTTGCTAAATGTTGTGTAACAGATTCTGGTGTAATTCTGGGCCTCAGGATGGGCTCCGCGATCGACTCACATTGCCTTTGCGATATACTGGTCAATCACAATCAACCTTTTGGGCACTCCTTGTCTAGGTCAATGGAAGAGCCCAACACATCATCTGCACAAAGATGGGAATCTGTTCATATAGAAATTGGTTAATCTGGTTTTCAGTGTCCGATGAGTCCAGGAGCTGTTTTCCTCTCAGAAGGAGGTTTGCTGTGATCTCCAGAGCTCATGTACAGAATCCCCTCTGCATACATTTTAGCCTTAGGTAACCAATAGGAGAGTGGGAGGTGTGATGTCATAATGGGGCTTCACGACAGCAGAATCCTGGCCGAAAAAGTGTCCCCTCTCACCTCAGACTTCATATTCATCATGCAAAGGCAGGAGTGAAAGTGAAACCTAGTCAAGTTCAGCCCAAGTTAGAGCCAGAAGTGCTTCCCAGGACTACCCAGCACAGGAACTGGAGCAGCCTGACTTGCTTTGGCCACACAACCAGAGCAAAAGCCAGCCAGGACCACTCTGCAACCACTGCCACCTTGGCCTCATCTCTCTTCTAGCAGTCTGTACAGTCAGTAGTCCCCTTCATCTCTGAGCCCTTATAGCAGGGGTGTCAAAGTCCCTCCTCGAGGGCTGCAATCCAGTCAGGTTTTCATGATTCCCCAATGAATATGCATGAGATCTATTTGCATGACTCCCTGACGATAGGGAGTCAGTGTGCATTCAGAGCATATCATAAAGTACCAGCATTAGGAAAACCAGTTAAAAGTTATGCGAGCATCAAACAGGGAGCCACCGAGCCTTATATAGATTTCATAAACAAGTTACAGGAAGCAATAAAAAGACAAGTAGATAATAATGAGGCTCAAAGTGATTTAATGATGAAATTAGCCAAAGACAATGCCAATTTAGATTGTCGTAAAGCATTACAAGGCTTAGGCAACAGGGCAGATATTACCTTAGCTTATATGCTGCGAGCCTGCGCTGATATTGGCACTCAAACATATCAAATGGGCCTTTTAGCAGCTGCAGTACAAAAAAGTTCCACTCCAAAAGGCAATTATGGCTGTGGGAAACCAGGACATTTCAAACGAAACTGCAAGGCAAATATTAATAAACCGCCCATATTGAACAGAGGGCGACCCCCTAGTATTTGTCCAAAATGTAAGAAGGGATATCATTGGGCTAACCAATGTCGCTCAGGGACAGCGGGACACACCCCTTTGGGAAACTTCCCATCGGGCAGGTCTCTTGCCCCGGTACAAACAGAGACTAAAATAACATGCCCATTGAAATTTCAAGCGCAAAGCCAACTGTGTTAAATTCAAAATCTGAAACAACTCAAAGTGCGGGCATAGACATATATTCAAGCAGAACAGGAATTGAAAATAGCAGGAGAAATATATCAATTAGAATCTCAGCTTTCGGGACCTTTACCTCCTAACTCTATAGGGTTGGTATTACCCAGATCTTCTGCTGCCCTAAGGGTATATTTATAATTCCTGGAGTGATAGATGCTGATTACACAGGAAATATAAAGATACAAATATGGATTAACATTCCCCAAACTGTGTGTTTAGGAGAATCATTTGCACAACTAATCTTGTTGCCATTCATCTCACCTGCAGGAGGAAAAGAGGTGGTTCGTGGGAATCAAGGATTTGGTTCTACTACAAAGCAGGTATATTATCTTACACAAGTAATAGGTAATAGTCGTCCTTTGGTGAATGTCTAGCTCAATAACATTTTGTTTCAAGGGTTATTAGATACTGGAGCTGATGTCACTGAACCAATGGCCATCAGAATGGCCCATTGATCAAGTAAAGCAAGTGTGGGGAATTGGAGGAAAGCAAGAGGCTAAGCAAAGTAAATATTGCCTAACAGTTATGGTAGAAGGAACAAAGCATTCAGCCACTGTCAGACCCTATATCTTACCATAAGAACATAAGCAGTGTCTCTGCTGGGTCATACCAGAGGTCCATCATGCCCAGCAGTCTGCTCATGCGGCGGCCCATCAGGTCCAGACCTGTACATATCCCTCTATCTATACCCTCCTATCCCCTTTTCCTTCAGAAAGTTGTCTAATCCCTTCTTGAACTTCAATACCGTACCCTGTCCTATCACGCCCTCTGGAAGCGCATTCCAGGTGTCCACCACCCGTTGGGTGAAGAAGAACTTCCTAGCATTGGTTCTGAATCTGTCCCTTTAATTTTTCCGAATGCCCTCTCGTTCTTGTAGTTTTTGAAAGTTTGACGAATCTGTCCCTCTCCACTTTCTCTATGCCCTTCATGATCTTATAAGTCTCAATCATATTCCCTCTAAGTCTCCGCTTCTCCAGGGAAAAGAGCCCCAGTTTCTCCAGTCTTTCAGCGTATAAAAGGTTTTCCATACCTTTAATCAAACGTGTCGCTCTCTTCTGTACCCTCTCGAGTATCGCCATATTCTTCTTTAGATACGGCAACCAATATTGGACGCAGTACTCCAGATGCGGGTGCACCATCACCCGATACAACGGCAGGATAACTTCTTTCGTTCTGGTTGTAATACCCTTCTTGATTATACCTAGCATTCTATTTGCTTTCTTAGCGGCCGCTGCACACTGTGCCTACAGCTTCATTGTCTTGTCCACTAATACCCCCAAGTCCCTTTCTTGGGTACTCTCACTCAATAACAGCCTTCCCATCGTGTAGTACCTCGAGTTTCTGTTTCCCACGTGCAAGATCTTACATTTCTTTACATTGAACTTCATCTGCCATCTCGTTGCCCACTCCCCTACTTTGTTCAGGTCCCTTTGTAAATCTTCGCATTCCTCTTTAGTTCTAGCCCCATTAAATAGTTTGGTGTCGTCTGAGAATTTTATTATTTTGCACTTCGTCTCTGTTTCTAGATCATTTATGAATACATTGAATAGCAGCGGTCCAAGCACCGACCCCTGCGGAACACCACTTGTGACCCTCCTCCAGTCCGAGTAGTGGCCCTTAACTCCTACCCTCTGCTTCCTACCTGCCAACCAATTCCTGATCCATCTGTATACATCTCCTTCCACCCCATGGTTCTTCAGTTTCCGAAGTAGGCGTTCATGGGGTACCTTGTCAAAGGCTTTTTGGAAGTCTAAGTATACGATGTCTAAGGGATCCCCTTTGTCCATCCATTTCTTAATTCCTTTGAAGTGCAATAAGTTTGACAAGCACGATCTTCACCTGCAGAAGCCATGTTGGCTTGTTATCATGAGTTTATTCCTTTGTAGATGCTCCTCGATGCTATCTTTAATCAGTGCTTCTGCCATTTTTCCTGGAACTGAGGTCAGACTTACCGGTCTGTAGTTCCCCGGATCACCTCTGGATCCCTTTTAAAGATGGGCGTAACATTGGCTATCTTCCAATCCTCCGGGATCACACCTGTTTCCAGGGATAGATTACAGACTTGCTGTAGTAGTTCCGCTATTTGGATGAATTCCATCCGGGCCCGGTGATTTGTCAGTTTTTAATTTTTTTATCTGCCTGTGTACATCTTCAAGGCTCACTACCATGGATGTTAATTTTTCTGCTTGGTTTCCTTTGAATATCTGTTCAGGTTCCAGTATGTTGGATGTGTCCTCTTTTGTGAATGTTTAGTCTTTCCGCCACTTCTTTCTCCTCCTTCACCACTCCCTTCCTATCTCCATCATCCAGCGGTCCCACCTCCTCCCTAGCCAGCTACTTCCCCTTAACATATCTGAAGAACGGTTTGAAATTTCGTGCTTCCCTGGCTAGCCTCTCTTCATATTCTCTTTTTGCTTTTCTAACCACGAGGTGACATTCTTTTTGATACTTCCTGTGTTCTTTCCAGTTCTCCTCGGTTTTGCCCTTTTTCCATTTCTTGAATGAATTCTTCTTATCACTTATCGCTTTCTTCACTTCTTTAGTTATCCACGCCGGGTCTTTTGTTTGGCTCTTTTTGCACCCTTTTCTGAATCTGGGGATATATAGATTTTGCGCCTTGCTTACCGTGTCCTTGAATAAAGACCAGGCTTGCTCTACAGTCCGCCATTTCTTTGAGCTGTTCCTAAGTTTCTTCCTTACCATTACCCTCATAGCTTCGTAGTTTCCTTTCTTGAAGTTAAAAGTTGTCGCTGTGGTCCTCTTTCCCTTCGGTATTCCTACTTCAACTTTGAACTTGATCATATTGTGATCTCTGTTTCCCAACGGTCCCACTACTTCCACTTCCTTTGCAGGTCCTCTTAGCCCATTAAGGATTAGATCCAGAGTGGCATTCCCTCTCGTCGGTTCTGTGACAAGCTGCTCCATGAAGCAGTCCTGTATAGCCTCCAGGAATCCAGTCTCCCTAGCGCATTTTGAGTTTCCAAGACTCCAGTCTATCACGGGATTGTTGAAGTCTCCCATAATAATCGTGTTACCGTTTTTGCATCCTCGTTTCATCTCGGCTTCCATTTCTTCATCGGTATCTTCGGTTTGCCCAGGTGGACAATAGTACAGGCCCATCTTTATCTCGGACCCTTTCCTTCCCGGTATTTTAACCCATAGCGATTCCAATTTGTTGGTCGTCACTTCTGTGTCAACTCTAGTCGAGTGTATGCTTTCTTTTATGTATAGGGCTATTCCTCCTCCTTTGTGACCTGATCTGTCCTCACGATAGAGTTTGTACCCCGGAAGTGCTCTGTCTCATTTGTTTTCTTCATTCCACCATGTTTCGGAGACCCCGATGATGTCCAGGTTCTCAGTTTTGGCCATGACTTCTATTTCCCCCATTTTGTTCCTTAGGCTCCTCACATTAGTATATATGCAATTTAAGTCCTGGTATTTTTTTTGTCTTCATTTCCTTTCCCTGTTCTGCGATCTTTATTTTCTTCTCATGGATCAGTCAACTCCTGTGTTTTGCCTGTTGCTTCTTCCCAGCATTTTTCCCACTTAGTATCTTCACGGGATACCTTCTTCCGAATCGTCGACTCTTGGTCGACTGTCGGCTTTCCCCTTCTTCTTAGTTTAAAGCCTGTTCAATTCCTTTCCTGACGTTGTTTGCTAGAAGTCTAGTTCCCGGTGCAGTCCATCTCTCCTGAAGAGCTTGTTCTTACCCCAAAATGTTGTCCAGTTCCTCACTAAGTGGAAACCCTCTTCCTCACACCATCTGTCTGCCTCTTCACATCTGCCCTCGGTACTGGTATGATCACAATTCAATACTGTATTGTACATACAGTAATGAATCATACAGCCCTGCCCTTAAAGTGGCTTACTGAAACTCCACTATGGGTGGAGCAATGGCCATTAACACAACCAAAGTTAGAAGCTTTACATCAATTAGTTCAAGAACAATTAAATGCTAAACATATAGAGCCTACGACAAGCCCTTGGAATTTTCCAGTGTTTGTAATAAAGAAAAAATCAGGTACATGGCGATTACTGCATGATCTTAGGAAAATAAATCAATGCATTCAACCAATGGGCCCTTTACAATGTGGAACTCCAAATCCTAACATAATCCCGATAAAATGGGAGGTTTTGGTAATAGACCTTAAAGATTGGTTTTTTTTTTTACAATACCTCTACATCTGGATGATAAAGAAAAATTTGCATTTACTGTGCCTGTTCTTAATCATAGTCAACCAACTCAAAGGTATCAGTGGACGGTATTGCCACAAGGGATGTTAAACAGTCCCATTCTGTGTCAGATATATGTTTCTCAAGCATTACAAAGTTTCAGAGCAAATACTCCCAAAGCTTTAATATATCATTATATGGATGACATCTTAATAGCAGCACCAAAAATAAAAATAGAATGGATTTCTGAGTTGACCACACCTTTAAAACGTTATGGATTGTGCATTGCACCTGAAAAAATTCAGAAGCAGTATCCTTATATCTATTTAGGTCACAAATTGCTACAATCGTATGCAGCTCCTACCATTATTACTTTAAAACTTAATTCTACAAACACGTATGTGGAAGCAGGAGATGAGGTTAAGGTTTATAGGTGCAGGAATTAGCTTAATAGAACAGAGAAATAATAAAATACAGAATGGATTTAGAGACTGCTTCTGTGTGTGAGAAAGATAGGACTGTCTCTACCTGCATTAATGTGTGTTTTTCTTGTGTGACTGATAGATGGGTCTGAAGAGAATTTAGCGAAGGAGGAGTTGGTCAAAAGCTCTAGAGAGAGGATAAGGATTTTAACCTTTTATCTTTATAACCTCTTATATTTATAAATTAGACTTGGCTCAGAAAATAACAACAATAAATTATATTTTTGTAAATTGGTTGAAATACTGATAACTACGATGTGAGGTGTGAATTGTCCCTCATAAATTGGAATCACTGTTAAATTTCTAGATTCACTCTGACACTGTAGCTGGGGTCATTTTCTTCCCTAACTACTGACCTTAGCACATCTTATCAAGTTTGTTGACAGGATTCTGCCCAGGTCTTTTGTTTGCTACTTTTAAATACTGATAACTCTGATGTAATCTAGGTTTGTCCAAGATTAGATATGATGGATGTAATCTTCCATAGCTTTTGCTCACTCTGGTTAAGCCAACAGAACATGCTGACAATTATCAACTGTATGGCAGGGCTGACACTGAATAGAGTGTCAGGTTAAACTTATTTTTGACAGGTAAGCTCTTTAGGATAGGAACCTTCTACAGTGATAGTGTAAATGGAAAGTTTACTTTTTTCCTTTAAATATTAATGAATTTGCAATTTAATAGTTGTAGTATTTCACGTCTTTTATTTGTGAATGAAAAAATTATTACAGAAAAAAGTGGGTAAGTGATTACAATGTCACTGAATGAACTGTCCCCAGATATGGAATGCCTTCTAAGATAATTACAATTAAGGTAAGCTATTTCTGAATCACATTATTACAAGCAGTGTTCTCCCTAGCGCCTTTCAGCTGGGCGCCCCGCCCGGCTAGATTAGGTGAGCGCCCGCTGTTATCTTGGCTGCAAATTCGCCTCCGCCTGCCTTTTTTTTTTTTTTTTTAAGCGCCAGAAAAAGGGTTTTCAGCTTTACTTTTTTAAACAATTTTCCTACTGCTGGTCGATTTTTACAGTCGCAGTTGGAGGCAGGGACTGCAGGCTCATTATGACCCAGTGCACAAACAGGAAGAACCCCGACGTCATGTTTACTTTTGTTCTGCAGCTTATCGCACAAGACGCTCCTGCACAAAGCGAAACCAATCGGAAAGAGGAGAGGCGGAAGCTCGCAGCTGTGTGCTTCAGTAACTGCTGCTGGCTAACGGAGGGAGAAGGTACCTAAGAGAAATGAAGTAGGTCCGAGAAATAGATTCGCTACAGGCTAAGGCGGGAGATAGGGCAGGGAGGAAAGCTTACAACTTGGTGTTCTTGCTTGCTTCGGGTCTTCCTCGCTGCCGGGTCCTGCATACTTTCTGTTTCCATGAAGGCAGGACCCAGCAGCGAGGAAGGCCTGAAGCAAGGAAGAGCTCCAAGTTGTAAGCTTACCTCCATCACTGACCTATCTCCTGCCTTAGCCTGTAGCGAATCTGCTGACCGAGGCGGGGGGGGGGGAGAAGTGATGGGGGAGAGAAATGCTATTACTGCTGCACCCAATTATGAGGGAGAGAAATGCTGCTGCTGCACCCAATGGGGGGGGAGGAAGACCAGGGAAAGGAGAGGAGAGGAAAGAGATGCCAAGACCATAGGAGGGAGGGAAAAGAAAGGAGATACCAGACTATAGGGGGGGGGTAGAAGGAGACAGATGCCAGACCAGGGGAAATGAAGGAGGGAGAGAAAGGAAGGAGTGGAGATGCAAGATAATGGAGGGGGTAGGGGAGAGGAGTGAGATGCCAGAGCATGGGGGAGGGGAGGGAAGGGAAACTAAGGAGACAAATGCCAGACCAGAGGGAAAGGAAAGAAAGGTGCCAGAGCAAGGAAGCAGAGGGAGACATAGGAGAGGAGAGAGATTCCAGGGCATGAGGGGAGGGATGGGAAGAGAAATGCTGCTGCAACATCCAATTGGGGAGAGGGGGAGAGGAAGAGAAGTGCTGCTGCTGCACACAATTGGGGAGAGAGAGGGGAGAAGGAAGGGAAGGGAAGGGAGAAAGAAGACCAGGGAAGGGAGAGGAGAGGAAAGAGATGCCAATACCATAGGAGGGAGGAAAAGTAAAGGAGCTACCAGACCATGGAGGGGGGAGAGATGTCAGGGCATATGGGGGGAGGGGGAGGAGACAGATGCTAGACCAGGTGAAAAGAAGGAAGGAGAGAAAGGAAGGAGAAGAGATGCCAGATAATGGAGTGGAAGGGGGAGATTGAAGGAGAGGAGAGAGATGCCAGGGCATGGGGGGAGAGAAGGGGATAGAGGTGCCAGAGCATAGGGGAAGTGGTGGAGACAAAAAAAATGGAGAGGAGGTGAAGCTGAAATGGAGAGAAAGGGCACAGGAGTACAAAGGCACAAAGTACAAAGGTCACAGAGTACAAAGAAGAGAAAGGGCAAAGGATATACAGTTTATTGGGACATAGAAAGAGGGAAGATGCCATATGGAACAGAGAGAGGGCGGACACTGGATGGAAAGGGCAGAGAGGGTGGACAGTGGATGCAAGGGGGAGAGAGAGAGAGGGCAGAGGCTGGGTGGAAGGGGCAAAGAGGACAGATGTTGCATGGAAGGGAGCGAGGACAAACGCTGAATAGAAAGAAGAGGGTGACAGGTCAAAAACGCGCAAGACAATTGCGCGCAGACAAAATAGCGCAGACAAATAAGCGCAAAGACAATTGCGCGCAAGACAATTCAGCGCAGCGACAACTCAGCGCAAGACAACTCAGCGCAAGACAACTCAGCGCAAGACAACTGAGCGCGCCACTAGAGGCCGCTTGACCATCGGAGGACACGCGCACGTACAGCACGTGAACACGTCATCACGTCAACGTGTGTTATGTATGATTCCCTTGACTCTTTGCGTTTTCAACATAAATCACGTGAATGCATTTTCGTTACCATGGTTACGTTATCTCATGATATATATTCTCCGAACAGCATTTAAATACAAGTCACGTGAATGCATTTTCGTTACTATGGTTACGTTTCTACATTATATATGTCCTCCTTCCTTTCCCGCCTTCCTTTCGCTACCTGACCGTGTCCGTTATAGGTAAAGATCTGGTTTTGCTGGTACTTGATCTATAACGAATATTTGTCTTGCGCGGATTTTTCTCGCCTCTGGTGAGAGCGAACGTCCACATTTCTTCATTTACAGGTATGTTTATATTTACGCTTCACGCGCAAGAAAAGGGAGGGTATGATCATAAAACTCAGCGCAATTGATTATCAAGTTTATATAGGGTATGTTGATATTTACATTTTCAGTTCTTGTCTTGCGCGCAATTGTCTATGAACCAGTTTATATAGGGTATGTTGATATTTACGCGCAATTGTCTATGAACCGCGATTTGGTCCCGTATCTAAACGCACAGGTCCTTAAAAATCCGCGTTCTGCGCCACTTTTCGGGTCCCTGCCACATTTAGTCTCTGGCTCTGACAGAGCTGTATGATACTTTAACTCTGAAGGATCCTAATGCTTTCCCTTCCCCATGCTAGGATCCGTCAGAGTTAAATTCCCATACGGTGCCAGGTCAAAAGCGCGCCGGCGCGCTGGGTCAAAGGCGTGCCCACCCAATTGAGCGCAGCGCGCGACGCCGCGCCTTTCTAAATTACTGTTTTTAGGGCTCCGACGGGGGTTCATAGACGGTTCATAGACAATTGCGCGCAAGACAATTTCACGCAAGACAATCGCGCGCGGACAAAATGGCGTGGGGGGGGAACCCCCCACTTTACTATAATGTGGAGGGTTACGACCCCCAAACCCCCGATAACGCCGGCGCGATGTCTATTAAGTAAACAGAAGGGGGTTCCCGAACAAAACCCCCCGTCGGAGCCCCTAAAAACTGTAATTTGGTGCGGTGCGGCGGCGCGCCTTGCCTTAAATTGGCTTTCGTCTTTTGCGCCGTTGTCTATGAACCTTCTCATCCAGCCCTGTCAGGGGCAGGGACCTGAAAAGGGGCACGGAACGCGGATTTTTAAGGACACCCCGTCTTGCGCTTAGTTTTCCCGCATGTTAAAAGAGCGAGAAGGTTGAGGTATGGTATTAAGATTATGTATAATGTGATGATGGATATTAATTGGAAGCATAATTGGATGGAGTTATAGATTTTAAAAGTAATAAATATCTAAAAAAACATGTTGGCATGAGGTAAAAACTCTTATGCCAGCAACACTAGTATCTGAATATGTTTAATTTGAGGATTGTATCATGATGTAATGATACAATATTATTGGGTAAGTGCATGAGAAAAAAAAGGAAAATATCAGCACTGGAGTCACCATTCAACATATAAGTAATAATTTGAAAGTATCTAGTTTTGGGTACAATTCATTATGTCACATTATCAAAATGGAAAGAACAGTAACAATAAAAAAGGGAGACATTAACATCTTACTGTAATGAATATACACTATTTTCTATTTAAAGATACACTGTCTTATTGTTGGGAGGGTGTCTAAATTATACTATTATCATTCATATTGGGAAAAGTAAGAGTGGGGAAGTGGGGTGGGAAGGGAGGTACTTGATTGACATGTGATGTATTTCATTTTAATGTTTTGATTCTTGTACACATGATGTGTCATTTAAAATGAATAAAGATTTTTAAAAAAACCGAGTGTGCTCACGGTTTATAGTTTTATAAAGGCATTGGGTACCATTTTCTTTTGCAGGTATCATACATAAGAGGATATTCACATTTACAGGTATATGCATAGCTTCATTTTTTGGTTTTGCTAAATTGGAACAATAGGATAGGATAAATAGTCTGATGGTAGGGCTTATTGGGGTACACTTTTAGCCTTGGGTGTGTAGTGAGGGTGATTGTATACAATTGTTGTGGGTCCTTGTTTTGGGCCTCTCTGCCTTCCTTCTGTCTGCGATTAGGTATAATGACGTTCTTAATCCATGATGGTTGGCAAGCCAGATTTTCACTATTACAGGTATGATTGCAAAGGTAAGTACAGACATAGTGGGTGTTGTTTGTTATATCTATGTGCTAACCTTATAAATTTTAGTCTTGCAGTCATGTGCTGAGGGATATGAATTTGCTGAAACCCTAGTGTTGTCTAGAAGTTCAATCTTGGAGGCAACGTAAGTACAGAGGTATAGGGATTTGTATGTCCTATGTATATAATAACCTTATCTAATCTACTACTGAAGGTGACTACAATCAACAGAGGACATTCAAGAGACCACGATCAACAGAGGACACACATCTTCAGTGTTTTGCTGACAGGAATCGCACCCTTGCAGGTATATGGTGTTGTGCCATAGCACTGAACTTTACATATAGGGATTTGTATGTCCTATGTATATAATAACCTTATCTAATCTACTACTGAAGGTGACTACAATCAACAGAGGACATTCAAGAGACCACGATCAACAGAGGACACACATCTTCAGTGTTTTGCTGACAGGAATCGCACCCTTGCAGGTATATGGTGTTGTGCCATAGCACTGAACTTTACATATAGGGATTTGTATGTCCTATGTATATAATAACCTTATCTAATCTACTACTGAAGGTGACTACAATCAACAGAGGACATTCAAGAGACCACGATCAACAGAGGACACACATCTTCAGTGTTTTGCTGACAGGAATCGCACCCTTGCAGGTATATGGTGTTGTGCCATAGCACTGAACTTTACATATAGGGATTTGTATGTCCTATGTATATAATAACCTTATCTAATCTACTACTGAAGGTGACTACAATCAACAGAGGACATTCAAGAGACCACGATCAACAGAGGACACACATCTTCAGTGTTTTGCTGACAGGAATCGCACCCTTGCAGGTATATGGTGTTGTGCCATAGCACTGAACTTTACATATAGGGATTTGTATGTCCTATGTATATAATAACCTTATCTAATCTACTACTGAAGGTGACTACAATCAACAGAGGACATTCAAGAGACCACGATCAACAGAGGACACACATCTTCAGTGTTTTGCTGACAGGAATCGCACCCTTGCAGGTATATGGTGTTGTGCCATAGCACTGAACTTTACATATAGGGATTTGTATGTCCTATGTATATAATAACCTTATCTAATCTACTACTGAAGGTGACTACAATCAACAGACTACAATCAAGACACCACAGTCAACAGAGGACAGACATCTTCAGTGTTTTCCTGACAGGGATCGCACCCTTGCAGGTATATGGTGTTGTGCCATAGCACTAAACTCTACATATGTATGGCCTAACCTCACCTATTTGACCTTTGCATGTTTTTTTGTGTGCTGGAGATTGGTGGGGGGTGAACATGAAGTTTACATGCATGTTATAATTCTTGCAGGTACTGGTTCAGGGTTGAAGGTCGACTACAGTTCCTGAGGGTTTCATCGATATACTTCCAGTCTTACAGGTATGATGTTCTTTTGAGTAGTGCATTCATGATATAGGCAATTGTATATCAATTGCAAGTCAAAATAGGATAATGTTATTAATTGTATGGTTTCAGGAGTGATTTGACATAGACATAGAAGTAATAACTTCACAGCGTGGGAGAGAGCACTGGGTTAATGAGGGCTATCGATATCGGCGTGACCGAGTGATGGCAGACGGATCCACGTCCTGGAGGTGTGTGCGCCGTGACTGTGTGGGAAGAAGAAAGAGGCTTGTTGATGGATCTTCTGTTGAGATAACGGCGCATGTGCATGCACCCAACAATGCTAGAATTGAAGCTGATCGAATGATGGGAGACATACGTGAAAGAGCTGTGGCTACGATTGAAAGGCCACGTCAGATCATTCATGGCACAACAGCTGGTACAAGTTTAGAAGCAGCTACATTATTGCCTGCATACACCTCCATGCAGAGAACAATTAATAGAAAGAGAAATGCAGGCCATCTAGCAATGGGTAATCCCAGGTGCATAAGAGACATACAAATTCCTGAGCCGCTACAAAGAAGCACACGTGGTGAACAATTACTGTTGTGGGATTCAGGTGAAAATGATGAAAGACGCATATTCATTTTCACTACAGAATCTAATCTTGAGGTGTTGGAGCAACATGGACATTGGTTCATGGATGGGACATTCAAAGTTGCCCCCCATTTGTTTGTCCAAGTCTTTACCATCCATGCATTTGTAGACAATCGTGCACTTCCCATGGTCTACGTGTTGTTGAACAGTAAAAGGGAGGAGGACTATGAACGTGTGTTGAGGAAACTGCTGGAAACCAGAAACACGTTGGCACCATTGACAATCTTGATGGACTTTGAGAGAGCAAGTCTGCAAGCTGCCCGCACTGTATTTCCCAATGCTACAGTTTCTGGCTGCCTGTTCCATCTGGGTCAATCATTGTGGCGCAGAATTCAACATGAGGGACTGACCGCCAGCTATAGAGATGAGGAGAGAGTAAGAATGTTCACCAAAATGCTGTTAGCATTAAGTTTTGTTCCTGTGGATGATGTTGCTGAGTGTTTCCAGACCTTGGAGGAGAGTCGACCAGATGAACTGACCCTGGTGTATGACTATTGGGAAGACAATTACATCGGGAGATTGCGGCCAAATGGGAGACGGGTGCCACCTTTTCCTATTCCTCTGTGGAATATGCGCTCCCGTGTGGAAGATGGACTGCCTCGGACCAATAATTCCGTTGAAGGTTGGCACCATGCATTTCAATCCTCTGTTGCATGCCACCATCCAACCATCTTTAAACTCCTTGAACATATACAGCGTGAGCAAGATCACACAGAACAGCTGCTTGCTCGATTCCAGGCTGGTAACCGCGCACCACCCAGCAGTAAGAGCACGTATGTGAGAGTGACGCAAAGACTAACAACGCTGCTGCCAACATATGGACAAACACCTCTCTTTCAATATCTCCGTGGTATAGCACATAATCTGGAACTGTAGAGTTTGATGTTGAAGTTCAGGTTTTCCTGTTGCTATGCTACAATTGTGTGCACTTTGTGATTTGAAATTTGCTTTGACATGTCCATATGGTCTCCCAAGCACATATGCTGCAGGAACAGGAGAGACACTTTGAAATGTCTATGTCCCCCTCTCCTTTTGGTGGCCCGAAAGCTACAGGCCTGCAAACTGTTGTGCTCAGGATCTCTCCCCCAGGAGTTTCTCTGAAGCCCTCCTCTGACCCCTACCTATCCTAGTATCCACTGCTCTGACATGTGCCAAGCGTGAAGGTTTTTTATGCCGAGCAAGGTAACCCACTCAAGCATACTGTACTCGCTTTGACATTTTCAAGGTGTTGTGGGTGGTGTTCAAAGGCTTTTTCCTTCACGTAGGGAAGGTCAGATGGTGTCTTGGATGGAGTGGCTTCAGGGAAAGCGTCTGTGTTAAGGAAAATTTGAAAAACTTGAAATTGTACATTTCCTCCCTTGTTTTTGGTGGCCTAGAAAGTACATAAGCAGAAATGTCAGTCAGGTGCTGTCATGAGATTCAGAAAAAGACGAGGACCCAGAATGGGTTGACAGGGGTGCAAACCTGATGGTGGCAGTCATGTGTTGGCCTTTGCAGGACCCAGAATGGGTTGACAAGGGTGCAAACGTGATGGTGGCAGTCAGGTGTTGGCCTTTGCAGGACCCAGAAGCAGAGTCCCCCCCCCCCAGCAGAATGTCAGTCAGGTGCTGTCTCTGAAGCCATGAGATTCAGAAAAAGACGAGGACCCAGAATGGGTTGACGGGTGCAAACCTGATGGTGGCAGTCATGTGTTGGCCTTTGCAGGACCCAGAATGGGTTGACAAGGGTGCAAACGTGATGGTGGCAGTCAGGTGTTGGCCTTTGCAGGACCCAGAAGCAGAGTCCCCCCCCAGCAGAATGTCAGTCAGGTGCTGTCTCTGAAACCACTGCTCTGCCAATATCTCTCTCTCCAACTACTGTTGGTTAACTGCTCTGCCAACTGTTGCTCTCACTCCACAGAAGTTGGTTAACTGCTCTGCCAATATCTCACTCTCTCCCACTGTTGCTCATTTAATTTGAAGGGTGTGTATGGTCTTTCTTTTTCAAGGGTCGTATAGCAAAATGTGTGTTTTCCACACATGGTGCATGAACAGATGAGACACTTTAAATTGTCTATGTCCCCCACTCCTTTTGGTGGTCCAGACAGCCAGAGGCCTGCTAACTGTTGTTTCTACTGTTTCACTTAAACTGTCTGTTAATTTGCTCCTGATGTTTTTTCACTGCTATAACCACATCCTTACTCACTGTCACTGATGTTTAACTGCTGTGCCACCTTTAATGGATATATTATTGCACACTTGTTTATGATTTAAAACGAATAAAGATATAATTCAGTATGTTGTACATAAAAGATCATGAATGGTGAACTGAAAGATTTTGTGTTGTTGACACTGCATTTGAACATATGTGTATTACATGTTTATCACATATGCAATATTTTAATAAACATTTACCAATGTTTAAAACATTTTGTTGTTTTCTTTATATTAGTATGACATTAATAACTATGCCATTAAATGTAAATTTGTATTGTACTATCCAACTAAGTAACACGTAAGGACACAATGGAAACAATTAAGTGTTAGAAAGAATTGCAAGTGCTGCATTTAAATTAAAATTTGTTGTTTTTTTTAACACTTGATGTAAGATTAAAACATGAATAACATTTCCTGAAATCATATTTATTCTGACGTAATTAAATACATAATTTGCCATAATACAATAATAAGTCAAGGCTACTGGATTGTCCTTCATCCTATTTATTTGAGGCAACATTGATTTCTAAACTAATAATATATATGGACAATACAATAAAAGATGATCTAATGTCCCAGCCTCAAGATGATAGTGGCAATATTTTTTAGGCCAAAGTTGTGGCCATTGAGATGCATCAATTGAATGCTTAATCTCAATGCTCCAAATGTCTCTAAGACCATGTTTTGGTGTTTTATTTACAAATCCAGCTATTAAGTTATACCACCTGAAAGCATAAAATATTGTGATTTATTTAGACCAAATATATGTTGCAATTGTGAAAAGTCAAGCAGTTTACTATTAGTTATTACATCCTCTAAAGTACATATCCCTGCCAACATCCAACGCTTCCAAATGAATACATCTGAAGTTCTTCCACTAAATGTACATTTTCTAAAAGGTTTATTTCATCCATTTTCAAGTTCACAATTCCAATAGAAAAATATAATTTTCAATTCCTTCATTTATGTAGGTTAAATCATCTCCTGTACAATTGACCTGGTGGCATATTATCAGTGCAGAGTGACTTAGATTCCATTTTCATGTTAACATTAGGTCACTTAACTTTAGGACAAAGATAAGAATTAACAAACGACCCGATACACACCTTAGGGTGATGATACCTACTTTCTGCATTGAGCAGTAAAGCACAGTTACTTACCGTAACAGGTGTTATCCAGGGACAGCAGGCAGATATTCTTAACGCATGGGTGACGTTACACACTACTCACTAGATATTCTTACGTCCCACCCTCCTCCCCGGGTTGGCTTCTTAGCTGGCTTATCCTAACTGGGGACCACGCTCTCCTCCGTCGGGCATGAAGGCACTCGCGCATGCGCGGTGCAGCCAACTAGAACTTTCTAGTTAAAAAGGTCTGTACCGGGGCTCCGTCAGTGACGTCACCCATGCGTTAAGAATATGCTGCCTGCTTGTCCTGGGATAATGTATTTTCTCTGCATCCCTCTTCACAAACATATGTGATGTATGACTGTATTAATATATTAGGAGTGGAAAATGATGTGTAATAATTAAAATAATTTACTCATGACTCCCTGATCTTTTTAAAATTAATATAATTTTATTGTTCTTATGTGTTTCCCATATACAAACACTGTAATAGCTGCGCATGCGCGGATGCGTCAATCTATCACACATTTAACTTGCACCCAATCCTTTTGCATATACAATAAATAAAATATTATTGCCAGTATTTGGTAAAGCCTTTTCTCATGTACGCTGCACTTTCATATCGGCGCAACTCACATCTGAATATTTACGATCAATAGGTTAGCACATGCATACGTTGAACTACATATGCGCATGCGCAATTAGGCCCCCCACCCGCATTTACAAATGTCACCATTTATTCAGATTTCCCATTAACTCTTTTCTTCCGCATTTTTCACTTGCGCTCATTATACTAAAACCCGTCAATTGCGCACTTGGAAACTAATCCGTCAATTGCGCGAAAAAGTACTATAACTTTAATATGATGATATACGTCATCATTATGCACTAATGGAGACAAGCTGATGTCATCACGCGTTTCAACACATATGCGCGCCATGCTAACGCTAATTGTGTTTCAATCAAGTACTACAAAACTATATACTATAAAATACACACATACTCAATTAATATGTGCATTTCATCACTACAATGTAGTAAAATCTGTTTGACTATTGAGCATTTAACACGTGTTTTAGATAACCAATAGCAGCGCTGAAAAGGGGAAATCTCACGATATTCACACAACATCGGTCATGTGACTGGTATATAAGCTTTGCAAAAACGTCATATATTCACAGAGATGGCATCCTATGTGGGTTTCCGTGGGCGGAAGCCCAACTTCTCCGAGCGTGAAGTACTCATATTAACTGAGTACTTCACGCTCAATGCTAAACTGCTTTTCCCCGTTAAGGGGAAAAGACGCAATATATGTGAAATGGACAGGGCCTGGGGAAAACTTGCGCAGCTGTTCAACGCCCGCGCTATCACACCGTGCTCCGTAAGTATTTATCAAATACATGTTGTTCATAGACAATTGCGCGCTGACAAATTGGCGCGGATAAATAATTTTTTTTTTTTGGCGCGGAAGGCAAAAATGGATACGCATCTCCTGAAATCGCGCACTGCGTCATCATGCATCTGCTGAAAAATTGTGCAGTTGATAATGGTGTCTCTCATGTACTTATTTGATTTAATTAGCTGTATTCCAGTCGGGTTTTCAAAATTTACATAATTATTATGCTTGCAATCTATTTCCATGCACTGCTTTCAATGCATATATATATATCATGTCTGCGCGATTTGTCCACGTGCTATTCTCTATGAACCATATATCATGGCTCACTCATGTCTCTCCATTATGTAATAGGTTGAGGATTTGAAGAAAAAAGCCCGCGAGCTCAGGCTACATCACCCTGCATGGGTCCGGGCTGTCCGCCGCAATCTGGACAACACCCCAGGTATGTTACAGTAAAATATCGGGTGGGTATAAGGTGTGCAGTCATAATATCTGTGTTGAACAATCATGTATTTTAAACGTTGACAGGTCAAAAACTCGCAAGACAATCACGCGCAGACAAACATTTTAAACATTAACAGTTCTTCATATACTTCTGACACTACATGCATTTATGTCTTCAGATGCGAGTGAGGAGGAAGAGGAGGAGGAGGATCAGGAAGAGGAGGAGGAGGAAGACACCCCTATCCCTGACCGGCCGTTCTTTATCCCCCGCAGACGCCCCACCTCCCAATCCCCCTCCACCTCCGCCCAGTCCCATCCAACTTCCCAACCCCCTTCCACCTCCGCCCAGTCCCATCCAACGTCCCAACCCCCTTCCACCTCCGCCCAGTCCCATCCAACGTCCCAACCCCCTTCCACCTCCGCCCAGTCCCATCCAACGTCCCAACCCCCTTCCACCTCCGCCCAGTCCCATCCAACGTCCCAACCCCCTTCCACCTCCGCCAAGTCTCATCCAACTTCCCCCCACCGACGCCCTAGACCACCCTCTAGGATCCCCCTAAAAAAACGCCCCAAACCCTGCCCTGCCCCTTCATTCCCAATGCCCAGTTCCCCCTCCCTCCCACCCCCTAAACCCAAGTTCTGCCTTAAACTTTTCCCTGAAATTCGACCCTCTGTCATCACCTCTCCCCCAGCCCTCCCACGTACCTCAATGAGTACTGCCTCAACCCCCATCCTGGACAGATTTAGCGGCCTCTCTGTCCAGTCCGGTAAGTGTTATAATATTTTTATTCTGTAATTTTTGTACTGTAAAAGCTTTTATTCATTTTTACAACGTACATCAAGTGTACAATTAATAAACACATTTATGATTTAAGACATCACTTAAATTTTAATAATATAATATAAAATGCTTAGGTTTGTTCATATGTAACAAAAAGAACCAAGTTTGTCTCATAGATGCTTCCACTGTACATAATTGTCTTTTCAATGTCCACCTGCTTTTCATGCTCTTTTTCATTGCAGATATATTGGCATCCCCCTCCTCTTCGCCGCCTTTGTCAACATCCCCACTCCCCATTCAAAGCCCCAACCGTTGTTCCACCTGTTTTGCCCCCCTCCGACCCTCCACCAGAGATTGTGGGACCAACCCTGCAACGGCCACCACCCCTATTGCAGCGACCACTATTGTGGCTCACGCTGCCACAAACACAGATCCTCCGCCCAGTTCTGTAACAGTGGAGGACATTTACACGGCGGTGGTTACCATCTTAGCAGGGGTGGAGCACATGAACGACTGTGCTGAAGAATCCGTTCGACACATTCGTCACGTGACAGGGGCACTGCAGGTCTTGCTAGAAGCACTTCGCGGTACCCCTCCCACCCCGTGAATGGCTCCACTGTTAACGAGGGAGCTGCACCCTCTTGTCACCACTCCTCCCTCCCCTTCTTCCCCCCCCTGCCTCACTCCCTCCCCCTCCTGCCCTTCTCCCTCCCAGAAAAAATACAAAAAAAGTATAAAAACAACTCCCTCCCCTTCTTCCCCCCCCCTGCCTCACTCCCTCCCCCTCCTGCCCTTCTCCCTCCCAGAAAAAATACAAAAAAAGTATAAAAACAACTCCCTCCCCTTCTTCCCCCCCTGCCTCACTCCCTCCCCCTCCTGCCCTTCTCCCTCCCAGAAAAAATACAAAAAAAGTATAAAAACAACTCCCTCCCCTTCTTCCCCCCCTGCCTCACTCCCTCCCCCTCCTGCCCTTCGCCCTCCCAGAAAAAATCCAAAAATGTATAAAAACAACTCCCTCCCCTTCTTCCCCCCCCTGCCTCACTCCCTCCCCCTCCTGCCCTTCGCCCTCCCAGAAAAATACAAAAAAAGTATAAAAACAACTCCCTCCCCTTCTTCCCCCCCCTTTTCATCCACCCCCCTCCACACTCCCACCCCTTCACATCCATTCACACCATACCCACCCCACTCCACCTACAGTCTCCAGCATCATGACTCGCCTGCCTCCTACCGTCTCGTGGGATCTTCAGTCCTCCTGTGAGTGGCTCTCTCTCCCTCCCTCCCTTTCTCCCTCACCCTCCCTCCCTCTCTCTCTCTCTCTCCCCCTCTCTCTCCCTTACCACAGTGTTTTCTTTGCCCTCCAGCCTCCTGTGTCGCAGCAGCGGTGACTACAACTTCACAATTCATGTCTCCAGCATCATGACTCGCCTGCCTCCTACCGTCTCGTGGGATCTTCAGTCCTCCTGTGAGTGGCTCTCTCTCCCTCCCTCCCTCCCTCCCTCTCTCTCTCCCTCCCTTTCTCCCTCACCCTCCCTCCCTCTCTCTCTCTCTCTCCCTCCCTCTCTCTCTCTCTCTCCCTTACCACAGTGTTTTCTTTGCCCTCCAGCCTCCTGTGTCGCAGCAGCAGTGACTACAACTTCACAATTCATGTCTCCAGCATCATGACTCGCCTGCCTCCTACCGTCTCGTGGGATCTTCAGTCCTCCTGTGAGTGGCTCTCTCCCTCCCTCCCTCACCCTCCCTCCCTCTCTCTCTCTCCCTCCCTTTCTCCCTCACCCTCCCTCCCTCTCTCTCTCTCTCTCTCCCTACCCTCTCTCTCCCTTACCACAGTGTTTTCTTTGCCCTCCAGCCTCCTGTGTCGCAGCAGCGGTGACTACAACTTCAGCATCATGACTCGCCTGCCTCCTACCGTCTCGTGGGATCTTCAGTCCTCCTGTGAGTGGCTCTCTCTCCCTCCCTCTCTCCCTCACCCTCCCTCCCTCTCTCTCTCTCCCTCCCTCTCTCTCTCTCTCTCCCCCTCTCTCTCCCTTACCACAGTGTTTTCTTTGCCCTCCAGCCTCCTGTGTCGCAGCAGCGGTGACTACAACTTCACAATTCATGTCTACAGCATCATGACTCGCCTGCCTCCTACCGTCTCGTGGGATCTTCAGTCCTCCTGTGAGTGGCTCTCTCTCCCTCCCTCCCTCTCTCCCTCACCCTCCCTCCCTCTCTCTCTCTCCCTCCCTCTCTCTCTCTCTCTCCCCCTCTCTCTCCCTTACCACAGTGTTTTCTTTGCCCTCCAGCCTCCTGTGTCGCAGCAGCGGTGACTACAACTTCACAATTCATGTCTACAGCATCATGACTCGCCTGCCTCCTACCGTCTCGTGGGATCTTCAGTCCTCCTGTGAGTGGCTCTCTCTCCCTCCCTCCCTCTCTCCCTCACCCTCCCTCCCTCTCTCTCCCTCCCTCTCTCTCTCTCTCTCCCCCTCTCTCTCCCTTACCACAGTGTTTTCTTTGCCCTCCAGCCTCCTGTGTCGCAGCAGCGGTGACTACAACTTCACAATTCATGTCTACAGCATCATGACTCGCCTGCCTCCTACCGTCTCAGCTCCCACATCTGGACTTGGCTTGCCAGCTCTCCTTCGATGATCAGAAAAATGTGACATCCAATATTGGTCTCCGTACCTTAGGAAGGATATGGTGTTACTCGAGAGGGTTCAGAGGAGAGCGACACGCTTGATAAAAGGGATGGAAAACCTCTCATACGCTGAGAGATTGGAGAAACTGGGTCTCTTTTCCCTGGAGAAGAGGAGACTTAGAGGGGATATGATAGAGACTTATAAGATCATGAAGGGCATAGAGAGAGTAGAGAAGGACAGATTCTTCAAACTTTCGAAAAATAAAAGAACAAGAGGACACTTGGAAAAGTTGAAAGGGGACAGATTTAAAACGAATGCTAGGAAGTTCTTCTTTACCCAACGAGTGGTGGACACCTGGAATGCGCTTCCAGAGGGAGTAATAGGGCAGAGTACAGTACAGGGGTTTAAGAAAGGATTGGACAATTTCCTGCTGGAAAAGGGGATAGAGGGGTATAAATAGAGGATTACTGCACAGGTCCTGGACCTGTTGGGCCGCCGCGTGAGCGGACTGCTGGGCATGATGGACCTCAGGTCTGACCCAGCAGAGGCATTGCTTATGTTCTTATGTTCTTATATCTATGATACTTTTAAAAATACATTTTAATATACAACTTATTGAAAATAAAGGACAACTGCGTACTGGATAAATGCAAAACCTTATCAAACATAAGTGTTAATTTACATGGCTGTGTCAACTAGGTAGAATTTGTAATGCTACAAGATTGACACCTTATCTTGTTTAGAGATGTTCTTAATAGAGTATAACACTTATCATGCTTAATCCTTTAAGTATAAATTAGATGAAATGCATTGAGGTGATATGTTAACATCTTTCCTTTCGTGCACACAAAATGTGATAGATGTATAAGGTGTACACCTGACATAATTTTAGTCACCCATCTCCCTGTATGCCTCTTGTAAGGAGATGCACATTTAGTTTGCTTTAAATCCTGAACTACTTACCATCAATAAAACAGGGGCACTGGTCTCCTGACGTAATAGCATGTATTTAATACGTACTTCCTGAGTGCAGTGTCAAAGCACTAGCATTGAACAGGTGCGCCAGTTTGGCCCAGGCCCAGTCCATTTCACCTATATTTCTAACTTTCCTCTTGATGGGGAATAGCAGTTTAGCATTGAGCGACATGTACTCAGTTAATCAGAGTACTTCACGCTTGGAGAACTTGTGTTTTGGCACACAACATCCATAATAGGAAGCCATCTTCTCTGTGAATCTATGACATTTTTGCAAAGTACTCAGTTATTCTAAGTACCTCACCACAATTGTGGCTCACACTGCACACAGACACACACACACTGACTGAATGAGAGCCAAAGAGTCAGTTTTCTCCACACTATGTCCATTTTTCAAATGTTCCTGTGCTTGATGGGGAAACAATACTTTAGCATTGCACAAAACATACTCTATATGGACTAAATTTATGTATGTTTCTCTATATATGATCTTTTAAAGTTCATAGCCTTTTACATCCTCCAGTTCAAACACTGAATCTCAAGCATACAGAATACTTTTCTTTCTGTGAATTTATGCTCTCGCCCTCATCATCATCCTATTTTTAGACCAATTTCAAAATCTTTTCAATTTCAAAATTCTTATAATGATCTTTATCATTCAATGTTATTATTTGCTGTTCACATCATGTTTACTTGTGTTCAATAATACTTACTTTGCATTTAACTTTGCCCTGGGAGATCTATGTTATCCATTCTATATGTTCACTGTATTATGCTTTCTTCAATAATACAGTTACTCAGAAATAAAAACATTATAACACAACTATTGATTCCAGAATTTATTTTACACTCACAAACTCCAATGACATTATGAACTTATAATGACTAACGTTGTCATTTAACAAATTGTTTATTATTGTCTTTTAACATATTAAAACACTTCATAAAATCAATAACTAGAAAGCTGCAAACAAATTGTGGACAGTTTTGTTTGGGTTTTATTCGGTGGGGGGGGGGCAGTGAATCTTGTCTTTAATCTTTGAAATCTGTTGGGCCTGAAGACAACTCAGCGTGAAGACGACAGAGCATGAAGACACTTGTAAGTTTGAACATGAATAACGATTTAAAAAAACAAAGAAAATGACATAATGATCGTCATAAACACTTAAAACATATATTGTGTCATGTAAAGATTATTAAGCTAATTCAGCTTTACAAAATTTTAACAATTCATACAACAAACATATCATGCAAGACAAACAGAAATAATGAAACTTAGCATTTGACAGATGGATCAGATGAATAGACACTGCAGGCATCAGACTATGGGCATTTCATTATGACCCCATTGCAAACACCCACTATGCCCACTATTACAGGTCTCACAGTCCACAATTAATGTGTCTGGTAACGGGACAAAAACACCTGGGTCAAAAACTTAGAACTATCCCAAAATCTGCAGCCTGGAACTGGGTAACCTGGCCACCCTGTTACTTTGATTTATTAAACTATTTTTTCCAATATGAGAATGACACAGGAACTAAATTCACCATCCTGTCCCTATGAGTTATGTAGCTGTCCTTGTCCCTCTCCCATTCCTATCATCTCTGCTTTAACAGTGTCAGGTCAAGACCACACCAAGACAAAGGCCGCACGCAGACAACTGAGCGCAGGGCAGAGGCATGTGCCTAACAAAATTATTAATGCATTTTTAAAGTCTCCAAAATAATGAGGGAAGTTGCCTTGCCTCGCGCTGAGTTGCTTGCGCTGAGTTGTCTTGGAACCCCTCGCGCTGAGTTGCTTGCGCTCAGTTGTCTTGCGCTCAGTCGTTTTGAGCTCAGTTGCTCGCGCTCAGTTGTCTTGCGCTCAGTTGCTCGCGCTCATTTGTCTTGCGCTCAGTTGTCTTGCGCTCAGTTGCTCGCGCTCATTTGTCTTGCGCTCAGTTGTCTTGCGCTCAGTTGTTGTTTTGAGCTCAGTTGCTCGCGCTCAGTTGTCTTGTGCTCAGTTGTCTTGCGCTCAGTTGCTCGCGCTCATTTGTCTTGCGCTCAGTTGTCTTGCGCTCAGTTGTTGTTTTGAGCTCAGTTGCTCGCGCTCAGTTGTCTTGCGCTCAGTTGTCTTGCGCTCAGTTGCTCGCGCTCATTTGTCTTGCGCTCAGTTGTCTTGCGCTCAGTTGTCTCGCTCGTGCACATTTGTGAAAATAATTTGCGCTCAATTGTCTTGCGCTCAATTGTCTTGCGCTCATTTGTCTTCACGCTCAGTTGTCTTGCGCTCAGTTGTCTCGCGCTCGATTGTCTGCGCGATTTTGTCCGCGCGCGATTGTCTTGCGCGAAATTGTCTTGCGCGCAATTGTCTATGAACCGTTTCCTGGAATAAACCCCAAATCATAGAGCACACACTTTATCAAGATGGTAATACTGTACATTTCATCTGGCAAGGCCTATTCACTAGTTCAAATCTTGTTTTCTCTATAGGTGAACACACCCAGGGCTCCAAAGTTATTTAGAAAAGTGGCAGCTTGTTGCTAACCACTAGCAAATTAAGGATTAGAGTAGCAGCATGTACATATACATTTGCCAGACACTACAAATGTAGAGGAAGGTGGCAGCGTTGTTCAAAGTTGAGTGAATCTTTTATTAGACTCAGTACATGTAAAGGGTTTGTTACCTGTGTGGATCCTCTCATGAATTTTTAGATCTGAAAACCAAGTGAAGCTTTTATTACACTCAGTACATGTGAATGGTTTCTACCCTATGTGGATCATTTTTTGTCTTTTTAGAGCTGAAAGCTGAGTGAAGCTTTTATTACATTCAGTACATGTTAATGGTTTGTGCCCTGTGTGGATGCTCTGTTGATATTTTAGACCTAAAAGCAGAGTGAAGCTTTTATTACACTCAATACATGTTAATGATTTGTGCCTTGTGTGGATCATTTTGTGTCTTTTTAGATTTGAAAACTAAGTGAAGCTCTTATTACATTCAGTACATGTATTTGGTTTGTACCCTGTGTGGATTATTTGGTGGCTTTTTAGATGTGAAAGACAATTGAAGTTTTAACTGGTTTTAAATCTTTATTCATTTTCATATATTACATCAAGTAAATTACATAAATTCAACAATAATTTTAATATACATACTTGATAAGCTCATATATTAATATTTAAGTTAACTTTTTATTTAGAAAAAGTAATATAATATTCATATTTATATTTCAGAAATCTAAATTTATATACTACTTAGTTAATGTAATAATATCCCCTCCCTTCCCCCCTCCCTTATCAATTGTAATTGAATAAAATTTTTTATATAATTTCTTTCCATAGTTCATATATAAATTCAATTATACATATTTATAAATATATTCCCTCCCTCATTCCCTTCTGATCAATTATATATGGGAAAATTAATCATTTTTCACAATACTCAGTTAATGGTCTCCATATTTTTTTAAATTTACTTATATATCCTTTTTGAGTTGCTATAGTGAGTTCCATCTTGTATATATGGCATACAGAATTCCACCAGAATATATAGTTCAATCTATCATGTTTTTTCCAATTAAAAGTAATTTGCTGTATTGCTATTCCAGTTAAAATAAATAATAGTTTGTTATTATTTGATGATATTTGACTTCTTGCTCTCATAGTTGTTCCGAATAATATAGTATCATATGTCAAGGCTACCGGGTTTTCCAACATCCTATTAATTTGGGGCCAAATCGATTTCCAGAATGATAAGATAAATGGACAGAAGAATAAAAGATGGTCTAATGTCCCAATTTCAACATTACAGTGCCAGCATCTATTAGATTTTGAGCTATCAATTCTATGTAAACGTGTAGGGGTCCATAAAGCTCTATGTAAAAGAAAAAACCAAGTTTGTCTCATAGATGCTGACACCGTACATTTTAACCTCCAAGACCAAAGTTGTGGCCATTGAGATGCACTAATTTGATGCTTTATCTCAATGCTCCAAATGTCTCTAAGACTATTTTTTGGTTTTTTATTTATATATCCAGATATTAATTTATACCACTGTGCAGCTTCATGACCTGTTGAATTTATCTGGAAACATAAGAATTCCAAACTATGATAATTAGTAAGATTTTTCCATTCAGGGAACCCTACCTGAATGGATTGCTTCAATTGCAACCATTTAAAATATTGAGTTTTATTAAGATCAAATTTATGTTGCAATTGTGAAAATTCCAGCAACTTACCATTTTTTATTACATCATCCAAAATACGAATACCTGCTATCATCCAATCTTTCCAGATTATTTTGAAACCGCCGATTTTGATCTTGGGGTTTAGCCAAATTGTTTGAGTTGTTGATTTATCAATTGGTATAGGAGTTAGATTACTTACATATCTTAAAGTTTTCCATGTATCCATAAATATTTTATGTTCTTTGTATAACCTTGGCATTATGATACTAACTACATGACTAAGACGTAAAGGAAACATGAGTCTCCATTCTAGCCAAAACCAGTCTGGAATATTGTTAGTGGGCTCTGGGAGGATCCAATACATGCCTTGACGTAAAATATAGGCTTGATGATACCTATAGAAATTGGGAAAATTTACCCCTCCCTCCGCAATTGGTTTTTGCAATGACACTAAAGCAATTCTGGGATTTTTCCCTAGCCAAATAAATTTTGTCAATGTCTTATTTAACTTAGTATAAAAAGATTCATGGAAAAAAACTGGTATCATTCCCATTTGGTAACAAACTACTGGCAAGATCATCATTTTAACTGTTTGTACTCTTCCCCACCAAGATAAATGCAAAGGATTCCATTGCTCACACATCTCTGTCACTTTTTGTAATAAAAATTTTTCATTAATTTTCATTGTGTCATCCAAGGTTTTTGTAATCCATATTCCAAGGTATTTAATAGCATCCTCCTTCCAAACAAAAGAGAATGCATCAAATAAACCTTTTGTACAATGTACATTTAATGGAAGAACTTCTGATTTGTTCCAATTTATCTTGTATCCTGAAAATTTTCCGAATTTTTCAATCAATTCCAATAAATATGGAATGGTAGATTCTGGATTCCTCAAATATAATAATAAATCATCAGCATATGCTGATATTTTGTATTCTCTATCTGAATGAGGTATACCTTGTATCTCCTTTACTTGTTGGATTGCTAATATTAAGGGTTCTAAAACTATATCAAACAGTAAAGGAGACAAAGGACATCCTTGTCTAACTCCTCTCTGTAGATTAAATTTTTCTGAAAACGTATTATTAATATATAATCTAGCAGAGGGGGAGCTATATAATGTTTGTATCATTTGTATGAATCCAGGACCTATATTAAACCATTCCATTGTTTGATACATAAATGTCCATTCTACTCTATCAAAAGCCTTTTCTGCATCCAGAGAAATAACAAAAGTAGGCTCATTCATTTTTTTTGTTAAATATAACATATGGAATGCCAATCTGGTGTTATGTGATGAATGTCTTTGAGCAACGAATCCTGTTTGTTGCATACCTATGATATATGGGAGAGCTTTAGCCAATCGTAAAGCTAAAATTTTTGCTAGTATTTTACCATCTACATTTATTAAGGATATTGGTCTATAGTTTGAAACCAAAGTGGGATCTTTATTTGGCTTTGGTAAAACAATAGTTAAAGATTCTGCTATAGTGCCAATAATAGAACCTTTATTAAGTTGATATTGATAAAGATTTAATAAATAGGGCAACAAAAATTTTTGAAATGTTTTATAAAATTCTACCGTATATCCATCACCACCTGGAGCGGATCCAACTCTAAGGGACTTCAATGCTGTTTCTAATTCTTTTAATGATATTGGTTTTTCCATACTTCGTTTTACATGTTCAGGAATTTTTGGACCCTCTAACCTTTTCAAAAATTCTAAACCATCTATTTCTTTATTTGTATAAGTCTCAGAAGAATAAAGGGATCTATAAAATTTTAAGAATTGCTTTAAAATAGGATCTATATGTGTAAATGTTTCACCATTTTCATCTTTAATGGCAATTAATTTTGTTTTCCTTTTTTTCACTTTAAGATAGTTTGCCAATATTCTTCCCGCCTTATTTGAGTTACCATAATATAGTGCTTGTTGAGAAAATATATCTTTCCTGATCAATTTAGATGAAATCTCATTATATTTTCCTTTAAGTTTTAATAATTCTTGTTGAATAGAAAATTCCCATTTTTCTATAAGTTTTATTTCTAAATTTTTAATCTTTTTTTCTAAATTTAAAAATTCTTTTTTGAACTGTTTTTTAAGATAAGCCGAATAAGAAATTATTTGTCCTCTCATTGATGCTTTACAAGCATCCCATAATATTTCTTTAGAGATTTCATTTTTATCATTCAGTTGAAAATAGTCCTTCATTTTTATTTGAAGATTATCACCAAATGTTGAATCAGCAAGCAAAGTATTATCAAACTTCCAGATTGGTCTATGAGTATCTTGATCTGCAATTTTAATTTTAATCCAGACCCCACCATGATCAGATAAAATGATTGGATCAATGGCAGCTTGTGATACCTGTTGTGCCAAATTATTAGATGTAAAAATATAATCTATTCTAGAAAAAGAATTATGAACATGAGAACAAAAAGAAAATTCTCGTCCATTAAAATGAAGTATTCTCCAAATATCTATCAAATTACAAGAATGTATCAAATTATCTAAACCCATAGATTTCATATATCTACTTGGGTTTTTATCAAATAGAGGATCCATAACAGCATTAAAATCCCCAGCTACTATTAAATTTGAAGTAGCCAGTGGTAATATTAGTTGTTGGATATTCTTGAAAAATTCATTTTGGTTCGAATTAGGGGCGTATATATTAAATAACGTCATGGTAGTATTTCCCATTTTCATTTCCACATTTACCCATCTTCCATTAATATCTGATGATTTCAAATTAAATGAAGCATTGCATTTTTTATTTATTAAAATAGCAACACCTGCTTTTTTCCCTATTGCTGGTGAGAAAAAACAATGTTTGACCCAGCCTCCTTCCAGCTTTTTTGATTCAATTTTTGAGAGGTGGGTCTCTTGTATAAAACATATATCTGCTTCTTGCCTTTTCAAGAATAGTAAAGTTTTTTTCTTTTTTATTATATGATTTAGACCATTAACATTCAAAGATAAAATTTTAATATCCATTTAAATTTTAAAGTAGTTTTCTTTCAAGTATACATATAGATTAATTATTTTTATTATTTTATCCCATTGTAATAAATTTTTAATATTATCCCCATCCCTATCTTTACCCTTCCTTTTATTATATATTTCCCTCCCCTTCCCTCCCTCCCTTCCCCATATAACTACGAAAACTTGGATACGCATACTGAGGTTAGGTGTAAATAACTCCACAAGCTATGTCTCATTTGAACTATAATAACTACATTATATTTTCCCTTTTGATTAATCCTAAATAAAAATTCTCTGGGTTATGACAATAATAAATAGGATTAATGAGGGAATTTAAACAAAATAATTATATTGTTATTCTTTCAAAGTAAAAATAAACAATATTACAATAGACTATGATAATTATTAATTATTCTTATTCTTATTCAATTCCAAAAACTAACTAATATTCTCTTGGGAGAAACATCTTTTTTACTTCAGCAATATATTTGTATTATATATATCGTCATAATACAGGAGCTTTAGTAACCAGACTGCCTCAGCTATCCTTTTATATCTATGTTCAAAAAAGTAAATGTTCCATTCACTATCCATCTCTGTCTGTACTCTGTGGACTAATCCCAGGAGCAATCGTTACTCGATATCGGCAATGTCGCAGTCCCGTTTCCTTTCATCCATACCATTGGACATATTCCATTTTTTCAATTGTACATGTCTTCCCTAGCAGTCTTGTCACCAATCTTCCCCCGTATCAATGCGAAGTTACAAGAGGTCTAGTTCTGTCTTATTGTGAGATCAAGTCATATTGGTATATATTTACCCTCGATCTCTTGAAACGCACATCAATCAAGAAGCATATCCTCCGATCAGAAGTCATCCAATTCACGAATCAGGTTCAACTTTCATTTCCAAGTCTGTATTCGCTGTTCTTATTGAAGGATTCTCCGCTCTCACAAGTAACGCCCCTCGCGATTTCCTCTTCCAATCAGAAGAGACTTCATTTTATTGTCAATGAGTTATAAGCAAGTCTCTGCGTCAGAATCTCCAACGGATTTCCTCTAACCTCGTGGTGTCTCATGTGCCGTAAGTCTGTTTTAATATAGATTCCAGAATTATGAAATTAGATAAGAAGTATGACTTTAGTCGTTTTTAGAATATTGTTCTTTCATTCCTTCTTATTAAGAACGTTCCAATTTTTCAAATTTTAATTCCATCCATGTTCAAATTTGCTCGTTGTATTTAAGATCCAACTGAAAATTTACTAAAGTCAAAAAGTGTATATTTTATATAAATGATTAAAGATGATAATTTTTCTTTAGTTGTTTTTAAGAAGACATTGGTTGTTCTAGTTGTTCGATGTATTCCTGTAGTTTTTCTGGTTCTGAGAAATTTTGAGTTATGTTGTTAATGGTGATTTTCATTATCGCCGGATATGAGACCATATCTTGCTCCCATAGATCTTAATTGGGGTCTCATATCTAAAAATCTTTTCCTTTTTAGTGCAGTTTCTCTTGCAAAGTCAGGGACTATGTGTATTTTTGCGTCCTGACACTTTAGGTTTTTATTTTCTTTGGCTAATTTGCAGATTTCTACTGCTTGTTGATGTCTTAGAAGTCTGAAAATTAAGGTTCTTGGACCCAGTTGAGAATTTTTTCTTTTAGATGGAATCCGATGTGCTCTTTCAATTTCTATTGTTGTTTTAAATTTCAGTGGGAGCACTTTAGGCAAAAACTGTTCCAAGAATGTAATAGGGTCATTTCTTTCTACTCCTTCCGGCATCCCGATAATTCGTAAATTATTTCTACGTTCACAATTGAAGTTTTTATTACACTCAGTACATGTAAATGGGTTGTGCCCTGTGTGGATGCTCTGGTGATATTTTAGGCATGAAAGCTGAGTGAAACTTTTTTTACACTAAGTACATGTAAATGGTTTGTGCCCTGTGTGGATCATTTTGTGTTTTTTCAGATGTGAAAGCTGAGCAAAGCTTTTATTACACTCAGTACATGTGTATGGTTTGTGCCCTGTGTGGATCATTTTGTGTCTTTTTAGATGTGAAAGCTGAGCGAAGCTTTTATTACACTCAGTACATGTATATGGTTTGTGCCCTGTGTGGATCCTCTCGTGAATTTTTAGCTGTGAAAGCTGAACAAAGCTTTTATTACACTCAGTACATGTATATGGTTTGTGTCCTGTGTGGATCCTCTCGTGAATTTTTAGCTGTGAAAGCCGAGCGAAGCTTTTATTACACTCAGTACATGTATATGGTTTGTCCTCTGTGTGGATCCTCTTGTGAATTTTTAGATTTGAAAGCCGAGCAAAGCTTTTCTTACACTCTGTACATGTGTATGGTTTGTGCCCTGTGTGGATCATTTTGTGTCTTTTTAGATGTGAAAGCTGAGCGAAGCTTTTCTTACACTCTGTACATGTGTATGGTTTGTGCCCTGTGTGGATCCTCTCGTGAATTTTTAGCTGTGAAAGCCGAGCGAAGCTTTTATTACACTCAGTACATGTAAATGGTTTGTACCCTGTGTGGATCATTTTGTGACTTTTTAGATTTGAAAGCCAAGTGAAGCTTTTATTACACTCAGTACATGTATATGGTTTGTGTCCTGTGTGGATCCTCTCGTGAATTTTTAGCTGTGAAAGCCGAGCGAAGCTTTTCTTACACTCAGTACATGTATATGGTTTGTGCCCTGTGTGGATCATTTTGTGTCTTTTTAGAGTTGAAAGCCAAGGAAACCTTTGCTTACACTCAATACATGTAAATGGTTTGTGCCCTGTATGGATCATTTTGTGACTTTTTAGTTTTGAAAGTCGTGTGAAGCTTTTATTACACTCGGTAGAGGTAGATGGTTTCACATTTTCATGATCTCTTTTGTGTAGATGAAGTTCTTTTTTGTGGGTTTTTCCTTTCCTCTTACCATGGTGGAATTTAGAAGTAATTTTATCACTATTTTTAATTTGGAAGGATCCCTCGGCTAGGTGTCTCTGGTCCTCAGGGATGTATCTCAGAACCCTGTCATTTCTCTCATACTTCCTGACTCCATCCCTTGAGACCTCTGTAGGGTCTCTCTGGTTCTTTGATTCCTGCTTATAATTCTTTGTGTTAATCTTCTCAGTTCCCTGGGAAATATTTTCACAGACATTTTTTGACAGTGTTTGGATTTGTTCTATTTCAACTGGATCTTCTCCTTGATTCTTTTCTCTCTTCCATTCATGTTGAATTTGATGATTTGCTGGATAAAAACAGAAGGTACTTCTCATGAGTTAGAAAACAGCAGTGGTTTCTATGATAATCTACTATAATAAAATGCTAAGCGCGCATGCACACTCTTACCGGCGTGTTCCCTGATCCCTGATCTGTAGATCCGTGGTCTGCAGGAGTGCGCATGCGCGCTTACAACGCATCTCTCTCTCTCACAGACCCCAAGGAGATGTGTGGGCTTGCCGGCCCCGGATCCCTTACACTTCGCTGACTGCTCAGCACACACACACCTGCACAGGGGAAGCGCGCAGGTCATCCAGCCAGCGTGAGGGGGGGCTACCAGCACCTGCCACGGGCTCCGCCTCGCCTCCTGTCACTGTGGCCGCAGCCTCACGCTTAGGTAGTTTTCAGCGGCGAACTCGACCCGCAGGCTCGGCCTTTCGCATGAGGAAATCGAGGTGCGGACGACATGCGCACATTGAGCCCCAGCTGGCGCCAGAACGCCGGGTGGAAGAAGCGCTCGCGCTGGGTAGAAGAGGCGCTCACCCTAGCGCCAGCAGGTGGCTGAGGCCCGCAGCCAGTCTGGGAGAAGAAGATGTGCACTATGAGCTCGATGGCCAGAGACGAGGCGCCCGCTGTCCCCGCAGGAAAGGTTCCTCGGCCTAGAACGCAGCAGCCCGGCCTGCCAACAGACCACCATACCTAACACAGAGAATTGACTCCCTTAACTCTCCACACTGCCATGTCCAGCTCACAAACTGGCTCTGTCTCGAGATAAATGCTTGAGAAAATGCTCTGCAAATAGGAAACTGACCAGTTCTCAAGCCACACATGAAAGTCCTGGTGCAACATAACCTCTATATATAGTACTAGTTTTTTAGCAGCACCCCTTACCTGATCCCCCTGCCTAGTAGTACCCCTTCTCCTTTCCCTGCTCCCTGCTGGGACAGACTCGAAAGAGGAGCTCCGCCCCCTTCCAGCAGTGCCTGCATCAAAATCTTCAGCAAGACTGCTGGAAGGGGGCGGAGCTCCTCTTTCGAGTCTGTCCCAGCAGGGAGCAGGGAAAGGAGAAGGGGTACTACTAGGCAGGGGGATCAGGTAAGGGGTGCTGCTAAAAAACTAGTACTATATATAGAGGTTATGTTGCACCAGGACTTTCATGTGTGGCTTGAGAACTGGTCAGTTTCCTATTTGCAGAGCATTTTCTCAAGCATTTATCTCGAGACAGAGCCAGTTTGTGAGCTGGACATGGCAGTGTGGAGAGTTAAGGGAGTCAATTCTCTCAAGGGTGCTAAGTGTGTAATCTACCAGCTGCCTTCCCTGCTTCATCAGCTGAGCTTGAACGTGGGAGCTTGCTGCTGGACTTTAAAAAGTCGTGGATTGCCAATTTAAGGATTACTCAGGATGATAAATTTTAGAAACTATTTTGAAAAACTGCATGTTTGGAAAGAACTCTAAGTTTTTGCAGTTTGATGTGGATTTGTACCATAAAGATCTAGATATTTTCTCTCCTGAAACACTTTTCTAAATCTAGATTCAAGAACTCAGTTAATTGGGAGTAACAGCAACTGAGAGGTTTGTGTGTCGCAACTGGAAGTAGCTTTTGTAGTTGACTGAACTAGGTATCTATATCTTCAAACCTGTTTACTGTGTTAGGTATAAATTCTAAGTTCTTTATAATATTTTAAAAATGGATTATCTAATTAAGAGAATCTTACTTTTTCTATTTTTATATCTGATCTGTTTTAGAAGCAGGTTTTTAGGAGTATTAGCTATGCAAGATCCGACCAACTTTATCTCCAGTCACACACACTTTATAATTGTTCTGAATTAGGTCCATTTCCAAATCAAGTGCTAATTTCTTCATGTCATCAGTCTAGACCAGTGTTCTTCAACCTTTTTACACCCGTGGACTGGCAGAAATAAAATAATTATTTTGTGGACCGGCAAACTATTAAGACTGAAATTTAAAAACCCCGTTTCCGCCCCGTCTCCGTGAGCTCGGTCCCCAAAAACCATCTGATCCCATCTGCACAAGCCGCAGTTATGATTTTATATTGAACGTATTTTATTAAAGTATAAAAAGAAACAATATTCTGAACAATTGTGATTTTATAAATACAAATATACAGAGCACGGACCAACAAAACCCCTGTCTCCCCTCACCTTCACATATCTCCCCTCTACTATCAGGAAAACTGAACAAGCCAAGTTATTATAGAATGCTACACAGAAATATCATGCTAACAGAATACTGCAGTCCCCAGTTATGTCTCTAGCAGGATATATAATTAAAATCTGATATATTCTAATGACAAAATAGAAATACAATAATTTTTTTCTACCGTTTGTTGTCTCTGGTTTCTGCTTTCATCTTCTTTTCACTCTTTTCCTTCCAGCATCTGCCCTGTCTCTTCAATCCAGCATCTGCCCTTCCATCCACTGTCTGCCCTCTCCCCCTTACATATGAATCTGACTTCTTTCTATGCCCCTCTCCCCTGTCCATCCAGCCTGTGCTTCCTCTCTCCTTTTTACATCATTCATTCCATTTTCACTGCTTTCTTCATTTTTCTCTCTCCTACACCAGATCTAGCATCTTTATCCCTTTCTCATTTCTCTGCTGACCCCTTTCCAGCATCAATCTCTCTCTACTTTCTCATTCCTCTCTCTCCCCTTTCCCTCATCTGATCTCTCCATTCCATCCTGATCCCCTTCCCCTCCTGTAATCTCCCTGCCAGCTGTTTCCTTCCTTTTTTCCTTCTCCATTCCCTCCTCCCCCTATCCAACATTAACTCTCTTCCCATCCCTTTCCCTCCTCCCCTCTCAGCAGCATCTCTCCTTCTACCGCCCTCCAGGTCCAGTAGCAGCTCTCCCTTTATCCAGCAGCTTCCCAGCCTCCTATAGTGGCTTCCTCCCCTTCCAACAGTTCTCAGTACTTGCCTGCAGCAGTGATTTACTTAGGCAGCCTTGGGTCCGTTGCTGTCTCTGAGGAAAGAGGAAGTTGTCGGTGAATCACTGCCCTGGCAAGTAGGAGAGCTGCTGGGAGGGGAGACAGCCACTGTCGAAGGCTCCCCAGGATCTTGCTCCTGCACACGCTGACCATCTCCCTTGTACCTGCAGCTCTCTCCCTTCCACTTGCAACTTCCCCATGGCCCTCTCCAGCAACTTGGCAGGGGTGGCAATCAAGACAGGCTGCCGACTTTGGGACCTTCACTCTCTGAGTCCCGCCTATTTTATTTCAACTTGTTGTTTCTGAACAGGCGAGACTCACAGAGGGAAGGCCCCGACATCGGCAGCCTGTCTTGATCGCCCGAGGCTAGGAGGAACAGCAGTCAGCAGGAACCGCAGTCAGGAGGAACCACAGTCG